>NC_133324.1:117945727-118545727 GCF_042186555.1 Aquarana catesbeiana | reverse complement strand
CACAGTGTGGAGGTCGGCAGGGCAGAGCTCAGGACTCTTCCTTGCAAAAGAGATAACATTGCCATCACGGGGGGAGGGGGAGTTTCAAGACCCGGAGGAGAAAGATTTCATGGCAAAGGCAGCTGTCTCTGACACACAGAAAGAGAGAAGAAGGCCAAGGGAGAAATCCAGCAGGGGTTTCACAGGAGTCACAAGGCAGTACAGCTGGCTTGCCTATACTACAAGTGCCCGGCCCCTCTTCTGAAGTGACAGAGCTCGGGCCCCCTACAGGAGGGCTGGTTGCACTGCCCTATCAGTGGCCCCGCCCATACCCCCATCATGTGGTTTCCATACCCAACACAGGATTAATATTTCTGGTTAATCATGCACATATTGTTTGTGTTTGTTTATGGCAGATGATCCATTATTCTTCTTCTGGGAGTTGCTTGCTACTTACAGCAAGACAATCATTTTATATAGATTTATGCAAGCTTTAAGGAGGGGATTTTCAAAGGGGGAAGCTAAAATATCTCTCATCAAAATAAAAGCTGATTATAAAAATATAAAGAATCGCTAGCTTGTTGGGCAGATGGTAGTGGTGTCAGCTGGATGGGAATGCAATGTGTATAATAGCCTTTGGAGACAAGCGTGGTGTCACAGTAGGGGCCCAGCATTTTTTAAACCTTTTTTGTCTTCCAAATGATGCATGATCAAGTTTTATGAATCAGATTTCTGTAAATCCTATCCATTTTGCATATGAAATCCTTTATTGCAGCAGTGTTAATCTTGTATGCTCTTCAAGAGATTTCCCTTTTTACACAACAGGAAGTGAAATTAAATCTCTTCAAACTGGATTTTCCTTCACTTTCAGTTCCAGTGACAATGACCATTAGAACATATATAGAGTAATTCTACCTAGCAAGGATTTTAACCCTGCACTACTCTATCCAAAACTTAAAGCAGAACTATGCCATCCTATCCTTTTCAGCCAAGGATGCTGGCATCTTGGCCTCTGTTTGACCTGCAGCTCCCATGGTCCTGCACATGTGATCAGTTATGACACCAGCCATTTGATGGTTTGACAGTTTGAGTGCTAGTTCACACCAGATGCAGTTCTGTGCACTTTTTCTGTACTAAGGCTCCATTCACACTAATGCGTTTTTTGATGCATTTTGCATTTTGCAGAAATGTATGGGAATTTTTTAACATGGGTTCCTATGGAACATGTTCACATCAATGCATTTTTGTGCCTCTGCGTTTTTGGAAAGGGTCAGGGACTTTTTTCATGCAAAATGCAGCATTTTGCATGTAATAGAATTCAATGGACCCGCATCCAAAAACGCAAGTATACAAAAAAAACACTGTAAAAAACAAAAAAAAAAAAACAAAAAAAAACCGTGAAACGCAAAACGTGTCAAAAACGCGTTAAAAACGCATTTTCAACAACACGGCAAGCACCACAAAAAACACTGCAGGAATGCTCAAAAGCAACATGCATAGGTGTGAATCGAGCCTAAGTTCTAGTTCACCCCAGTGCATTCAGTTTCCGGTCAGTTCCCGGTGCAGAAAAAAAAAGTTGAGCGTGCTGCATTTTTTCTGCACAGAACTGTACTGGAACCTAGCAAATTGTATCAAAAACGCACTGGAACTGCATGTGGTGTGAACTGTAAGCAAAAATTGATCTGGAAAGTATCCGGAGTGCATTTTTGTGGCGTGAACTGGCCCTAAGGCTCGATTCACACCTATTTCATGCTTTTGAGCGTTTCTGCAGTGTTTTTTGTGATGCTTGCCACGTTTTTGAGCAGCGTTTTTGCAGTGTTTTTGCTGTATTTTGCGTTTTTTTTTTTTTTAGAGTTTTTTTTAGACTGTATACAGTCTAAAAAAAAAAAAAAAAAAAAGGCAAAAACGCAAAACGCATCAAAAACGCTGCAAAAACACTGTAAAAACGCTGCAAAAATGCTGCACTTGCATTTTTGATGTTGGTCCATTGAATTCTATTACATGCAAAACGCTGCATTTTGCATGAAAAAAAGTCCCTGACCCTTTCCAAAAACGCAGAGGTACAAAAAGGCATTGATGTGAACATGTTCCATAGGAACCCATGTTAAAAAATTCCCATGCATTTCTTCAAAATGCATCAAAAAACCCGCTAGTGTGAATGGAGCCTTAAAATGCATGCACAGTGTTTTCCATGTTTTCCTATGGCTCTAGTTCACACCAGTGCAAGGGCACAAAAAACATTGGTTCTTTATGTGCCCTGTTCACACCACAACATGCAGATTTTTTTCTGCGCAGGAATCTGCAACGCATATGCAGTTTTCCGCACAGCAAAAAAACTGATGTGACATCAACATTGGTGTGAATAGGGCACATAACTGACGTGCATGAAAACTGATGTCCAAGTGAGCAGGTGAGTTGCCATCTAGATAAAGGAAGGCCTGTAGACGTGGTGTTTCTGGATTTTGCAAAAGCATTTGACACAGTTCCCCATTAGGGATGAGCCGAACACCCCCCTGTTCGGTTCGCACCAGAACATGCGAACAGGAAAAAAGTTCGTTCGAACATGCGAACACCGTTAAAGTCTATGGGACACGAACATGAATAATCAAAAGTGCTAATTTTAAAGGCTTATATGCAAGTTATTGTCATAAAAAGTGTTTGGGGACCTGGGTCCTGCCCCAGGGGACATGGATCAATGCAAAAAAAAGTTTTAAAAACGGCCGTTTTTTCAGGAGCAGTGATTTTAATAATGCTTAAAGTCAAACAATAAAAGTGTAATATCCCTTTAAATTTCGTAACTGGGGGGTGTCTATAGTATGCCTGTAAAGGGGCGCATGTTTCCTGTGTTTAGAACAGTCTGACAGCAAAATGACATTTTGAAGGAAAAAACTCATTTAAAACTACCCGCGGCTATTGCATTGCCGACAATACACATAGAAGTTCATTGATAAAAACGGCATGGGAATTCCCCAAAGGGGAACCCCGAACCAAAATTAAAAAAAAAAATGACGTGGGAGTCCCCCTAAATTCCATACCAGGCCCTTCAGGTCTGGTATGGATTTTAAGGGGAACCCCGCGCCAAAAAAAAAAAAAAAAACGGCGTGGGGTCCCCCCAAAAATCCATACCAGACCCTTATCCGAGCACGCAACCTGGCAGGCCGCAGGAAAAGAGGGTGGGACGAGAGTGCGGCCCCCCTCCCTCCTGAACCGTACCAGGCCACATGCCCTCAACATTGGGAGGGTGCTTTGGGGTAGCCCCCCAAAACACCTTGTCCCCATGTTGATGAGGACAAGGGCCTCATCCCCACAACCCTGGCCGGTGGTTGTGGGGGTCTGCGGGCGGGGGGCTTATCGGAATCTGGAAGCCCCCTTTAACAAGGTGACCCCAAGATCCCGGCCCCCCCCTGTGTGAAATGGTAAGGGGGTACATAAGTACCCCTACCATTTCACGAAAAAAGTGTCAAAAATGTTAAAAATGACAAGAGACAGTTTTTGACAATTCCTTTATTTAATTCCTTTCTTCTATCTTCCTTCATCTTCTGGTTCTTCTGGCTCTTCTGGTTCTTCCTCCGGCGTTCTCGTCCAGCATCTCCTCCGCGGCGTCTTCTGTCTTCTTCTCCTCGGGCCGCTCCGCACCCATGGCATGGGGGGGAGGCTCCCGCTCTTCTCTTCTTCTTTTCTTCTCTTCTTCTCTTCTTCATTTTCTTCTCCGGGCCGCTCCGCAATCCATGCTAGCATGGAGGGAGGCTCCCGCTGTGTGACGGCGCTCCTCGTCTGACAGTTCTTAAATAACGGGGGGGGGCGGGGCCACCCGGTGACCCCGCCCCCCTCTGACGCACGGTGACTTGACGGGACTTCCCTGTGGCATTCCCCGTGACGTCACAGGGAAGTCCCGTCAAGTCACCGTGCGTCAGAGGGGGGCGGGGTCACCGGGTGGCCCCGCCCCCCGTTATTTAAGAACTGTCAGACGAGGAGCGCCGTCACACAGCGGGAGCCTCCCTCCATGCCAGCATGGATTGCGGAGCGGCCCGGAGAAGAAAATGAAGAAGAGAAGAAGAGAAGAAAAGAAGAAGATAAGAGCGGGAGCCTCCCCCCCATGCCATGGGTGCGGAGCAGCCCGAGGAGAAGAAGATAGAAGACGCCGCGGAGGAGATGCTGGACGAGAACGCCGGAGGAAGAACCAGAAGAGCCAGAAGAACCAGAAGAACCAGAAGATGAAGGAAGATAGAAGAAAGAAGAAGCATTTAAATAAAGGAATTGTCAAAAACTGTCTCTTGTCATTTTTAACATTTTTGACACTTTTTTCGTGAAATGGTAGGGGTACATAAGTACCCCCTTACCATTTCACACAGGGGGGGGCCGGGATCTGGGGGTCACCTTGTTAAAGGGGGCTTCCAGATTCCGATAAGCCCCCCGCCTGCAGACCCCCACAACCACCGGCCAGGGTTGTGGGGATGAGGCCCTTGTCCTCATCAACATGGGGACAAGGTGTTTTGGGGGGCTACCCCAAAGCACCCTCCCAATGTTGAGGGCATGTGGCCTGGTACGGTTCAGGAGGGAGGGGGGGCCGCACTCTCGTCCCCCCCTCTTTTCCTGCGGCCTGCCAGGTTGCGTGCTTGGATAAGGGTCTGGTATGGATTTTTGGGGGGACCCCACGCCGTTTTTTTTTTTTTTTTTGGCGCGGGGTTCCCCTTAAAATCCATACCAGACCTGAAGGGTCTGGTATGGAATTTAGGGGGAACCGCACGTCATTTTTTTTTTTTAATTTTGGCCGGGGTTCCCCTTAATATCCATACCAGACCTGAAGGGCCTGGTATGGAATTTAGGGGGACTCCCACGTCATTTTTTTTTTTAAATTTTGGTTCGGGGTTCCCCTTTGGGGAATTCCCATGCCGTTTTTATCAATGAACTTCTATGTGTATTGTCGGCAATGCAATAGCCGCGGGTAGTTTTAAATGAGTTTTTTCCTTCAAAATGTCATTTTGCTGTCAGACTGTTCTAAACACAGGAAACATGCGCCCCTTTACAGGCACACTATAGACACCCCCCAGGTACGAAATTTAAAGGGATATTACACTTTTATTGATTGACTTTAAGCATTATTAAAATCACTGCTCCTGAAAAAACGGCCGTTTTTAAAACTTTTTTTTGCATTGATCCATGTCCCCTGGGGCAGGACCCAGGTCCCCAAACACTTTTTATGACAATAACTTGCATATTAGCCTTTAAAATTAGCACTTTTGATTTCTCCCATAGACTTTTAAAGGGTGTTCCGCGGCATTCGAATTTGCCGCGAACACCCCAAATTGTTCGCTGTTCGGTGAACTAGCGAACAGCCAATGTTCGAGTCGCACATGAGTTCGACTCGAACTCGAAGCTCATCCCTATTCCCCATAAACGTTTACTGTACAAAATAAAGTCCTTTGGCATGGACCATAGGGTGAGTACATGGATTGAAAACTGGCTACAAGGGTGAGTTCAGAGGGTGGTGATAAATGGGGTGTACTCTGATTGGTCAGGGGTGGGTAGTGGGGTCCCCCATGGTTCTGTGCTGGGACCAATCCTATTTAATTTGTTCATAAACGACCTGGAGGATGGGATAAACAGTTCAATCTCTGTATTTGCAGACAATACTAAGCTAAGCAGGGCAATAACTTCTCCTCTGGATGTGGAAACCTTGCAAAAAGATCTGAACAAATTAATGGGGTGGGCAACTACATGGTAAATGAGGTTTAATGTAGAAAAAATGTAAAATAATGCATTTGGGTGGCAAAAATATGAATGCAATCTATACACTGGGGGGAGATCCTCTGGGGGAATCTAGGATGGAAAAGGACCTGGGGGTCTTAGTAGATGATAGGCTCAGCAATGGCATGCAATGCCAAGCTGCTGCTAACAAAGCAAACAGAATATTGGCATGCATTAAAAAGGGATCAACTCCAGAGATAAAACAATAATTCTCCCACTCTACAAGACTCTGGTCCGGCCGCACCTAGAGTATGCTGTTAAGTTCTGGGCACCAGTCCTCAGGAAGCATGTACTGGAAATGGAGCGAGTACAAAGAAGGGCAACAAAGCTAATAAAGGGTCTGGAGGATGTTGGTTATGAGGAAAGGTTGCGAGCACTGAACTTATTCTCTCTGGTGAAGAGACGCTTGAGAGGGGATATGATTTCAATTTACAAATACCGTACTGGTGACCCCACAATAGGGATAAAACTTTAACGAGACAGGTGACCACTCATTAAAATTAGAAGAAAAGAGGTTTAACCTTAAACTACGTAGAGGGTTCTTTACTGTATGACTTGACTTGATGGACTTGTGTCTTTTTTCAACCTCACCTACTATGTAACTATGTAAGTGCATGAAAACTGATGTGAACTGATGTTTTTGCAAGTGAAATCTGCGCAGTTTACCCATCAGTTTCCATCAGTTTTCATGCACGTATGGTGTGTACGAGTCCTCAAAGTAGAACTTTCAGGATTATAACCCCTGTCAGGTTTTTTTTTTTTTACCATCTGCACTCTATAAGGGAGATTCCCCCTTTACTTCCTGCTCCATGGCCAAAACAGGAAGTAAGGGGAGCCAGGGTTACCAGAACTAGTGTACCCACTGGAAAATTTCCCCTCTATTTCTGTTCTGATGACAAACCAAAATTTGGCATTTTCTTTCAATTTCACTCTCAGTGATAACAGTAGACAGGACAAATAGAAAAGGGCAAATCTCTTTAATGGGGGCGCAGACAGCAATACAAACCTGACAGGTGTTCTAATCCACCTCCACTCTATCCAAAACTAAAAATAAAAGTTTTGCCTGAAGTTTTATGCACTATAACATTAAGATTAGATGGCTTCAATCAAAAACAGGAACCAGTACACACAAGTTACACAATGTATAAGTTCATTAGTGATTTTCTCCTTTTACCACTTCAACAGCAGAGGACGAACCCATATATCCTCATGTTGAAGTGGTTAAACTAGGATTATAATGGCTGCAGATGCAGCTATCAACCTGGCACCAAAATTTTTAGCTGGCTATAGGCTTTCTTGTAGATGTGATTTGAGAGGCTCTACAGCCGCTCGATCACTTCTACAGGGTGCGGAAGGGGGGCCCCTCACCTGCAGTCTTTACCGGGCTTCCCCGTACAATCAGGGAGCCTGGTGCCTCTGCTGTTAGGTTCACTGGTTCACTGATAGGGGAAGAAGGTACATTCGTGGATTTTGTCACTTCTGGTTTTGGTTTGTTGTTAACAAGCCATCACCGGCTTGTAAAGCATCTAAACAAACCTCAGTTTGATCAAATGTTTTGAGGCCAAAGGAGAGATCTGAGGTCTAATAGACCCCAAATCTCTCAGTAAGGAGAAACAAAAAAGAAGAAAAAACTGCGCTTAGAATCGTTAAATAAAAGCTGCGGTTATAAGTGAGGTACACCAATACAGAAAGAAAATTAAAAAAACGCGCATTTTTTTTATTTTCTCTCAGTAAGGAGAACCTGTCATGGCCATTCTATCACAAGGGATGCTGTTCAGTTTCAAAGGGGGACATGTTAGGTATCTATTTACTTGCTGTAACATCATCTTTAATATTTTATAAAAAGAAGTAATATCATATTGTGATTGTGTGCGCTAAAATTTATTAAAGTGTATTTTTTTCTAAAAATTTGCAACAACCACCATTGTATTCTCCTGGGTCTTTACTTTCATATATATGGTTATTGCTTTAGTGTATGTTGCAGAAATTATATATATATATATAATATGTAGCGCTGACAACTTTTGTTTTTAGCCATATGTATGTTATACAGAACATAAGTTGTTATAGTGCCACATCTTGTGGACAATTGAAAAGGTACAATAGTTTTATGTTTCATGATTAAGAGAAGTGACATGGAAGTGATTGATTGTTTACTTCTGAACTTTAACTGTGACCTACCCACAATGTTCCTGGACAAGAGAAGAACTGAACTGCATTGGGGGAGGATATAAAAGGGCTGGGAGCAGCCATCTGAGCTCTCTTGTTCCTGGGACGCGTGGGCTGCCTGCAGAGCTCTGTGGGTGTGTGTGTCCCACAGGGTTGCGGCCTACTTTGTGAGGGATTGGAGCAGCAGCAGGGATCCTGCCATCATATCACAGTGTGCTGAAGCAGCAGAAGTGATTGTTCCGGAGACCCGTGGAGGAGGTAACCGAGGACTCCTGGTCATTACTGAACGGAGCAGTGTGACGGCGTGGCGGTGGTTCCGTACGGACTGAGAACTGTTGAAACAGAGGCATCCATCCACCCAGATCTCGTGTGGTGAGAGGGTTAACACCCAGAAGTTTGTTTAAATACTACACACACTTAGAACTGTTACAGAGTGTTGCTGGGACTGATAGTCCCACGGAACAAGTTAAGTTGGAGAACATTACATCTGCATAGACTTCAAGATTCAAGAATTGATATTAGATGTTTATCTCCTTCGTATAAGAACACTTAACCAGTCTTCTGGATTATAACTGCTTTAGTGTATTACCTTACACTGCGCAACACCCAAGAGGAACCCCTTTTTGTGGATTTCAATTACAAATTCATAAGCTAGCGAAGACTGAAGACGTCAAGACTATCTCTTTTACTGCAGGGCCCTGCACTTAGTTACAGAGGATAGTGACTTTACAGTTTAGAGCAGGGGGAGCTCCCTGGTATAAATATAGATATATACATATACTGTATATAAATATACAAGTATATTTATATACAAGTATATTGTATATAAATATACAAGTATATTTGTGTATGTTACTCAGACTGTTATAACTGTTTACTATACTGTGGCACTACGTTGGTGTGATAGTGTAGTTATAATATATTATTTACTCAAAGAAAGAAGTTATTTTTGGTTATTACTGAAGTTTGTGTGCAGTGTTGTTATTTCTCCTGCAGGTGGAGCTACAGACACCCAGGTAGAGGTAAATATAAACATAAGTGTATATTGTGGGTTAAAGTCAATACTCATATCATTACAACACTGCACTACAGTTGTGCCAAGGGGATTGAACAATTTAAGAGGGTTAAAGAGACAAGAGGACAGGCCCACTTTAAACCAGCAGCTCCACCGAGAGTTATTGCTACATATACATATATATATATATATATATATATATATATATATATATACATATATATATATATATATATATATATATATATATGTATATATATATATATATATCACAGTAGGGCAGCACCAGCAACAGTCCTAGGGCTTTAGGATGTCTAAACAAGGGAGGTGTTTACATGTAAATAACTGGTCTAAAATACAGTATCTCAGAAAAGTGAGTACACCCCTCACATTTTTGTAAATATTTTATATCTTTTCATGTGACAACACTGAAGAAATTACACTTTGCTACAATGTAAAGTAGTGAGTGTACAGCTTGTGTGACAGTGTAAATTTGCTGTCCCTTCATAATAACTCAACAAACAGCCATTAACCATTTCAGCCCTGGAAGATTTGCCCCCTTAATGACCGGGCCATTTTTTGCGATACGGTACTGCGTCGCTTTAACTGACAATTGCGCGGTTGTGTAACGTTACACTAGGGGTCGATCGAGGGGTTAAATGTGTGTCCTAGAGCGTGTTTCTAACTGTGGGGCATGGGACTGCCTGGGGGAGGAAACCGATTGCTGTTCCTAACCAGTTCCTCACCCCAGACAGAATGGAGATCTGTCTGTTTACATTGACAGACCTCCGTTCTGTCTCTTTCAGGAGTGATCGCAGGTGTCCGGCGGACATCGCAACTGCCAGGCACGCGTGCCACCTAGTGCTCTTAAAGTGGCCGACGTACAGCTACGACAGCTCGCCCTGGGGAGCTAACCTGCCACAGCATATCTGCAGTGACTGGTCCTCAAGTGGTTAATGTCTAAACCGCTGGCAACAAAAGTGAGTAGACCCCTAAGTGAAAATGTCCAAATTGGGCCCAAAGTGTCAATATTTTGTGTTGCCACCATTATTTTCCAGCACTGCCTTAACCTTTTTGGGCATGGAGTTCACCAGAGCTTCACAGGTTGCCACTGGAGTCCTCTTCCACTCCTCCATGACGACATCATGGAGCTGGTGGATGTTAGAGACCTTGCTCTCTTCCACCTTCCGTTTGAGGATGCCCCACAGATGCCCATGGCCTCCGCAGCCAGCCAGCCATTAGACATTAATGGCTGTGTGTTGAGGTAATTTCAGAGGACAGCAAATTTACACTCTTATACAAGCTGTACACTCACTACTTTACATTGTAGCAAAGTGTCATTTCTTTAGTGTTGTCACATGAAACGTTAGAATAAAATATTTACAAAAATGTGAGGGGTGTACTCACTTTTGTGCGATACTGTATTATATATACATTTTTCCTTTCACGATAGCAAGGTTCATCAGATTGATCTTTAACAGCAGAGTAGTTTAGATTTCATATAACTTAGCTTACATTTTTATATGTATGTAAGTGAAATAAGGGAAAACATTAAAAAAAAATGTTTATTGTGCAAAGAAGGTTGGCTGTGACAGTTCCAGCCCTGGATCTCTTCAATAATGAACAGCATTATGATGAGGTAATAAGAAGCCAGTCTAATAGAGGACAAGCAAGAATGATATTCCTGGAAGAGGCTATGAGATAAGTATTCAGAGCCTGCCTTAGCAGACAAGAAGCGTGGATGCATTTAAGACTCAATTTATGACAAAGACAATATCGACTGAGCTGAATAGTGATAATGTAGAGATGTATATATACAACTTGAAGCTGATATGAGGCAGAAATTATGGGTGTTCTGTATTCATTTAATGTATTTTTTTCAATGCTGTGTTACTAACTACCTGAATTTCACTTGCCACTGGCCACCGACTCCACTGCCCGTGACATCACACTCCTTACCACTGGCTCTGCACCCACCACAGACTGCACACTCCCAGTCCTCTCAGGCATGCCTCCCCAGTTCTCCAGACTGCGCCTGCCACTCACCAGCCCTCCTGGCCTCACACATACTGATAGATTCCTCCTGAAGACTTGCCCGGAAATACTAGCTCCCGCTGTCCTCATTGACTCCTCTCTGTGCCTCCTGTCCAGATCCTTCCTGAATGGATTCTTCCTGCACCTGAGCCCCAGGCCCAAGGTCACCTCCCCTCCCCCCCAGACTGGGGAGAGGTCTCAAAGGCCCTGACAGCCTAGCACTCCATCCTTAGTTCTTCCACCGATGACAACCCCCCAGCTGGGCTGACTCTAGATATTTAAGGAGGCCTGCCCCCTGCCAATCCAGATTGGGGATTGGTCAGGGCTCCTTAGAACAACCCAGGCAGCTCTACCTCTCTTCCTCTCCTCTATTCTAGAATCCTCTAGAAGCCAAAGGGAAGTAACCAAGAAGTGATGCTGTCTGTGAGTCACCAGCCTACTCTAAGCCACTCCCAGCCCACACCCCTTCCAGCTAGGCCTGCCTAAATTTACCGACACTTACTAAAAATCTCATCTCTAGCACCTACCTAAGTAGAGGGTGCTACAAGAGAAACCAGCTGCTTTAAAAGACATACCAACTAATTAAATTTTAAAGAGCTAGAGTAATTAAATATGCAGTACAAGGGCTTCGGTGAGATCATCTGTAGACTGGGCCATTGCCCATTTGTAGCCCACATATGTCATGAATAGGGATGAGCCGAACACCCCCCGGTTCGGTTCGCACCAGAACCTGCAAACGGACCGAAAATTTGCACGAACGTTAAACCCCATTGACGTCTATGGGACTCGAACGTTCAAAATCAAAAGTGCTCATTTTAAAGGCTAATTTGCATGGTATTGTCCTAAAAAGGGTTTGGGGACCCGGGTCCTGCCCCAGGGGACATGTATCAATTTAAAAAAAACTTTTAAAAACAGCTGTTTTTTCCGGAGCAGTGATTTTAATGATGCTTAAAGTTAAAAAAAAAAAAAGTGAAATATTCCTTTAAATATTGTACCTGGGGGGTGTCTATAGTATGCCTGTAAAGTGGCGCGTGTTTCCCGTGCTTAGAACAGTCCCTGCACAAAATGTCATTTTTAAAGGAAAAAAAGTCATTTAAAACTGCTTGCGGCTTTAATGTAATGTCGGGTCCTGGCAATATGGCTGAAAATCAGTGAGACAAACAGCATGGGTACCCCCCAGTCCATTACCAGGCCCTTTGGGTCTTGTATGGAAATTAAGGGGAACCCCGCACCTAAATTAAAAAAAGGAAAGGCGTGGAGCCACTAGGCCCTATATACTCTGAACAGCAGTATACAGGCAGTGCAAACAAGACAGGGACTGTAGGTTTGTTGTTAAGTAGAATCTGTTTGTAATTTTGAACTGGTACATTTTTATTGTGTTTAGCTCCAGCCAAAAAATCTATTTTAAGTCTTTTGGAAAACATAGGGAAGGGTTATCACCCCTGTGACATTTGTTTTGCTGTCTGTGCTCCTCTTCAGAAGATTTCATCTCACCTTTTGTCCCAATGACAAATGTTTTTTGAAAATTTGGGGTTTTTTGTGAAACAAGGATTGGTGATAAAGCATCAGTGGAAAGGAGAAACGTTTTTCCCATATTAACTCTTACAGGAGAGAATTTCCCTTCCTAAGGGTAGATTTCATCTCACTTCCTGTTGTCTCCTTCCGTTTGCAAGTAGGAGTCGTTTGTAAGTTGGATGTTTGAAAGTAGGGGCCTGCCCTATATACTCAGCAGAAATCTGGGCCTTAGGTGTCATTGTGGCCACAACACTGTAAGCCCTCACAGGGCCCTGCTGTGAAATATTAGATCAAGAATTGTAATTACATGCCCCTGTTGAACAGGGGCAGAAAAATTGGGCCTTTGGTGGTGGTGGTGGTGCTAGTGCCACAATACTGTAAGTCCTCACTCGCTCTTGGTGGGCACAGAAACAGGACCCGATGTGAAATATTAGATCAAGAATTGTAATTACATGCCCCTGTTGAACAGGGGCTGAAAAATTGGGCCTTAGGCACTGGTGCTGGTGCCACAACACTGCAACCCCTCACAGATACTCTAGTAGGAACGCAGAAACGAGCCCTGCTGCAAAGTATTGCATCAAAAATTGTAATTACACGCCCCTGTTAAACAGGGGCTGAAAAATTAGGCCTTAGGCACTAGTGCTGGTGCCACAACACTGCAACCCCTCACAGATACTCTAGTTGGAACGCAGAAACGAGCCCTGCTGCAAAGTATTGCATCAAAAATTGTAATTACACACCCCTGTTAAACAGGGGCTGAAAAATTGGGCCTTAGGCACTGGTGGTGGCGCCCAGATCCAAAAATGTTCTTACAAGCTATCAGCGTGATCATTGAGGAGGAAGAGGATAATTACTCAGGAGAGTCACTCAGCATCAGCAAAGGCAGTCTTTGAAGGGATCTGAGATTTCAAAAAAAAATATTCGGTTACATCAGCATCAGGTGCTTGGTAGCTGGTGGTGATCCAAGACTGATTCATTTTTATGAAGCTCAGTCGATCAACCGAGTCGGTGGTCAGACGCACCCTGTGATCGGGTTACAAAGCCTCCAGCAGCATTGAATGTGCGTTCCGAAAGAACGCTGGATGGAGGACAGGCCAGTAGCTCAATTGCATACTGTGCAAGCTCTGGCCAGTGATCCATCCTCAAGACCCAGTAACCCAGAGGATTTTCGGTGGGAAAGGTGTCCAAGTCAGATCTTGCCCCTAGGTATTCCTGCACCATGTAAAACAGACGCTGGCGATGGTTGCTGGAACCGATCATACCTTGGGGCTGCAGACCAAAAAATTGTCTGAACGCATCGGTCAGACGGCCACCTTCTCCACCGCTCCTTCTTTAACTGACCGAAGCCTCAGCAACACGTCCCGAAACAGGAGTTTGTAACCTCCCAGTCTCTGGGAACGCGTTGCACAGACCTTTCTGCAAGGCCTCCCGAAGATGTTTCATCCTCTGCTCCCTCTGCGATGGCAAGATAAGGTCCACAACCTTACCCTTGTAACGTGGATCAAGGAGGGTTGCCAGCCAGTATTGGTCCTTCTCCTTGATACCACGAATACGAGGATATTTACGCAGGCTTAGCAGGATCAGGGAGGCCATGCAGCATAGGTTTGCTGAGGCATTTGGTCCGGAGTCCTCTGGGTCACTAAGGATGACATGGTCCGCAGCCACCTCCTCCCAGCCACGTAGAAGTCCATGTGTTTCTTGGGACTGATCCCTTAAAGACTGCTGCTGATGATGAGTGCCAGGCTCCACCTCCATACTGACACAATCCTCCTCCTCCTCGTCCTCTTCCTGTGTAATCAGCGGGCACGCAGGAACACTGTCTGGATAAAGGGGGCCTTGAGAGCTAAGGAATTCCTCCTCTTCCTGCCTCTGTTCTCCCTCAAGTGCCCTGTCCATTATTCCATGCAGCGTGTGCTCCAACAGGTGGACAAGGGGGACAGTGTCACTGATGCATGCACTGTCACTGCTCACCATCCTCGTGGCCTCCTCAAATGGTGACAGGACAGTGCATGCATCCCTGATCATGGCCCACTGGCATGGGGAAAAAAAACAAGCTCCCCTGACCCTGTCCTGGTGCCATAGTCGCACAGGTACTCATTGATGGCCCTCTGCTGCGTGTGCAGCCGCTGCAGCATGGCCAACGTTGAGTTCCACCTGGTGGGCATGTCACAGATTAGGCGGTTCTTGGGCAGGTTAAACTCCTTTTGGAGGTCTGCCAGCCGAGCACTGGCATTATATGACCGGCGGAAATGCGCACAGACTGTCCTGCCTCAGGACATCCTGTAAGCCTGGGTACCTACCCAAGAACCGCTGCACCACCAAGTTAAGGACATGAGCCAAACAGGGCACATGAGTCATTTGTCCCTGTCGGAGGGCAGAGAGGAAGTTGGTGCCATTGTCGCAAACCACCATTCCTGCCTTAAGTTGGCGTGGCATCAACCACCTCTGAACCTGCCCCTGCAGAGCTGACAGAACCTCTGCCCCAGTGTGGCTCTTGTCCCCCAAGCACACCAGCTCAAGCACCACATGGCATCTTTTGGCCTGCATACTTGCGTAGCCCCTTGAACGGCTACGGAGCACCGCTGGTTCCGAGGACAAAGCACAGGAAGAGGCCATGAAGGAAGAAGAAGAGGAGGGGGTGGAGGAGAGAGGTGTGTCACAATCAGTAGGGGCATTTTGGAGGCGTGGTGGTGGAACAACCTCCAACACTACTGCACCTTGTCCTGTATCCTTCCCAGCTGCCAGCAGAGTCACCCAATGCGCGGTGAAACTTAGGTAACGTCCCTGTCCATGCCTGCTGGACCATGAGTCAGCGGTAATATGCACCTTACCGCTGACCGCCCTGTCCAGCGAGGCCAAGACATTGCCTTCCACATGCCGGTAGAGAGCCGGAATCGCCTTCCGTGAGAAAAAGTGGCGTTTTGGTACCTGCCACTGAGGAACCGCACATTCCACAAACTCACGGAAGGGGGCAGAGTCTACCAACTGAAAAGGCAGCAGTTGAAGTGCTAGCAATTTTGCCAAGCTAGCATTCAACCACTGGGCATGTGAATGGCTGGGAGCGAACTTCTTTCGGCGGTGCAGCAGCTGGGGCAGGGAAATTTGCCTGGTACAATCTGATGTCGGTGTACCGAAAGCAGATTGCCCACAAGTACTTGGCTGTGACACACCTAATTCTACACCTTCGTTCTTCTCAGAGGACTGAAGGTATAGTGGGGTTGGAGATCTCAGCTGATGAGGAGCAAGGAGAGGTCCTCCTTGTTCTTTGGTGTGGGTCTTTTAGATACGCTTGCCAACGTACTGCATGGCAGGTCAACATATGTCTGGTCAAGCATGTGGTGCCCAAGCGGGAGATGTTTTGGCCACGCGAGATACGCTTGAGACATATGTTGCACATAGCAGCGGTGCGATCTGATGCACTCGTCTCAAAAAAGGCCCACACCAAAGAACTTTTGGAATAACGCACAGAGACAGCAGCGCCCTGCACATGCGGAGCTTTGGGGTGTGATGCAGTCAGTGTGCTGCCCTTAGGCTGGCCCCTGGAGGGCATCTTGCCTCGTTGGTGATGTGCCTCCTCCTCCTCCTCTCTACCATCAGGCACCCACGTTGAGTCAGTGACCTCATCATCCCCTCCCTCCTCATCACTGGAGCAAACCTGGCAGTATGCTGCAGCAGGGGGAGCATGACTGCCAGATTGCTGTCCTTCTTGGGCACCCCCTCTGTCCGTGCTCACGTTACTGCCTTCATCTAGCTCAGTATCATCATCAGAGCCTTCTAAACTCTGGGCATCCTCCTGGAGCATGTACCCAACACTGTGGTCAAACAGTTCGAGGGACTCCTCAGGAGAACATGGTGGGGCTAGGGAAGGAGTCACTGATGCTATTGAGCCGAGGGAAGAGGCCGCGTTGGCAGCTGCTTTGCCTGACAAAGTACCCTGAGCATGGGTGAGAGAGAATGAGGAGGATGAGGACGGCTTGGTCATCCACTCGACCAAGTCTTCCGCATGTTGCGGCTCAACACGGCCAGCTGCCGAAAAAAAGGCCAAGCGTGTCCCACGGCCACGTGCTGATGAGGATGCACCATCTCCACGACCAGCACTGTTGCCTCTAGACACAGAGCCTGCTTGCCCTCTTTTATTGGCTTGTGACTGTCTGCCTCTCCTTGTTGGCCTTCCAGACATACTAATGGCCTGTAGCTTCACTAAGCTGGGATATATATATATACTGATACTGCAGCTAGCAAAATCAACTGCCTGCCTGTAGTATGAGAACACCACCAACCTTCTACAGGTAGCTTTAGCTGAACACTGTGAAGAGCTCGCAAAAAACGAACTTGTAGCTTATTTAGCTGCCTGCGGCAGTGATAGGATCAGGAAAACACTAAGGCTCTGGCCATCTCCTGTACTATGTCCGCAGCCTCTGACCATCTCCTGTACTATGCCACAGCCTCTGGCCATCTCTTGTCTTATATCATGTCTGCAGTCTCTGAGGGAGTCTAGAGAAGAGTCAAGAATGGGAGCCCTGCCGGGATGGGGGTTGTGGGAGAAGACAGACATGTGTGGACTGTAGAGAGGAGACTATAGGAAAACCAGAGCCACCAAGCTGGAGCCAAATGACTGATCCCTGCAAGGTGCACCTGAAAGGAGGTCAGTGACAGCGCCGCCAAGCCAGTCTGAGGGGGGGGGGTCACTGATGTAAGGTGGGAGTGAATACAATAACGTAAGGGGGCACTGATATAAAGATTTCCCCCCTATATCAGTAACCCCCCCCCCTCTTACCTTAGTGTATTTTCTGCGGAAGGTGGTCTCTGGTCACCAGAGTCCCCCTCCCCCCCTCACATTCCCAGAGTCCCAGGTGTCCCCCTTGATGATTGCTTCACTTTTACTACTTTTAACGGAAATTTGCTGTTTTATATATATCTATATATCCCTAGCCCTATGTGCTTTCATATCTGTCTTATATATATATATATATATATATATATATATATATATATATATATGCTCTTCAAATATGCTCTTCAAATGTGCTTTAAAATGCATGGTTTTCCCTTTTATGAACAAAAAATAATGACGTTATGCTGTTGGGCTGGTATAAAAATGCTATGGGGCTGGTATGAATTTATTTCCAGGGCTGGTTTTTATTCCCAGTCCGACCTTGCTGGCTGAGTGTGATTCAGGAGGGGATTGAATAAATTTGTTGATGAAGTGGAAACCCTCATTTAAGTACAATTGCAGTATTACCTTTTTTTCTTTTTAGAATCCTTTGTCCTATGCATATGTTATGAATTTTAACTTTGGATATGCCTTGCAATATCTTTTACTGTATATGCACTCCTGCTCTGCCACTGCAGTGTTTTAGACTAGCATAGCTGAGTAACAGCCACATCACAAACCTCCACAGATCTATAGCGCTAAGAAGGGGAGGAGTATCTTTTATCGGGTCTGACAGGTCACTGATTGAAGCCAGCAGCATATTCAAATGCTGGTGCCCATGGAACTGCAAAGTCACATTTAGACACTCGGCACAACTGCTAAAACATACAAGAAGAAGTAGGACTATGAGAATTGAGTTTGATAGCACATTTGATTTGCTAAAACACTGTGTTTTATAAACTATTGCCATTATTTTAAATATAAAATACTTGTTTTCACAGTTTTTTCATCATTTGTTGCATTTCTGTGTTGCTGAGCTGCTTCAGGCATTTCCTCTCTACATCAGGGGTGGCCCGTCCATTAGGGGCGCCCGGGTGCCACTCCCTCTCTCCAGGCCACCCCCTATATGCAATGGATAGATTCATGCACATGGAGGAGGGAGGAGGATCACGCTAAGACAAGCTGTGGTCGCCCATAGAACACGCTGCGACCGCCCATAGGACATGCTGCCTGCCCGTCTGTCCGCTACCTAGATGGGGTAAGTGCAGGGCTTACCTCGTCCGTCCAACCCGGGGGGGGTCGTGGGTGCCACTGACCGACTGGGGGGGTGGTTGTTTGCCGCCCCCCCTCCCAAAATACCTATGAAAAAACGGTGAAAACAAATATTTTATATTTTAAAAAATGCCAATAGTTTATAAAACAATGTTTTAGTAAACTTAATGTGCTATCATATTCAATTTTCATAGTCTTACTTCTACTTGCTCATTTTAGCAGTTGTGCCGAGTGTTTAAAAGTGACTTTGCAGTTCCATGGGCACTAGCATTTGCACTATGCTGCCAGCTGCAATCAGTGGCCTGTCAGACCTGATAAAAGATATTCTTCCCCTTCTTAGCAATATAATGTAGATCTGTGGAGGTTTGTGGCTATTACTCATTTATGCTAGCTGACAGCGTGAGGAAGGGAGAAGAGAGCCAATAACGGGCTTCTGTTAAAGGGACATGTACACTGATAATCAAGGCACTGATTATCAGTGTAGCATCCTCTACTTTAGGTAGGTGCTAGAAGTAGGATTTTTTGTAAGTGCAGGTAAATTTAATCAGGCCTAGGTTTGTTCTGATCTATGTGGGTTGGCAGTGGCTCAGAGTGGGCTGGTGACTCACAGATAGCCTCATCTTTCAGTTACCTCCCTTTTGCTTCTAGAGGATTCTAAAAGGAAGGAGGGGGAAGAGAGGTGGAGCTGTCTGGTTTGTCTGAAGGAGCCCTGACCAATCTCCAACTAGGATTGGCAGGGGGAAGGCCTTCTTGATATACCCAGGGTCAGCCCAGCTGGAGAGGAGTTGTCGGGTGGAAGAAGCTGGTGATGGAGCACTAGGTTGTCAGAGCCTTTGAGGCACTCCCCAATCTAGGGGAATGACCTTGGGCCTGAGGGGTTTGGGTGCAAGTCGGAGCCTTGCTGAGAAACAAAGAAGGATCTGGACAGGAGGCACAGAGAGGAACGAAGAAAGACAACGGGAGCTAGTGTTGCTGGGCAAGTCTCCAGAAGGAATCCACCGAAGTGCAGCCAAGAGAGCTGGTGAGTGACAGGCACAGTTGGGAAAAGCTGGGGAGGCATGCCAGAGCGGATTGGGAGCATGCAGTCTGAGATGGATGTAGAGCCAGCAGGAGAGACTGTGATATCATGGGAAGTGGAGTTGGGCAGCTGCAGTCAGGAGGGCTGGCAGGGCATGAAGAGGACTGACTGGGAGCAGTAGTCCACCAAAGGTCAGCTAGCACTAACGACTTTCCTATTTTTGTTGCTACGCTAAAGGGGCCCGCAGTCCCTGCTTGCAAATGGCAGTTGCTAAGGCCTGACAGAGTCAGATTTGGGCCTACCATGTGCTAGGTGTACCAGGAACCAAGTATTGTACAGGAGAGAGAGGAACAGTCTACAAATAAGCATTGTGCTGGGGAAGACTGGGACTCTAGAAGTGTAAATAGAGGTTCCAACTCACCATCCTATTGATTCTATTATTGATTCTGGGATTTCCATAATTTCCCCTACCCTATCCTAAGTTCAAATCCCTCAATAAAAATACAAACTGATCACATGGACTGTTCATTGTCTCGAAAATGACTGGAAAGTCAATGCTGGGCTGGGCAGGGTGACAGGTGGACCACAATATCCAGCAGCCCCTACAGGGGTACCGCAACAGCAGTGTCCTGATTATCAGTGCATTCCCAACAGTGCCCACCAGTGCTGTCAATTTGTGCCGCCAGTGCTGCCAATCAGTGCTCACCTGTGCTGCCAATCAGTGCCTACCAGTGCTGCCAATCAGTGCCCATCAGTACTGCCAATCAGTGTCCATCAGTGCCTCCTCATCAGTGTCACCTATAAGTGCTGCCTACTAGTGCCTATAAGTGCCACATACCATTGTCCATTAGTGCCATCTATCATTGCTCATCAGTGCCATCTATCAGTGCCCATCAGTGCCACCTATCAGTGCCCATCAGTGCTGCCTATCAGTGCCCATCAGTGCTGCCTATCAGTGCAGCCTCATCAGTGACTCCTCATTAGTGCCTACCAGTGCAGCCTCATTAGTGCCCATCAATGCCCATCATTGCCACATCATCATTGCCGTCCCATCAGTGCCTATCAGTGTCGCCTATCAATGCAGCCTCATTAGTGCCTCTTCATCAGTGTCCATCAGTGCCATCTCATCAGTACCCATCAGTGCAGCCTAACTGTGCCCATCAGTGCAGCCTCATCAGCGCACATTAGCGAAGGAGAAAACTTACCTGTTTGCAAAATTTTATAACAAACTTTAAAAACTTTTTTTTTTCTTCAAACTTTTCGGTCTTTATTCGTTTATTTAGAGAAAAATAAAAAATCCAGTGGTGATTAAATACCACCAAAAGAAAGCTCTATTTGTATGAAACAAAATGATAAAATATTTTGTTTGGGTACAGTGCTGCCTGACCACGCAATTGTCATTGCTGAAAACTGGCCTGGGCAGAAAGGGGGTAAAAGTGCCCAGTAGGCAAGTGGTTAAATGAAAGTATTTGTAATGCCGCGTACACACGGTCGGACTTTTCGTCTACAAAAGTCCGACAGCCTGTCCGACAGACTTCCTGCGGACTTTCGGCGGACTTGCAGCAGACTTTCTAACGAACGGACTTGCCTACACACGACCACACAAAAGTCCGACGGATTCGTACGTGATGACGTACACCGGACTAAAATAAGGAAGTTCATAGCCAGTAGCCAATAGCTGCCCTAGCATGGGTTTTTGTCCGACGGACTAGCACACAGACGAGCGGATTTCGGGGTCCGTCGTAGTTACGACGTAAAGATTTGAAGCATGTTTCAAATCTAAAGTCCGTCGGATTTGAGGCTGAAAAAGTCTGCTGAAAGTCCGGAGAAGCCCACACACGATCGGATTACCAGCCAGCTTTAGTCCGTCGGCGTCCGTTGGACTTTTGTAGACGAAAAGTCCGACCGTGTGTACGCGGCATAACTGAAGTTCAGCTTTAAATAAAAGGTACTTCATAAAAACGGATTAAGTAGATAAATAAGAAAAACTTTTTTGCTTCTGGTTTTGCCTGACCACAAAAAAACCTTTATGATTTTAGTGAATGGGCAAGTTTATGTGGTCTTTTTTATTGCATGTTTATGTATTCTCAAAAGGTGAAGAATTATTAAATATGTATAGCATGAGTTTACAAGCTTTGCTCTTCACGTACTGTGATGTTCCAGCTTGCAGAATATGAGAGGAGAAGCAGATATCAGTGCTGTGGATTACATTTACACATTAATATGAAGGCACTGAGGTTTTACTTCACAATGTCATCTTCAATTGAGGTTCCACAGGGTAATGCTAGTGGGATTACACTGATCTTACATAGGAATATGGATTTATTTCACAATTAAAGGAGACAAAATTTGAAACCAGTGTAATGAAAGATTTTTAAATATGAAAACCTGATAGGGATAAGGTAATAGACTTAAAGGCAGGCAAATGTTTATTTTGGATATTGGTTTCTATGTGTTCACATCTATTGATGTTAATTTGAATTATTTCAGAGGCATCCTAGGATCTTGATAGGGATTGGTGCAAATAAGGTCTAGAAATATTTTGCCCTGACACCACCTGCTGCTCTGGATTTGGCTGTAAAATGGATCTGTCACCATGAAATAAAATTATCCAGTGTGATTATGCAGGATGAAAACTCTGCTACTGGTCTGCGCAGAACATATGAGTGATGTTAATATCTGTACCGGCAGACATTAAACATATATCATTTCTGTGATACAAAGAAAGCACTCACATTTCATTTTCCAGCAGCACCCACTTGCATTGTATGCATCTTATTTTTCTCTATTTGTATTCCAAGTATTTTATAAATTCATTTAGATTCTATTTGTATTCCAAGTATATTATAAATTCATTTAGACGCTATATCATGTATATTTTTCATGTTAACTTCAAACATATTAGTTTAACATTCACAGGTATGAAAGTAGAACTTTACTTAAAAAAAAATGTGAACAGGCAGGATTTTTAATCTGGAAGAGATATGCCTGTTCTGCATTAAAGTTACTTACCTGCCTGTCCGCACTGTATTTTGATTCCTAGGTAGGTTATATGGGATTTGCACAGTAAGGCTGCAATGATGGGCACAGTAAGGCGGCAATGATGGGCATGGTGAGGCTGCAATGAGGGCACAGCAAGGCTGCAATGATGGGCACAGTGAGGCTGCAATGGTGGGCATGTGGGGCTGCAATGATGGGCACAGTAAGGCTGCAATGAGGGCATGGTGAGGCTGCAATGAGGGCACAGCAAGGCGGCAATGATGGCAACAGTAAGGCGGCAATGATCGGCATGGTGAGGCTGCAATGAGGGCACAGTAAGGTGGCAATGATGGGCACAGTAAGGCAGCAATGATGGGCATGTGAGGCTGCAATGATGGGCACAGTAAGGCTGCAATGAGGGCATGGTAAGGCTGCAATGATGGGCACAGTAATGCTGCAATGAGGGCACGGTAAGGCGGCAATGATGGGCATGGTGAGGCAGCAATGATGGGCACAGTGAGGTGGCAATGATGGGCATGTGAGGCTGCAATGATGGGCATGTGAGGCTGCAATGATGGGCATGTGAGGCTGCAATGATGGGAACAGTGAGGCAGCAATGATGTTCACAGTAAGGCGGCAATGATGGGCACAGTGAAGCTGCATGGTCATGGATTCTCTTTAGTATCTTTAGTATCATGTCCTCAGTCTCTAAACATCTCCTGTAATATGTCTGCAACCTCTGACATCTCCTGTACCATGCCCGCAGCCTCTGACATCTTGACATCTCCTGTACCATGCCCACAGTCTCTGACCATCTCCTGTAATATGTCCACAGCCTCTGACCATCTCCTGTACCATGCCCACAGCCTCTCACCATCTCCTGAAAAATGCGCACAGCCTCTGACCATCTCCTGTACCATGCCAACAGCCTCTGACCATCTCCTGTAATATGCCAACAGCCTCTGACCATCTCCTGTACTATGCCTGCAGCCTCTGACCATCTCCTGTACCATGCCCGCAGCCTCTGACATCTTGACATCTCCTGTACCATGCCCACAGTCTCTGACCATCTCCTGTAATATGTCCACAGGCTCTGACCATCTCCTGTACCATGCCCACAGCCTCTAACCATCTCCTGAAAAATGCCCACAGCCTCTGACCATCTCCTGTACCATGCCAACAGCCTCTGACCGTCTCCTGTAATATGCCAGCAGCCTCTGACCATCTCCTGTACTATGCCTGCAGCCTCTGACCATCTCCTGTACCATGCCCACAGCCTCTGACCATCTCCTGTAATATGCCCGTAGCCTCTGACCATCTCCTGTACTATGCCTGCAACCCCTGACCATCTCCTGTACTATGCCACAGCCTCTGACCATCTCTTGTAATATGCCCCAGCCTCTGACCATCTCCTGTACTATGCCTGTGGCCTCTGACCATCTCCTGTGCCATACCAACAGCCTCTGACCATCTCCTTTAATATGCCCGCAGCCTCTGACCATTTCCTGTACTATGCCCGCAGCCTCTGACCATCTCCTGTACTATGCCTGCAGCCTCTGACCATCTCCTGTACTATGGCTGCAGCCTCTGACCATCTCCTGTACTATGCCACAGCCTCTGACCATCTCTTGTCTTATTTCATGTCTGCAGTCTCTGAGGGAGTCTGGAGAGGAGTCAAGAATGATGTGGGTCATGGGAGAAGTCAGACATGTGTGGACTTTGGAGAGGAGGCTATAGGAAAACCAGAGCCACCAAGCTGGAGCCGACTGACTGATCCCTGCAAGGTGCACCTGAGAGGAGGTGAGTGACAGCGCCGCCAGTGAATACAATGATTTAAAGGGGCACTGATATAAAGGTTACCCCCTCTTACCTTAGTGTATTTTCTGCGGAAGGTGGTCTCTGGTCACCCCCCCCCCCCCCCCCCACATTCCCAGAGTCCCAGGTGTCCCCCTTGATGATTGCTTCACTTTTACTACTTTTTAACTGAAATTTGCAGTTTTATATATATCTATATATCCCTAGCCCTATGCGCTTTCATATCTGTCTTATCTATATATAATACGCTCTTCAAATGTGCTTTAAAATGCATGGTTTTCCCTTTTATGAACAAAAAATGATGACGTTATGCTTTTGGGCTGGTATATGAAGGGTGAATGTTTGAGGCTTTTTCTGACTTCTCTCCAAGCGATGACTGTGTCCTGTAATCGGGGGTTGTGTTGAAGTAGCAGTGGAACAGACTTCCACTTGCAGTGAAGGAGGGCTACTAATGAGTAGGGATGGGCCATTTCAGATTCCATGAAGTAGTTGGAGTAGCAGGATGATTGAGCTATCCAGTCCAGACCTGTCCTCAGTAAACATGCTAAATTATAAGTTCTAACATTCGGGATACCCCCTTCGCGTCTGGGAAGATATAGTTTTGTAAAAGCTATGCATGGTCGTTTGTTTTGCCAAAGGAATTTGGAGATGGCTTTGTGGAGAATTTTTGTATCCTTGTGTAGAAGTAGCGGAATAGTCTGAAGTGGGTAGAGTAAACGGGCAAAACTGACCATTTTCATTTGGTGGCATCTTCCCAGAAGCGAGAGAGGCAGATCCAACCAGTTGTCTAGTTCCTGCAAAATTTTTGTGATCAGAGGGGGTAACTGAGGTGATATAGAGAGGAGGGTAGTTTCCCTATTTTGATTCCTAGGTAGGTTATATGGGATTTAGCAACTGTGAAGATCGAGTGGTGGGTCCAGGGTGGGTTGGATAGGATGCCTATGGGGAAGGTTGGGGGAAGATTTCGCTCTTGTTGTAGTTTATGCGAAGGCCCGAGCATAGCCTGAACTCATCGAATATTAATTTGATTGTGGACATGTCGGAGGAGGGATTCGCTGAGAATATAAGAACATCATCAGAGAAGAGGGATGTACGTAGTTCATATTTGCCAATATTGATGCCATGCAGTGGGGCTTTTTGGGAAAGGTATCTGGACAAAGGTTCTAATGTGATGTTAAAAAGGAGTGGGGATAAGGGACATCCTTGCCTCGTGCCTTTGTGGAGGTGGAATTAGTCTGACAGGAGGCCTGCTGCCACCAACCTGGCCGCTGGGGAAGGGGACGTGTACATGGTTTTGATGAGGTGTGCGAAGGGGCCGGTGAAACCCATTTTTGACATGGCCATGGAGAGCCATTTGAGACATACGTTATCGAAGGCTTTCTCCGCATCCAAGGTGATGATGGCGTAGTCCCCTCCTGGATTGCATTTGGCATGTACTAGGGCCATCATCACCTTTCTGATGTTTAGGGTGGCTATTCTACCTTTCACAAACCCTGCTTGTGCAATGTGTATCAGGGAGCAGATGATGTCGGCCAATCTAGTGGCAATAATTTTGGAGAGGATTTTGACATCGAGGTTTAATAGTGAAATAGGTCTGTAGGAGCCTGGCTCTTGGGGGTCCTTAACCTTTTTAGATAATAGTTTGATGATGGCCTGGTTTACGGTGGGTAGGTAGGGGCCGACCGGACCATATGCTGTGATAAACCTTGTAAAGGGTGGGTTCTAGTATTGATTTCAGGGATTTGTAGAATTTGCCGGTGAACTCATCCTGGGCCTGGGGCTTTAGAGGGGGCTAGGTTAGGAATGGTGGTTGATATTTCGGAGAGAGAAATGGATGCATTAAGGGCTTCCAATTGTGAGGGGGTGACCTTTGGGAGGGCTATTTTCTCAAGGAAGGAGAGTGCTGTCGGTTTGTCTATAGGGTCTGTAGCATATAGAGTGGAGTAGTATTGTAGCATGGCTCTGTTTATGTCCTGTTGTGAGGTTTTAATGTTGCCTGAAGTATCTCAGAGAGAGATGATATAGGTCGGGCGGAAGGGGCCCTTACAAAGTCTTGCTAACAATTTTCCAGCCTTGTTGCCAAATTTGTGAAGGGTGGCATCCATATGTGCCTTTTTTGTTCATTCGAGAGTTTCTGCCCAAGTGTCAAAAGCCTTAGCTATCTGCTATTTCTTCTTATTGTCAGAGGAGTCTATAGTGTAAAGGGAGCATTGTGCTTGGTGTAGTTGGGAGCTGGCTGTCTTGTAGTTCGCTAGTGTGTTTCTTTTGAAAGAGGCCGCATAGGAAATAATCCAGCCTCTGAGGAAAGCCTTGCCAGCTTCCCAGAAAAGGTTTGGATTGTCACAGTGTTAGTGCATGCTTTTTCCATGTATTGTTGGAAGCCGGGATTGTTTTGGATGTAGGATGGGGAGTGCCACAGCTTGGGATTTGGGTGTATTTCAGGATTGTCAAGCATCGCCGAGACAGGTGCGTTGTCAGAGATGGCAATGTCATGTATGTCCGCATCGGATATCAGTGGGACAAGGTTGTCTGAGCAGAAGAAGTAGTCAATTCTAGTGAAAACAATGTGAGGGTTAGAGTAAAAGGTGAATTCTCTGTCAGCTGGGTGTAGGAGGCACATTAGGTCGTGGAGGTGGAGGGACTCCATAATGGATGCGAAATTTGTCGGATCCCTGGGGTCAGACACATTTCAGGGACATTTGGGAGAGGATCTGTCATCTATCGGGTGGAGAGTGGTATTGAAGTCTCCGCCGACTATATGTGGGAGGTGTGGGTTGCGAAGAAGCCAGGTAGATAGTTTGCTAAAGAATTGTTTTTTGGGCTATTGGGCACAACGGAAAAATTTGTTTAGTTTCGGTTCGTTGTCATTCGTAAAATAGATAATTTCGTTCTGTTGTATCTGTTATGTTACTTTAATACGTTATCGGATAATTTGTTATTATTCGTAGTGTCAATATTCGTTATACTGAATCTCGAATCATGTCGAATTAATTCGTTATATGCGCTATAATTTTGTTTGTATTAGTTGATATTCGATATTTATGTATGTATATATATTCGTGATAATGATTCTGTAATAGAAATTTGTAAGTTCTGTATATAATTGTATTATATTTTGTATGTATTTCACACTGCCCTTACTGTGCACACGGCACTAATAATGTTTTCAGTACATGTTTGTATTCTTTTGAGTCCTGATTAGAATTAGCCTGCCTATGTAATGCCCCTTGTTACCATAAAAGTACAATTGTAATATTAATGTGATACCTACGTAATCATGTGTATAAAAACCTACAATTGCGTCATAATAAAGCAGAACAGTTATTTGGAAAGATGCTGAGTGTATCTTTTGTGTCTGTTCCCTACTGCAGTAGTTGTTATTAATTTGGAACCACTAATCATTATGAGGATAGGAGTTGCCTATCTATAAAATGTCCTGGTCAAGTGGCGAGCCAGCCAGGAGGGGCTTTACAGGTGACCCTGAGAAACCGAAACAAGGAGCTTGAGATGATCCGGGAATTTCTGATAATCATCCGGTTGAGGTAAGCCCTTTGCTTACATTTTGAATTATCAGATTTCCTTGATTGGTTTCAAGTCTCCTGGCTGGCTTGCCACTTGACCAGGACATTTTATAGATAGCCAACTCCTATCCTCATATTGATTAGTGGTTCCAAATTAATAACAACTACTGCAGTAGGGAACAGACACAAAAGATACGCTCAGCATCTTTCCAAATAACTGTTCTGCTTTATTATGACGCAATTGAAGGTTCTTATACACATGATTACGTACAGTAGGTATCACATTAATATTACAATTGTACGTTTATGGTAACAAGGGGCGTTACATAGGCAGGCTAATTCTAATCAGGACTCGAAATACAAACATGTAATGAAAAAATTATTAGTGCCGTGTTGTCAGGAAGGGCATGCCAGCACCCAAGATGGCTGCCGAAGGAGATGACCTGTTACCTCTGCCCCTGTCAGAATGCCATTGGTGCACACACACCCTGTGACAGCTTTTCACACCCAAACAGGCTACTTAAACTCAGTCAGTTTCCAGACTCAGTGCTGTCTGCTCTACAGCGTTCCCTGTGTATCCTGCAATTACCTACCTGACTTCCGTTCCTGTTGTGACCCAGCTTGTTTCCTGATGTTCCTGTTTCCTGCCTGCATCCAACCTCTACTCTGCATCTGCCTGCTCCTTCTGCCACTTCGCTGCCAGTCTGCTGACGACCCGGCCTGTAATCTGATTCCGCTTCAGCCTCTGTTCCTGACGTGCCCTTTTGTGTATGACCCGGCCTGCCTGTACCTGCCTCCTCTTCAGCCTCGAGGGTGCCACCATCCCTTCTGCTGCACCTGCACTTCTGCCTGTGGGGACCGGTTGTCTACTCACTCCAGCTACCTGCCTACCACTGCTCTGGGATTCCTACAGACACCTCTACAGCCCGGCCGAGTGCTCCGATCCAGCTCCAGGTTCAGAGATCCCGCCAGGTACTCGTGCGACTCTGCATCTCGGTGCTTCCTGTCAGCTCTAACAGGGGCTCCAAGTCAGAGTTGTAAGAGAGGCCGTCCTCTGCATATCAGGCTCCATCACCAGGTACGTGACAGTAGCAGACAGCCATGTCTGAGCCTGTGCAAGGACCCTCTCCTATGGAGGAACTCTGCCAACACCTAGCCGGACTAACACAAGCTGTAAAGGACTTACAACAGGGTTATACCCAGCTGGAAGGCAAAATACAGACCTTGTCTGCCTCAGCTCCTGCTCAAGCACCTTCCACTTCTGGGATGCCAGCAGCTCCCGCAGTCGTTATGCTACCACCTGAACCCAGAGTCCCAACTCCTGAAAAGTTCCACGGAGAAAGCAACGAGTTCAGAGCCTTCCGCAACGCATGCAAACTCTATTTTTCGCTACAACCACGAACCTTCTCCCTGGAAGCCACCAAGGTCGGGTTTGTCATTTTCTTGCTTCAGGGGGAACCACAGGCCTGGGCTCACCGACTCCTTGAACAAAAGGCCACATCTCTGACGGACTTAGCCTCCTTTTTTGGAGCCATGGCTCAGTTATATGAAGACCCCCAGCAAGCCGCTACTGCGGAAGCCGCCCTTCACACGCTTCAGCAGGGTCACAGGGCCGTGGAGGACTATGTTTCAGAATTCAGGCGCTGGAGTTCCAACACCAGCTGGAACGATGCTGCCCTGCGTTACCAGTTCCGCATGGGCCTTTCTGATAATCTCAAGGACGAGCTAGCACGAACAGGTGTCCCCTCCACCTTGGAGACACTTATAAATTTGTCAATCCAGATTGACCGTCGCTTAAGGGAGCGTAGGTCGGAACGAGCCACCGACCAGTCCCGTCCAGTATGGATGCTTCAACGAGTGTCTGGTTCTTTCAGTCCCGTTTGACCTGCTCCTGCCGCATCTGCTTCAGACGCATCTGAACCCATGAAGCTTGGTCTCCTCCGTCCTTCTCTGACTACAGAAGAACGCCAGCGCAGACGCCAGCTAAATCTTTGCCTGTACTGTGGAGGATCAGGACATTATGTGAGGTCTTGCCCGGTCAAGATCTGCAAGTGCCTCTCAGTTACATCCGCTTCTCCTCCATCTCTACCCAATCACTCTGCTCATCTTGCTCTTCCCATTTTGTTACAGCTCCCAGGAAGAACTGTCCAGATCCCCGCTATAATTGACTCTGGAGCTTGCAGCTGTTTCATAGATTTAGCTTTTGCTGCCAAACATCACATTCCTCTACTACCCAAGGCTCAGAGACTTTCTGTACATCTGGCAGACGGATCCACCATTAAATCTGGATTGGTTACTCACGAAACCATCCCGTTATCTACCACCATTGCCAAGAACAATCAAGAGCTTTTACGCCTAGATGCAATCACTTCCCCCCTGTTCCCAATCATTCTGGGTATGCCTTGGTTAAAAGCTCATAACCCTCACATTAACTGGGTTACAGAAGAAATCAAGTTTCTTTCCCCCTATTGCCTTCAGCATTGTTGGCAAGAGAATCATCAGGACCAATCTCCCCTGCTATGCATCAATTTGGAGTCCGAAGCCCGCCAAGTTGTTCCAGTAGCATATCATGACTTTCTGGATGTTTTCAGCAAAAAAGGGGCAGAAACGCTTCCTCCTCATAGAGCTTATGACTGTCCAATTGAGCTCCTTCCTGTGGTTGAAGTTCCTTTTGGCAGGATCTTTCCTCTGTCTGAATCTGAACTTGTTGCTTTGAAAGACTACATTGATGACAACCTTAAAAAGGGATTTATTCACCCCTCCACATCTCCTGCCGGTGCGGGGATCTTCTTTGTAGAAAAAAAGGACCACTCATTACAGCCCTGTGTGGACTACCGTGAACTTAATAAGGTCACTGTAAAAAATCGTTACCCTCTTCCACTTGTGCCTGAATTGTTCCAGCGACTCGATACAGCCACCATTTTCACAAAATTGGATCTTCGGGGTGCTTATAATCTGGTTCGCATACGAGAGGGGGATGAATGGAAGACAGCATTCTGCACACGGTTTGGGCATTTTGAATAACTTGTGATGCCCTTTGGACTTTGCAATGCCCCAGCTACCTTTCTGGACCTCATCAATGACGTCTTCCGAGATTTCCTGGATCTATTTGTTGTTGTTTATCTTGATGATATACTAATCTTCTCTCCCTCTCTAGATCAACACCATAGTCATGTCAAGAATGTATTGAGTTGCCTTCGACAACACGGACTTTATGCAAAACCAGAGAAATGTGTATTTGAACGCCAAAGCATCCAATTCTTGGGTTTAATCATTTCCACTGAAGGCATCCAGATGGATCCCCAGAAGGTTACAGCCATCCTGGATTGGCCTGCTTCCAGTGATAAGAAGGGTGTCCAACGTTTTGTGGGGTTTGCAAATTTTTATCGAAAATTCATCAGAAATTTTTCTGCAATCATATCCCCCATTACAAGTTTAACCAAACAAGGTACAAGATTATCTTGGTCTCTGGAAGCTCAGAAAGCTTTTGACATCCTAAAAAGACTTTTCACATCTGCATCTGTCCTGAAACACCCTGACCCAGCCTTGCCCTACGTCTTGGAAGTAGACGCCTCAGAAACAGCGGTCAGAGCAATATTGTCTCAGAGGCGGGGAGCTAAGGCTCTACTGCATCCAGTTGCTTTTTTTCCCGCAAGCTGTCAAATGCCGAAAGGAACTACGACGTCGGGGACCGTGAACTTTTGGCCATCAAAGCTGCCCTGGAGGAAGGGCCGCACACCCAATCTTGATCTATACCAATCATGAGAACCTCGAGTATTTAAGAACAGCAAAAAGATTGAAACCCCGACAAGCCAGGTGGGCACTATTCTTTTCTAGATTCACTTTTCACTTAACGTTCAGGCCCGGATCCAAGAATGCAAAACCCGATGCATTATCACGCATGTTCAGCAAACCTGAAGAAATCTTATCTCCAGATACCATTCTATCCCCTGGGAACTTCCTGTTACTTCAAGGAGAGTTAATAAAACAAATTAAACAAACTCTAGTAAGGAACCCTTCACCAGCCGGGGTCTCTCTACTGGCAAAGAATGGGCTACTTTGGCACGAAGACAAGGTCTTTGTGCCGGAAGACCTCCGAATGGTAATCCTGGTGCGATGCCATGATCATGTGCTGGCAGGTCATTTTGGCATTGGCAAGACAACTGAATTAGTACAACGGACATTTTGGTGGCCTGGGGTGGAAAAAGATTGTAGGAAATATGTGGAATCTTGCACCACTTGCATCTGCAATAAAACCAGCAGATCCAGAGCCTGGGGTCTGCTAAAACCCCTACCTGTCTCCAGTAGACCTAGGAAGATCTCAATAGATTTTATTGTAGAACTTCCCCCATCTGAGGGCCACAACACCATTTTTGTAGTTGTCGATAGACTATCTAAGATGGCACACTTCCTGCCCATGAAGGGCACACCATCTGCTTGAGAAACAGCTCAAACCTTTGTCAAGGAGATCGTAAGGCTTCATGGGATTCCGGCCAATATTGTGTCCGACCGTGGGGTGCAGTTTACATCCAGATTCTGGAGAGCCTTATGTGATTCACTCGAGATTGAACTTTCATTTTCTTCTGTATATCACCCACAAACGAATGGGCAGACAGAGAGGACTAATCAAACCCTTGAACAGTACCTGAGATGTTTCTCCTCATTTTCTCAAGACGACTGGGCTTCTCTGCTTACCCTGGCCGAGTTTTCTTATAACAATTCAGTACACTCTGCTACAAAGCATTCTCCATTTTTTGCAAACTATGGTTTCCACCCTTCTATTTTGTCTAATACAATTCCAGATTCCCCTGTACCAGCTTTTTCTGAAACTATAAATTTCTTCAACGCCAATAACAAACTGCTACAGGAAACAATGGCCAAGACACAGGCATACAATAAGGATGTTTTTGACAGGAAAAGAAGGGGAGAATTGATCTTGAACCCTGGTGACCAAGTGTGGCTAGCAACTACTAATTTAAAACTGGCCTGTCCCTCAAAGAAACTGGGCCCTAAATTTATAGGACCATTTCCGGTGAAGAGACAGATCAATGAGGTTGCGTATGAATTAGAGTTGCCTGAGTCATTTAGAATCCACCCTGTGTTCCACATAACCTTGTTGAAACCTGCCATTCCTGACCCCTTCCCAGGACGAAGTTCCGGCCCGCCTGAACCTAATTATTGACGGGGAGGAAGAGTTTGAGGTGGAAACAATCTTAGACTGCAGGAAGAGAAGAAATCAGATCCAGTTCCTGATAAAATGAAAAGGTTATGGGCAAGAGGACAACTCCTGGGAACCTGAAGGTAATATCCATGCCCGAAATTTGGTTCAAGCTTTTAAGAACTCCCATCCTGACAAGTGGGCCAAGTTGGGCATCCGGAGGCTGCCCTTTGGGGGGGGGGGCAGTGTCAGGAAGGGCATGCCAGCATCCAAGATGGCTGCCGAAGAAGACGACCTGTTACCTCTGCCTGTCAGGAAGGGCATGCCAGCACCCAAGATGGCTGCCGAAGAAGATGACCTGTTACCTCTGCCCCTGTCAGAATGCCATTGGTGCACACACACCCTGTGACAGCTTTTGACACCCAAACAGGCTACGTAAACTCAGTCAGTTTCCAGACTCAGTGCTGTCTGCTCTACAGCGTTCCCTGTGTATCCTGCAATTACCTACCTGACTTCCGTTCCTGTTGTGACCCGGCTTGCTTCCTGACGTTCCTGTTTCCTGCCTGCATCCGACCCCGGCTTGTCCTCTACTCTGCATCTGCCTGCTCCTTCTGCCACTTCGCTGCCAGTCTGCTGACGACCCGGCCTGTAATCTGATTCCGCTTCAGCCTCTGTTCCTGACGTGCCCATTTGTGTATGACCCGGCCTGCCTGTACCTGCCTTCTCTTCAGCCTCGAGGGTGCCACCATCCCTTCTGCTGCACCTGAACTTCTGCCTGTGGGGACCGGTTGTCTACTCACTCCAGCTACCTGCCTTCCACTGCTCTGGGATTCCTACAGACACCTCTACAGCCCGGCCGAGTGCTCCGATCCAGCTCCAGGTTCAGCGATCCCGCTAGGCACTCGTGCGACTCTGCATCTCGGTGCTTCCTGTCAGCTCTATCAGGGGCTCCAAGTCAGAGTTGTAAGAGAGGCCGTCCTCTGCATATCAGGCTCCATCACCAGGTACGTGACACGTGAGCACAGTGTGAAATACATACAAAATAGAATACAATTATATACAGAACTTACAAATTTCCATTACAATATGTAGTTTGGAAAGTCGTTTGTTTATTGAATCTTTTAACACACACAATGACAATATCTCTTCTCCTCTGCTCAAATACAATATAACACCCTTCTCAGTTCTCAGGAATGCACTTTGTTTCATTAGACCTTTAACAAATTACCGAATCATGTTAAATTCATTTGTTATATCCACTATAATTTCTTTCGTATTCATTGAAATTTGTTATTTTTTTATTCGGACATTCGGATGCATCCAAATGTCCAAAAGATGCAAAATTCGGCCGAATTTCGATTTGTTACAAAACAAATTGCACAATCCTATTGGGCGTGTATATGTTCAAGATCACTAGATCTTTAGTCCCTACTTGAATATGTGCTGATAGGAATCGCCCCTGGCTTTCTGAGTCAACAGACAGGACCGTGCAGGGAAGATTTTTATGTATTAGCAGGATAACTCCTGCTTTGCGACCAATTGAGTCGGAGCCGTGGACTGTGCTATAATTGTTTCATACGATGGAAGTCAGAGGTGGAGAGGTGGGTTTCTTGGAGTAGGGCATTGTCAGTTTTGAGTCTTTGAAGATGGCGAAGGATTTTCATTCTCTTATTGGGGGATCTGAGTCCTTTCACATTCCAGGAGACTATTTTCATATTGGGGGGCCATAAGGGAGATTTGGGCCAGTGATGTATAGTTGTCTCGGGATATTAAGTGGTGGGGGGTTGTCGGTACAGTTTGGAATAGGGTGCAGTCCTCGCTAGGTGGGAGATGGCTGAGTGCCTGGTGCTACAAGTGTGTCAGGGGGTGAAAGTAGGTGATGGGGAGGTTTGGAGGGGGGGGACATAAAGTAGGAACAATAAGTCACATCAGATAAACTTCACTTTTTTCTGCATGGAGTCACTGTGTAAACCAGCTCCCAGTACAGCCCCAACTATTGCTGCATATGGAAGCCCACGTGTTAAGAGATGATAGTTGTGGGTAACTCATGTTGTGTATGGGGAGAGATGTCGGCAGTGAGCAGTGAGGCCATGTGGGGTAAAGTGGTACAAAAGTAATAACATCATAACAGTAAAATACACAGTAAAAAGACTTGGCCTACCATGATGATGCAGGGTGAGACATCTAAACCAGGAAGGAAGAAGAAAAAAGGGTTAGTGAGATACAGTCCAGTCTGGGGTAATCTGTGAGGCAGCTTAAAGCGCCCATAGTGGAAGCAGAGTTGGTGTTACGTATACCATCTCAGCGAGGGGTGGAGTGGCGTTGGTCTGGCCAAAGGACCTGAATCTTTTAGGAGAGTCTTTTGGCTGGCTCCTTTGGTCCAGCGATCGATTGATTGGAGCTGCTCTGGATGAGGGGCTAAGGTGCGGACCTGCGTGTAGAGACCGTAGGAAGGCTTCCTCTTTGGAGGGTTCTTGGAAGGACAGCTGGTCGCCGTTGGGTGGCAGGGAATGCCAGGGTGAACTTGATTTCTTGTTGATAAAATTCCGTGCAGATTTGTTGGAATGTTTTCCTTTTTTTGGATACTTCAATAGAATAGTCAGCGAAAATCAGGATCTTCATTCTGTCAATCTGGAGAGATCTGGATTGTCTGAATTTCTGTAGAATGAAGGCTTTGTCTGAGTAACTCAGATATTTGGCGATAATAGATCAGGGCGACTTGCGGTAGGTGTTAAAGGTTTCCATGCGGTGGGCCCTTTCCACGGTGCAGGGGCCTGGGAGGCCTAGTGCTTCATTGGATACGCCTCGTGTAGAGGTCTGTGAGGGCTGATGTTTGCAAGGATTCTGGAATGTCCACGATTCGCAGATTGCTGCTCTGGACTTATTTTCTAAATCGTCCAAGTTTTGTAAAATGTATTGGTTCGTCTTATCTTGGGCCTGTTCAGTGGCTTGTGCCTGGTATAGCTCCTCTTCCACATTTGATATGGGGTGTTCTGCCTCATTTAATCTGGTAAGTGCTCCCCCAGTTGGGCCTTGATTTGTTGCATCCCTGCGTTGACTGCCTCTTCCACAGAGGGAGTTATCATGGGGGTCAAGAGAGCTGCTACAGCTTGTGCTATGCTCTCTGTGTTGCGGTCCCCAGTGTGAGGTGAGGGAGAGGCATGCTACGAGGAGGGGGCGGCCGGGCCGCCGCTTACCGCCATGTCTAGCGTCACCTCTGCTGAGAGTTCCGGGTAGGCCAAGACCAGGGCTTCGATTTACGGCTGGGCTGTGTGGAGAGGAGCAGCTACTCCATGCAGCACCGGAACCGGAAGGCCTCATGGTTTTCTTATTGTTCCACAAGCAAGAGTATCATGGATACATACAAACCCCAGCACATTCATTTAAAAAAAAGAATAAAATCATGCAGAGTTTGGAGTGCATTACGTACAGAGTGCATGGATCTGGGGTGAGCTATGAACAGAGTGCAGGGTTCTGGGATGAGCTATGAACAGAGTGCAGGGTTCTGAGATGAGCTATGTACACAGTGCAGGTTTCTGGGATGAGCTATGTACAGAGTGCAGGATTCTGGGATGAGCTACGTACAGGGTGCAGGATTCTGGGATGACTTATGTACATGGTGGAGGGTTCTGGGATGAGCTATGTACAGGGTGCAGAGTTCTGGGAGGAGCTGCGTAAACAGTGCAGGGTTCTGGGATGAGTTTAGTACACAGTGCAGGGTTCTGGAATGAGCTATGTACAGAGTGCAGGGTTCTGGAATGAGCTATGTACAGACTGCAGGGTTCTGGGATGAGCTATTTACAGAGTGCAGGGTTCTGGGATGAGCTATTTACAGAGTGCAGGGTTCTGGAATGAGCTGTGTACAGAGTGCAGGGTTCTGGGCTGCACTGTGTACAGAGTGTAGGGTTCTGGAATGAGCTATGTACAGAGTGCAGGGTTCTGGAATGAGCTATGTACAGAGTGCAGGGTTCTGGGATGAGATAAGCACACAGTGCAGGGTTCCCTTTCACATGTTGTGCAGGGCTGCAGTCTTGGGCCCCGCCATGGGGGCAGAAGGCCAGGGCCCAGTCGCAAGTGCGACCTTTGCTGGTAGTTCTGCCATTGGTGTTTTGTTATTTTCACCATTATATTTTATTTTACAATTTTTTTGGAGCTTTTTTTTTACAATTTTTGATGGGAGGGGGTGACAGTGGAGGGCAGTATGAAGGAAGGTAGTGGAGAGCAGTATGATGGGAGGGGGGTAGTGGAGGGCAGTATGATGGGAGGGGTGGTAGTGGAGGGCAGTATGATAGGGGTGGTAGTGGAGGGCAGTGTGACGGGAGGGGGAGTAGTGGAGGGCAGTATGATGGGAGAGGGTAGTGGAGGGCAGTATGATGGGAGGGGGTAGTGGAGGGCAGTATGATGGGAGGGGGTGGTAGTGGAGGGCAGTATGATGGGAGGGGGTGGTACTGGAGGGCAGTATGATGGGGGTAGTGGAGGACAGTTTGATGGGAGGGGGGTAGTGGAGGGCAGTATGATCATGGGAGGGGGGATAGTGGAGGGCACTATGATGGGAGGGAGTGGTAGTGGAGGGCAGTATGATGGGAGGGGGGTAGTGGGGTGCAGTATGATCATGGGAGGGGGGATAGTGGAGGGCAGTATGATGGGAGGGGTGGTAGTGGAGGGCAGTATGATGGGAGGGGGGTAGTGGAGGGCAGTATGATGGGGGTGGTAGTGGAGGGCAGTGTGACGGGAGGGGGAGTAGTGGAGGGCAGTATGATGGGAGAGGGTAGTGGAGGGCAGTATGATGGGAGGGGGGTAGTGGAGGGCAGTATGATGGGAGGGGGTGGTAGTGGAGGGCAGTATGATGGGAGGGGTGGTACTGGAGGGCAGTATGATGGGGGTAGTGGAGGACAGTTTGATGGGAGGGGGGGGTAGTGGAGGGCAGTATGATCATGGGAGGGGGGATAGTGGAGGGCAGTATGATGGGAGGGGGGTAGTGGGGTGCAGTATGATCATGGGAGGGGGGATAGTGGAGGGCAGTATGATGGGAGGGGTGGTAGTGGAGGGCAGTATGATGGGAGGGGGGTAGTGGAGGGCAGTATGATGGGGTAGTGGAGGGCAGTATGATGGGGGTAGTGGAGGGCAGTATGATCATGGGAGGGGGATAGTGGAGGGCAGTATGATGGAAGGGGGTGGTAGTGGAGGGCAGTATGATGGGAGGGGGTGGTATTGGAGGGCAGTATGATGGGAGGGGGGTAGTGGAGGGCAGTATGATGGGAGGGGGTAGTGGAGGGCAGTATGATGGGAGGGGGGTAGTGGAGGGCAGTATGATGGGAGGGGGTGGTAGTAGAGAGCAGTATGATGAGAGAGGGTGGTAGTGGAGGGCAGTATGATGGGAGGAGGGGGTAGAGGAGGGCAGTATGACCATGGGAGGGAGAATAGTGGAGGGCAGTATGACCATGGGAGGGGGGAATAGTGGAGGGCAGTATGATGGGAGGGGGTGGTAGTGGTGGGCAGTATGGTGGGAGGGGGTAGTAGTGGAGGGCAGTATGATGGGAGGTGGTAGTGTAGGGAAGTATGATGGGAGGGGGTGGTAGTGGAGGGCAGTATGATGGGAGGGGGTGGTAGTGGAGGGCAGTATGATCATGGGAGGGGGGATAGTGGAAGGCAGTATGATGGGAGGGGGTGGTAGTGGAGGGCAGTATGATGGGAGGGGTTGGTAGTGTAGGGCAGTATTATGGAAGGGGGTGGTAGTGGAGGGCAGTATGATGGGGGGTAGTGGAGGGCAGTATGATCATGGGAGGGGGTAGTGGAGGGCAGTATGATCATGGGAGGGGGGTAGTGGAGGGCAGTATGATGGGAGGGGGTGGTAGTGGAGGACAGTATGATGGGGGTAGTGGAGAGCAGTATGATCACGGGAGGGGGTAGTGGAGGGCAGTATGATGGGAGGGGGTGGTAGTGTAGGGCAGTATGATGGGAGGGGGTAGTGGAGGGCAGTATAATGGGAGGGGGTGGTAGTGGAGGGCAGTATGATGGGAGGGGGGTAGTGGAGGGCAGTATGATCATGGGAGGGGGGGTAGTGGAGGGCAGTATGATGGGAGGGGGCGGTATTGGAGGGCAGTATGATGGGAGGGTGGTAGTGGAGGGCAGTATGATGAGAGGGGGGTAGTGGAGGGCAGTATGATCATGGGAGGGGGGTAGTGGAGGGCAGTATGATGGGAGGGGGTGGTATTGGAGGGCAGTATGATGGGAGGGTGGTAGTGGAGGGCAGTATGATGGGAGGGGGTAGTGGAGGACAGTATGATGGGAGGGGGTGGTAGTGGAGGGCAGTATGATGGGAGGGGGTGGTAGTGGAGGGCAGTATGATGGGAGGGGGTGGTAGTGGGTGGCAGTATGCTGGAAGGGGGTGGTAGTAGAGGGCAGTATGATGGGGTATTGGAGGGCAGTATGATCATGGGAGGGGGATAGTGGAGGGCAGTATGATTAGAGGGGGTGGTAGTGGAGGGCAGTATGATGGGAGGGGGTAGTGGAGGTCAGTATGATCATGGGAGGGGGGAAGTGGAGGGCAGTATGGGGGGACTGTAGAGCAGCATGACTGGAGGGGGGCAGTGTATGGGAGGGAGCAAAGTGACCATGAGCATCCTCGAGGCAGGGAGCATTTCCCTACCTTTCTTCCAGCCGCAGGAACAATCATCAGGCAAGACACGAAGTCGGGGCAGAGTTGGGGGCAGAGCTTAGGCGCGAGGAGGAAGTTAAATTCTCCTCCAGGTGGCTCTGAATGCTGGGGCCTGTTCTCCCCCTCGTCATGACATCACTGGTTGCTACACGCCAGGCGGGCCGTGTCTAGCAACCAGTTGTTTGAGCAGTGAGCTAGGCAGCGCCAGGGGGTTAATAATAAAGCAATCCCGGGACATTGTATTGTCCCGGAATGAAGGTGCCCGGGATGCGGGACAGACCTCCTAAGGCGGGACTTTCATGGGCAATCCGGGATGGTTGGGAGGTATGCTGGAGAGGGGTTAACATCTTGGATGATCAAAGGGTTAACTGTGTGCCTAACCAGTGTTTTTGTGTACTGTATGTGCTGCTTTTACTAGGGGAAGAGATGGATTCTAGTTCCTGCTTTGCAGGAACACAGAATCCATCCCTCCCCCCTGTGAGAACGGCGATCTGTCTTGTTTACATAGGCATATACCCATTCTGTGTTGTTTACCGATGATCGGTAGGTGCCAGAGGACATTGAGTGCCTGGCACCCGCAGATCGGCTTCTGCTGTGAAAAATCACAGAAGAACTGGCCCCCTGGCGGCGAGCACACGCCCCTGCAGGCGGAAGAGCAGGATCACGTATACACTGTATATGTGATCTTACGTAGAACTGCCGCCCTGTAGCAGTAAAACTGCTATAGGGCAGTCAGCAAGTAGTTAAACAGTGCTGAGAGTGACCACAGCAATCAGTAAAAGAAAAGAACCCTGCTTGGCCCAAATGAACTATTTAAAGTGGTTGTAAACCCTGTACAACCACTTTTATCTACAGGTAAGCTTATAATAAGGCTTACCTGTAGGTACCGTGAATATCTCCTAAACTTGCACCGTTTAGGAGATATTCACCATATACGCTTGCGCCAACGTCATTTGCTCATGTGCACTTTAGAAACTGCTCAATCATACCATTTCTAAAGGGCCTTTGACATGACCGGCAGCTCCCACACGCAAGCGCGGGAGTGGCGTTATCACGGCTCCGGCCAATCACAACGCTAGAACCCACGAACCCGGAAATAACAGCGTGTACAGGGACCGCTGCAACAGCGTCAATCTAAGGTAAGTATTTCATAATGAGCTAGTATGCGATACATACTAGCTCATTATGCCTTTGTCTTGCAGTTTGTTTTTTTTTTGTTTTTTTTTAGGTGGTTTTACAACCATTATAAGGTGGTACAAAACCTGCTGTTAGGCTTCAATGTAAACCTCTCATTTGGTCAATTTAGAGTAAAATAAGAGGTTGTCTTTGTGGCCCACCTCCTCTGCTAATACCTTCCCAGTGCCAGGGCCAGACTGGGAATAAAAAAACAGCTCTGGAAGTAATTTCATACCATCCCCAAAGCATTATTAAAACAGCCCAACAGCATAACTTAATTATTTTCTTGTTCATAAAAGGGAAAACCATGCATTTTAAAGCACATTTGAAGAACGTATTATATAGATAAGACATACAGTTGCAATAAAAAGTATGTGAACCCTTTTGGAATGATATGGATTTCTGCACAAATTGGTCATAAAATGTGATCTGATCTTCATCTAAGTCACAACAATAGACAATTAAAGTCTGCTTAAACTAATAACACACAAAGAATTAAATGTTACCATGTTTTTATTGAACACACCATGTAAACATTCACAGTGCAGGTGGAAAAAGTATGTGAACCCTTGGATTTAATAACTGGTTGAACCTCCTTTGGCAGCAATAACTTCAACCAAACGTTTCCTGTAGTTGCAGATCCGACGTGCACAATGGTCAGCAGTAATTCTTTACCATTCCTCTTTACAGAACTGTTTCAGTTCAGCAATATTCTTGGGATGTCTGTTGTGAATCACTTTCTTGAGGTCATGCCACAGCATCTCAATTGGGTTGGTCGACTGGGCCACTCCAGAAGGCGTATTTTCTTCTGTTTAAGCCATTCTGTTGTTGATTTACTTCTGTGCTTTGGGTCGTTGTCCTGTTGCAACACCCATCTTCTGTCGAGCTTCAGCTGGTGGACAGATGGCCTTAAGTTCTCCTGCAAAATGTCTTGATAAACTTGGGAATTCACTTTTCTTTCGATGATAGCAATCCATCCAGGCCCTGATGCAGCAAAGCAGCCCCAAACCATGATGCCCCCACCACCATACTTCACAGTTGGGATGAGGTTTTGATGTTGGTGTGCTGTGCCTCTTTTTCTCCACGCATAGTGTTGTGTGTTTCTTCCAAACAATTCAACTTTGGCTTCATCTGTCCACAGAATATTTTGCCAGTACTGCTGTGGAACATCCAGGTGCTCTTGTGCAAACTGTAAACGTGCAGCGATGTTTTTTTTGGACAGCAGTGGCTTCCTCTGTGGTATAGTCCCATGAAATCCATTCTTGATTAGTGTTTTACGTATCGTAGATTCGCTAACAGGGATGTTAGCATATGCCAGAGACTTTTGTAAGTCTTTAGCTGACACTCTAGGATTCTTCTTCACCTCATTGAGCAGTCTGCGCTGTGCTCTTGCAGTCATCTTTACAGGACGCCCACTCCTAGGGAGAGTAGCAGCAGTGCTGAACTTTCTCCATTTATAGACAATTTGTCTTACCATGGACTGATGAACAGCAAGGCTTTTGGAGATACTTTTATAACCCTTTCCATGTTTATGCAAGTCAACAATTCTTAATCGTAGGTCTTCTGAGAGCTCTTTTGTGCGAGTCATCATTCACATCAGGCAATGCTTCTTGTGAAAAGCAAACCCAGAACTGGGGTGTGTTTTTTATAGGGCAGGGCTGCTGTAACCAACACCTTCAATCTCATCTCATTGATTGGACTCCAGTTGGCTGACACCTCACTCCAATTAGCTCTTGGAGATCTCATTAGTCTAGGGGTTCGCGTACTTTTTCCACCTGCACTGTGAATATTTACATGGTGTGTTCAATAAAAACATGGTAACATTTAATTCTTTGTGTGTTATTAGTTTAAGCAGACTGTGATTGTCTATTGTTGTGACTTAGATGAAGATCAGATCACATTTTATGACCAATTTGTGCAGAAATCCATATAATTCCAAAAGGGTTCACATACTTTTTATTGCAACTGTATATGAAAACACATAGGGCTAGGGATATATATATATAACAGCAAATTCCAGTTAAAAGTGGTAAAAGTGGAGCAATCATCAATGGGGACACTTGGGACTCTGGGAATGTGGGGGGGGACACTGGTGACCAGAGACCACCTTCCGCAGAAAGAATACACTAAGGGGGGGTGGGTTACTGATATAAGGGGGAAAACTTTATAACAGTGCCCCCTTACATTATTGTATTCAATCCCCCCTTACATCAGTGACCCCCCTCAGACTGGCCTGGGGGCGCTGTCACTGATCTCCTCTCAGGTGCACCTTGCAGGGCTCAGTCAGTCGCTTCAGCTTGGTGGCTCTGGTTTTCTTATAGCCTCCTCTCCACAGTCCACCACATCTGACTTCTCCGATGACCCCCATCCCGGAGACGCTCTCACTCTTGACTCCGTCACAGACTGCACACATGATATATGAGAAGAGATGGTCAGAGGTTGCAGGCATGATACAAGAGATGGTTAGAGGCTGCAGGCATAGTACAGGAGATGGTCAGAGGTTGCAGACATGATACAGGAGGTGTCAGAGGCTGTGGGCATGGTACAGGAGATGTCAAGATGTCAGAGGCTGTGGGCATGGTACAGGAGATGTCAAAGGCTGCCGGCATGGTACAGGAGATGGTTAGAGACTGAGGACATGATACTATAAAGATGGTAAGAGAATGTAGGCATGATACAGGAGATAGGCAGAGACTGCAGACATGGTACAAGAGATGGTCAGAGACTGCGGACATAATACAAGAGATCAATGAAGCCTCACCAGTGCCCATCAAATGCAGCCTCACTGTGCCCATCAATGCAGCCTCACTGTGCCCATCAATGCAGCCTCACTGTGCCAGTCCATGCAGCCTCACTGTGCCAGTCCATGCAGCCTCACCGTGCCCATCCATGCAGCCTCACTGTGCCCATCAATGCAGCCTCACTGTGCCAGTCCATGCAGCCTCACTGTGCCCATCCATGCAGCCTCACTGTGCCCATCAATGCAGCCTCACTGTACCCATGAATGCAGCCTCACTGTGCCCATCATTTCAGCCTCACTGTGCCCATCATTTCAGCCTCGCTGTGCCCATCATTGCAGCCTCACCGTGCCCATCATTGCAGCCTCACCCTGCCCATCATTGCAGCCTCACCATGCCCATCAATGCAGCCTCATTGTGCCCATCAATGTATCCTCACTACACTGACTGTGCCCGTCCAGCCTCACCAGTCAGTGCCTGGATTATGCACAGCGGGTATCTATCGCTGTGTCACTGAGCTCAGTTTGAAATGTTTGGCTGCGCTGTGACAAAAGTTTGTGTGATAGACAGAACACTGGAGGAGGAGGAGGGAGGAGAGTGCTGCAGCCACAGCTCAGCTCAAAGCGGCCTCAGGTCAGGCAGCCTAATGGGAATTGTCCCGGTATGCCAGTCCGGCCCAGCCCAGCGCTCAATAGTACCCCATTTACTAGTCCAAGCCTTAGAAGTAATCACTACATACAGGTAAGAAGGAACATCTGACCCTCTCAACTTCCCATTATGCATTGCATGGCACCCTAAAGGCCAGTTTACAAGAGGGTGGGGAGAAGGTTTGAAGGTCAGTGTAAGTTGAGACACAAACCCTCATGGAGCTTACACAACACTTTCTACTATGGGCTCTGGTAGTTGACGAGAGCCAGAGAGACAGAGTGGGGAGAAACCATGGGAAAGGTAAGTATCAATAGCAGAGGAGGTGGACTATAAAAGACTGTTGCTTTCACCTGAATGGAAACTTTGTATGGATCATTTGGAATACTTGTAACAGTTCCACTTTTAAAGTTTTTGAGCAAATGATGGTATGGTGAAGCAAAGAATGGAGTCTACTCTGATGAGTCACAAGCAGGGAGGATTTTTCCATTATTTGCTGCCTTCTACGGAAAAGTAAATTGTTAATTTAGGAGGGCTTGTACAAACACACAAAGCTGGACAGAGCTGATTACAAAAGAAATGGAGGAGTTTTGATAACAGAATGTTATAAAATGGAATTCTCTTGTAAGAGACAACATGAACGAGGAGGGAAGGAGTGGGAGGAGGGCTGTGGTTATATGGTCTACAGACCAAAGAAAAAGACAGTCTTTAGTTTAATTGGAAAATGAATACATGAGCTTAAAATGAAGATTTTTACAGGCAAAGGGACCAAATAGGCAAAGGGACAAAATAAGGAAATCTGTTATGTTGGTGAAAATAGCAACAATGTATTCTTTTAACACAGAAATCATACTGAACTCCAGGCAAACAGCTAAATACACAACTGAAATGTATACAACAGAGTTGTTTTATCTGTGGAAGTATTTGTTTTCCTGTCCATCTAGTCCTGAGATTATGGCCCAATTCACAACACCATGCCCGCACATGGATTTAGACCTCATGCAAAATGCACTCCATTTGCGATCTGCAGCGGATATCAGTAAAAAGTTAAAGCGGGGGTCCACCCACACCGCCAAAAAAAAAAAAAAAATATTAAAAGCCAGCAGCTACAAATACTGCAGCTGCTGACTTTTAATACATGGCCACTTACCTGTCCCAGGGTCCAGCAATGTCGGCAGGCGACGCCGAGAACCCGCTCGGTTCTCGCCAGCTGCCGCCGCCATCCTAGGTGAGGGAATCAGGAAGTGAAGCGTTGCGGCTTCACTTCCCGGTTCCCTACTGCGCATGCGCGAGCCGCGCTGCGCATCGTAAGTGGTCCCCGCTCTCTCCTGGGAGCTGTGTGTTTCCCAGGAGACAGCGCGGTGGGGACGGGAAGAGGCGTAGACTCCCATGGGAGTCTATGCCGGAAGTGGGTGCAAATACCTGTCTTAGACAGGTATCTGCACCCCCCTCCCCCCTGAAAGGTGCCAAATGTGACACCGGAGGGGGGGAGGGTTCCGAAAAGCGGAAGTTCCATTTTTGTGTGGAACTCCGCTTTAATGACACCCCAAATTCAGGTCACAAACACAGTGCATTTGCCGCACCTGCCCACACGGATTGCATGATACTTTTGTACCATGCAATCTGGTTACAGTGCAATTTAAAAAGTAGTGCATGCACTAAGTTGTTGTGGTGTGATTTTAGCCCATTTGAAAATAAATGGTCTGAAATTGAACCGCACAAAACCACCTGTGAATCGCACAGCACGTCATTGTGCGATTCATGTGCGGGGCATGATGTGAACTGGCCCTTACACAGCCCCTTCAGACAGCACAGCCAGGTTGGTGACTTCCCATTAGCAATACAGTTTGGTCACTGTTTGCGCTCCAGCTTGTAACTGGACGGTGCTGAAGAAGAAGCAGGAGAAAGCTAATTATATCATAGCTCTACACTCTACTCTCTTCTCCTGTCCGTCCCTTTTCTTGTTAGCAAATTTGTATGCAGCACACCTGATTGGCTCATATTGCTGTCCTTCTTACCCCCCTTATATTTCACTGTGAAAGGGATTACAAGAGGTTGATACAGGTGTTTTTAAATTTGCAAGGACTTCAGCTATAAAAGAGAACTTAACCCACTTATTTACTTGTTTCCCCAAAAAAGCTCAAGTTAGGAATGTTCTGGTGCAATAATTTTTATTGAGAAAAACAATACCAGCATACAGGCTTGAAGAAAAGGAAGGCAAAGTGGTCCTGCACAGGGGGACAAAACATCACTTTTCATGTTAATACAAACAAAATATTTTTCAAAATGTAAAGGCAAACAGTAAAAGCCCCTGGGAATGAGTAAATGGACTCAGGGGCCAGCACAGAGGCGGGTGGAGACAAATAGGTGCAGGCACTAGCAAAGAGTAGATGGGTGACAGTCAGGAGGGGTAGAGGGGGAAGTGCCAGGGAGGCCGATCCAGGACTGGAGCATCCCAATAAGTACGCTCCATTGAGTGTCATTGGTGTAACCAGTCAGGGACCAGCACTGCTGGAGATGAGGGACTCTCCTAGCTGCCAGGGGAAGAACTCCTCCAGTGAGAGTGGGGGGGCAGCAAAGGGAAAGGAAAGACAGATTCTGGTGGTAGGGGACTCAATTCTTAGAAGGACAGAGAGGGCAATCTGTAACCAAGACCTGAAGCGCCGAACAGTATGTTGTCTACCGGGCGCTCGGGTTCGGCACATCACGGATCTTGTGGACAGATTACTGGGAGGGGCTGGGGAAGACCCGGCTGTCATGGTGCACGTTGGCACCAATGACAAAGTCAGAGGCAGATGGAGTGTCCTAAAGAACGATTTTAGGGACTTAGGAGCTAAATTGAGGAAAAGGACCTCCAAGGTAGTGTTCTCAGGAATACTACCGGTACATCAAGCCACACCAGAGAGGCAGAGGGAGATTAGGGAAGTAAACAAGTGGCTGAAGAGCTGGTGTAGTAAGGAGGGGTTTGGGTTCCTGGAGGACTGGGCCGACTTCTCAGTCGGTAACCGGTACTATAGAAGGGACGGACTGCACCTAAATGAGGAGGGTGCAGATCTGCTGGGAATGAAGATGGCCAAAAAGTTAGAGGGGTTTTTAAACTAGGCGATGGGGGGGAGGGTCCAGAGACAGTGATAGCCAGCGCGGAAGATATTCCAGAGGGTAGTATTGGGGGGCATTAGTGGTAGGTTAACCAAAGCAGAAAAACACAAGGTGAGTATAGTAGCAAGTCCAAGTTGCAATCTTGAAACACCCAATACGAGGACAATATGCGACCGGTCTAAACTATGTGGCATGTTCACCAATGCCAGGAGCCTGGCGGACAAGATGGGTGAACTAGAGATACTGTTGTACAAGGAGGATTTGGATTTTGTGGGAATTTCAGAGACCTGGTTCAACAGCTCTCATGATTGGCTGGCAAACATTCAAGGGTATACCCTATACCGCAAGGACAGAGAGGGTAAAAAAGGGGGAGGGGTATGCCTATATATCAAGAATAATGTACAAGTGAATGTGAGAGATGACATCACTGAGGGGGCTAGGGAGGAGGTGGAATCTTTATGGGTAGAGCTCCAAAGGGATGAAGCTAAGGGGAAAATAATACTGGGAGTATGCTATAGGCCCCCTAACCTGAGGGAGGAAGTGGAGACGGATCTCCTATCACAAATTGGATTAGCAGCAAGGATGGGAAGTGTTATCATAATGGGGGATTTTAATTATCCAGACATAGACTGGGCGGAGGGAACCGCGCATTCATTTAAGGCTCGCCAGTTCCTTAGTGTCTTGCAGGACAATTTTATGGGTCAGATGGTAGACGCACCAACTAGAAATAAAACATTACTAGATCTACTGATTACCAACAATACAGACCTGATAACAGATGTGGAAATACAGGGCAATTTAGGTAACAGCGATCACAGGTCAATTAGTTTCAGTATAAATCACACAAATAGGAGACATGAAGGGAACACAAAGACACTGAATTTCAAAAGAGACAACTTCCCTAAACTACGAACCTTGCTAAAAGGCATAAATTGGGATAAAATATTAGGAACAAAGAATACGGAGGAGAGATGGGTTTGCTTTAAGAGCATATTAAATAAGGGCATTAGCCAATGTATCCCATTGGGTAATAAATTTAAAAGAGCGAACAAACATCCTGGATGGCTTAACTCCAATGTAAAAATGCATATAAAAGCAAAGGAGAAGGCCTTCAAAAAATACAAGGTTGAGGGATCATCCACAGCATTCAGAATTTATAAAGAATGCAATAAGAAATGTAAGGGTGCAATTAGGTTGGCTAAGATAGAACATGAAAGACACATAGCGGAGGAGAGCAAAAAAAATCCCAAGAAATTCTTTAAGTATGTAAACAGTAAAAAAGGGAGGACAGACCATATTGGCCCCATAAAGAATGAGGAAGGACATCTGGTTACAAAGGATGGGGAGATGGCAAAGGTATTGAATTTATTCTTCTCCTCAGTCTTCACGAGTGAATCAGGGGGCTTCAGTAACCAAAACTGCAGTGTTTATCCTCATGACACAACACAGGAAGCACCTCCATGGTTAACAGAGGACGGAATTAAAATTAGACTTGAGAAACTTAACATTAATAAATCACCGGGACCAGATGGCTTGCATCCGAGGGTACTTAGGAAACTCAGTCAGGTGATTGCCAGACCGTTGTTCCTAATTTTTACAGACAGTCTATTGACTGGAATGGTACCAGCTGATTGGAGAAAAGCCAATGTAGCACCAATATTTAAAAAGGGCCCAAAAAACATCCCTGGGAATTACAGACCAGTTAGCCTAACATCAATAGTATGTAAACTCTTGGAGGGGATGATAAGGGACTATATACAAGATTTTAGTAATAAGAATGATATCATTAGCAGTAATCAGCATGGATTCATGAAGAATCGTTCTTGCCAAACCAATCTATTAACCTTCTATGAGGAGGTGAGTTGCCATCTAGATAAAGGAAGGCCCGTAGACGTGGTGTATCTGGATTTTGCAAAAGCATTTGACACAGTTCCCCATAAACGTTTACTGTACAAAATAAGGTGTGTTGGCATGGACCATAGGGTGAGTACATGGATTGAAAACTGGCTACAAGGGCGTGTTCAGAGGGTGGTGATAAATGGGGAGTACTCAGAATGGTCAGGGGTGGGTAGTGGGGTTCCCCAGGGTTCTGTGCTGGGACCAATCCTATTTAATTTGTTCATAAACGACCTGGAGGATGGGATAAACAGTTCAATCTCTGTATTTGCAGACGATACTAAGCTAAGCAGGGCAATAACTTCTCCGCAGGATGTGGAAATCTTGCAAAAAGACCTGAACAAATTAATGGGGTGGGCAACTACATGGCAAATGAGGTTCAATGTAGAAAAATGTAAAATAATGCATTTGGGTAGCAAAAATATGAATGCAATCTATACACTGGGGGAGAACCTCTGGGGGAATCTAGGATGGAAAAGGACCTGGGGGTCCTAGTGGATGATAGGCTCAGCAATGGCATGCAATGCCAAGCTGCTGCTAATAAAGCAAACAGAATATTGGCATGCATTAAAAGGGGGACTGCAGAGATAAAACGATAATTCTCCCGCTCTACAAGACTCTGGTCCGCCCGCACCTGGAGTATGCTGTCCAGTTCTGGGCACCAGTCCTCAGGAGGGACGTACTGGAAATGGAGCGAGTACAAAGAAGGGCAACAAAGCTAATAAAGGGTCTGGAGAATCTTAGTTATGAGGAAAGGTTGCGAGCACTGAACTTATTCTCTCTGGAGAAGAGACGCTTGAGAGGGGATATGATTTCAATTTACAAACACTTTACTGGTGACCCCACAATAGGGATAAAACTTTTTCGCAGAAGAGAGTTTAATAAGACTCGTGGCCACTCATTACAATTAGAAGAAAAGAGGTTTAACCTTAAACTACGTAGAGGGTTCTTTACTGTAAGAGCGGCAAGGATGTGGATTTCCCTTCCACAGGCGGTGGTCTCAGCGGGGAGCATTGATAGCTTCAAGAAACTATTAGATAATCACCTGAATGACCGCAATATACAGGGATATGTAATGTAATACTGACACATAATCACACACATAGGTTGGACTTGATGGACTTGTGTCTTTTTTCAACCTCACCTACTATGTAACTATGTAACTATGTAACATGGTAAGACTGACAGACAAATCAAAATGGACAAACAAAATAGAAAAACATAAAAAAAAAACACAAAAAAACCCACAAAAAATCAAAACAAAAAAGTAGGGTGGGGGGCGGGGTAGGGGGGGATAGGGTGGGGAAGGGTGAAGTTGGGAGTGTGAAGGAAAGAGAAAAAGAAGATGTATAATTAGACCAGAAGGGAGGAGGAGAAACAGACAAGATAAGAATGGAGAACGAGGAGGTGTAGACATAGACAATAAAAGAGATCAGGGCCTGCGGGTTGGGTAGCATATTGGAACGATCTGGAATACCCAAGCAGGCTCGGGGCAGAGCAGGGAGAGCATAAGACCACCATGGATTCCACACTTCGAGGAACTTAGCATGGGAAGTACACTGGTCATCTTTTCATGTAACATGAGGGTGGTCAAAATGCTCTTCACCTCCGCAATACCAACCGAGGGCTTCCGGTCAGGTTCTAGCAATAGCATGTTTTGCAGTAATGAAGATTTGGTGGCCAGCTTTTGTTTGTAGGAGAGGAGGCCCAGGAGGGGGCAATGGAGTAAAGCATGCCAGGCATCTTTGTGGAAAGGTACGTAAAAAAGGGTTGACAGGAGGCCATAGACCCTAGACCAGATTCCCACCAGTAGTGGGCAGGACCACCAAATGTGTATCTCATCTCCACGTTGGCCGCATCTATCATTGTACGATAGATTCGCATGAGCTTTGCAGGCCGGAAACCCAATACCAGCGGAGGAGGACCTTGTAGGCTGCTTCCATGGTAACCGCATTAAAAGAACATTTGGTGATGAATGACCAGGCCTTGCTCTATTCCTCTAATTCTATAGAAGTCATCAAGTCTCGTTCCCATCTGGAAACATACGGGTGGGAGCGGGACAAGCCCCCCAGTTAAAGAGGAATAAATAGAGGAGATAGTGCCCCGGGTTCCAGTTGAATTAAGGCAGAAACGTTCAAAAGTCGTCATCTGGAATGGGAAGGAGGAGATACAATGGAGAGTTGAAATCCAGTGTCGAAGCTGTAAATAGCAAAACCATTCCGTAGGGGGTGCGTCATAGGTCTCACGAATGGAAGCCCAAGATGGGAAGGGATCCTAAAAAGTAACGTACCTGTGAACAGCTGTGAGTGGGCCACCAGGCAAAAGCCAGGGGTTGGTCAACCCCCGGAGGAAAGAGGGGTTTATTCAGGAGAGGAAGGAGCGGGAAAAAGGGGGACATTAAATCTCCTGAATAGCATACCGAGTCTCAGAGATGCAAGCTATGGGTCATGAAAGCGCTAAGAGAAGGGGGGCGCGAAATTGAGGGAAGCCATAAAAGAGCCGAGACTGGGATAGAAGCACAGTTGGGGATTTCCAGAAGTACCCATAAAGGAATGTCTGAAGACGCATGTAACATTGTAAGCTGTGAGAGCTGTGCAGCTAGGTAGTACTTTGAGATGTTGGGGAAACCCAGTCCGCCTCTTAGTCAGTGGGTAAAGAGAGAAGTGCGGGCCACTCTGGGACATTTGTGGGCCCAAATGAAAGCTAAGATTTTATTCTGGAGTGAGCGTAAGAAGAAGGCAGGCACTCGGACTGGCAAGGTGCGAAAGAAATAGAGAATCTTAGGGAGCACAGTCATTTTAACCGTGTTGATGCGACCGATCCACAACAGCGAAGGAAATCGTCAGGGCTCCATAAGGGTGGTGATAGTACGAAGGAGGGGATAATAGTTAGCGGCAAAGAGAGAAGCGTAAGAAGGAATCAACAAACTCCTAGGTATTTTAGAGATGGGCCAGCCCAGCAGTATGGGAAGGATGATTGTAGGTGAGAGACCATGGAATCCGGGAAAGAGACATTCAGGGCGGTTGTTTTCTGGGGGTTAATCTCCAAGCCAGAGATGACTGCAAAACGGGACAGCAGTGTGTGCAAATTGGGGAGTGTAGTGATGGGATTAGAGAGGGTCAGAAGAACGTCATCCATGAATAAGTTAATCTTATAGGATTCACCAGCGTCAGCACGGGGTCAGCACGGAGGGTCACCGCAAGAGGTTCCAGAACCAGGATAAGGAGGGCCGGGGAGAGGGGGCAGCCCTCACGCGTTCCTCGAAATATAGGAATGGAAAAGGAGGAGAAGCCCTCATAGCGGACTGACGTTGTAGGGGAAGAGTACAGGACTGATAGCCAGGTCAGGAAGGAATCTCTAAAACCCCAATGTTGCAGCACATATCATAGTCCCAGGACAGGGTGTGAAATGCTATGTAAATATCAGGTGAAAGCAAGAATCCCGGAATTGTACGTTGATGCAGCAGGGAAATAAGATGTATCACTTTGCATACGTTGTCAGCAGCCTGCCAACCCGTGACGAATCCTACCTGGTCTCTGTGGATCAGTTGGCATAAATATTTATTCACACGGGCACTCAAGGTCTTACCCAGAAGTTTCATGTCCTCGTTCAGTAAGGAAATCGGCCAAAAGGCCTGTGGATCTTGTGTTTCCACCTTAGATTTGGGATTATAGAAACATGAGCTCAGAGGGCATCAAAGAAAATTTGCGGAAATAGAGACCGGAGAAACCGTCAGGGTCCGTGGCCTTCGCAGGATGAGTCGATTTGATAGCCAGGGATACTTCCAGTTCAGAAATGTTCGCATTTAGTGCCTCCTGGGCGGTCGTGGGCAAGGAGGGGAGCCTAAGATCTTGGGAAAAAAGCATCTGCCAAGTCAGTAGGGAAGGGAGCAGGTTTGCTGTAAAGGGAGGACAGGAAGGCGGCAAAAGACTCTGTGATTTTAATCAGGTTCGAGGTGAGGTCACCACCGGCTAATCGGAGTCGGATAGGTTTATGAAGTTGACCTGACGTGGTAAGTTTACATGCTGACGCGATTTGGATGAGGTAGCCTCGCCAGGTGGCCTTGTGGGCCTCCCAAAGTGAAATCTCAGAGGAGACCGAGCCAACATTATCTGCAAAAAAGGTTTGAATGCAAGCATGTATAGTAAGACAAGGGTCTTGAGATGTAAGAAGGGACTCATGAAGTCTCTAATGGGGAGGGGAACGAGGGGAGCAAGCAAGCAAAGCGAAAAAAACAGGGGGGTCAAAATCGGACCAGGGTGAGGAACGAATCAAGATTTTTCCAATACAGGGGACGAATCAGAGAAGGACCAGTATGTGGTCTATTCTACAGAAGCTATTATGTGGGTTGGAATAGTAAGTGAAGCCGTGATCTTGTGGGTGGTGTTCCCGCCAGGCAACGACAAGCCCATGAGAGCGGAACAGTGTGCGCATTTGTTCCTCCACTGAGGCTAGATAAAAGGTGGGGTAGTGCGGCAAAAGGTATTTGGGCGCCGAGGAGAAGGAAAACCTGGTCTCTTGCAGGCATACAAGGTCAACCTGGCTGGACTTGAGGAAATGAAATACTTTAGATCGTTTGTTCAGGGAATTGAATCAGTGGACGTTATGAGAATATACTTTCAATGAAGAGGAAGCCATAATGCAGAGACGAGAGATGGTTGCATGTACCCAGCCCAATATAGGGGTCTTAGTGGACCTCTATCAACCACAGTTACGTTACAGGAAATGTGGCCCCCAAGCACCCGAGAAGGAGAAGAAAATGAGTTGAGAGAAGGGAATAGAAGAGGGAGGGGGCAAGGAGGGAGGGGGATGGAGAGAGGGCATGAACAAATACCACTGCAGGAGTGGACCACATCCCGTGTCAGGATGCTAGAGAGGGGGGAGCACTGCCGCCGGACACATGGCTACACTAGGTCCATAGGACAATCTCAAATTGAGGAGGGTCACCAAGGGAAAGGGGAAAGAGGAGAAGAAAAAAAAAAGAAAAAAAGGGGGGTAGAGAACACATGTCCGCAACCCCTCGCCTCCCCCCATGAACTAGGGGAGGAGGAGACGGGAAGACACGTGCTGTAATCAATAACATTTAACATTACATACCATTAACAAGCTAAGGTAAAAAGAGTGGGGGGAGTAATCCCCAGGAAACAAGCTCCTCTTTGTAAGATGCTACGGTAGTGTAAAAAAGGCATGAGCAGGCTGGTTGCACCAAGGCAGGGGGGAGTAAAAAGTTTAATACGACACCCGCGTCGGGGAGGCCCCACCCCACAACTCTGGCGAAGAGGGTTCTCCCCGGGGAAGGTAAAATAGGGAAAAGGGCAAGAGGAAACATATCCACAGAACAGGAACAAACACATCATTAAATCAAACAGTGCACATGTAACAAAAAGCATAGCATAGTGTAAAGGCATGAGGACCTACGGGATTCGTCCATGGGGAAAATCTATACGTAAGTCTCGAAGATAAGACCACGGTCTACTAAGAATAAGGATCGTGGTCCACAGTAGGTGTGTGCATAATAGATAATAGTCAAAAACACATAATAAAGGGATGGTGAACCCGCGCAGTGGACATAAAGACTTAATTGGTAAAGTTTGGAACTGCTGCCTCCCAACAGGCAGTCACCCTAAAATGGGGACAGCTGAGATATATTAGAAATGATAGAAGGGTTTGGCGCTGTTCCTATTTAGTTTCCTACCTCCATATAGGTTACTAGATTAAAATAAATTCTTAGGTGCACCGTGCATATATCAAATATTAAATACAAATTAACAATATGAATTCCCAAGTATACCGTGCATGTGTCAATTAAATATTCTGTTGCAATATTGTGCAATCATAGGTGATACATAGACATAACTTAAATGCTTACATATGTAATATTGCTAGGGAGGGAAGAAAGGGGGGGGGGGAAGGAGGAAAGGGGGGGGGGAAAGGGAGAAGGGAGTGAGATAGGGAGGTGGGGAGGGGTGTAGGAAATCTGTTCCTAAGGAAAATTACAATAACAAAATAAAGTGCAAATGTGCTGGTGCAATCCAAAAGGCAACAGTGACAAGATAAAAGTGCAAACGTGCTTCAAAATTCTTTAGTAAGTCTCTTGTGTCATATTCTTGTGCTGTGGTGATAATCCTTCACTTATAATATCTCTTTGCTCTGAAAGTGCAGCCACTCACCAGATCACTTCACCCCTGCGGGGGTAGTAGGCAGTTACAGTTTTATCGCCACTGTACAGCGATCGCTGGCGGGCTCAGGATCGTGGTATATCATATATAAAAAGAGAGGGAGTGCCCATAGCGTAAAATTGCTTTAAAAAAGTTTTATTACACAAAATGAAAGGGTACTCACACTTTTACAGTAAAAATCAAGCGAAATGGTAAAAACGTCAAAACCGTCATTAATATCCTTCAGCGCTGGTACAGGAGGTGATGTTTGGGAAGCACAGATTAGGCCACGCCCTACGCGTTTCGTCATTAGGACGTCTACGGGAGCGTGACCTGTGTTGTGTCTTCCCATCCTTATATAGTGTGTGTGGTGTCCCCTTGTTAAATTTTCAATTGGCATCCATTTTCCCCGCGGACCGGAAGTTCGTCCGCGGCCATTTTGTTTGTATTTTGCAGACAGAAGTCCGACTTCCTGTGTTAATAGCAGTGGGACTACTGGTGGCCATTTTGCCTGAGCTATTTTTAGACAGTAGTTCAAGTTACCTGTCTCTGTGTATTTGTATTGCATAGTCCGGCGGCCATTTTGCCTGTGTTTTTGTGGACAATGGAGACCGGCGGCCATTTTGCCTATGTTTTTGTGGACAATGGAGACCGTAAACAATTCTCCCCATTGTTTGTATTGCATAGTCCGGCGGCCATTTTGCCTGTGTTTTTTTGGACAATGGAGACCGTAAATAGATCTCCCTATTGATGAGACCGGCGGCCATTTTGCCTATGTTTTTGTGGACAATGGAGACCGTAAACAATTCTCCCCATTGTTTGTATTGCATAGTCCGGCGGCCATTTTGCCTGTGTTTTTGTGGACAATGGAGACCGTAAATAGATCTCCCTATTGATGAGACCGGCGGCCATTTTGCTTATGTTTTTGTGGACAATGGAGACCGTAAACAATTCTCCCCATTGTTTGTATTGCATAGTCCGGCGGCCATTTTGCCTGTGTTTTTGTGGACAATGGAGACCGTAAATAGATCTCCCTATTGATGTCAACTGCAGATATATGGTGTTAAATCTATCACACACTATAAAAGGTTAATTGTACATTAATCGGCTTGCTTTATATGACGCTAAAAATCATACTAAATTCAAAATGATTTAAAACCCATAAGAAATACATAAAGAAACATAAAGAATACATAAAAATCAATGCAAGTAAAAATTAAAATTAAAATTAAAATCATGAGGAGCACATAGAGGATCATGAGGAATACTTAAATGGGAGCTTACTAAATACATATCGTTCTTAAATTACTAAATACATATCGTTCTTAAATTAAAATAAATAAAATAAATTGGAAAAAATTGGAAAAAAATTAATTAATTAAAATTAATTAAATAAATAAAACTTAACTTCATATATTATATGGCATTTTTTGTGTATCTGAAGAGAGGGGGAACATATTTTTATTTTTATTTTTAAGGGGGCTTGTTGTATATATTAATCTTTTAGGGTGTCCACATTTATACATTATATATCCTTATTTTTAAGAGTAATTACTTTTATAGTGCGTACGTGAGAAAGGAATCTTAGATTTTTTTATATTTAGCATTTCTTTCTGGATATTATGTCCCATACATGGACTATATGAAGAAGATATATGTAAAAAATTATAAAAAATATTATAAAAGACAGTATAAAAATATATATATACTAGTATAAAATGGCTTAAGGAAGACAGGAAGAATAAAACGGGAGGAGAAGGGTTAATTTCGAAATCTGTATTATACTATTCGTGCGTGTATATATATATACTAGAGGGTGTACTGGGTCTGTTGGTTATTTTTCATGTTTATATCCTATTGCGGTACTTTCTGCTCATTTATAGGGAAGAAGGAAAAAGGGGGTAATTAGATGTCAGAGTGTTTATGTGTCGAGAGTATAGGTGCTCTATGTCTCCCATATTTGATATGAATATTAATAATTTGTTAGGAAGCAGTTGAGGTCGAGGTCAATGTTCATGCCCATAGGCTGCAGGGTATCTAATAAGAATATCCACTTGGTTTCGTTTTGTGAGACCTTAATTTTTTTATTTTCGCCTCTCCAGTGACCCTTGATTTTATCTATTGCGTAAAAGGTCATCTGTGCCGGGTCTCTATTGTGGTAATCTCTGAAATGCCTGGACACGCTGTGTTTGTTAAAACCTTTCTTGATGTTTTTAATGTGTTCTCTGACCCTGACATGCAGCTCTCTCGTTGTCCTTCCTACATATTGCTTCCGACATGGGCACTCTAACACGTAAGTGACGTGGGTACTGTGGCAGGTAATGAGCTCTCGAATATTGAACTCTTTTCCATTAGCAGTAGACCTAAATTTCGTTGTTTTCTTGCTGGTTCTTTTACTGGTTCTGCAAGGTAAACATTTGCCACATTTAAAAAACCCTTTTAAACCTTTTCCTATTTTTATCTCCCTAGGTGGATCTATTGCATTGTGTACCAGTTTGTTCCTCAGAGTTGGTGCTTTTTTGTAGATGAAAACTGGTTTCCTAGGCAATATAGAGTTAAGGGTCCTATCAGATTGTAAAATGGGCCAATGTTTTTTAATTATAGTCTCCACATGTTTGTATTGTCTATTGTACCCCGTTAGAAAAGCTACTTCCGGTTTTTCATTTTTTGTTCTTCTATGTTGTATTCCTGTTTCGTCTAACATTTTGTTTCTGTCCATTTTCCCGACGGTGTGTTTCATTGCCACTAGGTCCTTTCTTTTATATCCCTTTTCCACGAACTTGTTTATTAGAGTGTCCGTTTGTCTCTCATAATCGTGTTTGTTGGAGCAATTCCTATATAACCGCATGAACTGACCCTTAGGTATATTTCCTAGCCAACGGGGGTGATGGAAACTATACCCATTTCTGTCCGTAGTTTTGAAATATGTTCTTGTTTTCAGCTGTCCATCCTCTTTATATATTTGTAGGTCCAGATAATCCACAGTCTCTTTATTCCAGTTTCCTGAGAAGGTCAGTCCATAGGCATTGCCATTAATCTCGTTGAAGAAATTCTGTAATTCCTCTATCGTACCCCTCCATACCATGACAATGTCGTCAATGTACCTCCTGTATAATTTCAGATTTCTTCTTTCCTTACTATAAATTTGTTCCTCCTCCCATTTATTGAGTAGTAAATTGGCTACGCTGGGGGCATACTTAGCCCCCATGGCTACTCCTTTTATTTGGGAGTAGAAGTCACCCTTGTGCCAAAAATAGTTATGGCTCATGGCCAATTTTAGTCCCTCCAAGATATAATTGATTTGTGTTACCCTTAGATCCGTTAGCGTGTGTAAAGCCCATTCGACACCACTAATGCCATCTTTCTGTATGATGTTGGTGTACAGAGAATTTATATCAACGGTTACTAGTATGTCGTTATCATTTATTTCAAAGTTGTTTAATTCCCCAATTAGCTGTTTACTGTCTCTCAGAAACGATCTCCCTTTTTTAACTAGGGGCTGTAAGTAGCCGTCCAGGTATGCTCCCAACCGGGAGAACAGTGAATCAATGCCACTGATTATCGGTCTGCCGGGTGGGTTCTTTTGGTCTTTATGGATCTTTGGTACGTAATATATAATTGGAGTTTTGGCTATTTCAGGGGTTAGATATTTGGCTTCTTTTTTTGTTAGAATCCCCATTTCTTCTCCTTTTTTGACATAGGTCTTCAGTTTTTTCTTATATTCTGTTCTTGGGTTGCCCCTCAGTTTCTTGTATGTGTTGGGTACCTCCAATAGCTTCTTCATTTCTGACTCATAGTCTTTTTTGTTTAAAATGACCAGGCCTCCTCCCTTATCGGCCGGTCGGATGACTATATTTTTCTTCTTCTCTATTTCTTTAATAATGTTCCATATGTTTGTTTTTATTTTCTTCGGTTTCATCTTCCTAAGATCTTGTTCGACCATTTTTTTAAAAGTCATCAGGCTCTCATTTTGTTGAATATTCGGATTGAATGTTGAATTGTTTCTTAGTCCTGAATGTTGGAATAAAGGGGGGTCATCATCTGTTCGTACGTTCCTATTAATATCTCCTTTCATTAAATAAAATTTTTTTATGTTAAGTTTTCTTACAAATTTTTGGAGGTCTATATATACTTCGAAGGGGTCAAGATTCTTATCAGGGGCATATTTTAAGCCTAAATCCAACACTCTCAATTCTTCCTCATTAAAATTGGCTTCGCTTAGGTTAAAAATTCCTGTACCTAATACTCTCTTCTTCTTTTTCTTCTTGATTCCTCCTCTCTTACCGCGTGCTCTTCTCCTCTTTCCCATCTCTGTGGCCTGTATGTATGCTCTGTTCTTTCTTCTCGTTGGGTTTCTTCTTGCATTCTGTTCCTCGGGCCCATGTATGTGTTCCTGGTGGTCCTCATGTTCCAGCTCCGTCGAGGGTCTCCGTTGTTTCGGTTCCTGGTGGGGAACCTGAAGGGTTGCCCTCCCCTTTGTCTGTCTTGAGGCCCATATGTATCCCTGTAGGGAGACCGTCTGTTTCTGAAGACTGGGGGTCTCCCTCTGTATTCCCTGGGAAAAAAACCCCGCCTATGTGATGGTTCTTCATAGGGGGTGTAATGTTGTTCGTTCCTCAGAGGGGAGTATCTATTATTATATCTTGGTGTCCTCAAAATACTTGAGGGGTTGTTCCATTGTTGTGGTCTATTCTCATCTCCAGCTTGATCCCTGTAGTACCGACGTTCCGGGCTAGTTCCCTCTCTTCTCATTCTTATATTTGGTAGTTCTTCTGGTCTTGTTCTTGGTGTCCTAATTTCTGTGGGTCTTATCTCTTGCCATGGTGTAGTATCTTCTATTACTGAACTTTCCCTTGATTCGTCTATCATAGAGATGTTGTGGTTATCTTCCATGTAATTCTCATCTATTTGCCATTTATATACCTGCTGGTTTTTGTAGTCCAGCACATCTCTTCTAAACTTTTTTTGTTTCTTCAGCTGTATTTCTTTATCATATTTAGTCATGGCTTCTTGTAGTTTGTTCTCTTTTTCTTTATATTCTCTGGATTCCAAGAAAGGTACGAGTTGGTCTCTTATTTGTAGTATTTCTGTTTCTATGTTCTTTAATTTATGTCGTCTTCGTATTACTATTTTCCCGAGCAGTGCATTTTCGCTATCATTGAAGAATTTATACCAATCTTCCATCAATCCTTTATCATTAACTGCATCGTTGGGTGAGATATCCCACCTCAAACGTCTTGGGGTGATTTTCTCTGTAATGTACATTTCAATAGTTGCTATATCCCACCAAACTCTTATTTGTTTTTCGATATTGTGTTTCAGATGTTTAAATAGACTGTCTATATCCTGCCGTATGGCTACTTGTTCTTGATTAAAGACTTCGGTGAGGTTGATGTTTCTGTTGTTTAGGTATCTAAAGATATCCATTGCTGCAGGTTTCTGTTTAGTTTTAAATTAAACAGTGACTAGTAAAGGGATGGTGAACCCGCGCAGTGGACATAAAGACTTAATTGGTAAAGTTTGGAACTGCTGCCTCCCAACAGGCAGTCACCCTAAAATGGGGACAGCTGAGATATATTAGAAATGATAGAAGGGTTTGGCGCTGTTCCTATTTAGTTTCCAACATTCAGGACTAAGAAACAATTCAACATTCAATCCGAATATTCAACAAAATGAGAGCCTGATGACTTTTAAAAAAATGGTCGAACAAGATCTTAGGAAGATGAAACCGAAGAAAATAAAAACAAACATATGGAACATTATTAAAGAAATAGAGAAGAAGAAAAATATAGTCATCCGACCGGCCGATAAGGGAGGAGGCCTGGTCATTTTAAACAAAAAAGACTATGAGTCAGAAATGAAGAAGCTATTGGAGGTACCCAACACATACAAGAAACTGAGGGGCAACCCAAGAACAGAATATAAGAAAAAACTTAAGACCTATGTCAAAAAAGGAGAAGAAATGGGGATTCTAACAAAAAAAGAAGCCAAATATCTAACCCCTGAAATAGCCAAAACTCCAATTATATATTACGTACCAAAGATCCATAAAGACCAAAAGAACCCACCCGGCAGACCGATAATCAGTGGCATTGATTCACTGTTCTCCCGGTTGGGAGCATACCTGGACGGCTACTTACAGCCCCTAGTTAAAAAAGGGAGATCGTTTCTGAGAGACAGTAAACAGCTAATTGGGGAATTAAACAACTTTGAAATAAATGATAACGACATACTAGTAACCGTTGATATAAATTCTCTGTACACCAACATCATACAGAAAGATGGCATTAGTGGTGTCGAATGGGCTTTACACACGCTAACGGATCTAAGGGTAACACAAATCAATTATATCTTGGAGGGACTAAAATTGGCCATGAGCCATAACTATTTTTGGCACAAGGGTGACTTCTACTCCCAAATAAAAGGAGTAGCCATGGGGGCTAAGTATGCCCCCAGCGTAGCCAATTTACTACTCAATAAATGGGAGGAGGAACAAATTTATAGTAAGGAAAGAAGAAATCTGAAATTATACAGGAGGTACATTGACGACATTGTCATGGTATGGAGGGGTACGATAGAGGAATTACAGAATTTCTTCAACGAGATTAATGGCAATGCCTATGGACTGACCTTCTCAGGAAACTGGAATAAAGAGACTGTGGATTATCTGGACCTACAAATATATAAAGAGGATGGACAGCTGAAAACAAGAACATATTTCAAAACTACGGACAGAAATGGGTATATCCCAACTAGCAGTTGCCATCACCCCCGTTGGCTAGGAAATATACCTAAGGGTCAGTTCATGCGGTTATATAGGAATTGCTCCAACAAACACGATTATGAGAGACAAACGGACACTCTAATAAACAAGTTCGTGGAAAAGGGATATAAAAGAAAGGACCTAGTGGCAATGAAACACACCGTCGGGAAAATGGACAGAAACAAAATGTTAGACGAAACAGGAATACAACATAGAAGAACAAAAAATGAAAAACCGGAAGTAGCTTTTCTAACGGGGTACAATAGACAATACAAACATGTGGAGACTATAATTAAAAAACATTGGCCCATTTTACAATCTGATAGGACCCTTAACTCTATATTGCCTAGGAAACCAGTTTTCATCTACAAAAAAGCACCAACTCTGAGGAACAAACTGGTACACAATGCAATAGATCCACCTAGGGAGATAAAAATAGGAAAAGGTTTAAAAGGGTTTTTTAAATGTGGCAAATGTTTACCTTGCAGAACCAGTAAAAGAACCAGCAAGAAAACAACGAAATTTAGGTCTACTGCTAATGGAAAAGAGTTCAATATTCGAGAGCTCATTACCTGCCACAGTACCCACGTCACTTACGTGTTAGAGTGCCCATGTCGGAAGCAATATGTAGGAAGGACAACGAGAGAGCTGCATGTCAGGGTCAGAGAACACATTAAAAACATCAAGAAAGGTTTTAACAAACACAGCGTGTCCAGGCATTTCAGAGATTACCACAATAGAGACCCGGCACAGATGACCTTTTACGCAATAGATAAAATCAAGGGTCACTGGAGAGGCGAAAATAAAAAAATTAAGGTCTCACAAAACGAAACCAAGTGGATATTCTTATTAGATACCCTGCAGCCTATGGGCATGAACATTGACCTCGACCTCAACTGCTTCCTAACAAATTATTAATATTCATATCAAATATGGGAGACATAGAGCACCTATACTCTCGACACATAAACACTCTGACATCTAATTACCCCCTTTTTCCTTCTTCCCTATAAATGAGCAGAAAGTACCGCAATAGGATATAAACATGAAAAATAACCAACAGACCCAGTACACCCTCTAGTATATATATATACACGCACGAATAGTATAATACAGATTTCGAAATTAACCCTTCTCCTCCCGTTTTATTCTTCCTGTCTTCCTTAAGCCATTTTATACTAGTATATATATATTTTTATACTGTCTTTTATAATATTTTTTATAATTTTTTACATATATCTTCTTCATATAGTCCATGTATGGGACATAATATCCAGAAAGAAATGCTAAATATAAAAAAATCTAAGATTCCTTTCTCACGTACGCACTATAGAAGTAATTACTCTTAAAAATAAGGATATATAATGTATAAATGTGGACACCCTAAAAGATTAATATATACAACAAGCCCCCTTAAAAATAAAAATAAAAATATGTTCCCCCTCTCTTCAGATACACAAAAAATGCCATATAATATATGAAGTTAAGTTTTATTTATTTAATTAATTTTAATTAATTAATTTTTTTCCAATTTTTTCCAATTTATTTTATTTATTTTAATTTAAGAACGATATGTATTTAGTAATTTAAGAACGATATGTATTTAGTAAGCTCCCATTTAAGTATTCCTCATGATCCTCTATGTGCTCCTCATGATTTTAATTTTAATTTTAATTTTTACTTGCATTGATTTTTATGTATTCTTTATGTTTCTTTATGTATTTCTTATGGGTTTTAAATCATTTTGAATTTAGTATGATTTTTAGCGTCATATAAAGCAAGCCGATTAATGTACAATAAACCTTTTATAGTGTGTGATAGATTTAACACCATATATCTGCAGTTGACATCAATAGGGAGATCTATTTACGGTCTCCATTGTCCACAAAAACACAGGCAAAATGGCAGCCGGACTATGCAATACAAACAATGGGGAGAATTGTTTACGGTCTCCATTGTCCACAAAAACATAGGCAAAATGGCCGCCGGTCTCATCAATAGGGAGATCTATTTACGGTCTCCATTGTCCACAAAAACACAGGCAAAATGGCCGCCGGACTATGCAATACAAACAATGGGGAGAATTGTTTACGGTCTCCATTGTCCACAAAAACATAGGCAAAATGGCCGCCGGTCTCATCAATAGGGAGATCTATTTACGGTCTCCATTGTCCAAAAAAACACAGGCAAAATGGCCGCCGGACTATGCAATACAAACAATGGGGAGAATTGTTTACGGTCTCCATTGTCCACAAAAACATAGGCAAAATGGCCGCCGGTCTCCATTGTCCACAAAAACACAGGCAAAATGGCCGCCGGACTATGCAATACAAATACACAGAGACAGGTAACTTGAACTACTGTCTAAAAATAGCTCAGGCAAAATGGCCACCAGTAGTCCCACTGCTATTAACACAGGAAGTCGGACTTCTGTCTGCAAAATACAAACAAAATGGCCGCGGACGAACTTCCGGTCCGCGGGAAAATGGATGCCAATTGAAAATTTAACAAGGGGACACCACACACACTATATAAGGATGGGAAGACACAACACAGGTCACGCTCCCGTAGACGTCCTAATGACGAAACGCGTAGGGCGTGGCCTAATCTGTGCTTCCCAAACATCACCTCCTGTACCAGCGCTTAAGGATATTAATGACGGTTTTGACGTTTTTACCATTTCGCTTGATTTTTACTGTAAAAGTGTGAGTACCCCTTCATTTTGTGTAATAAAACTTTTTTAAAGCAATTTTACGCTATGGGCACTCCCTCTCTTTTTATATATGATATACCACGATCCTGAGCCCGCCAGCGATCGCTGTACAGTGGCGATAAAACTGTAACTGCCTACTACCCCCGCAGGGGTGAAGTGATCTGGTGAGTGGCTGCACTTTCAGAGCAAAGAGATATTATAAGTGAAGGGTTATCACCACAGCACAAGAATATGACACAAGAGACTTACTAAAGAATTTTGAAGCACGTTTGCACTTTTATCTTGTCACTGTTGCCTTTTGGATTGCACCAGCACATTTGCACTTTATTTTGTTATTGTAATTTTCCTTAGGAACAGATTTCCTACACCCCTCCCCACCTCCCTATCTCACTCCCTTCTCCCTTTCCCCCCCCCCCCTTTCCTCCTTCCCCCCCCCCTTTCTTCCCTCCCTAGCAATATTACATATGTAAGCATTTAAGTTATGTCTATGTATCACCTATGATTGCACAATATTGCAACAGAATATTTAATTGACACATGCACGGTATACTTGGGAATTCATATTGTTAATTTGTATTTAATATTTGATATATGCACGGTGCACCTAAGAATTTATTTTAATCTAGTAACCTATATGGAGGTAGGAAACTAAATAGGAACAGCGCCAAACCCTTCTATCATTTCTAAAAACACATAATGCTTACCTAAATCCAGTGGCGGCTAGTGCCTACTATTTTTGGGGGGACGGCACAACCAACACAACTACCCCAGACAAAGACACAGACACGGCCAGTGGCGATCAGCCCGTAGCACCCCACCACGCACGGGAGACACGGACATGGCCAGCAGTACCCCGCAGCATCCCCCCCCCAGGCACTGACACATCCAGCAGCGATCACCCCGCAGCACCCCCCCCGGCGGGTGACACAGCCAGAAGTGATAACCTTACCTAGTGGAGACATGGAGGAGGCACAGAGGCAGGTAGAAGGAGGACCCGGGCCGATCCAGTGAGGACACAGGCATTCTCCTTTCCAGCCAATTGGAACCCAGAAGTGTGTCCTGAGACACGATTGGCCAGGAAGTCATAAGACTCCCTGGCCAATAGATGCTTCCTGATTGGCTGGGAGGAGAATGTCGCAGACACACAACTGGGTGTCACACAACTGGGTGGGATCAGGGAGCACTCTCTGCGCCCCAAGCCCATCCTATTTTGAAGCCTAGTAGAGCCTCTGGTTCTAATCAGGTGCTTCAAAATACACCCCCCCGCCTATCCCTGCAATTGTAATTCATGTGTCTGGCATCCTGAAAGGGGCCACCACAATGCCCACAATGCACGGGCCGCCACTGCCTGAATCCTTGGTTTTGTGGTCTTCCTCTGTGTTTGTTCTGGTTATAATAATAAGGGTGCACCATCGATAGGGGGTAGGATTGCACCGGGCGTAGTGGACCCCCCAAAGATACCATCATTCTTCCTTGACCTCAAAGGCTTCTACCCCTGCAGGAAATGCACGGTATGCAAAGTTAATGCTTGCAAATCCCGCAAAATCGAAACCTTTGTGTTATCCTCAACTGGGAGGGAATACAAGATGAAACAATTCGCCACTTGCACTACTAAGTTCATCGTATACCTTATCACCTGTCCCTGCGGTAAGCAGTATATAGGACGAACTATACGCAATTTTTCTATACGAGTGAATGAACACATCACAGCTATATTAAAAGGACGCACAAATCACAGTGTTCCCAAACACTACCTACATCACCACAACCAGAATCCATCTGGAACGAAGTTCCAAATTATTGACAAATTCGTTCCACATTGGAGAGGGGAACCAAGCATAAGAGGGGTCTCCAAACTTGAAACTTTTTGGATACACCTAATGAGGTGCTATGTGCCACACGGACTCAACGTCGAGTGGGATATCAACGCTTTTATCAATCAATCTTAGGCGTTGATATCCCCCCGATGGCTGTCCCTGACTATCTGTGGTTCATATGGTACCCCTCCAGATTATCTAGATACATGCATCTTTCTTTTTTTTCTTTGTCTTTTTACGCTGTCATTAAATGACTCTCATTAATGATCACCACTTCAGATAGTTCACCCAACCTCATCTGTGTGAGGACCATGAGCACTCCCCACCAAGTCCCTATTAATACCACCTCATGCAGTTTGCACAACCCCACCCATATGAGGACCATAAGTACTCTTCACCAAGCACTTAGCGAGTACTTATTTTCACTCTGCAGAATATAATATTTCTTTAGGGATTTTTACCATTTAAGATCTCTTTAGATATTTCTCTCGTTTCCCCGCTGTATTTATACATATATTTCCTTGTCAAAAGAAGTTTATTGAGTATACAATGTTATAAAGATACATAAAGTAAGTTTACAAGGATCTATAAAGTAAGCTCATTGTTTTACAGTAGGGTTTATATAGGTAAATATCATGAAATTTCAAATATTAAACATTGGGTTCACGCAAACCTAAATTAAAGATATATATAATTTCCTTAGTTACTTTTGTAGGTATTTAAATGATTTATACCTACTATACATATTGTTTACAAGTAGAGTGTATATAGGTCAAATAAATTATGATAATGAGCTTTAATCGTAAGGTAGAGAAAAGGAAAGAGAAAGAAGAAAAAGGGTTGAAAGGTAGAGGTATGGTCCACAAGGTTGTCCCGCTCGTCAGTTTATTATTCTTTTTAGTTCTCTTTGAAGCCTTAGAATGGGTGTCTCTGTAAGTCATTTAATCTGTTACCATGGCAACAGGACAGAGTCATTGAAGTTTGACAGGAACTGTTGTTTTATCCAAGGATGCCAAAGTTTTTCAAATTTTGGAATTTGATTTTGATCGATGGCTACCATCTTAGCATGGGACATTGTATTATTCATTCTGTGAATTGTTTCTGCTAGTACCAATGTAGGAGATTTCCATGCCTTGGCCACTGTTTGTTTTGCAGCCGTTATTAGTTGGATCATTAGTTTGAATTGAGAGAGTGTTAACCATTCCGGTTTTAGATTAAGTAAAGTTAATTATGGATCTGGTTGTATTATTTTTTTAAATATTTTAGATGCAATCACGAAGACTATCTTCCAGAAGGTTTGGATTACTGGGCACGTCCACCATATGTGTAAATATGTGCCTATTTCTGGGCATCCTCGAAAACAAAGAGCTGAGGTATTAGGTGAATATTTTGCCACTCTAGCGGGTACAAGGTACCAGCGAGTTAGGACTTTATAATTTGTCTCCAGTGTTAAGATGTTGGGTGAAGATGACTTAGATGTGAGCCATATGTTAGACCAGTCCGTGTCTTCTAAAGTTCATCCCGGGTCCTCCTCCCACCTCTGAACGTAAGAGGGTCTATTAAGATTTGCTACTCCATATAATTGATTATAAAGTGATGAAATTGTACCTTTAGCAAATGGATCTTTTGTACAGATTGATTCAAAAATGGATAATTGGGATAATGGTGTATCCCCCTTTAGGAATGGTGTATAGAAATTTTTGATTTGGAGATATCTAAATATCTCAGAGTTTGGTAGATCATATTTTTCTCTAAGCGATGGGAATGAAAGGAATGATTTAGATGCTATGAAGTCATTTAGTGTCTGAATGCCTGATGTTGTCCAAGCTTTAAAAGAATTTGGGTAGATCCATGCCGGATAAAAGGCCGGATTTCTGATAAAAGAAAGGAGAGGATTGTGTGGAGATTGTAACTGATATTTGGTTTTTAGTTTATCCCAGAGAGATAAGAAGTGTTTAGTTATGGGATTATGAATTTTAAAGCGGTCTTTAGGATCAAGCCATAATAAATTTGATATTAATAGAGGGTCATTTTCTGAAGCCTCTATAAATACCCATAATGGGATTTCCTGTTTTGCATGGTATTTGGACAGACTGGCCAAATGTGCTGCTCTGTAGTAGTTAGTAAAATTAGGGTATCCCAGGCCTCCTTTATTTTTGGGAAGATGTAGTGTGTGTATAGGTATACGTGGTTTAGAAGAGCCCCATATAAACGAAGTTGCTCTTTTTTGTACTATTCTCAAAAAATAGGAAGGAATTGGAATAGGGAGGACTCTGAATAGATAAAGCAATTTGGGTAGAATAGTCATTTTGATTGCATTAATCTTCCCCATCCAGGATAAAGGAAGTTGCGACCATTGTTTTATTAGATTTGTGATCTGTCTTAATACAGGAGGATAATTGGTTGAGAATAAGTCAGAATGAGATGCTGTTAAATGAATTCCAAGATATGGGATTGATTTTTCTGCCCATGTGAATGGGAGTGCAGCCCTAGCCGGGATCAATTCCATGTTTGTGAGTGAAATATTAAGCACTAGGCATTTCTTAGGATTAATCATAAGGCCGGATAGGGCTGCAAATCCATCAAGAGCTGGTATTAAGTTAGGACCAGAGACCTGTGGTGATGATAGAAAAAGTAATATATCGTCTTCAAATATACATAATTTGTGTGTAATACCTCCTACTTCAATGCCAGTTATAGTTTGGTTTGTTCTGATGTATTGGGCCATGGGTTCGAGTATAAGGGCAAATAATAAGGGAGATAATGGGCAACCCTGTCGGGTACCTCTTTCGATATTAAAGGCTTCAGATTTGTATCCAGCATATATTATATAGGCTTTGGGTTTATTATATAATGCTTTGATCCATGTTAAAAAGTGGGGTCCAAAACCCCATTTTTGTAATGAATATTGCATATATTGCCAGGATACTGTGTCAAATGTCCTCTTAATATCGAGAGATAGAAAACATAAAGGGATTTTCCATTTTTTAGCAATATGTGCCAATAACACTGCCCTGCGTATATTATCGCCTGCCTGTCTATTTGGCATGAAGCCTACTTGATCTCTATGTATTAATTTTCCTATAATGCTATTGAGGCGTTTTGCTATTATTTTTGCTAATAATTTAATATCGAGGTTTAACAGAGAGATAGGCCGATAATTCACACAGGAAGTATCATCAGAAAGGGGTTTTGGGATCATACAAACAATTGCCATTAGTGTTTCTTGCCGAAAAGAATGTCCATCTAGAAGTTTGTTAAAAGTTTCAGTGAGAATGGGAGAGAGTATTTCTGAGAATGTTTTATAGTATAAAGCCGAGTAGCCGTCTGGGCCTGGTCTTTTGTTAAGTTTTAGGTCTTTTATGGCGTTAGCAACTTCATCTATAGTTATAGGCTCATCCAAACTGCTTTTTTGATTCTGAGATAACTCAGGTAAGGTTATTTTTGAGAAGAAGGATTCAGCCTCTGTAGGATTAAATTCATTGTTTGTCTTGTATAAAGTTGCGAGATGTGAGTGAAATTTATGAACTATTTTAACTGGATTACAAGTGTAAACATTTTTTGATAATTTCAAACGTATTGGTTTGAAAGATTTGTTAGTTGAATTTAATGCCCGAGCCAAATATGTACCTGGTTTGTTTGTATTCATGTAGAAATTGTGTTTGGAGCGTTTGAGGGATTTATCAACTGACTCAGTGAGAAATAGATCGTATTCCAATCTAGATTTTTCCAGATGAGATTTTGTACTCTGAGATGGATTATCTTGAAATGATATGTAGGCTGCATTAAAATTGAGTTCTAGTTTTTTTGCTAGATTTTTGCGTTCCCGTTTAAATATTGCCATTTGTCTTTGTATTGTACCACGCAAGACAGGCTTATGAGCTTCCCACAGTGTTATTGGGGAGATGTCTGTTGTATTATTAATTGATATGTATTCCTTTAAAGCTTGTTCAATGGCCATCTGATGTAGTGGGTGTTTGAGCATTATGTCCGGTAAGTACCACGTTGGGTCATGCGCTTTTGGTATGGCTGAGGCTATAGTAGTGTATACTGCATTATGGTCAGACCACGGAATCGGAATTATATCTGATGCAATAATTTCTGGTATCATTCCTATTGTTAGAAAAATATGATCTATTCTGGTGAAGGTTTGATGAAGGTGCGAGAAATAAGTGAATTTCTTTTTCATTGGGTTACTTTCTCTCCATGAATCTACCAGATTGTATTTGGAAAGAAGTTGAGAAAAAGGTAATCTAGAGGTTATTTTGGATGGTGTAAAAGGTGATTTATCTAGAAATGGGAGCAGGACCTGGTTCGAATCCCCACACATTATCACTGTTCCTATTTTGTGTGTATTAATCACTTGTAATATATGTGAGAGGAATGGTGTAGGTTGTTTGTTAGGAGCGTAGTAGGAAATCACCGTGATTGCTGTATCCATTATATAACCCATGAGTATCAGGTATCTACCTTCTGGGTCTTTAATTTCTGATGATAAGGTGAATGGTGTGGATTGGTGAAATGCAATTAGAGTTCCCCTTTGCTTGGTACAGGCAGAAGCCGTGTAAATTTGTTGATAAAAAGGAGAAATATATTTTGGAGTAGAATCTTTGGTGAAGTGTGTTTCTTGGAAGCATACTATGTGAGCCTTCTTGTTATGGAAAGTACGGAAGGCTTTGGTCCTTTTTTGAGGGACATTTATTCCCTGAACATTCAGGGAAACTATATTCAGTGGTGCCATGGCAATAGATCAAATAGTTTTGACTTACTTTTTGTTATGCAGAGCTGACTGCGCAGATCAACCTGTGTGGACTGAAGAGATGAATAGATAGAAAAGAAACCAGTGAATTCTGGAGTAAAGAGTAAACAAAAAACATATGAGATTAGATGATACATTGTATAAATTATTTTTTGCAAGTAATCACAATTTACCCGTGAAAGAGAATAAATATCTCTCTCAGGGGAATAAGTGCCTTCGTCACATTCCCACATAATATGGTTGGGAGAATGAGGAGGGCTAATGGGGGTACACGGATCTTCCGCTTACAGGAGAGAAGTGCTATGTCAAAAGACATCAAAATGATGTTTCATTAATTGGAGTGCAGAATATAGTTTTTGTTGAAATTATTTATTCCAGGGTGGTTGTATATGGTTAGTCTTGCCCTAGGCTAAATAATTCAGTTAGAAAGGTACTGTTAATAACTTTGGTATTGATGAAGATAGTTTGAATTATTTTGGGATTTTAACCCTTTTAGAGTAAACAATTACATATTTTATTCATATGTAACTGTTTAGATATGTTAACTCATAAAATTGAGGTTGTATTGCTTCAGATTAGAATAAACAAAAACATAATTCTAGGAACTAGTTAGGTAATAATATATTTGTTTTAAGAAAAGAAAGAAAAAGCTTCCATTACTTCTGGATTATTGAACATATTTGTCCTAAAAAGTAATAAATCTATTGTTATTACCTGATAATATATAACTGAACAAGAATTTCCTTATTTCACTTATATATTCAAAGGCTATATGAATCAGAAGTAATAAGAAATATAACTGGAATGTAACATAATCCCACACAGTGTGTGACTATCAGAATGCAGTTACATTCAGTTATAAATACAGGTTTTTTATAGAGAACCATCTCTTAGTATAATAAATGAAGAGATATCAGGAATTAGGATGTCAGTCCATTGAATCTTCTTGGTCCATGGATGATGTGGCATAACGGCCTCTTTTGTGAGAATGATGATTCCCATTTTGTTCTGAAATTTTCTGGGTGCTGCCTGAAGGTGAAGATGATGCCATTCTTCTGCGTGTGGGGGTGTTGCTGCTTGTGGGTTCTGTCAGATTTAATTTTAAAAGGGTTTGTTGTAGTTCATCTGCTGATCTGCTTCTGTAAATTGTACCTTGGTAGTTAAATCTGACTGAAAAGGGGAAGCCCCATTGATACATAATGTTGTGGCGTTGCAGTTCCATTAGTTGGGGTTTCATGGATCGTCTTTTAGTAATAGTAAGTTGGGATAGGTCAGCAAAAATGTGATAATTGTGTCCTTGAAAATTAAGTTCCTTTTTTTCTCTTGCAGCAATTAGTATTTGTTCTTTCGTTCTGTAATAATGAAATTTTGTGATTATATCACGTGGGGGTCCATCTTTCTTTTTGGCTGTGAGGGCTCTGTGTACTCTGTCCAGTTCTAAACGTTCAATAGGGATATCTGGCTTTAGTTCTTGTAATAGAGCAGTAATAGTAGATTGCAGGTCTGTCACAGTTTCAGGTATTCCCCTTATGCGCAAGTTTGAACGTCTGGCTCTATTTTTGTAATCTTCGAGCTTAGTTTGAAGTATTAAATTCTCTTCTTTTAATTGTTCCAATTCTGTTATATTTTCTTGGGTTGTAATTTCAATTTCATCCATTTTTATTTCTAAGGCTGCGGTGCGGTTTCCCAGCTCTCTTATTTCTTTGGTTAGGCTTTTTGTTATTTGGTCTGAGGTTTGTTTTAAAGCCTTATGAAGCATCTTTTCAAATTGTAATAATATTACTGGGGATCCTGAGGAGGCTTGTGGAGAAGTTTGTGAGAGGATTTGTTCTGTATCTGACTCAAATGGAGAGTCTTGCTGTGACATTTTCTGTCTGTGAGAGTGCCCTGATGCTGTATCTTGTGAGGTGACTGGAGCTGCTTCAGCTGCAGTGAGTGCCTGCGAGCTCTTTGTGAGGTGATTTTTATTTCTGCCACGGTTTCCTCCCAGTACCATATTTCCTGCCCAAACTTTCACAGTTTGTTCCCAGGGGCAAAAAGGTTCAAATGGATACCTTTTGAGTCTGCAGGCTCCGCTTTGTCCTTCTCTTCTCTCCTCAGCGGTGTGGAGCTCTAACAATGCATGTCTGCTCCGCTAGGCTCCGCCTCCTGCCCCCCGTATTTATACATATTTTTTACTTCAAGTACTTTCACCTCACCTGCCACTGAGCCATAGATGTAATGAAGTTTTGAAGTTTGATATGGAACACAATCTCCATTCATATAGTATCAACACTTTTATTATTTATTGTTCTATTTATTATTTTTTATCACTTTTTGGACCCCACTGCTGACCACACTCTAGTTTGGTACATTTTTTAGGTTAATAATGATTTTTACCCTTCTTTCATGAATGGTTTCCTGACACATGAACTGTTCAAATATAATTTTTTACACGTTGCGTGTCCCTTAAAACACAATCTTACATAAATATAATTCTACACAGGTCTCTGCTATATAATCTATATATATATTTTTTTCATCTATATTCTGTAATTTTTTTTGGACCATTTTGGTTCGCTATGCACCTTTAACATTACTATTTCTTAAGAATGCCACATTGCATTATATCCTTATCCGTTGTTTTGCACATTTAAATCCTTAGTGGCTATTTACTTATTGTGCAATTCATAGAGCTTTACATGGAGACATTAGGGGAGGATTCCCGGGATTCGGATCGTTTCATATGAAATTGGACCCAAAATAAGATAATAGTATTACGGATCGTGGCTGTGTTTGCGTTCCAGGTCTTAGCATGTTAAGCTTTCACTTCCTGTCTCCTGTGATACGCAGGCCGTGAGCGGCCTATTGTCACTCCCTAGGATACACATCACGTGACCGACACGTGACCTCTGAGACCAATAGGAGCGACGCCCTGTTGAGTGGACAGTGAAAGTGAGGCTTGGCTCCCTGACCAGCTCTTTTGAGATTCGATTGGCCACAAAAGCACCATGTGACCGTCGGTCACCCGTGACGCTGCCGAACCCGGAAGTCATCCTGTGTAACAGCGCTAATCAGCTGTTACACTCCATTCAAAAGAGATTATATAAAGCGCAGTTGTGTGGGGGGCTTATTCATACCCCAGCAGAAGCCTTTGAGGGCGAAACGCCTCGGGTTCCTATGTCTACACCCCACCACTACTTACTGCGCTGTTTTTATATAATTTTTTATACCATTTTTATACCTTTTTGCATTTTGAACTGAGTTTTTACTGCCCCCGCTTGTAATTTTTCGGAGTGTATTCCTGAATAAAGTGCTATTACGCTTTTTTGAAAAATAAGGATTTACACTATGTGGAAGTTTTTTCTTTTCCTTGTTCACTTGCTCATGGGATGGACCATTGAGGAAACGATTAACCGGCGATCGAAGCCGATTCTTGGAGGTTCCTGTTCCCAAACTGGCACATCATCTGAGGACTTCTGATGGGATTCCACACAAAATCTTCTCACAGAGTGCCACCCCATACCGCTTGACGGTACAAGCTTGTTTGACTCACCGCCAAGGGCCTGTGAGTCCACCTTATCTGGTAAGGGCATCCTTTTGTCTTTCTCTCTCTATGTTGAAAACATCTATATGAGTGAAGAATCCACCTATATTTAAGGATTTTTAAAGCAGCCCCTAAATCACTGCATATGAAGATGGCCTATACCCAGATGGCTGTGGGGTTCACTTGAAGTACCGCACCTTTTCAATAATAGACTTCCAATACCTTTATATGTTTACCTTCTTTAGGGTTTTGGACGTCTTTCCTTTCAGCATTTGCACAAACGGACAATACGTCCCTACTGAGCTACACACTCAATATACTGGGACACTTTGTAGTATTATTGTATATTTTTTGAATATGGTATCTTATGCATAATTGTTTCTTAATTAACCCATTGCTTGTTACTAAGCGTTCACTCCTTTACATACCTAAGCATTTACTGCTATTACTTACCTTCATATATCCTTTGAGATGTCGTAACATTCACTCTATGGTTATACACTCTAAGTTTTGAATACTCTTTCACAGAGATCACTATTACTTGCTTAGCATTTTATTAGCGCCACACGTTATTATTATGGTTATAATGATCAGCTTCGCGCAACCACTATTCTAGCTGGTCTCCAACTCATCTTGTTACTGCTCCTCTTTCTGTTCTTGTGCTGTTTTTCAGGACCAGTGGTCAAATTCGTCAGGATGGGATATGGCCATTGGTGGACACTTGAATTCCAGTGCTGGAGGAAAGACTACACCGTCTGGTCCAGTGTCCGGTTCTGCACATTAAGGTAATTATTACTTCATGTTAGATAATCTCCTAGAAAAAAAACAAGTAATGCCCCGTACACACTATCGGACATTCCGCCAGCCAAAGTCCGATGTGAGCTTTTGGTCGAAAATTCCGGTCGTGTGTATGCTCCATTGGACAAAAGATTGAGAACAGGTTCTCTATTTTTACGTCGGAAAAAGTTCCTATCAGATACTTTTGTTCATCTGTATGCAATTCCGACACGCAAAAAAAACACACATGCTCAGAATCATCATTTCGTATGGAACTTCCCTTTTCTAGTGCCGTCGTACGTGTTGTACGTCACCGCGTTCTTGACGGTCAAAAGTTAAGAGAACTTTTGTGTGACTGTGTGTATGCAAGCCAAGCTTGAGCAGAATTCCATCGCAAAAACCATCCAAGCTTTTACCGACGAAAATTCTGATCGTGTGTACAGGGCATAAGAGATTCTTTATGCACTGATGGTGGCAGGGACAATTTTAAGAATTCTGTAATTGCTTTAAATATGGAGTTACATTTTAAAATAAAAACATTTTATCTTGTCCACGTTGCCAACCATTTTGGTGTTCCAAAGAACAGAGAAAATAATGGTACACAGCAGTCCTATCATGTCATTATTTCCAAACTGAAGTTATTGAATGCTTTTCCAACTTCAAATGCCCTCCTAAAATTAGACTAAAATGCCAAAATAATAATGAGAACTGATAAACAAATTCTTGAAAGAATAGATTTTTCTGTGAAGTTGCTTTGTTAAGCCTTGTACACACAATCGGATTTTCCAACGGGAAATGTGTGATGACAGGCTGTTGGCGGAAAATCCGAATGTGTGTATGCTCCATCAGACAATTGTTGTCAGATTTTCCACGGACAAATGTTTGATAGCAGGTTTTAAAATTTTCCGCGGACAAATGTATGTTGTCAGATTTTCCGAGCGTGTGTACACAAGTCCGTCGGACAAAAGTCCAAATTACAAACATGCATGCTCGGAAGCAAGGATGAGCCAGAAGCGGTCGGTCTTGTAAACTAGCGTTTGTAATGGAGAATTAACATTTGTGACGTGACAAATGATGAAATCTCGAAATACAGCGCATAATTCTCTTCTTCTTTAATGTGATAATAATGAAGCTGCATTGCTGGTGATACTGATGGAGTTATTGCAAACTAATTTTCAAAGGCTTTTTTTTCTAGTAATATCAAGAATATTATTATTTCTTTTTATTTTTTTGGGCAAGTTACCACAACACTATTATCCCCTAGTATTTAAGATCTAAGATACAACTATGTTGGTGTCCCTTGTCAATTTTACATTGTATTTTTTTAAATGTAACTGCCTACTCCCAAACTGTCATTTGAAGTAAAACACATAGCCAAGTATTATTCTCTTTTTTATTGTGCATTAAAAAAAAGAAAAGACAATAGAACTTAACCAAAAAATACATTCTATGCATCCAAAAATATAGAAAATATACCAAATCAAATCATTATTGAACCAAAAAAATAATGTCAAAGCAATAACTCCAAGGCAAATAATAAATAACACATTATCTCCTCCAAATCTGCAACATGTCTGGTTGACGAACGGCCGTTCAGAAACGAGATGAAAGCATGAAATGAAAAGCACAAAATTAAAAACGCGAATCAACACTCACCAAACTTCTACTAACACGAAATTAGCAGAAGGAGGCCAAAGGGTGGCGCTAAAGAGCTGAAAAACCACGTAGTACATCACAACGTTCATGATTGTTGGCCAACAATTGTGTGCCGTGTGTATACAAGACAAGTTTGGGCCAATGCCCTTCGAACAAAAGTCCACGGTTTTGTTGGCCAACAATCCCATCGTGTGTACGAGGCTTTAGAATCAGAAACATTGCACAGACACAGAATGTCAAGGAAAAAACTCCAAAATATGGGCGTGATCATGGAAATCAGGGACACATTTAACTATGTATTATAACTATATTCAGTCATGCAAACCACATCTTGCTTAAGCCTGTCACATTTTACAATCTGGTTCTAAAATTTTCTTTGGATTTAATAACATCTAGATATGCCTTTGTTGATGACCTAGTTGGTGGCATATCTACAGCTAACCATATACCTAACATTCTGAAAGTTAAATATCCTTTAGATCTACCAACAAGCTTTGTAATGGAAGGGTCTCACTGAATACAAAATAAATATTAACCACTTCAATACAGGGCACTTATACACCTTCCTGCCCAGACCAATTTTCAGCTTTGCACTTTGAATGACAATTGCGCGGTCTTTACTGTACCCAAACTAAATTTTTATCATTTTGTTCCCACAAATAGAGCTTTCTTTTGGTGGTATTTGATCACCTCTGGAATTTTTATTTTCTGCTAAGCAAATAAAAAAAAGACCGAAAAATTTGAAAAAAATGTTTTTGTTTTTTTTTTGTTTCTGTTACAAAACTTTGTAAATAAGTACGTTTTCTCCTTCACTGATGGGCACTGATGGGGCTGTACTGACGGCACTGATGTGCACCGATGAGGTGGCACCAATGAGGTAGCACTGATGGGCACTGATGATGGGCACTAATATGCGGCACTGATGGGGCACTGATGGGACACTGATAGGCGGCACTGATAGGTGGCACTGATATGCAGCACTGATGGGTACACATAGGTGGCAGGGATGGGCACTGATAGGTGGCACGGATGGGCACTGATAGGTGGCATGGATGGGCACTGATAGGTAGCACTGATATACACTAATAGATGGTACTGATGGATGCCAATCTGTGCCAAACAATAATGCCTGCCAATCAGTGATACCCATTGTGGGCACCGATTGGCATCCATTGTGGGCGCTGATTGACATCCATTGTGGGCACTGATTGGCATCCCTGGTGGTCTAGGGTAGCATACCTGGTGGTGACATCCCTGGTGGTCCTGGTGGTGTCCCTGGTGGTCCAGTGTGGGCATCCTCAGGTGGGGGGAGCTGCGCTGATAATCAATCAGCACAGACCCCCCTGTCAGAGGAGCAGCTGATTGGCTCTCCTCTACTTGCTTCTGACAGACGCGAGTGAGGAAAAGCCAATCACTGGCTCTTCCTGTTTACAACCAAAAGTGCTAATTTTAAAGGCTTATATGCAAGTTATTGTCATAAAAAAGTGTTTGGGGACCTGGGTCTTGTCCCAGGGGACAAGTATCAATGCAAAAAAAATGTTAAAAAGTCAGTTTTTCTCGGGAGCAGTGATTTTAATAATGCTTAAAGTGAAACAATAAAAATGAAATATTCCTTTAAATATCGTGCCTGGGGGGGTGTCCTTAGTATGCCTGTAAAGTGGCGCAGTTTTCCCGTGTTTAGAACAGTACCACAGCAAAATGACATTTCTAAATAGATCCGTCTCCGTGGGAGGTTCCCGCCGAGTGACGCTTCTTCTTGAAGCTGTTATATAGCTGAGGGCAGGGCCACACGGTGACGTAAATGAGTGAACCGTCTTTCTCTGACATCACATGGCATCAGAGGGGGGTGGGGTCACATGTTTACATCACCGGGTGGCCCCGCCCCTCAGCTATATAACAGCTGTCACCAAGAAGAAGCGTCACTTGGTGGGAGCCTGCCATGGAGGTGGAGCTGTTGCGGCTTTTTTTTTTTCAGTCTGTCGGGTGGTGTGAGATGGATCTACATGGCGGGACATTTTTTTATTTTTTTATTTTTTAATAAGGGACTTGTCCCTTATTAGGGGGACACTTTTTTTGTGAAATGGTAGGGCTACAATGTACCCGTTACCAATTCACATGGGGGGGCTGGGATCTGGGGGTCCCCTTGTTAAAGGGGACTTCCAGATTCCGATAGGCCCCCCACCCGCAGACCCCCAAAACCACCGGGCAAGGGCTATGGGGATGAGGGCCCTGTCCACATCAACATGGGGACAAGGTGCTTTGGTGGGCTACTCCAAAGCACCCTCCCCATGTTGAGGGCATGTGGCCTGGTACAGTTCAGGAGGGGGGGCGCTCTCTAGTCCCCCCTCTTTTCCTGCGGCCTGCCAGGTTGCGTGCTCGGATAAAGGTCTGGTATGGATTTTGGGGGGGAACCCTATGCCATTATTTTTACATTTTGGCACAGGGTTCCCTGTAAAATCCATACCAGACCTGAAGTGTCTGGTATGGATTTTGGGGGGGGACCCTTATGCCATTTTTTAAAATTTTGGCTCAGAGTTCCCCTTAATATTCATTTCAGACCCAAAGGGCCTAGTAATGGACTGGGGTGGGACCCATGCCGTTTTTTTTCAATTAGTTTTATCTGTATTGCCGAGACTGGACAATTTATTACAGCCGCAATCAGTTTTAAATGACTTTTTTCCTTTTGAGATTTCATTTTGCTGCGGTACTGTTCTAAACACAGGAAAAATGCGCCACTTTACAGGTATAGTATAGACACCCCCCAGGCATGATATTTCAATTAATATTTCATTGTTATTGTTTCACTTTAAGCATTATTAAAATCACTGCTCCTGGAAAAATGGAGGTTTTTAAAACTTTTTTTTGCATTGATACATGTCCCCTGGGGCAGGACCCGGGTCTCCAAACACTTTTTATGACAATAACTTGCATATAAGCCTTTAAAATGAGCACATTTGATTTTTCATGTTCGTGTGTTCGTCCAAATTTTTTGCCTGTTCGCAAGTTCTGGTGCGAACCGAACCAGGGGGGTTCGGATCATCCTTACTCAGCACCAGAGGCATAACTAAAACCCTCAGGGCCTTGGTGCAAGAAACCATGAAGGGCCCCTCTGACTGCCAGGGCCCTTTTCTTCGGTCCCAGGGGCCCTTTCCTCTGGATTTGATTGCCATAGACTGCAATGTTAAATCACAAAAATCACAAGCAAGTTGCAAGGAAATCACAAGCAAGCTACACAACTTTGGGTTTGCAACAGTGTGAACCGAGCCTTATGGTCCCGCAGCTGTCTTGGGGTCCCCCCACTGTGGCAGAATGACAGGGCCCAGTCATAAGTGTGAACTTTGTGAGCCTGGTAGTGCCACCACTGCACATCACTGAAGGTCCAGTGCCACCATGTTCTGTGTGATGTCACCAGGAAGCCTGTTGTCTCCTCTGGGTTCTATACGTTGGCTTCCTGGTGACACATGCTGGTGCACAATGTTCTGAAGATTTCCTGGCATATGCAGAGTGAAGGACAAATTGCTCCAAAACCTCCTGGGATGTAAAATGTTGGTGTACCAGTAGGCTTCAAGTGTGTGTGTGTGTGTGTGTGTGTGGGGGGGGGTTGGAGGGCTAATATCATTCTTGCCTAGGTGAAAAAGTAGGAAGTACGGGACAGAGTCCCCCAAAAAAGTCATATAACCTCCCAAAAAACAATAGCAACTTATAGGCAAGGGTAAAAGCAGTGCTGTATTTATAAGGGGGAAAGGGGGCAATTGCTCCGGGCCTCAGACTTCCTTTATAAAAAATTGAAATGTATTTTCCCTTGAGAGTTCATTAGTCTGTTTGTCCAGTTTCCAGCCTTTGCCAAGCTCCAGTCACATCTTACTCCATCTCATCAGGCAGGTTTACTACATGATAAAGGGCTTGCTGTTACCTTTCCAGGTGTTAATGGAGCTCTTAGAATATATTGGAGCATGATGGTCACTAGTTGTTCAAGAGAAAGACCATGTGCTACTGGCTGTCGAGAGTAGATGAAACAGTTTGATGAATTAGTTAAAGATTTTGAAAATGCTAAGTGCAGGAAGGAAGACTTTTTGTAAATATTGTAGTGTGATTCAAAACTGTGATGTATGACTGGCCAGTTCCAATTACAGTGCCTTGAAAAAGTATTCATACCCCTTGACATTTTCCACATTTTGTCCTGTTACAACCAAAATCGTAAATGTATTTTATTGGAATTTTATGTGATAGACCAACACAAAGTGGCACATAATTGTGAAGTGAAAGAAAAATGATAAATGGTTTTCCAAATGTTTTACAAATAAATATCTGAGAAGTGTGGTGTGCATTTGTATTCGGCCCCCTTTACTCTGATACCCCTAAATAAAATCTAGTGGAACCAATTGCCTTCAGAAGTCACAGAATTAGTAAATAGAGTCCACCTGTGTGTAATTTAATTTTAGCATAAATGTAGCTGTTCTGTGAAGCCCTCAGAGGTTTATTAGAGAACCTTAGTGAAAAAATAGCATCATGAAGACCAAGGAACACACCAGACAGGTCAGGGATAAAGTTATGGAGAAGTTTAAAGCAAGGTTAGGTTATAAAAAAATATCCCAAGCTTTGAACATCTCACGGAGCACTGTTCAATCCATCATCCGAAAATGGAAAGAGTATGGCACAATTGCAAACCTACCAAGACATGGCCGTCCACCTAAACTGACAGGAAGGGAAAGCTTCAATCAGAGAAGCAGCCAAGAGGCCTATGGTAACTCTGGAGGAGCTGCAGTGATTCACAGCTCAGGTGGGAGAATCTGTCCACAGGACAACTATTAGTCGTGTACTCCACAAATCTGGCCTTTATGGATGAGTGGCAAGAAGAAAGCCATTGTTGAAGGAAAGCCACAAGAAGCCCTGTTGGCAGTTTGCGAGAAGGAATATGTAGGACACAGCAAACATGTGGAATAAGGTGCTCTGGTCAGATGAGACCAAAATTTAACTTTTTGGCCTAAAAGCAAAATGCTATGTGTGGCGGAAAACTAACACTGCACATCACCCTGAACACACCATCCCCACTGTGAAACATGGTGGTGCCAGCATCATGTTGTGGGGATGCTTTTCTTCTGCAGGGACAGGGAAGCTGGTCAGAGCTAATGGGAAGATGGATGGAGCCAAATACAGGGCAATCTTAGAAGAAAACCTATTAGAGTCTGCAAAAGACTTGAGACTGGGGTGGAGGTTCAGCTTCCAGCAGGAAAATGACCCTAAACATACAGCCAGAGCTACAATGGAATGGTTTAGATCAAAGCATATTCGTGTGTTAGAATGGCCCAGTCAAAGTCCAGACCTAAATCCAATTGAGAATCTGTGGCAAGACTTGAAAATTGCTGTTCACAGACGCTCTCCATCCAATCTGACAGAGCTTGAGCTATTTTGCAAAGAAGAATGGGCAAAAATGTCACTCTCTAGATGTGCAAAGCTGGTAGAGACATCCCCAAAAAGACTCGCAGCTGTAATTGCTGTGAAAGGTGGTTCTACAAAGTATTGACTCAGGGGGGCTGAATACAAATACACGCCACACTTTTCACATATTTATTTGTAAACAATTTTGAAAACCATTTATCATTTTCCTTCCACTTCACAATTATGTGCCACTTTGTGTTGGTCAATCACATAAAATCCCAATAAAATACATTTACGTTTTTGGTTGTAACATGACAAAATGTGGAAAATTTCAAGGGGTATGAATACTTTTCAAGGCACTGTACCTGAAGACAAGTGTCTTCTTCAGAACCTGACTTATATATTTTTAGAACAAATGTGGTTTATCATTTATTTCAGTTCACTTTTTTATTTGTCATATAATTCAGTTTCTATGTTGAGGGGTCCCCGAATTTGAAGTGCCCCCAAGATCTAAATCCAGCACTGGATAAAGGTCGGGTTTAACCTTACAATACTAATGTTTTTGAACTGCTCTATTTACATTTTCCACAATTGCTCAGTACTATTGTATATGATTACTTATCTCGACTGGACAGTAGCTTTTAAGAAATGCTGCAACCATTTTTAACACAGAATCGCTAATTGATTTGTGTGACCCTTGTAAAGGCCAAACCCTGACAAATTCTAAAGCATGCTGAACTGTCTCGCTTATTCTTAGCTACTGATTTTCCCAACGATTATACAATATGCTTGGCAGATGAAGTCACAAGATCCCCCAAGTTTGAGATATGCGTGCCTCAAACAAATGACACCATTTTCAAACAAATATCACTGTTGTCTTGAAGTGTTTGGACCCACAAGGGCACTCCTGTGCTTGTTACTCATCGCTTCATTAGAATAGACCGACTGACATGGCTTCACAAAGCTGACTTGCACGCCTTTCATACCAGACAAGTAACTGTACCACAGACGGAATGCCTAGAAGCCGGCCTTCTGTAACTTAGACAGTGAACTGTTTCTAGGAGAAACTTAAAAGTGTCTCTGTCACTTGAAAAGAGTTTCTGAAAAAACGTTCCTGCAAGTCAAGGCTTCTAATACTTACCTCTTTACCAAGCGGCAAGTCCAAACTTTGCTTTCTGTAGAGTGACCCTAAATTCAAATTTTTTTCATCAGTTATTCTAAAATAATAAGTATACCACTACTCGGTTTTTTAAGTCTCTTACCATTTTTTCAAGCTTGCACCTCACCACTACTATGAGCGAGCATTGCCCATTTTTTTCTGGTCCCATGCTCCGCTCTTTGAGTATCACAATTACCATAGTGCTGAATGCATCGGAACCTAGATGTGTAGTCCATTTCCGAGGTGAGCAGGAAAGAGTGACTACATTCACATACATAAAGGGGTGTGGAGAATGAAAATATCCTCCCTAGAATAGGAAGTCTGAGAATAGGAGAAAAAAAGCTTACATTTGAGAGATGAAACGAAGGAAGACTTAGAGATAGAAGATGTATTTTACTTAGATTTAAACATATTGCATTTATTTTATTTTATAAAAAAAGTGAGTTTAGTGTCACTTGAGAACCATGAGCTGTGGTTTCATCTGTTGTCCCCTATGTCACTACAGGACAGAGTAATAACATAAGAGGTAATGGGAGGAGCCACAAGAAACTGGAGGAGGAGGGGAGGAACAAGGCACCCAATACAGTTGGAAGTGTGGAATGCAGGGGAACCCCAAAAGAGACCCTGCCGCTGGCCCTTTAAAGAAAAGCTGTCACCAAGCCATTATCTTCAACAATAAACATTCTATAGGATTATGTATGCATTTAAAGTGGCTCTAAAGCCTAAACATTTTTTACCTTATTGCATTATTTGCATTATGGTTAAAAGGTTTAGGCATTGATTTTGACCGCTTACTCTCCTTTTACTTACCTAAGCCTTCATTTGATCCATTCACTGGCTCCCACTGCTGTCAATCATAGCCAGTAATGAGGGAGTCTGGAGCGAGTTCCGCTATCTGTGTCAATGGATGCAGCAGCAGGGCTCACAAACAGGGACGCACAAGTGCCCCCATGGGAAGGGGCCAGGAGCGCCAGCAAAGAAGAGAAGAATCAGGGCCAGGGCAGGTAAGTATAGAGATGATTGTTATTTTTTTTTTACATTTTCTTTATAATCACTTTAACATACAGTATCTCACAAAAGTGAGTAGACCCCTCACATTTTTGTAAATATTTTATTATATCTTTTTCATGTGACAACACTGAAGAAATGACACTTTGCTATAATGTAAAGTAGTGAATGTACAGCTTGTATAACAGTATAAGTTTGCTGACCCTTCAAAATGACTCAACACGCAGCCATTAATGTCTAAACCACTGGCAACAAAAGTGAGTACACCCCTAAGTGAAAATGTCCAAATTGAGCCCAAAGTGTCAATATTTTGTGTGACCACCATTATTTTCCAGCACTGCCTTAAGCCTCTTGGGCATGGAGTTCACCAGAGCTTCACAGGTTGCCATTGGAGTCCTCTTCCACTCCTCCATGATGACATCATGGAGCTGGTGTATGTTAGAGACCTTGAGCTACTCCACCTTCCTTTGAGGATGCTCCACAGATTCTAAATAGGGTTTAGGTCTTGAGACATACTTGGTCAGTCCATCATCTTTACCCTCAGCATCTTTAGCAAGGCAGTGGTCGTCTTGGAGGTGTGTTTGGGGTCGTTATGAAGTTGGAATACTGCCCTGCGACCCAGTCTCCGAGAGGAGGGGATCATGCTCTGCTTCAGTATGTCACAGTACATGTTGGCATTCATGGTTCCCTCAGTGAACTGTAGCTCCCCAGTGCCGGCAGCACTCATGCAGCCCCAGACTATGACACTCCCACCACCATGCTTGACTGTAGGCAAGACACACTTGTCTTTGTACTACTCACCTGGTTGCCACAAACTGTTTGCAGGCCTTCTTGTGCATCATCTTTAGAAGAGTCTTCCTTCTGGGATGACAGCCATGCAAACCAATTTGATGCAGCTTGCGGCGTATGGTCTGAGCACTGACAGGCTGACCTCCCACTCCTTCAACCTCTGCAGCAATCCTGGCAGCACTCATATGTCCATTTCCTAAAGACAACCTCTTAATATGACGCTGAGCACGTGCACTCAACTTCTTTTATCGACCATGGCGAGGCCTGTTCTGAGTGGAACCTGTCCTATTAAACCGCTGTATGGTCTTGGCCACCTTGCTGCAGCTCAGTTTCAGGGTTTTGGCAATCTTCTTATAGCCTAGGCCATCTTTATATAGAGCAACAACTCTTTTTTTCAGATCCTCAGAGAGTTCTTTGCCATGAGGTGTCATGTTGAACTTCCAGTGACCAGTATGAGAAAGTGAGAGCGATAATACCAAATTTAACACACCTGCTCCCCATTCACACCTGAGACCTTATAACACTAACGAGTCACATGACAGGGAAAATGGCTAATTGGGTCCAATTTTTGACATTTTCATTTAGGGGTGTACTCACTTTTGTTGCCAGCAGTTTAGACATTAATGGCTCTGTGTTGAGTTATTTTCAGGGGACAGCAAATTTACACTGTTATAGAAGCTGTACACTCACTACTTTACATTGTAGCAAAGTGTCATTTCTTCAGTGTTGTCACATAAAAAGATAAAATAAAATATTTACAAAGATGTGAGGGTTGTACTCACTTTTGTTTGATACTGAATTTTATACCAGTTATTTACATGTAAACACCTCCCTTGTTTAGACATCCTAAAGCCCTAGGACTGTTGCTGGTGCTGCCATCTTGGATGTGATGTCAACAGGCCCAGAAGGCTCACTCAAGTGAAACTTACTCCTTCCATTTCCCCTGGCAGCTACAAACAAGGTTATGTAAAGAGGGGAAATTAGGGGTAGAGTAGCTAGGCCAGCACAGAGAGTAGATAGACACTTTCAGGGAGAGGGCTATGATGTGCAAGGTAGGAGGAGGCTGTGCTAATGAAATTACTTTTCCTGGAGTGGTCAAATTTCCTAGTAAGTTCAAAAGCACAATGCAATTGAATAACAAAAAATACATTTTTGGAAAGGAAAAACGCTGCAAGTAAGCATTTAAAATATTTGATTTTTTGTGCTTATACTTGCATTTTTTAAGATGGTGACAGGGTCTCTTTAAAACAGTGAAGTACAGGTGTGCCACTCGATGGAAAGTTATGTAGTAGACACTTTAAATGCTTTACAGTAAAGCTTCTTTATTAATATGTGGTGAACAGAAGCTGCTTCCTTCTAATAGCACTTACAGACTGCAAAGTGCATGTTGCACAGTGGACTACTGCTTATTGACTGAAAAGGTCCTACTGCTGGGTAAAAGCATGAGTTCACATGGGAGGAAAATGGAATCTCTGGCAGCCGCCCATAAGACCTGTGAAAGAAATTACCTTTCAATCTCTGCCGGCCTTTGAAGTAAAGGCCGCGAGATGGAAAATCAAAATAACAAATGGGAAATCCATTCCCCTTTTTATTCCACAGAGGATTTCAGGTTACATGTGCACTGTAAGTCAGAAGTTCATGAAATCTTTAGGTGATATTAATTATCCTATATTATAAGGACCTCAATATTTTAACAAATCTTTATTTTCTTTAGAAGAAAGTCTATATACAGTGGAAGATTGCCTGTATTGGCTCTAGAGTTCATGAGAGCAGACTGGAGAAAGACAGTGCCAGTTCCATATTTACAGTAACAAAGAATAATGGTAAAAAATCCAGAAATGCATAATATTTATGATTTAGCAGATCAACGATTTATTGATAGGCACATGCACTGCACTGGGAAGCAGTGGCAGCACCCCTTATCCATGCGCCTAATCTACATGCAGATTCCAGATGGGGTTTTTTTTATTTTTTTTTAAGCACATGATTAGAGCCTGAGGTTCTAATTAGATTCAAAAAAGGGTGGGCTTGGGTGATTGTGGCCTTCCCGTCCCTCTCCCACCGGGTTAATTTGGTGCCCCCCCTGAAATATTTAGCACCAGCCACCACTGCTGGGAAGCAAGGCAGAATGCTTAAAGAACACATTTTAGAGGTGTAGTCTTCTTTTTTGAATGTGTATATCTTTTCTCTATTTTGTGAATAGGTGACTTCAAGTGTTATGACACGTAAAGCAAGCTCCCACAGCTTGTACTAATTCAGCTTATATATTTCAATTTTGACATGTTCCTTGCAAATAAACATAATACGTTTATTTATTTTACAGCTATTTGCGTACTGGGGAATCTTTCACATCACTCTATTTTCACTACCTGGTGGGAACGTGCAGTATACCACAGCAATACTGTTCATATAACTTGCAAAATCCAGTGGGATGTGCTAAGCAAAAAATGTATGCTGCAAGAAAGCAATAAGTGACGGTGTAGAGATGTGACCATTTACTCACCATGCTCGTATGCAGGCACAGAGACCTTTCAACTCCATTTTCCATGGAAACATACAGTGAATACATATTCTTCAGCTCCCCTTGTTTAGCAGCTCAAAGAGGTCACACGTAATGGACAGAGTTAGCTGGCCAAGTGATCTCCAGCGAGGTGAGAGAGGCCCTCAGCTGTCACAACTGGTGAGTCTAATAGCATGCAGCTTCTCCAGAAGACCCTGTTACTGTGGGGAGCTCATCCCCAATTGCTACCAGAGTATTTCAGTTCCAGTACTGTGGTTCTTTGCTCCATGGGTCTTGGATCCCTCCAGCTGTTCATCTGGGTTACCAGACCTACTCTGGACTTTACTGCAATGGATGCTGTTTATTGCTGTGAAGAGTTCAAGTTTGCACAGCTTTCAAAAGCAACACTGCAGTGTATGCATGTGTTATTTCATCCCATCCTAAACCTGTTTTTCTTTATTCTGCATGGAATGAATGTTTTGACATTCTGCATCTGTTGTAATATTGCTTCTTATTTTGCACCTGTTTAGTAAACTGCAAGTTGTAGTTACTCCCTGACTGATCATTCAGCCAAATACCTATTCGGGATCCACCATGTCAGACAATGGTGATAGGAGTGGCACTACAAAGATTTCTGGAAGAATTCCTGCCACAACAATTACCCATACAAGTACAGAGGGCCAAGTCAGATTTTGGGTGATTGGGTCAAGAGATTGTGGTGGCTAATCCTTTTTATTGGATTCCGCCCAATCAGCAGGCAGAACTGGCCACTAATGCTGTAGAGAGGGAAACAAAAATGTTAACCCTGCAACTGGGAGAAGACCAGGATTCCCTTGACAAGATAGTTAACTGTTTAGAAGCAATGTATGGCCAAGCAGTAACATTAGGGTATCTCAGGCCCCACTTTGTTGGTAGGAATCAGAGTGGGAGAATCCATTCTGCAAGACATAGCAGCGGAGACATGCCACAGGAAAAGGGCCCTAGTAGGACAGACCAGCTGGAGTAATGCAGATAGATGTATGAAAGACAATTTACAGATAGACTGCTGCCCAAGAAGATCAGAGAAACCTTTCAAGAGAAAGATAGGGGCAATTCTAATTTGAAGCTCTATGAACTGTTAAAAGAGGCCACAGTGTGTCAGGAGCAAAGACGTACAGGCTTAGATGAACTAATATCTATTGAAAGTAATGAATTGATAGACCACAGGTGATACTGGGCATAAATGTCATCCAGGGACTGAGGGCTGAGATGCTGAAGTGGCGCCTGTACACTTGTGTCCACATAAGGAAATAAGGCAACTGCTGCACTCTTTGGAAGCAATGGAGTAGGATTGCCACCTTTTCTTCAAGTCAAACCCGAACACTTTAGCGGTGCACAGCAATCTTTTTTTATAGTATGAACTATACATATATTTTGCAATTAAATAACATTTCTAATCAAATTAAGTTAATCACAAGTGTCCCCCTTTACATCAGAGCCCACAGAGTTCCCCTTTTACTTCTGAGCTCGCAGACTGTAAGGGGGGACTCTGCAGACTCTGATGTAATGGAGAACTCTGGGGACTCTAACATAAGGGATGCTCTGGGAACCCTGATCTAAGGGGGAACATTGGGAACTCTGATGTACGGAGAGGACTCTGATGTAAGGGGGAACTCTGAAAACCCTGATTTACCTTAGTGTTCTCACTCAGAGGCAGGAGAGAGAAGGGGGTAGACTTCAGTCACAGACAGGGATGGATGGGGAGCTCACACACCCCTTGGTGATGTAGCTGAGGCTGCTGGAGTGTGGGTAGACACAAAGTGGTAGGGGCGGGATGAAAAGGAACAGATCAAGCCCTTTCTCCTCTCTCATCTGTATGGGTGAGGGGTAATTGTTAGTGCTGGCTTTGGGCAGTGTGAAAGAGAGTGTAACAGACACTCTCGGCTTATACAGCTGCAACAACATAGTCTGGTCTGAATAATGTGTCCGGGTTTCAGGAGGTCTGAAACCCGGACGCATGATTCCAAACCCGAACTGTCCAGATGAATCCTGGACAGGTGGCAACCCTACATTGGAGGGCCCTAAGGAAAGCTCTTTAGACATATGGGAGAAAGTTTGCAGTGTCAGGGTTCCCTCCATGACAGAGGTTGTGCTAGCACCTAATCAAGAACTCATGAATGTCAGCTTTCACAAAGTATTGCAAGACTTCATTGTCCTCGTGGAAAACTTGCCCTCAGAAACAGCTCTATTTATTACTAGGGCCATCACAGTGGTCGAACAAGGTAGGGTACTGGTTAGAATCCATAACACCAAGACTCTTCCGCTCTGCCTACTCTCTGGGACAGCAGTGGCAGAATTGACCCTAATCATGGATGAGATTGCCCCATAGGTGGGACACATTGAGCTCTGAGAGTTTCATGGTTGCGGCTACATGACAAAAATGAATATGGCTTTGTAGTCAATGGGAACAAACTGAGAATGGGCAAGAGAGTAAATACTATCACTCCTACAACTAACCACTGATAAGTTGAAACCCACAAGTGGTTAGAGATGCTTTTACAAGGGGACAATGGCCTGAGCTGTAACAATTGAATTAAATTTGAGAAACCCACAGAAGAGAGTCCTCCCATCCATATCATTTTATAGCAGCATGATGTGCTATCACGTGACAGTTTCCCATGGTTGGAGAAACTTAGTTGCGCCAATCCCTAGTTATTCCTTTAACAGCTGCATGTGTACAGCACAATATTGTAAGAGAGAGGAGTTTCATTTTCACCATGGTTTTCAGAATATGTGGATAACCTAAAGTGACATGCTGTATCCGATTTGGAATAGATAAATTCAAGGACTGTTTTGTATGGCAAAGAACAAAGGAGCTCAATGTCCTTCACCCATTGCTGTCCAACAGAACACTGGTGCACAATTAAAATTCCTGTCAGCCATCAAGAGAAGCCCATCAATAACTGAAACTGGCACACAGTCACAGATCCATTGAAAAATGATGGACTGCTTTGTATGTCTTCTTGGGAAATTTCCTTGCAATATTGTAAAATCTGCTATCTTTATACTTCCAGAAATAGATTTAAAAAAAAGACCAAAATCCAGATAAAATGATTTTTTGTACCAGTTACATCATATTTATGTTCCTTGTTTCTCTATGTGTTTGTATTAATTGAAAGAACATGTAATGTCTGTTGCAGATACAGCAAGACAGACCACCCCAAGCAAGCTAGCAGTCAGAGACACTGTGTGTGTACTAAATCCAACAGGAGAAAGAAGCTAAAGACATAGCAGTAAACTCAGTTCAGTGGCAGTTTATTGAGAAAATTGCTGTCACATCACAGATACAAATAAAGCAATCATCCTTGTGCCTTTCTAACCATCACCTACTTATGACAGTCAGAAAGGCGAAAGCATTTATTTATAGGTGTGATGCTCCCGTAATTTGCTCAATAAATTGGTGGAACTTACTGACATGCTGTTGGCTTCCTTCTAATGTTTATTTGTGCATTATAGATATGTAATCTGAACATGAATCAATGTTTACTGTTAAAAGCCAAAAACATGTAGGTACCATATGAAACACAAAAATATACGACACATTCAGGATGGTCAGTGCATTGATTACTGGACCAATTCTAATTTCAAGTGTTTGGATGTTGAAGAACTTCTGGATAGGATTACTCTTTAATATTAAAGCCCACTTGCAGACAATTTTTTTTTAGTTTTGGCACAGAGGGGAAGAAAAGAACCTGTGGGCATTGGTACATTTAAGCATAGACTGTAACAATATCCTAACACAACATAATATACGGACAGAGGTTCTATTCCTTCCCTATTTTACTGGAAAAAAAGGTGTATAGATCCAGAATAGGTGATCTGTAAGTACCCTATATAACATTTAAATGTACAAACTGTGCCGGAACAGAAACCAATGAGACACAGCCACATGCACTGGCAAGCAGGATGGTAGACTAGATCCTCTCACAGGAATGAGGTACTGACATGGCAATATGATGTGTGAGTGCTGCTCTGGGAAGTTCTGCCTCCATAGGTCATATTGCATGTTATCTATGGAAAAAAACAGCCAGCACAGCAACAAAAAAAAAAAAGATCAAATACTCTTTTAGCATGATTTAAAAATAGTTGTGAAGCTACCTCAAGACTTTTTCTCTGCAAACAACAAAAAGTAGGCATAACCTAACTTAAAGATTGGCAACAATGTGAAGATAAATAAGTCAGATGAGAAAATGGAATTGTAGGGATCAGCAGAACAGCTTAAGGTCAGTAAACACAATAATAAAATCATACAAAAATGTCCATACAACGAATGATCGTCCAACTATATGATTGTTAGTATAGTACTTACATCACTTCCGAAGTTGTATCCTGTGGTACAAGCATTTTCGTAAGTTGAGTAACCTCTTGATTTTTGATATAGACCAGCATGCCAAATTAAAAATGTAATCATTATTCGTCCGATATTCCCATCATGTATCATGTAAATCTTTTATAGTTCTACAAATATAGCAAATAAAGCTTGTGAAAGTGAAGCTGTGAATTAGTTTAATTGTGCTGAGATTAGGCAAAGTACTTTATGAACTACATACAACAAATGCTGTACATCTTTCACTGAAGGCTTGAAAATCGTGGAGGCCATATCATCTAGGATTATCCAGGACACTCTCCTATCATTAGGTGTATTAGCAGGTTATTGAATAATTATGAGCTGGAAGCTTCTTGTATACAGCAGCATGCCTTGCTTTTATGGAGGATTGCAATGCATGTCTTACAGCATTAGAAACATGAACAGGAAGACGGAGGATACAAGTTCACTGAGCATAGACAGAACGTACATCCTGTGATTACATTACCATAGAATAACATACTATAACACTGCAGTGCCACCTGTTGGTATAGATAGGTATAATGTATATATATGGTTCACATTATAGAAAGCTACTTGCTGTTGTTCTTTCAACATCCCTTCTCAACAGCATGTGCTTTGTCAAATTATATTCAGCTTCTTCTGGAAATAACTATGACGTTCCTTCAATAAAGGCTTGGTGAGTGCATCGGCAGTCATTTCCTCATGGGCAGTATTGAATGTCAATAACACCTTGCTCCTGATTGTCCCTCAATAGGTGATACTTGATACCGATGGGTTTGGTCCTAGGACTGACCCTTTCTGATTGCTTAGCTTTATACAACCCTGGTTGTGTCTATCCCAATGTCCACAAAAAGTTGATGAATCCATATTGCTTCTTGACAAGCGTGTGCTGCTGCAATGAACTCTGCTTCAGTTGAAGATAGAGCGACAGTTACTTGCTTACAACTAGATCAACTTATGGTTCCTTCCCCATACTGGAAGATGAATCCACTTGTGGCTTTGCAGTCTGTGCAGTCCCCAGCCCAATCAGCATCCTCATACCCGACCAGTTTTGGATTGGATGTTGCTGGTAACCATAACTTCATCTGAATTGTTCCTTTGAGGTATTGTATCACTCTCTTCACTGCGTTCCAGTCACGCTGACAAGGAGCTGAGACTTTCCTACGTAATATTCTCACTGCTGTGGCTATGTCTGGTCTTGTCACAATGGCAACATATAGCAGCTTACCGATTGCTCTGCAATACATATCATTGTTGGGTAGCAAGTTTTCTATTTCATTGCTCTTTTGATAGCCCGGTTCCATAGGAGTTTTCACTTCCTTTGCATCTTGCATATGGAATTGTTCCAAGATTTTGGAGATTTTCTTAGATTGGTTGAGAAGATAACTTCCATCTTCTTTTCTCTCTATTTGGATTCCCAGATAGTAGCTAATGTTCCCTAGCTCTTTGATTTCAAAATGTTCTTTCAGCTTGTGAACTGATTGTAATCCACCTCTTGTTCAAAACAGGTTATAATGTTATCAACATAGATAAGGATGTATATCCATCTGTTTCCTTGATTCCTGGAGTAGGGACAGGAGTCTGCTTTACTTCTTGAGAATCCCTCTAAGTACTTTGTTCACTTTCTCATTCCACATCCTTGCAGATTGCTTAAGACTGTAGATGCTCTTCTGAAGTTTACATATGAGGTTGTCTTCTTGCTCAAACCCTGGTGGTTGCTCCATGTAGAGGTCTTCCTAATGTCTCCATATAGGAAAGCAGTTTTAACGTCTAGGTGTTTCCCTTGCATGCCCTTCCCGGCTGCAATGCTAAGAAGTGCTTTGATGGTGGAGTGTTTTATGACGGGAGAGAATGTTTCAATGTAATCTTCACAGAATTTCTGGTAGTAACCCTTGGCAACTAATCTGGCTTTGTATTGATGGATATTTCTTTCTGCGTCTGACTTTACTTTGAAAGTCCACTATTTTGTTGTGGTTAGGAGGGAGCTCTGTGAGTGTCCAGGTTTTTTTTTTCTTGAAGTGACTTTAATTCTTCTTCTGCTGCCTTTCTCCATTTAATGGCTTCACATTTTGGCAGTTTTTTGAAGTCCTCCCAGGATGTTGGTTCGAGTATGCTGTGTGTTTTGACTGTGTATGACAGCTTGCAGGGTTGTATCCCCCTTGTAGTCCGAGTGGATATTCTGATTTCAGGCAGTTCAGCAGGATCTAGTGGGGAACTTGATTCAGGCAATGTGACTTCCACCTCTTGTTCTGACTCTTGTACAGGTTCACTTTGGTCAATCTTTTCTTCTGGTTTGCTTGGCATATTCACTTCACAGCTTTCAGGGATCTGTGTTTCTGGTGATGGGCTCTCATGAAAATAAACACTACGGCTTATTGTCACTTTGTCAGTCTTTGGGTGTAGGATTCTGTAAACCTTGGTTTGCTCACTGTAGTTAATAGAATGCCCTATATGGCTCTGTTCTCCAGCTTGGATCGCTTTTCACTTGGAATATAGGCATATCCCCTATGCTAGGCTTTGATCCATGCCACATTTCGAATAGAGTGCTTTTAATGGTTCTGGAGGGTAGTCTGTTCTGTAGGTAGGTTTCAGTCATGACTCCTTTCCCCCAGTACTTGTGAGGTACGTTGACATCCGACAACATGCATTTGGCCCATTCCAGGGCTTTTTTTCTCAAACAATAGGTGCTGGAACTTAACCATGCCCCACAAAACCCCTCCCCCTACACACACCCTCCAAATCATATCAAATAGTGGGTGTGTTCAGTCAAATTTCACGAAAACAGTAGGAGGGTCTTAAAGGGGCATTAAATACCAGGATTGCATTACATACAGAGTGCAGAGCTGTCACTTGTAAACACAAAAACCAGACTTCTGTGTTTACAAGTGATTGTGGTGAGCAGGCACCAAAGGGTCTGAGCCAGGGTCTGAACTGAGTTCCACCAAGTTCCCCCTGAAAAAAAGCCCTGGCCATTTCTATAAGAGCGTAACTTTTCCTTTCTGCTACACCGTTTTGTTCAGGAGTGTATGGTGCGGTTGTCTAGTGTACTATTTCTTGTCTCCTCAGGTAAGAGGCCACTTCTTTGCTTATGTATTCTCCTCCATTGTTTGTGCGTATTATTCCTGGTTTGCGTTGGAATTTGTTGCTAGACATGGCAACAAACTCTTGAAGTTTCTCTAATGTTTCATTCTTGTGTTTCATCAGATAAGTACCTGAAATAATCAATGAAAGTCAGTAGATATTTGTTCCCGTCTGACATGGGAGTTTTCATTGGATCGCATATGTCACTATATAAGAGCTGTAGGGGTTGTGTAGTTTTTCTTTAATGTGCCTGTGGAAGGGGAGCATGTGTGGCTTTTGCTTCAATACAGCACTTGCATTTCATGAGCACTTTGCCAGGCGCTATTGTTAAATCTTCTGGAAAGCCTCTCTTTATAATGTCCTGTATAGCTTCTGGACTTCTGTGTCCCAGCCACCTGTGCCATAAGTGAATACATTTGCTGTGTAGGTCATTAGAGACTATGTTGATTTGCTTGTCTGTGGTGATGAGCCTGTATAGGTGATCATCTAGTTTTCCTTTTGCGAGGATTCACCTATCATTGTAAATTGTGCATTCATCACCTTGGAACTTAACTGTGAGACCGTTGTTTGCAAGACTTTTCACTAATAGAAGGCTGCCTTCTATTTCTGGAGCACACAGCACTTTCTTTGCAAGGATACTGTGGTGACCTCCTTGTGGTGTGATGCAGTTCAGGAAGCCCTGGCCTTTACCTACTGATGTAATGCTTTTCCCATTTGCTAGCAAAACTTTGTCATTTGCACTGTAATCAATGTTTGTGAAGAAGGTCTCATCGCTAGTCATGTGGCTTGTCACTCTTGAATCTATGCACCAGCCGCGTGGCTTGCGGCTCTTTCTTACTTTAAAGGTACCAATCCATAATGTGTCTTCAGTCTCCTTTGTGATTGCCTTGACTTTTTCTTTTGTGGCTAGCTCTAGCTTTTGCCGCTCAACTTTCCAAATAGAACAGTCCTTTTTTAGGTGAGCTTTGACATCATGGTGCGTATTTTCTTTCCTTCTGTCATATTCATTGATTAATTTCCCTTTGACATGCTAGCATCAGCTTCTGCTCCAGTCTGGTTTCTAAAGCGTTAATGAGAGTAGTATGTGTCTCTGGAAGGCTGCAGAGGAGCAGGGAAACAATATGATTATATTTGATGTCCTCTCCGATGGCACGCAGTTGCTCTATGATCTCTAGCATAGCATTCACGTGGTCACACATTTGCTGGCCTTCTTGTAGTTTCATCTTGTCCAACTTTCTTAGCAAAAACAGTTTGCTGTTTTAGACTTGAACGCTCATGCAGCTTTTGTAATAAAGTCCACATACCTTTGCCCGTTTTCTCTGTTCTTATGTGGATAAGCTGGTCATCTTCCACTAGTAAGCTTATGATTGCTTTTGCCTGTCTATCTCTTCTGTCCCATTCCTTCGTCTTTCCATTCGTAGGTCTGTCTATATTCAGCACTTGCCACAAGTCATCCTTGCTGAGAAACATTTGTAGTTTAAATTTCCACAGCTGGTAATAGGCATTGTTCAGCTTTGCAATTGAAACTTCACATCTGAACTGCTTGCCATCTTTTCAGTAGCTGGGTATACTTTCCAGTGACTGGATGCCTGGGACCCAAAACCTATTAACAGGTTATTGAATAATTACGAGCATGAAGCTTCTTGTATACAGCAGTGTGCTTTGCTTTTATGGAGGATTGCAATGCATGTCTTACAGCATTAGAATCATGAACAAGAACAAGGAGGATACAAGTACACTGAGCATAGACAGAACGTACATCCTGTGACTACATTACCATAAAATAACACACTATAACAATGCAGTGCCACCTGCTGGTATAGATAGGTATAATGCATATATATAGTTCACATTATAGAAAGCTACTTGCTGCTGCTCTTTCAACAAGGTGTAGGTATTCCTACATCAAAGACTGAAGGTGGTCAGGTTCAGTAACCCTCCTTCTGATTTTTGCTTGTTTAGAAGATTGAGTCTTTGTCAGCTCTGACACCATAGATCAGCAACTTTTTACTGGTTTCAATGTTGGCTTTATCCGTGTTACCAGAACTACAGAAAATATTTTTCAATATGATAGTTGTAGCAATGAGAAAGTAGCCAGAGAGCATGTGATAGATATTCTGCTGGACATAGATGTTATTAAGTGAGATTGTAAAGGACAGTGTGCTAAATTTAGTGAACACGTATTTAATTCAAGCTTCTAATCAGATATACTTTTTTTTAAAGGGGACCTTATTTCACATATGCCTAGAGGCTACTAGTAAAACAAGGTTTCTTCTCTACAGTATGCCTGACTTCACAGTTTCTGGCCCAAAGGACTCATTCATCAGTTGACAGCAGCAGTAAAACTCATTGCCAGCCCAGGTTTGGAGAAAATTGATATGCATTTTGCAACAGAACATTTAATTGTGTAGTGGGGGAGTTTTTAAATTGCTGTCCCTATTGCTTCTTCTGATATATAAGCATAATCACACCCCGTTTGAGAAGTTATAATTGTTAGCTTTCAAAACCAAAATTTATTGCTTGTTGTGTAAGGAAAAGTGATAAAAAATACTATAAATTCAATAGTGTCACCTAAAACTTTTTACCTACTAAAAAGGTTAAAAACATTATATGTGATAGCCAATTGAATGGACTAAAAGGACTGCTGCAACAAATAATCTATCCAGGTGGGATATTAAAAAAATATATGAAAACCTGCTGACAAAAAAAAATCATATGTCTATCAAAATGCAGTCAAATCATGCATATAAACAAATATATAATAAACTTGATAAAATTCATTAATAAGCAAAAAAGTGCAACATGCAACAAATTAAGTGCAAACAGTCCATAAGGGTGCAACCAAATATTCAAATTAAGTGCAAACAATAGTGCTAAAGTGCTAAAGTCCTTGATATTCTCCTCTATGGTCTAGTTCACATTGGCATTGAAAGCAGGTGTTTGACGGACGTTTTGAACACCACTCAAACGCCTATGCAAATTATACTATGGACTACATGTCTATATGATACTAAAACCCGGGCTATATTTAAAGGAATTGTAAAGGCGAAAAGTTTTTTTTATCTTAATGCATTCTATGCATTAAGATAAAAAACCTTCTGTGTGTAGCAGCCTCCCCAGCACCCCCTAATTACTTACCTGAGCCCCATCTCTCTCCAGCGATGTCCACGAGTGTGTAAGCCATCCGGGATTGGCTGAGACACATCAGCGGTGCCATTGGCTCCCATGGCTGTTAATCAAAGTCAGTCAGCCAATCAGGGGAGAGAGGGGACGGGGCCATGTCAGTGCTCCGTGTCTGAATGGATACACGGAGCTCTGACTTGGCTCGAGTGCCCCATACAGAGCTGCTGGCTGTGGGGGCAACCAATAGTAGGGAGGGGCCAGGAGGAACCTGAGAAGAGGAGGATCCGGGCTGCTCTGTGCCAAACCAACTGCACAGAGGAGGTAAGCATAACAATTTAAGTTAAAGTTTTGGTATCCTGCGTAAACCTCGGTTCCCCAGACGACACTGGTAATGGAGAAACACATGTGACATCATTCCGCAACCTGGGAAGTTCAGGCATGCTTGCTGTTTTTTTGAATACACGGTGTCTAAGAACAATCAAATCATACATATAAACAAATATATAATAAACTTGCAATAATATAATCAATATGCAATAAATAAAGTGCAAAAAGTCTTTAAAATTGCTACAAAATATTCAATTGAAGTGCAAACAATAGTGCTAAAGACATAGTCCTTGGTATACTCCTCTTATAGCGTGGAAAATATTGGAATACACCACCACAGGAAAGTGCTCCCACTGCCTCTTCGCCTCGAACAGTTAATAGGGGTTCTTACCAGATGATATGATCCCACAAGAACATCCAGCACCGCCTTGCTGCCTAGCAGCTAAATGTGCCACAATCCAAAAAAGATAAGACTCCTCAGACACCTAAGGCAAATATGCTCCAAAGAAGGGATTTAAGAGCAACAGGAGGACCACATAGTGTAGTAGTTTTACCAAACAAATTTATTAAGAAGATAAAAATGCGCTTACACAAAGATAGTTCTTAGACAGCTTGTTAAAAAAACCAGCTAGCATATCCAAGCTCAACCCAGCTAGCGAAATTATGTCACGTCTGAGGCCCCCTTCAACATGTTTCTCTATAACAAGCATCGTCTGGGAAACCGAGGCTCGCGCAGGATGCCAAAACTTCAACTTAAATACAGCCCGGGCTGTAGTATCATATGGACATTTAGTCTATAGTATCATTTGCATAGGTATTTGAGAGGCGTTAAGAACACCTTTCAAACGCCTGTTTTCAATGCCAGTGTGAAGTGTGAATTATCCTCATTGTTATCTGCAAGTAAAAAAAATTATGTGTGTATTGTGAGGAACTGGGTGCTTGGAGTACGTATCACCAAGTTTTCTAATCTACACGTGATGAAGGGCTTCAGAGGTTTGTGACTGATGTGGGGAAAACAGACTTTGTTCTGTTCCGGGTCCTGGAGCCTGGGGGCTCCACATCTCACCTGATAGTCAGACCTTGTGATTAGCAAGGATGAGCTAAGGTTTGGGGTGAACTGAGTTTGGGGCAAACCTTAGGGAAGCTGTGACATGATAGCAAACCACTGTAACAATTAGCTGCAGTTGTGGAATTCACCAACCCCACATAGCAAAGAAGCAAGGATGCTAGTGACATCATTGACCTTATATGACCACATGGCCATAATTGACCAATTGCATTGTCCAAATATGTGGCCATATCAGGTCAAAGATTTTACCAGGATTCCAGCCTCTTTGTTACGCATAGCTGTAGGGCGGGGAATTCCGCAGCTGCTGCTGATTGGTTCAGCGGCCTGCTATCATCAGACATTTTCCCACATGTTCAGGCCAAACACTTTCTTCCACAGCTTAACCGAAGGTATGGAAAGGTTTGTCGTATTTGTAATCCACAGCACCAGCAGTGTCATGTATCATTGGAAGCAATTAAAAAAAGGGGCCCCATGGTGAAAAAGCCCAAAAATAAGCAAGTTGACTGAAAACTTTGAGAGACTGTAAAACAAAATTATAAAAATGCAGCAAATTACATTGCAGAATTCACAAAACGTTCTTTTGGTAAACTGCAATATAATAACTTTTTGGTTTAGATACTCTTTAGGACTTTTAAGATTGTTTTTCATTGGTGGTGTATCATGCTATGGAGTGGATTTACTAAAACCGGAGAGTGCAGAATCTGGTACAGCTTTGCATGGTAGCCAATCAGCGTCTAACTTCAGTTTGTTCAGTTAAGCTTTGACAAAAAAAAAAAAAATGGAAGCTGATTGGTTTCTATACAGAGTTGCACCAAATTTTGCACTCTCCAGTTTTAGTAAGTCAGCCCCTATTTGTAAAGCAATTGCCTGTATTTGTCCTCTTTATGTAGCTAAATGGTCTTTTCTTGAACAATCAATTCATTCTATTACATTGGGGTGCCAAGGTTCGCCATCACTGCCCTAGACTCTGAACTGTCCTTTCAGGCCCACATCCAATCACTGCCCAAATCCTGCCGCCTTAGCCTTCGCAACATCTCTAGAATTCGCTCCTTTTTAACCAATTACACTACCATGCTTCTAATTCACTCCCTGGTTATCTCTCGCCTCGACTACTGCAACTTACTCATTGCATTACCTTTACATAGACTATCCCCCTTCAGTCCATAATGAATGCTGCTGCAAGACTCATCCACCTTACCAACCAATCAGTGTCCTCTGCCCCTCTCTGCCAATCCCTCCACTGGCTTCCACTAAACCAACAAATAAAATTCAAAGTACTAACCATAATTTACAAAGCCATCCATAACTCTGTCCCCAGCTACGTCATTAACCTAGTCTCAAAATACCAACCAAGCCGCTCTCTTCGGTCCTCCCAAGACCTCCTGCTCTCTAGCTCCCTTGTCACCTCCTCCCATGCTCGCCTCCAGGATTTCTCCAGAGCTTCTCCCATCCTTTGGAACTTCCTACCCCAATCTGTCCAACCGTCCCCTAATCTATCTATCTTTAGACAATCCCTGAAAACCCTTCTCTTTAAAGAAGCCTATCCTGCTTCTAACTAAAATTGTTTTACTTTCTGTATCAACTCATCCCCCACAGCTATTACCTTTGTTTCAATTGACCCTCCCTCCTAGATTAAAAGCTCTAATGACTAGGGCCCTCTGATTCCTCTTGTACCAAATTTTAATGTAACTGTAATGTCTGCTTCGCAAACTGTTGGCGCTTTATTATATCCTGTATAATAATAATAATAATAATAATAATAATAATATCTCTAATCCACTAGTGCTAGCCAACATTTGTGAAATCAAATGGCAAAAGAGAACACTAATGACTTTTCTTGTTTGCCAGCCTTTTCCTTAATATACAGTATATTAACGAAAATATATCAGCATTCCCTTCAAGAGGAGTTGATCCTTAGATTGACTCCTCCCACATTGAAACGGCCATAGAAAGCCCATAGATGGATTAAAAGTCAGCCGATCCCCGCTGAACTGGCTGATTTTCAAACCATCTATGGCGGGGGTGTCAAACTCAATTTATTTGGGGGTTGCATCAGCATTATGGTTGCCCTCAAAGGGCCAGTGGTCTCTGTTAGACTAGATGTCCAGAGCACCCCAGATGTAAAGCTCCCGCACCATCAGAAGTCAAGAGTCCCTCACCATCCCTTACATCACAGTGTACCCCCTTTACCTTGTGCTGATGCTGGGGGCAGAGCTGGGAAGCAAAAAGTGTAGGGTCTGGAGGAGAACCAGAGGAGGGCTGGAGTCTGCCTAATGCTGAAACCAGGTGAGGCGGAGACAAGGCGATGCTACGGCTGCACAGAGAGGCACAGGATCTGATGGAGAAGTTTTGTCTTCCTCTCTGCTGCCGACTGCTGAGACAAGGTGGAGGCAGAGAGGGGGGCGCTTCAGCTGCAGGAGAGGTGCAAGGGCCACATGAAATGGCCTGGAGGGTTGGATTTGGCCCATGGGCCTTGTGTTTGACACATGTGATCTATGGCCAGCTTAAGTGAACTATTAGTAGAACAACCCCAATATATTTTTAAACTTTTTCAGCGATTTCTCTGTTTTGAAATATATTTTGGTATACTAGGCAATACAAGCTCCAGATACTCTCAATTTATTTTTGTTCAGAATATTCTGCTGATACGAACTTTCTTAGACAGAGCATTAAAAACCTTCTCACCAGTCCCAGAATCCCTGTCTCTGCTGTCAATTACACAGCTAAACTATATACAGAGAGTGATCATTGCCAGAAATATGTTGTGCAATTCCTGACAGATACAATACAGTAATCAGCTTTTCTAAAATGCTATGTATGTGTTGTCCCTGCTGTCACTTTGCTATTGAGTGATTTTAAATTCAAGTGGAAAAATTGGAAACTCTCATGACTGAAATGTGCAAAGATTTGTGAACACATGACCTAGTCTCAATATAGAAATGGTGACATTTGACATCATGTATCTTCCACCAATCACATTCTTCCATTTTGACAGCAGGAATCTACAAGTCTGAATCTGATTTGTGGCTACAGGGTTACACTAGCAATTAAAATAGTATAAGGCTACCATGCCTTTAATATTTGGCGTAAATAAATGCAAGCATGTGGAAAATGTAGCTTCTCTATGGTGGACTATTGAACCCTGCAATGCAACTATGGATATTGGGGGGAGGGGGGATCTCCATTAAAGTACCATTCCTTCTTTTCACTATGAAATAGGAATTTACTAATTAACTGGGTCAAATCAGTTAATTTGCTTTATTTAAAACATGACTCATGAACAGTTTGTTTCCAGGAATCAGCGATAAAGGATGAGAAAAGGGCAATAGCTGTAACGAACAAATATAATAATGTATGGGCAGTCTGTTTTACAAATTTAGGAATATACTATGCTCATTTCAATTATCCAAAGTATCATACCCAAGGAAAGGTTCTACTTTTTTTCCTAATTCCCTGAACCAGGGCCGTCTTTACTATTGATTGGGCCCTGGGCAAAAAAAATTCTTGGGCCCCCCCCCATGCAAATTGTCTCTCCACCCCAACATTCGAAAAAACAAAACAAACACGTAAACGTATGTATTGCATTGTATTCTGCTTGTACTGTCTGCCCTCATGTTGTAAAGCGCTGCACAAACTGTTGGCGCTATATAAATCCTGTATAATAATGATGGGGGGAAGAGATAGAGAAGTCCAGGATGATGGGTGGGGGGGAGATATGGGAGTCCAGGATGATTGGGGGGGGGGGAGAGATGGGGGAGTTCAAGATAATGGGGGAAGGGGGGAGATAGGAGTCCAGGATGACACACAGGGATTGGGGGTGTGTACTTTGAGGTGTTTGTATCATACAGGGCACAGAAAAAAATCAGCACAAGGGGCAGTACTTGCATATCCTCCTCCCTCCCGCAAGGTAACTATCTATTGGTCACCTCTGCACATCACTTTGCTTACCTCTGCTTCCTCATCCACAGCTCACTTCTGTATTCCCTGTCTATCTCTGTCCCCCCCATACACAGCTCACCTCTGTACCCCTCTATCCACAGCTCACCTCTGTACCCCTCTATCCACAGCTCACTTCTGTATCCCCTGTCTACCTCTGCCCCCCCCCATCCACAGCTCACTTCTGTATCCCCCATCCACCTCTGTACCCCCCCCATGTCCACCTCTATATCTTTCCGTCCACCTTTGTACCCCACATCCACCTCTGTGTTCTGCTCTTTACCCCCATCCACGTTCCCTTCTATATCTTTCCGTCCACCTCTGTACCCCCCCCATGTCCACCTTTGTACCCCCTATCCACCTCTGTAGTACCCCCCATCCATGTTCACCTCTGTACCCCCCCACCGCCTCTGTTCACCTCCGTACCCCCATGTCCACCTCTGTACCCCCCATATCCACCTCTGTACCCCCATGTCCACCTCTGTACCCCCCATGTCCATCTCTGTACCCCCCCCATGTCCACCTCTGTACCCCCATGTCCATCTCTGTACCCCCCATGTCCACCTCTGTACCCCCCATGTCCACCTCTGTACCCCCCTATGTCCACCTCTGTACCCCCCCATGTCCATCTCTGTACCCCCCCATGTCCACCTCCGTACCCCCATGTCCATCTCTGTACCCCCCATGTCCACCTCTGTACCCCCCATGTCCATTTCTGTACCCCCAATGTCCACCTCTGTACCCCCAATGTCCATCTCTGTAACCCCCATGTCCACCTCTGTACCCCCCATGTCCACCTCTGTACCCCCCATGTCCACCTCTGTACCCCCCATGTCCATCTCTGTACCCCCCCATGTCCACCTCTGTACCCCCCATGTCCACCTCTGTACCCCCATGTCCACCTCTGTACCCCCAATGTCCATCTCTGTACCCCCCCATGTCCATCTCTGTAACCCCCATGTCCATCTTTGCACAAATGAATCCTCTTCCCCTTCTCTTCACCTTGTTCTTTCTTACCTGATCACACGGCGGTGCAACGAACACACACAGTCCCAGGCTATCAGACCCAGCACACAGCCAGAAAACTTCACTCGGCTGTGTGCTACACAGGTCTGCCAGGCGGGGGTGGGGGCGGGAGGAACACAGAGCGCCGCTCTCGCTCTGTCATTGACTAGGGTCCGCAGCTCCTGACAGAGGGAAAAGCGGGACGAGCGGGCTCAAACACATGAAGCCCGCAGCTGTCCCACTCTCCTGTATAATGAATGTAGCCGCTTGGGAGAGCAGGGGGGATCGGCTCCCCCCGCTACTCCGCAAAAACTGCGGGCAGCGCAGGGCTTAAGTGGCAGCTGCTTTGGGCCCCACAGCAATGACAGGGCCCAGGGCAGCTGCCCCTTTTGCCCTGCGTTAAAGACGGCCCTGCCCTGAACCTGGGAAATAGAAGTGAGCCAGGCCATAATTAAAATTATGCATTTAGTAAATGTATGGGGGGAAAAAAAAAACAATAAAGAGAAAAATACAAGCTGATTTGCCAGAAATCCATTTAATATCTAACTTTCTGTATTGAGCTGAAACCCTGTCTCTGAAATATTGAAATCCCAAGCAGTATTGTTGGCATGCCTAGGATCACCTCTATGGACTACAAAACTCCACCTAATCCCTCCTCTCTGTCTCTAAGCCCTGGTTCACACTGGAGCACTTTGACATGCGATTTGACATGTCAAATCGCATGTCAAACCGGCGGCAATTGCCATCAATGGCACAGTCTTAATTGGTGCGACGCAGCATCTGCAGCGCTGCACCGATTTCAAAAAGTAGTTTCTGTACTACTTTTTGGGATTTAGAGCTGCGATTTACATTGATATCTGTGCAGAAACCGCAGCTCAGTGTGAACCTGGGCTAAGACTGAGAACTGAGCAATAACAGTCAGTAACTGGCACTCTGCTCTGCCCCTCCAGGTTGTGCATGGGATGGGAGCAGCTGGCTCAGACTCTCAGTGGTGCGCTTAGAGGCCGAGACAACTGCCAGTCAGGTATCTGGGCGGAGTCTGATATTATCGTCAGGATGCCTATAACCTGTAGGTACTGTGAATATCTCCTAAACTTGCACTGTTTAGGGGATATTCAGATTGCATGCAGCCAGTGATGTCACCAGCATATGCACTCTGTAGGTCAAGCATACAGTGTTGGACCTTCAGAGCCCGTGCCGCCAACAGCGGTTACTGCGTGCATGAGCACGAGTGACGTCATTGCACCTCGGACCACTCATGTACCCGGGGGGGCGCAAAGCTGGAGGGAACACCAGGGGAAGATGGAAGCCCTCTCATCTGTGACAGCACGGCGTTAAACTGGTAGTAGTTAAAGTGGTAGTAAACTCTTTTACACCACTTGTACATACAGGTAAGCCTATAACCTGTAGGTACTGTGAATATCTCCTAAACATGCACTGTTTAAGAGATATTCAGAGTGCATGCACCCAGTGATGTGACCGGCACGTGTGCTCTGCAGGTCAAGCATACAATACTGGACCTTCAGAGCCCATGCCGTAAACGGCGGATCATGCACTCATGCGCACGAGTGACGTCATCGCACCCACGACCACTCATGTAGCCAGGGGGCGCAAAGCTGGAAGGAACACCGGGGGAAGATGGAAGCTCTCCCATCGGTGACAGTGTGGTGCTTAAGGGCTTCGTCCTAAGGTAAGTTTCTCATAATGTGCTAGCATGAACATTATGGAAAAGGGGGCACAAAATTAGGGCTCACACACATGGGACAGGGGATGCCACCTAATTCAAAAGGCACTCCTTTGTTTTAAAGAAAAAAATAATAATAATTTGGGAGTAAACTGACGGGCTACTGGCCCTTTAAGAAATCAGCTTACCTGTCACGGGTTTAGTGGCAGGAAGGCTGAAAATCCACGTGCCTTTCTGAAATCTTCGGTAAACATATATAAAGGGGTTCCATCAGCGGTCTGTCACCGTTGACTGGGACCTGTTGGCGAGCCCCCCCCCACTCTGTCACAGGCACTTTGTGTGGTATGCCACCCTTGTTTCAGGGGGGACTTTGGTTATAATTACTTATATTATAATATATTTTACTTGAGTTCCGTGACTAAGCTTTATGATTTTTCATTTAATATTCATTATTTTATGCTTCTTTGAATTAATAAAGAATGGTTCATTATATTAAAACCCATAAAAGTGCCGCGGCCATTTCTATGACATATGAATTGTGTGTGTGTGTGTGTTTTTTCTATTTACTGAAAGTATTTATTGATTGTTTTATATTAAGTTATTCAAGGGTGCAGCCTTTTATCCCTTGACATTGCCTTGCAGGGAAATGTATTTTTACATACATCTTTAATTGTGTATGTCACTTCCTGTCTTTGGATTGTTGGGTAAAAAACCCTAGAAGGAGGAAGTTAAAGGACAGAGAGGCTTCTTGAGACCACACGTCCTCATGGAAGAGGTTAATTACAATAGTTACGTAGTAATAGTAGTAGTAGTCAGAGGTGTTGCTAACCAGACCAGATTATTAGGTACTGTACTTGTTCCTGTGTTCTTACTATTTAACTGTAGCTGCACATACCTTCTTAATCTAAATCCATGAGACAGACTTTCTTATTTGTGTTCTAATGTTAGTATCTTTCTGCACAGTGCCAGATAAGTCTCTGTATGTATGTAGTGGTCACCTTCCAGTATATTAGTAGGTGAACTGTTTATTGTAATTGAGATTAAATGCAGCTCCTGTTATTTTATTTAACCTTGTCCCCTCTGGTCTGGGATTCTTGTTTTAGCTTAGGGCTCAATAACCAGCATAGGCTAGAGCCAGGTTAGGCATCCATTCTGGTACTTTGAAGTCCCGTTGTGTGTCAGATTTAAAACTATTAGGGAAGGACTAAAGCACAGGCTGTGAGTTCCAGTGCCACAACACAGTTCATTCCAGTGAACTCAAGCTCTGTTTTGCCAGGCTGGTTGGACAACAGTTGGAGGATCTCCCCATGACCTCTGATCTTGTCTTCAGGTCTCCAATGGAAAAACAGATGCTGCATTATTCTCTCATGCCCCTGCAACTGGACTTTGCTACAACATTCATCTGGAGGTATTTCTATTAATAACAATATATACCCAGGTATATGTGCACAGTTCCACCAGCACTTTTGTTGGGCCCTTTGCCCATAATACCTGTTTGTACATTGAATGTATATACTTTTACTAATCTTTTCTTATATAAAGCTTGTCTTATTTCCATACTGGTGTGCATTTATATACTTATGGTTAATGTTATATGCTGGGTTCAGTAGTTCCTCTGCTTCCAATTAGTTTGATTAGAAAAACTGGTTAATTTCTCAGGAAGAGAATCCCCTCAATTCATAGAGGTCCTGTCCTGGATGGGGGCACTGCCAACTTTATTATCAAAAAAACCCTTTCACTTAGCGAAGGTTCTGGTTCTCTTATTTACCTACAGCGCAATATTTAAGCTCTAAATATACAATATAGTTAGAGCTTAAGTAAAGGTACCAAAATAATGGCAACAATCTTCACTTGTGGGCTGTCTCCAAGAATATTGGGATAGCTTCTCTAGGACTGATCTGGGATGTCTTCAAGGCCTTCATCCGGGAGTTGTTATAATTATTTGGTTTCTGCTGTCCATTCTGAACAGTCTTTTACTACACAAACCACGCAGAAGAAAGTGGATGAGAGGGCACAGCAGTATGCCAACTCTGCTACCTCTAAAAATTTTGAACATCTTATGTCTGCTAGGAAAGAACTCCATCTACATTTAGCTGAGATCTCTAAATCAGATCTTGCTAGATGCAAACCAGAGCTTTTCGAGCAGAGGGACAAAGAGGGTAGATTCTCTGCCATGCTAGCGCAACATGATTGACCTCTCACCAGTGTCCCTACAGTTTGTACTCTGGCTGGCTCTATGATCACCTCTCAGGAGGGGATTCTGGTGGAATTGACCACATACTACACTAACCTATATACCTCCTCACTGCAGTCTGACTTTAACCCTTCTCCCCATGCCCCTCTAGTGCTAGGCTGGTTGTCAGACTCAGAGAGGCATATGCTTATGAAAGAAATGGCTCCAGAGGAGGTGGTATCAGCAACTGCTTCCTTTCCTAATGGTAAGACAAAGTTCGCCCTGGACCTGATAGTCTCCCCATAGAATTTTTCAAAGCTGACACAGATTTTCTGGCTCCTAAATTAGCGTCTTTGTACAATTTGTTTCTAACTAATGGCTACCTACCCATATCTATAAGAAAAACCCGCATTATACTGATTCATAAAAGTCCTATGGACCCTGCATGCTGCTCCTTCTACAGTCCTATAGCTCACCTGAATTTTGTTTTCAAAATAGCAGCAATAGGAGGATTGAAGCTGTGGTAGTTTGGACAAACCCGTGTTCAACCCCAACCTGAAGCTGATCCCTAATCATTATTTTTTATGTTAGATCAAATTTTCCATGTGTGGTGTTTCAGTAATAGAAAAGTAATTGTAATTATTCACTGATGATTTGTAAAAAAATATATATATATTTTTTCAAACAATTAATATGGGGATGGGGATAACAGTCCGCAGCACCCTAAAATGGTGGGGAAATGTGTGATGACAGGCTGTTGGCGGAAAATCCGACCGTTTGTATGCTCCACGGACAAATGTTGGATGACAGGCTTTAAAATTTTCCGCAGACAAATGTCTGTTGTCGGATTTTCCCATCGTGTTTAGGAAGCAAGGATGGTCTTGTAAACTAGCGCTTGTAATGGAGAATTAACATTTGTGATGCGGCAAATTATGAAATCTCGAAATGCAGCGCACATTCTCTTCTTCTTTAAGGGGATAATAATGAAGCTGCTTTGCTGGTGATACTGATGGAGTTATTCCAAACTAATTTTCAAAGGCTTTTTTTCTAGTGATATCAAGAACAATATTATTATGCTTGTTATTTTTTTTTTTTTTTTTGGTGCAGGTAACCACAACACCATTATCCTGTAGTTTTTAAGATCAAAGATACAACTATGTTGGTGTCCGTTGTTAATTTTACATTGTATTTTTTAAAATGTAACTGCCTACTCCCAAACTGTCATTTGAAGTAAAACACATAGCCAAGTATTATTCTCCACAATTTTTTTATTGTGCATTAAAAAAAGAAAACAAATACCATTAGACATGCTATCTGCCAATAGAACTTAACCAAAACGTGCATTCTATGCATCCAAAAATATAGAAAATATACCAAATCAAATCATTACTCAACCAAAAATTAAAATAAAAGCCTCATGCATGTGTCCTGCTTCTTAATATTGGGGGTCAACAATGTCAAGAATTGGTGAAAGCAGGGGTCCATCATCCGGAGATAATGCCGAAAATCATCTGGATTATTCTCCTGGAGCTCCCGCAGCAAAGGCATATGACATAATTGGTCACGATTAATAAAGCAACCAATTTTTGGTCAAAGAAATCCTCCTCCTCCTGTTGCTGGACTGGACTTGGGTCAAAGCAATAACTCCTAGGCCAATAATAAATAACACATTATCTCCTCTGATTCCGCAACATGGCTGGTTGACGAACTGCCGTTCACAAATGAACTGAAAAGCGCAAAATGAAAAGCGCAAACTGAAAATCGCAAAATGAAAAGCGTGAAACTTCTACTAACACGAAATTAGCAGAAGGAGCCCAAAGGGTGGCGCTAAAGAGCTGAAAAACCACGTAGTACGTCACTACGTTCGTGTTTGTTGGCCGACAATTGTGTGCCGTTTGTATGCAAGACAAGTTTGGGGCTAACACCCTTCGGACAAAAGTCTGAGGTTTTGTCTGCGGAAAATCCGATCGTGTGTACGAGGCTTTAGGCTTTGATGTTGCATGGAATTTCCATCTGTGCATTTGATACTCAATCATCTCAAGTATTCGCTAATGTGCTTTGGTCTCATTTACTTGTAATCCAGCCGCTTGCGTTCCTAGCTGTGAGACTTGTTTTTCATAAGGAGCCTTGTGTACACTGAATTACAATTAAGTAATGAGAAGGGTGTTATAAGATAAAACAGTAGAAAATGACTAACCATATTCAGCTGTGGATCTTGTATAGCCGCTGCTAATATATGCATGAGATATGAAACTACTGTAAATACTATTCCTGCCAACTCTTCTCTACCTTTAACACTCTACTCTGTCCTCCACTGCCTTCACCCTCTAATTCACTCACTGTCCAGGTGATCGCCAATCACTACAAAAATAAGATTGATACAATTCATGAGGAGATCTCCAAAGCGCAGAAACCTCAGCAGCGCAACACCCCATGTTGTCCACAGATACAATCATCACTTCCCTCATTCAACCCTGCTAGTATTAATGAGGTTGCTAAACTTTTATCTAACACTCATCTAACCAACTGCCCCCTGGATCCTGCTCCCTCGCAAATGCTACGCTCACCCTCTGATTCGATTCTGCACTCTGTAACTCACATTTTCAACCTCTCCCTCTCTTGTGGCATATTCCCAAACTCTCTAAAACATGCGCTAGTCACCCCCATACTTAAAAAGCTCTCACTGGACACCACCATTCTTAACAACCTATGTCCCAACTCCTTACTCGCCTTCTCCTCCAAACTTCTTGAAAGACTGGTCTACAACCGACTGAGCGACCATCTGACCATGAACAAACTTCTTGATCCCCTTCAGTCATGGCTTTCAATATCATCTCTATGCTGATGAGACCCAAATCTATCTCTCCACCCCCCAGCTCTCTCCATCTGTCTCCTCACGCATCACCAACTTACTAGCAGACATATCAGCCTGGATGTCACATCACTTCCTCAAACTCAACCTAAACCCGAGCTCATGATATTTCCTTCCCCAGGGCCACTTCCCCTGATTTCTCTGTCAATATCAACGCCTCAACTATCAAATTGTTCCCCAACGCCAAGGTCCTAGGTGTAATCCTGGACTCCGAACTAACCTTTCTGCTCCACATCCTATTGCTGTACAAAATTTGCCGCCTCAACCTCTGCAACATCTCCAAGATAATTCCCTTCCTAACCAATATCACCACAAAGCTTCTAATCCACTCCCTGTCCACTCCCTGTTCTCTCGCCTCGACTAGTGCAACTCCCTCCTCATTGGCTTACCTCTAAATAGGCTATCCCCACTTCAGTCCATCATGAACGCTGCTGCCAGGCTCATCCACCTCACAAACCACTCAGCGTCTTCTATACCCCTCTGCCAATCCCTCCATTGACTGTCACTCAGCCAACAAATGAAATTCAAGATACTAACTATAACTTACAAAGCCATCCACAACCTGGCCCCCAGCTACATCACTACATCACGTCTCAAAATACCAACCTAATCGTTCTCTTCGCTCCTCCCAAGACCTTCTGCTCTCAAACTCCCTTGTCACCTCATCCCATGCTCACCTTCAGGACTTCTCGAGAGTCTCTCCCATCCCTTGGAATGCTCTACCCCAATCTGTCCGACTTTCTCCTACTTTGTCTACTTTCAGACGATCCCTGAAAACTCATCTCTTCAGATAAGCCTATCTGGCTCCCACCTAACAACTGTACATTTCTTTTCTCCATCAGCATATGCCCCACAGTTATTACCTCTTGTATCTCTTGACCTTCCCTATTAGATTGTAAGCTCCATGGAGCAGGTCTCTCTGATTCCTACTGTATTAAAGTGTATTGTATTTGTGCTGTCTACCCTCAAGTTGTAAAGCGCTGCATAAACTGTTGGCGCTATATAAATCCTGTATAATAATACTAATAAATACTGAACAATACAAGCAAAGTAATAGGTCATGGAATTACCTCTTACCAAAAAGTACCCAGTATCAACCTGTGGACTCAGATGGCAACACCTCAGTGACTGATATCTACTTAATACAGCTGGATGGTCATAGCAACAAGCCTCACCTAATAAAGTTTCCTGACATATTATACAGTCCATTTAACATGTTTAGTAGAAAAATAAAAAACCTAAAGTAATCTTACAGAAATGTAGCAACGTTCAGTCAACACAATTCAACAAGAGGGTATTTGTGCATGACAGTATTTATTAAAATTTCATCTGGAAGAAGGATATACTAGCAGTGGTAGCAATTTTTTTTTATCAATTCCCTGACCCAGGATATATTAGTGGCTTAGAGTTAGGAGGCCAGTGAACTTTCCCTTCATACAGTCATACATATAAACACTGGCTTCGGACACCAACCTTGAAATCCTGCCTGAGAACCATTCTTGCTCCATGCTTACTCTGTGACTGAAATGGGAAAATTTTGTATAATTTTTTTTTTTTTTTTTTTTATTTTTATTGTTAAGCTGGACTTTCAGGGGGCAAAGTTTAGTCTCACTATTTTTGTTGTAGAACACAAAGTGGTATTAGCTGGCCATCTGAGAGTTCCTTTCTGAAGCATTAGAAGGAAGTTCTTTCGCTGAAACGTATGTGCATTCTAGCGCATGGTAGGTAGCCTTTTTGGGCTATGGTAGAGTCCTATTTAGGTCTTGCTTGGTGCTTTATGTAGTACAAGGAATATGTGTCAAATGTTCATTAGGGAGCTGCCTTGGGCAGAAAACAGCAAGTGAAGAATTCCTTAATCAAGCTCCTTAACTGACTACACAAGTGCAGAGTATGCTAAATGTTATATTTTAGCATTGAGAGATTAATCCTAATAATGTTTACATGCAAAGTTCACAACATAGTGCAACAATTCTACTCTAATTCTCCCTCTCATTAACCATTCCTATAATGCTAACATTAACCCTAACACTGATTTCCTTTATAACCCTAACACTAAACCTTACACTAATCGTCCCTGTAACCTGAACCCTATTCCTCCCTGTAATTGTAATACTAAACCTTGGACTGTCCCTCCCTGTAACCCTAACATTATTGCTCCAGGATCACCAGCTTGTAGTGGGTGCTGTTCTCAATATGATGTATAACTCCCAGATCATTACTTGCTACTGTGCTGTTCTCCAGTGATGATGAACCCAAGATCTTGTTGTTTCTTTTTTCAGGTCGTGCAATGTTTCTATTCGGCTATTGGATGACCTCTGATTATATGTATTCACACAGGAGTTAAAGTGTTTGTAAAGCTTCATTTGTTTTTTTAAATAAAAATAACAAATATGTTATATTTACCTGCTCTGTGCAAGGGTTTTCCACAGAGTAGCACCGATCCTCCTCTTCTGGGGTGCCCCACCAGTGCTTTGGCTCCTCCCCTTCATCGGGTGCCCCCATGGAAAGCCGCGGGGGCACTCAATGAAGAATGCATTAAGGTAAAAAAACTTGAGACTTTATAATCACTTTATCAGTCCCAGCATCCAGCTTTATTGTTAGCATGCTGAGAATAGAGTCATGATTTACACTGCTCATAAAAAGAGAAAAAATAATTAGAAGCCAGGGAAAAGGTGTTTTGGCCATAACAGGCCTATAGAGAAATAGATAGGTACCTTTTAAAAATGGATTTGAAAAGAAGTTATCTCCACGCATTTTTTTCAGGTTACTTAAGGCCCATTTACTCTATTGCTGTACTTTAGAGCACCTGTGTTAATGCACATTGCACTGCACAATAACATGCATTGCACTAAGGCAGACAATTTTTTTAATGCCTTGCCTAATGCACCAGAATGCACCAAAAAGGTGCTTGCATCATTTTGGGCAGCAATACTGTAAATGGGCCTTAAAGGGTAACTCCGCTTTCGTGGAAAACAAAATAGCAAATAAAAAAAAATAATATATCATATACAATTGTGACACAAGTCATATTGTAATTAAATGTTATTAAAAATTACCTTTCCTTTTCAGTCTGCAGTTCTGTAATTTTGAAATGCATTGCAATATGGTTACCTGGAGGTGTTCTGTACACAGAATGTGTACAGAACGTCCCCAGATATGTCTTTCCTGCTTGTGTGATTGGCTCACTGATTTTCCCAGAAGTTTGCACTAACCTTCAATTCAGATTTCAGGCATTCCCTGCAACAACCAAAAAACAAGGATTACGTGTTGCACTCCAGATAGGGCTATAGGGTAAAATAGTATAAATGAGTTTGTGACTATGTCACACATTAGAAGTAGGACAATCAGATTTAGTCCATTGTAAAATTAGTCCATTTAAGGATGACCCTAAAACTGTTCTTAGTGGCTGCCAGCTTGGAAGGAGCTAGAAGAGACTCTGGAATGTAGAGAAGACAAAAAGCAGCGCCATCTAAGTGTAGCAGTAAAATAATTTAATAATGGGAACGTATGAATAACACTCACAAGAAGATGAGTAAAACCAGTATGTATATAATGTGATCTTCCGCTCTGTCCCAGGGGAAGTGCTTGGTGTCTCTCACTGCAGAAGCTGCCTCAGTGCGATCTGAGGCAGCTTCTGCAGCAAGAGACACCAAGCACTTCCCCTGGGACAGAGCAGAAGATCACATTATATACATGCTGGTTTTACTCATCCTCTTGTGAGTGTTATCCATATGTTCCCATTATTAAATTATTTTACTGCTACACTTAGATGGCGCTGTTATTTATCCCCTGGTACAAAAATGCAAATATTTGGTAGGATACTCCCAATAGAAAATCACATCTAAAGGGATGCAGGCCCTGCAATTTTCCACGTTACGCTTTGCAGGTACAGCAGCTGACTGATAATTAAGAAACCACTCCCATTAGACTCCCTTCTGTAAAGGAGACAAACACACAGGGGTTTCTTCAGAATAACAAAAGGTAGAAATCTGCAACAAAGTTTGTAAAAATCCTTGTAATGTACAGAGATCACCTAGAGGGGAGTTTTTTTCTCAACAAAAGAGTTACACTTTAGGTGATAAAAAGTGATCTCCCAGAGGATGCTTATTTTAAAAATAAATATATTTGTAGCTCTTGAATATTGTAATGTCCTTATGTGATTTATCTTTAATAACTGGTTGATTTTTTTTTGTAGATCTTGCATAGTGTAACAACCCTGATTTATAAACTTTTTTTTTTTTTTTTTGTAACTACTTGCCGACCAGCCGTCGCAGTTTTACTGTAGCAGAATGGCACAGCTGGGCGAAACAATGTTATGTAATGTCGCTTCTCCCTGTGGCCACTAGGGGCGCCCACTGCTCGCCCTCCAGAGCCAATGCGAGTGCCCGGCGGTCATCGTGCGATCGCTCATGACACACCGAGAGCCGGGATCTGTGTATGTAAACACACAGTTTCCGGTTCTCTGTGGGGAGGAGAGACTGATTGTCTGTTTATACAAAGTATGAACAGCGATCTGTCATCTCCCCTAGACAGTCCCATCCCCCCTTTAGTTATAACACAGAGAGGGAACACAGTTAACTCCTTGATTGCCCCCTAGTGTTTAACCCCTTCCCTGCCAGTGGCATTTTTACAGTAATCAGTGCATTTTTATAGCACTGATCACTGTATAAATGACAATGGTCCCAAAAATGTGTCAAAAGTGTCCGATGTGTCCGCCATAATGTCGCAGTCCCAATAATAATCACAGATCGTCGCCATTACTAATAAAAAAATAATAAAAATGCTATAAATCTATCCCCTCTTTTGTAGATGCTATAACTTTTGCGCAAACCAATCAATATATGCTTATTGCGATTTTTATTACCAAAAATATGTAGAAAAATACATATCGGCCTAAACTGAGAAAAAAATGTGGATATTTATTATAGCAAAAAGTACAAACTATTGTGTTTTTTTCAAAATTGTCCCTCTTTTTTTGTTTATAGCGCAAAAAATAAAAAACACAGAGGTGATCAAATACCACCAAAAGAAATCTCTATTTGTAGGGAAAAAAGGACATCAATTTTGTTTGGGTGCAGCACCGCACGACTGCGCACTTGTCAGTTAAAGCAACGCAGTGCTGAATCACAAAAAATGGCCCGGTCATTCAGCAGCCAAATCTTCCAGGGCTGAAGCGGTTAATGGGCACTTTCTAAATCATTTAACATATACTGCATCTATATTTTCAGTTCATTGTAGGTAAATGATGTGTGACAAGCCAAAATAAAAGCAGCTGTCTAGAAAAAAATTGCCTAATGCAATTTTTTGGCCAAAAATGTCAGGGATAATGATTGCATTTAAAAAGTTAGCAAGGAAAGTAATGACTTTTAAAGGCAGACAGATACAATAATGGTATGCTGTTATAGAAAATACATCATTAATGTTTTAAAAACTTGGGTTGAATGAAGTGTAATCTTTGGCATCTTTCATTAGGAATACTCAATCAGCTATCAGATTGTAGTGGTGGAAATGAGAACATATCAATTTGGTTAAGCTGGAACACTGATGTCCAAGTTTTTTGTTTTTTTTTTAGCAGATGATCACATCCTGTGTCTATGTCCTATTTAGGTCTACAGGTGTACAAAGTAAAGGACTGTGGAAAACCCATTTAGTCAAACAAACTAGTTATATTCTGTCTAAGTTCTAAAGTGTTCAATTTCCTCTGTGACTTTATAAAGTCAAATTCTCTGCTCATAGTTCATAACTATGAGATTTTTATTACATTTTCAATATTATTTTATGTTTTCCTGTTTGTTGAAAAGTGCATTTAGCCACTGGGTCAGATTTCTCCCAAAATCTAAAGACCACCTGCAGTTTTCAAGCTAATGATATGCTAAGAAATTCAGACAACTAATGTCTGTATGGACCCATGTTTTTTCAAGTATGAAGGCTTAAGCAGAGGCATAGCTAGAACCTTCAGGGCCCTGGTGCAAGAAATCATGAAGGGCCCCCGACCTCTGACCCGAGCCATTCCCTCCGAGCTCAAAGCCCTTCCAACTGATCCCATGACCCTTTACAGCCCACAGTGGATCCCTTTCACATGTTGTGCAGTCCTTCAGTCTTGGGCTTCGACATGGTGGTGGAAGGCCAGGGCCCAGTCACAAGTGCGACCTTTGCAACCCTAGTTTTGCCAGTGGTGTCAGTGTGGACTGGGAATGATGCCAGTCAGTAGGGCAGTGGACATGGTCAGTAGGGTAGTGGACATGGTCAGTAGGGCAGTGGACGTGGTCAGTAGAGCAGTGGACGTAGTCAGTAGGGCAGTGGACATGGTCAGTAGGGTAGTGGATATGGTCAGTAGGGCAGTGGACGTGGTCAATAGAGCAGTGGATGTGGTCAGTAGGGCAGTGGACATGGTCAGTAGAGCAGTGAACGTGGTCAGTAGGGCAGTGGACGTTGTCAGTAGGGCAGTGGATGTTGTCAGTAGGGCAGTGGATGTTGTCAGTAGGGCAGTGGACGTGGTCAGTAGGGCAGTGGACGTGGTCAGTAGGGCAGTGGAAATGGTCAGTAGGGCAGTGGATGGGCTCAGTAGGGCAGTGGGTGGGGTCAGTAGGGAGTCAACATGGTAGGGCAGTGGACATGGTCAGTAGGGAAGTGGACGTGGTCAGTAGGGAAGTAAGTGGATGCGGTCAGTGGGGAAGTGGATGTGGTCAGTAGGGCGTGAACGTGGTCATTAGGGCAGTGGATGGGTTTAGTAGGGCGGTGGACGGGGTCAGTAGGGCAGTGTACAGGGTCATTAGGGCAGTGGACGTGGTCAGTAGGGCGGTGGATGGGTTTAGTAGGGCAGTGGACGTGGTCAGTGGGGCGTGGTCAGTGGGGCGTGGACGTGGTCAGTAGGGCGGTGGATGGGATCAGTAGGGCGGTGGACAGGGTCAGTAGGGCAGTGGACGTTATCAGTAGGGCAGTGGACAGGGTCAGTAGGGCGGTGAACGTGGTCAGTAGGGCAGTGGATGTGGTCAGTAGGGCAAGGGAAGTCGACATGGTAGGGCAGTGGACATGGTCAGTAGGGAAGTGGACGTGGTCAGTAGGGAAGTAAGTGGATGTGGTCAGTGGGGAAGTGGACATGGTCTGTAGGGCATGGACGTGATCATTAGGGCGGTAGACAGGTTTAGTAGGGCGGTGGACGGGGTCAGTAGGGCGGTGGACAGGGTCATTAGGGCAGTGGACGTGGTCAGTAGGGTGGTGGATGGGTTTAGTAGGGCAGTGGACGGGGTCAGTAGGGCAGTAGACGTGGTCAGTAGGGCGTGGATGTGGTCAGTAGGGCAGTGGACGGGGTCAGTAGGGCAGTAGACGTGGTCAGTAGGGCGTGGATGTGGTCAGTAGGGCGGTGGACGGGGTCAGTAGGGCGGTGGACGGGGTCAGTAGGGCGGTGAATGGCGTCAGTAGGGCGGTGGACGTTGTCAGTAGGGCAGTGGACGTTATCAGTAGGGCGGTGGACGGGGTCAGTAGGGCAGTGGACGTGGTCAGTAGGGCAGTGGACGGGGTCAGTAGGGCAGAGAATGGGGTCAGTAGTTTTTTTTTATTTTCTTCTTATTTTTTAACATTTTATGTTATAATTTTATTTTTTATAGTTTTTTTTTTTTTTTTTACAGTTTTTGATGTGAGGGAGGCAGTGGAGGGCAGTGTGGGGGGACAGCATAATGGGAGGGGGGGTAGTATGGGAGGGAGCAGAGTGATAGCAGCACACCTGGAACACTATACTCGTTGGGCAATGCATTCTTTTACTCTCTGCTGTGACAGAGAGTTTGTGGCTTACCAGGAGCAGCCTCGGGCAGGAAGCTTTTCTCCTACCATCCTGGCGGCAGGAACAGCCTTGAGACAGGAAGCGGGAGCCAGGGTGGGGGGCGGAGTTGGGAGGCGGAGCTGGCGGTCTTGGGTACTGATAACTGCTTGCCTCTTTGTTGGATAGAAGGGCGGGCGGGGCGGCATAAAGGAGAACCGATCCTGCTGCTGCAGCCATTGAAAGACCTGCAGGAGACAGGAGAAGAACATAGGAGATCGGTTCTCCTATATGCCGCCCCGCCGGCCCTCCTATCCAGCCTGGCGCTAGCTGCATCCAGAGTGTAAAGTCAAGAGGCAAGCAGTCTTCCGAGGTTTCCCCGCATCTAATTCGCATAGCAGGAGCATGTGACTGGCTCCCTATGGAGCTGTTTCACATATCTCTGTTGCGGCTGCGGAGCGTCTTTGGCTCCATTTCAGGGCCGAATTCAGGTATAGATTCGTCCCTGATTCGTCCCTGAAATGGGGAACAGGGACACACAACGCTCCTGTGTGAGCCGCAGCGGGTTCCAGTGTGAACCGAGTCTAATAGAAAACGAGTATCTAAGGAAAAGAGTACACTCCGTGGTATAATCGTGTCTGGTCTCTACCAATTCAAAAGGGGTCAGACAAGTATTTGATCCAGGGTTCCCAAATTTGATCGAATATGGCTTTTTTGTCTAGTAGGATTGCCGAAAGGTGCTCATTTACCATGATTCGTGACAACTTGTTTTTTACCAAGTCGAAAGGGAACGTTGGTGTCCTCCAGGACCTGGCTATTGCTATTCTGGCTGCCGTGAAAATGAACGCTGTAAGTTTCCCTGACTGTCTAGGTGTACCATTTACTGGGCGTCCCAGAAGAGCTTGCTGTGGTAACTTAATTAAATTCACCTGTGGGAGTGAGAAAATAAAATTGTAGAGACGGATCCAGAAGTGCTAACATTGGGACAAGACCACCATATATGTAATACTGTGCCTTCCAAGCCGCACCCTCGAAAACAGGAAGGAGAGGCCCCTGGGACATACGCAGCTATTCTCGACGGAACCATGTAGCATCTCAGCAAGACCTTATAGTTAGCTTCAATCAATAAGGTATTTATGTATGATTTTGACGCACACTGTGAGAATTTTGGACCAATCATCTAATTCAGACGTCTCCCCTTATGTCTTGTTACCACTTCGCCATATAGAACAGTTTTTCTGATTTGGAAGTAAGTATATTATACATTTTGAAGATGTGGCCTGTGTGCTTATCAAAGGATCTGCATAAATACTCCATTGAGGTAGATGTGGTAATATCAGCTGCACGTTGTAGGGTTTACAAAAAATACACTATTTAAACATAATGGAAAAATTCTGAATTTGGCAATTGGTGTTTCTCTCTAAGGGATTCTTTTGATAGAATCCCTCTGTGGTCAGAGAGGTTGGCTATAAGTATTAATCCCTTATTTGTCCACCAAGCAAAGGTATGGGGATTGAGGCCTGGGGTGAAATCTGGATTGTGAACCAGGGGAGCCGTGGGGGTGTGAGGAGACTTGAAATAATAGGGCTTCATTAGTCGATCCTATAAATGTAATGAGAATGACAGTGTAGGGCACATCACAATCAGTCTGTCTTTTGATCTCAGCCACATTAAGTGACTAATTAGTTTTGTGGGAAGCAGGGAGGATTCCATCTGCATCCAGGTGGGTTGGGGTGTTTGGGTGAAGAGTGGTAGTGGATTAGTTGTACCAATTGTGCAGCAAAGAAGTACTTGGCAAAGTCTGGGACCCCTAGGACTCCCCTCAGCTTGGGTGTATATAAAGTGTGTTTATTCACCTGAGGTCTTTTATTCCCCCATATGAATTTCAAAACCTTATTTTGTAACTTCTGTAGATCTGACATACAGATTGAGATAGGTAGTGTGCTGAATAGATATTATAACCTCGGCACGAGATACATCTTAGTCGCGTGCAGTCTACCCGAAGCACGACGGAGGGTTGTTATCCCATCGTTGGAGATCAGCCATCATCTTGCTATATAATGGAGGATAATTTGCCTGATATAGCTTGTCTAAAGTGGGAGTTAGGAATATGGGAGGGCTTTTGGCTGCCATTTAAAGGGGAATGAGGTTTGTAGTTGCATTACTATGTTCGCATCTAGCAAGAGGTAAAGAACAATTGATTTCGAGTGATTGATGGATAGACCCACGATAATGGAGAGGTGCCGTAATGGTTGAAATAGAGATGGAAGTGACGTGACCGGTGAGAAGAGAAGTAGGAGAATATCGTCTGCAAAAAAGAGCACACTTGTGCTCAAAATCTCCACAACGTATACCCTTTATATTGGGGTGGCACCTGATTTTGATCGCCAAGGGCTCCAGGGCCAATATGAACAAAATAGGAGACAAAGGGCACTCTTGCCGAGTCCCTCTGTGAATTTCTATTTGACGTGAGCCGTATCCCTTTACCTGAATCCTGGCAGTAGGTACGCAACACTGTTAAAAACTGTGGGGCAAACCCGTAACCTTTCAATATGTTAAATAAGTCATCCCACGACAAGGAATCGAAGGCCTTACAAAGGTCTAATGACAATAGCATGCCCTTCCTGGGTCCACGATTATCCCAGTTGGACTGAACCACTGATATGATATCGTCGGATCTGATCAGGAGCCTGGTGGTCAGGCACAAATCCCAGCTGGTCTGGATGGATATAGCTAGATAGGAAGGTATTCATTCGGTTTGCTAGTGTCATTTTTTAAGGCTGCAATTAAACTCCATTCACCACAAAATAACAAAAATTTGCCAGCACACTTACCAGCTAGCCTGCAAAACTACAAAACTGACCCTGTCTAACAATTCATGCTTTGTTTGCACACATTTGCAAATATATGCATCAGCCGCAGTGCCTCCTCTGTGTACTGTGGTCCGAACACTATTATTTTCAGAGTCTCCCAAGTAGGAGCACATATACCAGTGGATAGATTAAGGGCAGGTTTTCCTAGAGGTAGCCCACCCCTCCTTAAAGCCACAGGGATGCACAGGACACCCAGAAGAAGCACAATGGAAGTTGAAGGCATCCCTGCATCCAATTCAACCAACTGTACAAAAAAGTGGCAACCACCCCAACCTATAACTAACCTTTGCAGTAAGGCACACATTGAAAGGGCAACATACATCACAAACTAACACAGATCTCACAACACACTTAACAGCTAGCGTGCAAAACTGACAAATTGAAATCTAAAATCTAACAATTCATGTTAAAAACAGAGGACTTTCTTTGCCCTCATTTGCAAATATATGCGTAAGCCGCAGTGCCTTCATCAAGGCTCCTCTGTGTACTGAAGTAGGCTCCCTCCAGGCAAACTTGACCTTAATTTATCCATGCAATATGTGCTCCAACTTGGGAGACTCTGAAAATTATAAAGTTAGGACCTTGTTCAGGCGTCTATTGTTATGGGGTGATAATGCTCTACCACTGTCTTCCAAGTGATCTCTTGTGTTATCATCCACTTTCGATGGAAACTATAAATGAGAATGATGATGCACATTGTGCTTTAACAAATTAAATGTCATCAAGCTCTGTATATTTCAGTTTAGACATCTTTTCTTATCCCGGTGTTGGATCTGTTGTCTGCTTGGTACCCAGCTCATCAGCTTAGCTATTACAGTCTTTTATACTGTACAACAGGAGTTAAAATCAAACCGGGACTTTTGATTTTATATAATATAAGAACACAAAGAGTGGAAACTGCATTTATTTTTCAACGTACTCCGCTGCTACATTTATACACTTATACCAGCGTTTAACTAATACCTGGAAAGCTTTGGGATAGAAAGATTTGTCAGTACGTCTGAAATATCCTAGGACAGCCAGCTTCACTTCATCATCAGAAAGATTAAGAAAGATTAGTCTCTTGAGTGATTTCACGACAGGTTATGCGTTGATTATCCAGGATCAAGTGTTCCACGCGCTGAATGTTCACAGGAATGACTGCTGTGGGCTGGGAACCATCACGGCCAGGATCATCACTAATGGATGTACGGCCATCTTTGAAACGTTTACACCATTCAAACGTCTTACTGCGGCTGAGCGTCTCATCACCGTACTGTGCTTGAAGTCTTCTGTAGATATCCGTGGATTTTACACCTTCGTTCACAAGAAACTTCATCACCACTTGCTGTTCCATTCACGGACTAACACTGTTGTCTGCCTATTTGATTAACGGTCTCAGGACTGGCCCGTGACATGTGTGCCGCCTATCAGTAATAGGAAAAACTTGCCACTTACTACTGCGTCTAGAACCACCACACTAGCATCCCTTTTTATACCTGTAAAAATAAACGTCCCGGTTTGACTTTAATGCCCCTCGTATAAGGTTTGAAAGCAACTGGGTACTAGCAGGCACATCAAATAATCATGCAAAGACTGCAATTAGCTCAAGTATAATATTCAATCCAGAATTGAGTATCTAACCCCAATATCCATGTTTCTTGAAATCAAAAAACAAAAGACTGTTTAGCTGTCCAATAAAACAAGCATATTGTCTACCTTACTGTATATTCACAGCTAATTGTAGGGACCAGTGGAGGAAAGGAGATTATGCCTCTCGAACAATGAAGAGCCTCTTCTTAAACCCTCTGCACCCCTTTCACCCTACAGTTATTTTGCTGAATTTAGCCAGAGGAGGCCACAACAGATAAACAAAATTGAGCGTAAAAGGACCAAAGTAAATTTTAGTGAATTATGAGGCTCAGTGCTCCCCATCTAACCCTGCTGCCCTAGGCCCTGACCCCCAAGTGCCGTTATGACAAATATAGTCCTGATTGTAAAAGTTTGCACAACAAATTCTATACATTATGTTATTTGAAAACTTATAAAAAAAAAAAAAAAAAAACGATAAAAATCTAAATATAATATTGTATGAACGGAAATAGTTTTTCAAGACCTCTCTACCTTTCTCTATTTCTGAGAGCACGTCTACCACATTTGTAAACAGACATCTAGACAATGATTTACTTTCAGTATCTTTATAAAATTAATTCCCACACCAGCTAAATCAGATGAGGATTAATATTTCACTATTTCACTTTACCTCCTCATTGCACTGCCAGTAAATAAAGTTAGCAATTATTTCCTGAAACAAAAAAGCTTAAAAAAAAAAACGTTTAGAGAGTCAGCACTATGGCATTGAAACAGTTATGTCATGGAAGGCTATTTAAACGTTGTCATAATATTCTAAGCCAAGTTAAGCAACAAAATTCCCTGTGTAACTGTCCCATCACACCTTTGTTGTGAAGTGCTTCACTGCACGATCGTTAATGCACATTATGCTGCATGTTAACATGGGTTGCGTTACGGCAGCCCTGTGCACTATAAACCGGACCTGACCCTTTTTCTTGGCTAGTGCGTTACTGTGCATTGTAGTGCACTGCAAATCAGGTCTATTGCCTTATGCCGCGTACACACGGTCGGACTTTTCGTCTACAAAAGTCCAACGGACGCTGACGGACTAAAGCTGGCTGGTAATCCGATCGTGTGTGGGCTTCTCCGGACTTTCAACGGACTTTTTTAGCCTCAAATCCGACGGACTTTAGATTTGAAACATGCTTCAAATCTTTACGTCGTAAGTACGACGGACCCCGAAGTCCGCTCGTCTGTATGCTAGTCCGACGGACAAAAACCCATGCTAGGGCAGCTATTGGCTACCGGCTATGAACTTCCTTATTTTAGTCCGGTGTACGTCATCACGTACGAATCCGTCGGACTTTTGTGTGGTCGTGTGTAGGCAAGTCCGTTCGTTAGAAAGTCTGCTGCAAGTCCGCTGAAAGTCCGCCGGAAGTCTGTCGGACAGGCTGTCGGACTTTTGTAGACGAAAAGTCCGACCGTGTGTACGCGGCATTAGTGCATTGGCGTGCCATTGTGTGTGTAGTCATCTCAGAGATATGTGTTATGCTACCTGATGTGTAGGTGTGAAACAGAAATATGTCTTAGTCCACAACATGTGCTACAATGGTTGGTACCAGCCATTGTAGCACATGTTGTGGACTAAAACTTATATCCCCTAAAGGCAGCATGACTGGATGAAGATACCTGACCCTATTGGTATGAAGTCCATGGCCAGGACGCTTATGGGGATTAGGAGCCAGACCCTTTGATGTTATCCCGTGGCCGCTCTGAGAGATATTGAAGCCAGTTAGGATTGCAAGACTTTTCTAATTTACCAGCAGATATGCCATTTTATTTATATGTACCTATATATGTTTACCTGCATCTGTGGAACGAGGCGCTGAAGGAAGAGAGTGGAATACATGTCCGGTTTTATTCCCATTAGGAAACCACTTGCCATGACCCGCTAGTGAAACAGGGGTCTTAGCGTGAGGTGAGCAGCCAATCTACACATTGGTGGTGGAATACTTTTTTTGTATGTGCGTTTTTTTTTGGATTACAGTTGCGCTGCACTATTTTTCTAGTTTATTGTCACCGAAGAGTGGAGTGAAAACACTTTTGAGTGTGAGCGGCAATTTGTGTTTTGGATTTAATTTATCTTATTCACTGATTTGGTGAAGGGAAGGTTGCGCTGATTAGTGTTCAGGTTCTTTTGGATATAAAGAGGATAAATACAGGCAATTGCTTTACAAATAGGGGTTGATTTACTAAAACTGGAGAGTGCAAAATCATTTGCAGCTGTGCACAGAAACCAATCAGCTTCCATTTTTTTTTGTCAAAGCTTAAAAGTTAAAGAGGGAGTCCACCTAAACCGCCAAAAAAAAAAAAATATTAAAAGCCAGCAGCTACAAATACTGCAGCTGCTGACTTTTAATAAATGGCCACTTACCTGTCCCAGGGTCCAGCGATGTCGGCAGGCGACGCCGAGAACCCGCTCGGTTCTCGGCAGCTGCCGCCGCCATCCTAGGTGAGGGAATCAGGAAGTCTATGCTGGAAGTGGGTGCAAATACCTGTCTTAGACAGGTATCTGCACCCCCCTCCCCCCTGAAAGGTGCCAAATGTGACACCGGAGGGGGGGAGGGTCCCGAAAAGCGGAAGTTCAATTTTTGTGTGGAACTCCGCTATAAGTTCACCTTTTGTAACACTCGTATTCAGGGTGTAACATGTAACATGTTACAAATGCATGGAAAAAGAAATGAAGCTGGATGGTGAACTAACAAACACAGCTATGATGCTTAGCTGTACTTGTTAGTTCATCACTATTTGCTGTTGGTGTTCTGCTCTTATTACACAGAATAAAGGTGAATGCATTGGAGTGCGGCCATCCAGTTTCGTCTCTTTTTCCATGTTCCTGTTGCAAACAGGGCTGGCACCCACCTTTTTGCAGACGCAGCTGAATCACGGGAAAGGTGATTGTCCTGGAGCGGTCTGTTTCTCTACTAATACATGTTACAAATGCACCGGCCCCCATACCCCCCCAGTCCCTGTTTTGACAATGAGCGGGGGATCTTCTCCCCCCTGCTCACTGCCACAATCTAAAGAAAACGTGGCTGTACGGGGCTCCGCCCTCTGGCCGTGTCATTCATTAACAGTGTTCATTCACTATAAATGGGAAAACTACAAGTCCCGACAACCTTTGCGGCTGTCAGCTTGTAGTTCTCAATGAACTACCATGTTGCTGTTGAGCGTTCTGATAGTTCATTGTCTCTTCCTGTCATTGTGTAGCTGCCTGACCGTACAATGGTACAAGCAGACAGATACACTGACAATTCTGCAGGAGTCTTGCATGGCACATTTTTTTACCTGCAATTAGATGTGCAAATAGATGTGCATTTATTTTTATTTTTTTTAAATATCTTTTTATTTAACAAGCTGAAGCTAGAAGCTGATTGGCTATCATCCACAACTACACCAGATTTTCCACTCTCCAGTTTTAGTAAATCAACACCATAGATAAAATAAACTGTCTGGAAGAAGCCTTTCTTCAAGGTTGATCATCTTAAAGGGACCACACACCTGTTATTTCTTCCGCGTGTAGTATCTTAAAAGCAGGGCTTTTTGTCAGTGGGAACATGGGTGAGCACAGTTCCGGCACCTCCAGCACTGAATGTACTGTATGTAATGGCAAGAGGTGCTGAAGTTTGCTGGTCCATTGATGCTGGTTGCTAGGTGGGGAGTCTTTTGTTGCTGGGGGGATCTATTGGTGCTGGGGGTGTCTATGTTGATGGGAGGAAGTATTGCTGTTGCTGGGGGAGTCTTTTGTTGCTGGTGGGGGGATCGATTTTTGCTTGGGGGGACAATTTTTGCTGGGAGGGATCTACTCTTGAGGGAAGGGTCTATTGTTGCCAGCTGCTGGGAGATCTATTGTTTCTGGCGGACAAATCCTCTTGCGGTGTATGTTTGATGTGGTGGATCTATTATTTCTGTGGGTGGGGTACATTTTATTGTGAGGGGTCTTTTGTTAGTGGGGATCTATTGTTACAGGGCTAGTGGGGGGGTCTATTGTTGCTGGGTGGGCCGGGATCTATTTTACTGCTTTTCTTGTTATCATTAAAAAATTCCATACAAATTACTTAGCACCACAAAATACTTGGCTCTGTACTCTAAAATGGGTGGTACTGGGAGGTGGGTAGGGGGTGGAACCAAGGGACGTGCTCACAGGTGGGTAGACGTCAGAGACAAGGGGTAACCCAGAAGGAGGGAGTACCTGCACCTATTCTCTGAGAAAAAAAGCCCTGCTTAAGAGGCAGACATCCTTTACTACTTTATTGCCTTGAAAAGGAATAAATTACTGCATTGTTATCCTGGGCCCCAATGCAGACTTGTGAGTTCACCAATGGACAAGTTACAGTCAGCTTAGCTAGATAATGGAAAGTGAACAGTCATATTAAATTTTCCGATCTTCCAAAGCCGAAACTGTAATTCCACTTGAAATTATTGAAGCTGTTGTTCTGTTTGCTTTTAACATTTCCTTTATTTGCAGTGAACAGTCCCCTGCCTAAATTTGCCTGGAGGGAAAAGCGGTTCTGAACAGTTTGGGGTAGGCCCCTTCCTGTTCCAACATGACTGCGCACCATTGTACAAAGCAAGGTCCATAAAGATAAGGATGAGCGAATTTAGGGTGGAGGAACTTGACTGGCCTGCACAGAGTCCTGACCTCAACCTGATAGAACACCTCTTGGATGAATTAGAGCGGAGACTGTGAGACAGGCCTTCTCATCCAATATCAGTGCCTGACCTCACAAATGCGCTTCTGGAAGAATGGTCAAACATTCCCATAGACACACTCCTAAACCTTGTGGACAGTCTTCCCAGAAGAGTTGAAGCTGTTATAGCTGCAAAGGGTGGGCCAACTAAATACTGAACCCTACGGACTAAGACTGCAATGCCATTAAAGTTCATGTGTGTGAAAAGGCAGGCATTCCAATACTTTTGGCAATATAGTTTACATCCGTACTTAAATATAGTTCCTCAGCTCCCGTGATGGACGACCTATCCCAGCGGCTCCTCATAAGTACAGTATCACGTACCCCTGTTTTCCAGTCCTCTGTAAGTAATTATACTGCAATATGTCCAACCCCCCCTTTTTTTTGATGCTCGAGTTCTTACCAGAACTGATCGGTATTAATACATATTTTTTACAGACCAATGGATGCATCTTCTCCTGATGAAGTGTCTTCACACGAAACGTGTTGAGCTCTGATAGGATGCACCTTGCTATAGTCAATCATCATTTCATCTTTTTACTATACTTTTAATTACTTGCTTCCTAATACGGAGTTATCACTCCATACATTGGCAACTGGAATGTGCTGCTATTTCGTTTTCAAGGTTGTACATATATGAACTACTTGGATTATGTATCTGTATTCCTATGTGTCTATGAACTGTACTTTATCCTACATGTAAATATGTGCAGTGGCTTTTAATGTTTTCCACATTGAGCTCGATTTTATACCTTCTTTATGCTAACTCATTCAGTCACCATGTATGCATTACTCTGTTCAATTGCCATTTACCTCACACAAAGTCCTAACTTCCTTTTCAAATTTAGTGATCTAGGGATGGAGGCACATATTACCATTTGTACGCCTCATTTAAAGTCCCATCCTTCCCCCATCCCCACTTTTTTATACATCCGTACTTAGATGTGACAGTTTATCTTTATATATTGTTTAATTATCGTGCAAGGAAGACAATGCGATGCTTCTAAACCCTTTCAGTTTTGTGCATTGCACCAAGCAGCATGCACTCCAAAAAGAGATACGACTCAGCAGCCATTTGCAGCTCCGGGTGAAAAGGCACTGTTGCAGGGTTGATTTTAATTTATTTATTATGCGAATCCTGCCTGGAAACCTCCTCTCAAATAGGAGAAAGATTTTCTCTTTCCTTAGGGAGGTAAGAGTAACAATATCTGCTGAATCCTCTAATCAGGACGAAGGGACAGGCTGTTCAGGCCAATAGCGCTCAGTAATAAGATCAATTACATACTGGGTTTCTTGTACACTGGCAGAAAGGGCAATATTTATCTTCTTGCTAAAGATTACCTCATCCGAACAGAACGTCCAGGGCTGATTTTTTTTTTTTTTCATTCTATTTAACAAGCGGTGACATTGCCAGTTACAAATTGATGCAGAGTACATCTCAAAGAGCTGCTCAGCCAATAGCGGGAAGCTGATGCCCTGAGCTCCTGTCATGTGCAAGCTCATCTCCCTTGGAAATCAGGTTAAACATTAAAGAAACAGAAAGTTGTCAGCCTTCATTATTAGAGGTGATCCGCAGTTTGTGTCTTTTATCTGCTTCGTCCTTTTTTTTTTTTCCTTTCCTTTTTTTTTTCCGTTTTTTTTTTTTTTATACATACTTTATAACAAAGTTACCATGGCACCATGAGAACTGTTCCCACACAATCTTTGAATTTGCTTGACAACAGGGTGCAGTGGGAAAAAGAATGAATAGCAAAAAACCTAATAATTCATTATAGAGATAACATAAAGATAGGCATTTGGTAGGTTTTTAATATAGATATTTTTCTTTACATTTAAAATTAGTAATTAAAAATAGAATAGTAGAATACTGATAAATAATAGGCAATTGGTGGGATTTTAATATAGACATTTATTTAAGGCAGAACTAAACTCTTTTAATAAACATTCTTTTTTTTTTTTTTTTTTTAATCCTTATGCTGCTAGCCTTCGTAAATAGATAGGAATTTCTATATTTTATTTACTTGTTTTAAGCTTTGTTTTACATTTCTTTGGTTGGTTTCTGGTTTCTGGTCTAGGCCAAAATGATGTCATACGTCCCAGGAGGAAGGGCTTTCCCAGCTAAGCAAACCCCCCTGCCTGCATTGATGAGCTAAGGGCAGATGGATCTAAGGAAGTAAATGCTATAATTTGCCCTACTCAAGATGGAAAAGTGATCTCCCAATAAAATAAAGCATAGAGACATGGATGAATAGCTGGGTTTGCTTTGAACATTAAAGCGGAGATCCACCCAAAAGGGGAAGCTCCGCTTGTTCGCACCCCTCTTTTTGGGGGGGAACGGGTACCTGGTTTTGACAGGTACCCGCTCCCACTTCTGGGTAGGATCGCCGATCTACGTGCATTTCCGGCCCCTCCTCCTTCCACACACTGCCTTCAGGGACACACACAGGTCCCACAAGATGGCGGGACCATTCAGAATGCACAGTAGGAAACCAGCTGGGAATCCTCAAGGCTTGACTGCTGGTTTCCCTTACTTACAATGCCGGTGCCTGCATCCAAAGCTGACAAATCGGCTTGGGGTGCTGACATTGCTGGATCTATGGACAGGTAGGTGTCCTTATATTAATGGTTATGGTATTTGTAGCTGCTGACTTATAATTTTTTTTTTCAGACTGGAGCTCTTTATTAAAAATAAATTAAATAACATTTTCAGTTTGTGACGCTTAGATACAGTATATTATAATAATAATAAAAAATAGCCATTTGCTGGGATTTTAGTATAGACATGTTTCTTTACATTTAAAATGTTATTTTTTTCCCTAAGATGGATATTCAGTTGCAGTGTTTCCTTCAAAGTGGACTTTCAGCATTTTATTCACATAACAACTAGCACTTTTGGTCTGACACCTTTTCTTGTAAATTCAGCCCACAAAATGGCATGCATTGTGAGTCTATAAAAGAAAATTAACTGTGTGAGTTTCATGCATATAAACAGCTATTTTCCTGTACTATCAGGTTTAGATATTTTTTTTCTTTATTGTGTTCATACTGAATGTATTCATTGTATCTATAGAAGGAGCCATGGTTGTTGTCACAAGGGCTGGACTTCAAATGTGTCTGTCTGTGTCTCTCTATCACATAGTGGATTGCTGGGACCAGACAAATAAGACAATGAAAAAAAATGCATCCACCACAACTAAGGATTGGTAAATTGCAATATATAACATTTTTGCTTTTTGAGAATTAGCTACACTTATCCCAGATGAATTTCAAACAGGTTTGAATACCTCTAATAATGAGATGCCCTATTGCCTACATGAATTGTGACCCATTTTTCATACTTTGGCCTCATCTCCTTACTTCAAATCAAACATTAAAAAGTGCAAGCAACTACAGGATCTCACAAAAGTAAGTAAACCCTTCACGTTTTTGTAAATATTTTATTATATCTTTTCATGTGACAACACTGAAGAAATGACACTTTTCTACAATGTAAAGTAGTGAGTGTACAGCTTGTATAACAGTGTAAATTGCTGTCCCCTCAAAATAACTCAACACGCAGCCATCAATGTCTAAACCGCTGGCAACAAAAGTGAGTACACCCCTAAGTGAAAATGTCCAAATTGGGTCCAATTAGCCATTTTTCCTCCCCGGTGTCATGTGACTCATTAGTGTTACAAGGTCTCAGGTGTGAATGGGGAGCAGGTGTTTCAAATTTGGTGTTATCACTCTCACTTTCTCATATTGGTCACTGGAAGTTCAACATGGCACCTCATGGCAAAAAAACTCTCAGAGGATCTGAAAAAAGAATTGTTGCTCTACATAAAGATGGCCTAGGCTATAAGAAGATTGCCAAGACCCTGAAACTGAGCTGCAGCATGGTGGCCAAGACTATACAGCGGTTTAAAAGGACAGGTTCCACTCAGAACAGGCCTCGCCATGGTCGACCAAAGAAGTTGAGTGCACGTGCTCAGTGTCATATCCAGAGGTTTACTTTGGGAAATAGATATATGAGTGCTGCCAGCATTGCTGCAGAGGTTGAAGGGGTGGGGGTCAGCCTGTCAGTGCTCAGACCATACACCGCACACTACATCAAATTGGTCTGCATGGCTGTCGTCCCAGAAGAAAGCCTCTTCTAAAGATGATGCACAAGAAAGCCTGCAAACAGTTTGCTGAAGAGAAGCAGACTAAGGACATGGATTACTGGAACCATGTCCTATGGTCCTATGGCCTACAATCAAGCATGGTGGTGGGAGTGTCATGGTCTGGGGCTGTGTGAGTGCTGCCGATACTGGGGAGCTACAGTTCATTGAGAGAACCATGAATGCTAACATGTACTGTGACATATTGAAGCGGAGCATGATCTCCTCCCTTTGGAGACTGGGCCGCAGGGCAGTATTCCAACATGATAATAACGACCCCAAACACACCTCCAAGACAATCACCGCCTTGCTAAAGAACCTGAGGGTAAAGGTAATGAACTGGCCAAGCATGTCTCCAGACCTAAACCCAATTGAGCATCTGTGGGGCATCCTCAAACGGAAGGTGGAGAAGCGCAAGGTCTCTAATATCCCCCAGCTCCATGATGTCATCATGGAGGAGTGGAAGAGGACTCCAGTGGCAACCTGTGGAGGTCTGGTGAACTCCATGCCCAAGAGGATTAAGGCAGTGCTGGAAAATAATGGTGGCCACACAAAATATTGATACTTTGGGCCCAATTTGGACATTTTCACTTAAGGGTGTACTCACTTTTGTTACCAGCAGTTTAGACATTAATGGCTGTGTGTTGAGTTATTTTGAGGGGACAGCAAATGTACACTGTTATACAAGCTGTACACTCACTACTTTACATTGTAGCAAAATGTAATTTCTTTAGTGTTGTCACATGAAAAGATATAATAAAATATTTACAAAAATGTGAGGGGTGTACTCACTTTTCTGAGCTACTGTATATCAAACTAACATTAAAAAATTAATAAATGAACTTGGGTAAATATGACTCTATACAAATAATACAATGATGATCTCAGTCTAAAATTAAATATGTAAAATAGTCCCAATTAATCGTGACAAACACCACTATGTGATAACCCTTCACAACTCTCTCATCTTCATCATTGTGTCATGTGACCCTCCACCTCTAGATGAACAACCTGACCTGCTCACTTCCAAATCAGACCTCATTACAGGGTCAGAAATTTCTTATGACAATCTCCACCAGCATGGGTATCGACTCCTCTTGGTCCTGATAGTGTTTTCTCTCCTCAGACCATACTCAGTCAACAGAATGACCGCATAATGAAAAACACAAAGGGGAGAGCCATAGTGCTCTCTATCTCAAAAATGTAATTAACAGGGCTAAAAGGGATTATGCAAACTTACAAAATCTCAAAGAAAACAAGCTTCAGTTATCTCTATTAACCACGACTCACCACATAACCTTAAAATGGCCGCAGTATGACGTTATGGTCTGGGCTCTTCCTTCCTATACGTGTTAAGCCCCGTGATTGGGCCTCCTCTCCTTACTTGGTTGCTGCTGCAGGGGTCTAGGGGTCTGTGGGTGCTGTTAAGTTAACAGCTGAAGACTTTAGGTTCGTTTTTAAGTGGACCCAACCTCAAAAAGTTAAATTCTGTCCTTTTTTGAGGAAAATCAAGAAGTGTTCATTATTCTTAAGCAGTACCAAAGAAATGTACCTGGTGCCTTAAAATCCTCTTGAAAAGCAGTAGTGCACATCCTATGCCTTGACTTGAGCCTCATAACTTTATATCTGCAGTGTGAGATCATTTCAGATAATGCTGCCTCTGACTGTTATGCCCTGTACACATGATAGGATTTTCTGACAACAAATGTTGGATGTGAGCTTGTTGTCGGAAAGTCCGACCGTGTGTATGCTCCATAGAACATTTGTTGGTGGAATTTCCGCCAACAAATGTTTGAGAGCAGGTTCTCAAACTTTCCAACAATAAAACTTGTTGTCGGAAATTCCGATCGTGTGTACATAAGTCCTTCGGAAAAAAATCCACGGTTTTGTTGGAAAATCCTATCGTGTGTACAGGGCATTACTCTTACGAGACTTCCTGATCACAACAGTACTGCTTTCCTGTTGCTGCTTGATTATTCCTCTACCAGTTGTTAGATCACAAGTCCTAAGGTTGGCAGCTTTTAAATGAGAGGACAAAGCCTTGTTCCTGTACCAAGATGACTACCTCCACACAGAGATGCAAAGGCTGATTTACTAAAGGAGTTAAGAAACTTCACTCATTTACTTTAAGTATCCAATCATGTGAAAAGTAAATTCCTGTTTAACTTGAATACCCAATCATGTACAGATGCTTGTCACATGATGAAATAACTGAGGTGAATATTAGCGCAATTTATGGGTATAGATTCTCATCTCTTTTAGTAAATCAGTGCAACGTTGTAGAACAAGACAAGGTGGAGCTGGCCATACGTTGATCGAACATTTAATCAGTGTGTCGCCATCCCTGCTTACCAGAAGTTGATACTTTGATCGAAGGGAAATGCTGCATTTTCAATCAGCTACAGACATTGATCAGAGTATTCTGACAGTGGCAGTGCAGCTTTCAGAATACAATGTTAGTTTTTTTGTTCAGACAGAAAAATATAACTTTGTATGGCCAGATTAACCGCTTGCCGTCCGCCCCATAGCTGTTTTACTGCTACAGGGTGGTAGCTGTGCACTGGATCCCATATATATAGGTGATTCCAGATTTCCACCTGCAGGGGGCACGTTGCTGATAATTCACAGCAGAAACTGATCTGCAGGTCCAGCACTAGATGTCCCCCGGCACCCGACGATCATCGACAATACACAGAGAACTGAGATATGCCTATGTAAACAAGGTATAGTTCAGTTCTGACAAGGGGGAAGGAATGAATTCTGTGTTCCTGCAAAGCAGGGACTAGAATCCATTACTTCCTTTAGTAAAAGCAACATACAGTTAACACACAAACACTGGCTAGGCACACAGTTAACCCCTTGCTGTTTAACCCCTAGATGTTTAACCCCTTCAGAGCCAGTGTCATTAGTACAGTGACTGTGCATATTTTTAGCACTGATCACTGTATTAGTGTTACTGATTCCAGGCAAAGTGTCAAAAGTGTCAGAATGTCCGCTGCAATATCGCAGTCCCACTATATGTTGCTGATCGGCGCCATTACTAGTATCAAAAAATAAATAAATACAACAGCCATAAATTTATCTTATATTTTGTAGACGCTATAATGTTTGTGTAAACCTATCAATCTACGCTTATTGTTCTTTTTTTAATTTTTAGCAAAAACATGTAGCAGAATACATATTGGCCTAAATTTATGAAGAAATTGTATAGCAGAAAGTAAAATATATTGTTTTTTTTTTTTTTTTTAATTGTCAATCTTTTTTTGTTTATAGCCCAAAAAATTAAGAACACAGTGGTGATCAAATACCACCAAAAGAAAGCTCTATTTGTGGGAAAAAAAATTACAAAGATTTTATTTGCTTACAGCGTCGCACGGCCGCACAATTTTCTGTCAAAATAACGCAGTGCCGTATCGCAAAAAATGGCCTGGCCAGGAAGGGGGTAAATCTTCCAGAGGTCTAGTGGTTAAAGTGATTATAAACCCCTACTGAAGTGACTTACCTCAGGTGTTACATAGAGATGAAACGCGAAGGGGTTTTGGGACTTGGTTTGAATTTTTTCACCCTTGCCTATTATGTTTGGAGGGTGCTCCCAGGGTGTGTCAGTGCACTCGCTTCTTCCTTCGGTTCATTCCCTCAGCTCCCGGGATAGACTTGCCTCACAGACCCTGACTTGCAACACTACTTACTTAGAATAATTTATACATATGCTATGTGTTTGCTCCTAAAGAGTGGCAAATGGCCATGAAACGCGTCAAGCCTATCAATATCATCATGTTCCAAACACATAGCTTGACCTCAACTGTGATTCATTTGTATCCTATAACCCATTTTTATGCATTATTCAATAAGCATTTGGCTTTTTATACTAGTTACTTTCATGGGATACTATGCGATTTCAGATGCATGTGTATATATATATGAATTCTTTTTTGTATGCCATCGCCTTGTATACAGAAAAATACTCATGTTCAACCAAGTATCACATGTTTATGAGGTATGCTTTCTTTATATGCCAATTAAACAATTTTACAATTTCTCCTACCACGTGTCTTGTGTCAGTCCCAAAAAAAACCTTTCTTATAGAGATTAAACAAATCCTCCAAACATAAGCTGTTTATCTGCAGCCCTCTCTCCTCTACAGCCATTCAAAGTGCAGAATTTAGACAGTGCTGAGTGTAATCTCGGACCTGAGTGGAGGTAATGGGCACGCCCCCTCTGAACAGTCTCAGAGAAACATGGATAGCTGAGGCTGTCAATCACATGCTGTGTGTTGGAGGGGGGACAGGCTGTCTCCCGTGATTCTGTGGTGTCGGCATCAACTAGAAGTGACTCATAGCAGAGGGAGGAAAGTGGACACAGAATCTTCAGGATCGCTAAGTACTGTACACACTGTAGAAGAATATAGAAGGATATGTATTGTTCGTTTTTCATTTCAGAGGTTTACAACCACTTTAACCACTTCCGGACCAGCCACCACAGTTTTACTGCAGCAGGTGGCTCGGCTGGGCAAATCAACGATACGCTTTTCCTTTTGGCCACTAGGGGCATGCTGGCGCACCCGCAGCTTGTGCGCCCACAGCGTGTGCCCGAAGCCGTTGCAAGTGCCCGGCGGGCGTGATGACCACCGGCTACCGTGATTGCTCGTTACAGAGCGAGAACCGGGATCTGTGTGTGTAAACACACAAATCCCGGTTCTTTCAGGGGAGTAGAGACAGATCGTTGTGTTCATACTAAGTATGAACACCGATCTCTCTCTCCTCCTAGACAGTCCTATTCCCCCCTACAGTTAGAACACACCTAGGGAACACAGTTAACCCCTTGATCGCCCCCTAGTGTTAACCCCTTCCCTGCCAGTGACATTTATACAGTAATCAGTGCATTTTTATAGCACCGATCACTGTATAATTGTCAATGGTTCCAAAAATGTGTCAAAAGTGTCCAATTTGTCCGCTGCAATATCGCAGGCCCGATAAAAATCGCAGATCACCGCCATTACTATTAAAAAAAAAAAAAAAATCTAAATAAATCTATCCCCTATTTTGTCGACGCTATAACTTTTGCACAAACCAATCAATATACGCTTATTGCGATTTTTTCTACCAAAAATATGTAGAAGAATACATATCGGCCTAAACAGAGGAAAAAATGTGTTTTTTTGAAAAAAAATGTGGGATATTTATTATAGCAAAAAGTAAAAGATATTGGGGGTTATTTACGAAAGGCAAATCCACTTTGCACTAAAAGTGCAAAGTGCACTTGAAATTGCACTGAAAGTGCACTTGGAAGTGCAGTCGCTGTAGATCCGAGGGGGACATGGGTGTGCGCAACCTATTGCATTAGGGTGTGCACCTCAAATGTAATAGAACATGGACAGTGTTAGTAGAGCAGGGGACTTGTCAGTAGGGCAGAGGTTGGTTTCAGTAGGTTTTTATTTTTTTATTTTTTTTTTTACAATTCTTTTTAGGAGCCCTGTTTGGGGGCTTTGGTGAACTATCAGCAGGGGAAATCTGTGCCACACGGGGTGATTAGGGTGTGCCCAGGCACACCCGACACACCCCCTGCGCAAGCCTATGGAGGGGGACATGCAAGGAAAATAAAAAACAGCATTTTAGCTTGCACATGATTGGATAATAAAATCAGCAGAGCTTCCCCTCATTTCAGATCTACCCCTCAGATTTACAGCGACTGCACTTCCAAGTGCAATTTCAAGTGCACTTTGCACTTGTAGTTTACACTTGTAGTGCAAAGTGGATTTGCCTTTTGTAAATAGCCCTCATTGTGTTTTTTTTCAAAATTGTCGCTCTTCTTTTGTTTATAGAGCAAAAAATAAAAACCGCCGAGGTGATCAAATACCACCAAAAGAAAGCTCTATTTGTGGGGAAAAAAAGGACTTCAATTTTGTTTGGGTACAGCGTCGCACAACCGCGCAAATGTCAGTTAAAGCGACGCAGTGCCGAATCGCAAAAAATGGCCTGGTCATTGAGCAGCCAAATCTTCCGGGGCTGAAGTGGTTAGGTCAGTAATGGGGGGAATGATCAGCTGGCGCTCTCTGCTTGCTTTTGTTGGGCACAGCTTCTACAGTTCAGGATCTCTCGGAGAATAAATATAAACCAAGTGACCAGAAAAACACAGCACAAACTGCTTTTATGAGCTTAAGTCTAATGACTTTTCCTAAGTTTATTTCAACTCTAATAGGAACTGGCATGGAGTCAGCCTGCTTAAAATTTCAGATGGCCTATTTTTTTTTTAAACACAAAAGTAGCACAACAAAAGGCTCAGGTCCCAATAATGATTACATAAAGGCTTCAATATTAATGCCTTCTGTTTAATCCTTGTAGGGTATTTTAGAGGGTGCAATAAAATAAAGCAACTTGCTCAAAACATTCCTACAGCCTTTTGCTGCATCAGCTCCACAAAATGAGACTTATTAAAAGCCTACCGCCAGACATTATACATTTGGTGCCCGTAAAAATGTTTATAACAACCACAAGACAGCAGCTACATAAAGACAAGGGATTGGGTTCTTCTGCTCCCCAGTGTTTACAAGGCTCAGATTATTCTGCTGTGAATTTTATAACAGCAGCTCAAGCTGAGTTTTATCTGGGTGAAATCCGTATTCCCCTGAACCCAAACAAATAAATGCATGTTCTTTCTGAGGACATGGCGATTTCAAACGCCAGCTGGTTTGAAAAAGATGTATTTATCCTTAAGCAGAAAACGAAAGAAAAAAAAAATAAACGCAGAAGCGAACAAAATCTCTGCAGGTCTACAAATTGTAACTTTCCTTTTTCTCTTCTATTCCAGGAATCAGGGAGCGGGCATCTTGGTTTGTGACCTCACAGCGGGGGGGGGGGGGGGGGGTGACTACAGTATATACTGTGATAAAAAGCCGCGTACCAAAAAATAAAATAAAGCCGCTTACCAGTCCTTACATGTGGCTGCATTAGTTATCTTTCGTATTACCTAGTGATCTTGCCACTAATACATTCCCTAAAAAACTAGCAATCAAAATCAGGGCACAAAAATAAATAAATAAAAACAATGGAAAGGGCAACAAAACATATAGCATCACGATAAAAGATAAAATTGATTGAAAATCATAACTAACCACAATAGGGCAAAAATACATAGATTTAAAAAGCCACAGTTCATTTATTTATTTATACAATCATGCATATTGACTCAGGGCTTTGGTCATGTTGGATTTTTAATGAAAGCTGTTTTAAACCTAAAAGCAAATATTTATTTAATTGCAGCCTACCAATTCTTATACAGTTGCAATAAAAAGTATGTGAACCCCTTTGGAATGATATGGATTTCTGCACAAATTGGTCATAAAATGTGATCTGATCTTCATCTAAGTCACAACAATAGACAATCACAGTCTGCTTAAACACACAAAGGATTAAATGTTACCATGTTTTTATTGAACACACCATGTAAACATTCACAGTGCAGGTGGACAAAGCATGGAAAAAGTATGTGAACCCTTGGATTTAATAACTGGTTGAACCTCCTTTGGCAGCAATAACTTCAACCAAACGTTTCCTGTAGTTGCAGATCAGACGTGCACAACGGTCAGGAGTAATTTTTGACCATTCCTCTTTACAGAACTGTTTCAGTTCAGCAGTATTCTTGGGATGTCTGGTGTGAATCGCTTTCTTGAGGTCACGCCACAGCATCTCAATCAGGTTGAGGTCAGGACTCTGACTGGGCCACTCCAGAAGGCGTATTTTCTTCTGTATAAGCCATTCTGTTGTTGATTTACTTCTATGCTTTGGGTCGTTGTCCTGTTGCAACACCTATCTTCTGCTGAGCTTCAGCTGGTGGACAGATGGCCTTAAGTTCTCCTGCAAAATGTCTTGATAAACTTGGGAATTCATTTTTCCTTCGATGATAGCAATCCGTCCAGGCCCTGACGCAGCAAAGCAGCCCCAAACCATGATGCCCCCACCACCATACTTCACAGTTGGGATGAGGTTTTGAGGTTGGTGTGCTGTGCCTCTTTTTCTCCACACATAGTGTTGTGTGTTTCGTCCAAACAACTCAACTTTGGTTTCATCTGTCCACAGAATATGGACGTGCAGCAATTTTTTGTTTGGGAGGCAGTGGCTTCCTCTGTGGTATCCTCCCATGAAATCCATTCTTGTTTAGTGTTTTACGTATCATAGATTCGCTAACAGAGATGTTAGCATATACCAGAGACTTTTGTAAGTCTTTAGCTGATACTCTAGGATTCTTCTTCACCTCATTGAGCAGTCTGCGCTGTGCTCTTGAAGTCATCTTTACAGGATGCCCACTCCTAGGGAGAGTAGCAGCAGTGCTGAATTTTCTCCATTTATAGACAATTTGTCTTACTGTGGACTGATGAACAGCAAGGCTTTTGGAGATACTTTTATAACCCTTTCCATCTTTATGCAAGTCAACAATTTTTAATCGTAAGTCTTCTGAGAGCTCTTTTGTGCAAGGCATAATTCACATCAGGCAATGCTTCTTGTGAAAAGCAAACCCAGAACTGGTGTGTGTTTTTTTATAGGGCAGCTGTAACCAACACCTCCAATCTCATCTCATTGATTGGACTCCGGTTGGCTGACACCTCACTCCAATTAGCTCTTGGAGATCTCATTAGTCTAGGGGTTCACATACTTTTTCCACCTGCACTGTGAATGTTTACATGGTGTGTTCAATAAAAAATTGGTAACATTTAATTCTTTGTGTGTTATTAGTTTAAGCAGACTGTGATTGTCTATTGTTGTGACTTAAGCTGGCCATACATCTATAGATTATCTGCAGATTTTCTATGGTTAGATGGAAAAAGTGGGAGTTTCCTCCATCTACACAGTTTAGCAAACATGGAGAAATCTGTTGCACTTTTTCCATCTAACCATAGAAAATCTGCAGATAATCTATAGGTGTATGGCCAGCTTTAGATGAAGATCAGATCACATTTTATGACCAATTTGTGCAGAAATCCATATCATTCCAAAAGGGTTCACATACTTTTTATTGCAACTGTATGTGATGGCTGCATTTATTTTCTTGTTTAGGCTTTCTTTTCTTTTCCCCTGGTGATCCTTCCAGTAAGTCTGTTGTTTTTGAACAGAATGAACATTAAAGTGGAGTTCCACAACTCTTCAGCATCCCTCACTAAACTGTGCACTGTAAACGAATTGGATATTTTTTTTATTTTTTTTCTCAGCACCTACTGTATATCTGCTGTATTCATTTTTCACTTCCTCCTCCCTGGCCGTGGCCCATCGCATCATTTCCTGTTTGCAATGCCTTCTGGGAAGGGGCGGCAACTTCCTCTGACACTGCCGTTGCTATGGAAACCTGACCTGAAACCTATTACACTGCTTGTGTTGCACTGAGCATGTGCGAGATCGGCAAGGATGAGATCCAGAAAGAAATACAGTCTGGCTTCAGATGCCCACACTTAAGATGGCCACGGCCTGCTGTAAGTTTATAAAATAACAAAATACTGCTTTAAACTAACAAAACAGACCTTAGTTTACAGACTAACTTTACTAGAATACATTAAGCTTGTGTATTATAGGGGTATTTTTATTTAAAAAGTATAATTTTGGCTGGAACACCACTTTAAGCACTATTCTTAAAGTGGTTGTAAACTCTCTAAAAAAAAACAAAAAAAAAAAAACAATCTGCAAGACAAAGGCATAATGAGCTAGTATGCATTGCATTGCATCCGCCCGTTCCCGCGATGGTACTGTATCTCGATAGATATCCGCGGAGGGAGGCGGCAAGTTTTTTAGCCGCTGGTTTTGCCCATGGTTTTTGGATCCCGTGTTCGGGGCCAGTGGCCCCGTCCCCACGGCCCCCGAAACTTAAAATCAACACGTCAATTTCCCCAGGTTGTTTCTGACAAGTTGGCGAAAGAGTTGGAACTCGGGAGAATGGCTGGACCATTCCATCACCTTCCCGTTCTGTCTTTACACGTGTCCCCCCTTGGGGTTGTCCCCAAAAAGGAACCCAACAAATTCCGGTTAATCCATCATTTGTTGTATCCGAAAGGGGACTTCGGTGAATGATGCCATTTCTCCGGATCTGGCTTCGGTGTTTTACACCTCCTTTGATGCCGTAGTCGGTTGGGTTCAACGGTTTGGCCAGGGTTCATTGATGGCTAATACGGATATTGAATCCGCTTTTCGCCTGCTGCCGGTACACCCAGACAGTCAACATTTGCTGGGCTGTTGTTGGCATGGGCAGTTATATCTTGACCATTGTTTTTCGATGGGCTGTTCCATTTCCTGTGCATATTTTGAGGTTTTCAGCACCTTCGTGGAATGGGTGGTTCGGGAAGAGACTCAGCTGAGGTCTGTGCTGCACGACGATTTTCCTTTGCATTGGCCCCCCGGATTCCTCAGTCTGTTCTGTACTGTTGCACACTTTGGAATCTATTGCGTCCCATTTCGGGATTCCCTTGGCGCCAGGAAAAACGGAAGGTCCTGCCACGGTCATGCAGTTTTTGGGTATTGTCATTGACATGCGTCTAATGGGATGTCGCCTGCCGAGCGACAAGCTGGAAGACTTGCGTCAGGGGGTGGCTGAGGCTGAGTCGGCGAAGAAGGTTAGGCTTAGGCAATTGCAGTCGTTATTGGGTAAGCTTAATTTCGCCTGCCGCATCATGCCTATGGGACGCATCTTTAGTCGTCGTCTCTGTGCCGCCACTTCAGGGGTACTAATGCCGCATCACTTCATCAGGCTTTCGCGTGAGCTGAAGGCCGATCTGAGGGTTTGGGTTGAGTTTTTGGCCACCTATAATTTCAGGTCCTTATGGATGGCCCCGGTCGTGGCAGCCTCTGACACTGACATTTTCACTGATGCTGCGGGCAGTTCTGGTTTTGGGGCTTTTTGAGAAGGGGCTTGGTGTGCGGCGGCGTGGCCCGAGGACTGGCGTGCAGCGGGGTTCTTATGTAATTTAGTATTACTGGAACTGTTTCCGATTGTGGTGGCCGTCGAAATTTGGGGCTCCAAAGGTGTGGAGGGATTCGCTTGAATGAGGTTTGCAATCAAGCTCATGTGGCGGTTCAAGGGGTCTTTAGGGAGTCAGTGAGGAATTACATGGTTACAGGATTAGTGGGGCCCATCTAAGGATGGCGCTTACATTTGGTTAGCGGTGGTTCTCCCAGGAGATAGGTCCCCTGGGGGAGGGGAATATGGAAGTAGGTGTGATGTCAGAGCGTCCTCGAGACAGCTGGGGTACAGCTGAGGATATAGACCATTCCAGTTATAAATTGTGCCCTTTTTAAGACACCCAAAGACCTCTTGCTGTTAGACATTATTTTGTTAAAATTGGCACTTACGGGTATGTGTTACATGTTTTTACCTTATGTTGTTTGATTATTTGGTTAATAAATTGGGCTGCTGTGGCCATATAAAACCCATGTCACGCGGTCTGTGTCTTTAATTTAATGGTAAGGACCAAGGTTGACGAATCCTTTAGTCTGTGACTGTCTCCCCTCTTCTCTCTCCTGCCTTTGAGTGAGTACACTAAGGTAAATCAGGGTTCTCTGAGCACCCCTTACATCAGAGTTCCCCTTTACACCAAAGATCACAGTGTCCCCCCTTATATCAGAGTCCCCTTCTGTACATCAGAGTTCTCAGTGTTCCCCCTTAAATCAGGGTTCCCAGAGCATCCCTTATGTTAGAGTCCCCAGAGTTTTTCCTCACACCAGAGTCTGCAGAGTCCCCCCCCCACCCATACATTGTAAAAGAACTCTGCAAGTTCAGATGTAAAAGGGGAACTCTGTGGACTCTGATGTAAAGGGGGACTCTTATTATTAACTTCATATGATTAGAGGTGTTATTTAATTGCAAAATATATGTATAGATTATACTATGAAAAAAAAAATTGCTGTGAGCCGCTAAAATGTTTGGGTTTGACTTGGCAACCCTAATGGCACCCCCTCACATAACCTTCATTTTGTATAGTGTTATCCACATATTTGGGGTAGCAGCTTTAGGCTGGGTTCACACTATCTTTGCATGTTGCTCACAGCAGCGGTCTGGTGTGTCCCCGTTCACCATTTTAGATCCTATTTCAGCCCGAATTTTGGGCTCAAGTAGGACCTGAAACGGACCAAAAGACCCACAGGACTCCTGTGCAAATTTGCACCGGAGCCGCAGTGGAGATGTGTGAACCGGCTCCATAGAGAACCGGTCAAAATCTCCTGCTATTGTGAATTGGATGCGGGGACCCACATCCAATTCACAATAGTGTGAACCCAGCCTAACAATTAGATTTTTTTTATTTAATATATTATTATACACATTAGCACAAGGTAATTAATAATTATTGTTTTTCAACAGAACAATCTGTTATGCAGATGTAGCAGTTAGAGGGTTGAGACAAACAATTTACCACTAACAGGGGTAACTGATAAGGATGATCAACATTTATTTATGTAAACCTTTATCCCACAGGGAAAAAACTCTTACATAAAAACATGGAAAAGTGACGGCAGAAAAAGACAGTAGTCCATCAAGTCTGTCATTTTTTTTTTTTTTTTGTTAGGTTGTTGTTGTAACTGCTTAAGACCTCATGCACACTAGACATTTTTACAGCTGTTTCTAGGGGCAACTGCGTTTTTTTTTTTTTCCTGTCTCTAAACGCCCCTGCATGTTAGCCTATGTTTCCATGCACACATAGGCTTTTAGCAGCGTTTAGTGGCCGGAGAGTTTAGAGACAGGGAAAAAAAAAACCCAATGCCAGTGCATTCAGGAGCAGCAGCGTTTGGGCAGAAAAAACGCTTGATGCCACTAAAAGCTGCTAAAAGTTGCTAAACGCGCCTAAACACTAGGTGCATTTAGTGCTTGAGCATTCATTCATTAATTCACTTCAATGGCCAAATTCAATTATTTATTCTGGCCAATTGAATGAATCAATGCCCAAGAGCTTGATGCCTGTAGAAGCTCCTAAAAGCTTGTAAAAAAAATTTCTGCTGGCTTTTAGGAGAGGTAAATAAAGGGCCTGTGTGCATGAGGCAAGATGATCAACTTTTATTTATGTATATAAAACCTTTATCCTAAAGGGAGAAAAGGTGTTAGCTGGAGTCTGGCATCTATTTGTTAGTGTATATAAATCCGCTAATCCATCTAACACTACCCCCCCCCCCCCCGACACACACACACACACACACACACGCACTAACAATGCTGCTGTCCAAAGTCTCTGTTGCTCCTTCATTCAAAGCATAGACACTCTAATACAGGAGGTGTGTTACTGGCTGGATCACCAGGTAAAAACAGGTAGAAAACGAATGCAGCCATCACATCTAATGATTGATAAGCTCCAACATATTACATTTTTGCTTTTGGGTTTAACTGCTTACCGGCCATCTCACGCCGATATACGTTGGCAGAAGGGCATGTACAGGTATATTAACGTACCTGTACGTTGCCCTTTAAGAAGCGGTTTGCCGGCGCGACATCTGTGAGTGTGATCGCGGGTCCCGCGGACTCGATACCCGCGATCGTCTCACGGAGAGGCAGAACGGGGAAATGCTGATGTAAACAAGCATTTCCCTGTTCTGCCTAGTGACACTGACACTGATCACCGCTCCCTGTCATTGGGAGCTGTGATCAGTGTCATGTCACACATAGCCACGCCCCCCCACAGTTAGAATCACTCCCTAGGACACACGTAACCCCTACAGTGCCACCTAGTGTTAACCCCTTCACTGCCAGTCACATTTACACAGTAATCAGTGCATTTTTAATTGCACTGATCGCTGTATAAATGTGAATGGTCCCAAAATCGTGACAAAAGTGTCCGATCTGTCCGCCTTAATGTCGCAGTCACGATAAAAATCGCTGATCGCCGCCATTACTAGTGAAAAAAAAAATATTAATAAAAATGCCATAAAACTATCCCTTATTTTGTAGATGCTAGAACTTTTCCGCAAACCAATCAATAAATGCTTATTGCGATTTGTTTTACCAAAAATATGTAGAATAATATGTATTGGCCTAAACTGAGGAAAAAAAATGTTTTTTATACATTTTTTGGAGATATTTATTATAGCAAAAAGTAAAAAATAATGCCTTTTTTTTCAATATTGTCGCTATTGTTTGTTTATAGCGCAAAAAATAAAAACCGCAGAGGTGATCAAATACCACCAAAAGAAAGCTCTATTTGTGGGGAAAAAAGGACGTCAATTTTGTTTGGGAGCCACGTCGCACGACTGCGCAATTGTCAGTTAAAACGATGCAGTGCCGAATCAGAAAAAGTGCTCTGGTTATTGGGTAGACAAATGGTCCGGGGCTTAAGAGTTTAATAATATCTATTATAGTTGAATGTGTGGTTTTTTTTTTTAGAATTTACTTGGTTGTTTTATACTAACACACTTCCTTATGCTAGGGTGACAGCAATCATTCACTGTACTGTATCTATAGAGGAGCAGTGTTGTCACTAGGGCAGGACTACAGAACACCTCACCCTTTCTTCTTCTACATAAAGAAAAGGGGGAGGTTGTAGTCCACAGTGATAGCACAAGTAAAGCTGAACTTTAACTCAAAAAGGTTAATCAAATATTATTTTACCATAGCCACAAAGAATATAAATCCACTATATGTATGCTGAAAATGCCTTTGCAAACCCAAATATTATTTTGTAAGAGACATGTAGAGATCAGAGCCATGGGTGAGACCCAGCAGGTCTTCCAACTACAACGTGCCTGCAAAAAACAACGAGAGAGAGCATCAGTGGCTGGGCTTTACTACAGGAAAATCCAACAAAGAGGCATACTGCAGTAATTGTTTGAATGCTGTACGGTATAACTGCACGGGTCAGGAAGAAATACATAAAAGTCATTGAGATGCAATTAAGACAGGATTTAGACTCTTGAATTTAGACAGTATGGGGGATTTACTAAAACTGGTGAACTCGCAATATGGTACGGCTGTGTATGGTAGCCAATCAGCTTCTAACTTCAGTTTGTTCAATTAAGTTTTGGCAATAAAATCTGGAAGCTGATTGGTTTCTGTGCAGAGCTGCACCAGATATTCACTTTGCAGCTTTAGTAAATAACCCCGATATGTATAGCCTGAATTTAGCTTTACAGTAGCTCTTAATCTATTTTACTAAAATCTCATATACTATTTGCAATTTCAAACTGTACTAACTTTCTAAAAATAAATTGGCAGTTTTCATTTTAATAATACATTGTAATCCTTCCACTATGGTCCTTTGTGTTTCTGAGTTGTTACCTTGTGTCACGTACTTCCCTGGAGACAACAAGTGGCCTCACCAACACACTTTGAACAAGCTCGGTCCACTGTTGTCTCTATCAGGAAACCAATCAATAAGAAGGATGTTTAACCAATACCAGAGCAGGTGCATACACAAAGGAAGTGGCCCAAAGATTCTGGAGAAGTTCAGCAACAGGAAGATGTAAAAAATGAAAAAAAAAAGATGAAAACCGTATTTTATTAAATAAATCAATATAGTAATCTTTATGATAGACAGCACACATCCCATTAATTTAGACTTTAGAGCTCCATTAAAGTGATTGTAAACGATCACCTTGAAAAACACCCCATTCAGTTTAAAATTGAAACAAAGGCAAAATATTTGTGTATAGATATAAAAAAAAAAAAAAAAACATAAATGCCTCCCCGCCCCCCCTTTCCATAAGTGATCACATTCCCTCTTCTCATTCTGTTCTCAGCTTCATAAGAGCTGGGGGGAGGAGAAACAGCAGCATACTGAGCTTCTAAGTGAATGGCTGTGCAAGGGGGGGGGGTGTCAGGACAAGTCTGCTTATTGGAGGAGAGCAGGCTGAGTTCTCAGCACAGCTAGAGAACTGACCACAGTGTGTTCTCCTGGTTAGTGTGCTCAGTTTTTAACAGGAAAGCAGAGTGACTAGGAGGAACACCAGGGGTTTCACACAAAGGAAGCAATACAAAGAGGACAGGATACTTTCTTATACAAGTACATGGTACAGCAGGCACATATCAGGAATGTGAAATGTTGGGGTAACAAACGCTTTAATACACATCAATAAGATTATTTTTACATACAATACAAAATATTGAAACCACTTCAGATTCTATTTAAGTCTCATTATTTATAGGTCTTCATATCTGTCATCAGTCTTGCGCAATGGTGTTAATTTCTGCACGAATGTTTGAGCGAAACGTGAGCCGCACGGCTGGCGATAAAGGGATCATTATGATGCTTCTGTTGGCTGTACAGCCTTGACACTTCCCTGCACTTCGCACACAAGAAGCAATTGCATAACAGGCTCTGGGCATCCACTAAGAAAGAACCATATCTGTACATAAGTATCTTTTACTGCCATGTCAAGAAAATATTAATGCATTCTTCTGCTGATTAAAGAAGAAACCTAAAAAGGTTTATTTTATTTATTTATTTATTTAACCCACAAAAGTTACATGGATATAAATAAACTCTGATTCTTGCTGATTTGCCTTCCCTCAACTGCTGTCAACACCAGCACTCAAATTGAGATCACAATGTTCTATGTTGTCTTTCTTCAGCTAATTAACTCCAAACCGTACCCCTAGCAATGCTGTGCGCTGCTGAGTGCCACCGTCTGCAGCCCCTATCCAACCAGCCCATCATGTGAGAAAGTAATCAATCGGCTTTATTTGTGACATGTCTGTGGAATAAGAGAGGTGAGCATCAGACAGCAGCAAATTATGCTGTATGTATTTTAAGATTGTAAATAATACAAATAAAGCTGAAACAGAATAGAGAGCCTCACATTTTTGCAGCTTGTAGAAGCTCAAAATATAAATTTTTCCCTAAAGGGTAAATAGAGTTTTAGAAAAAAAAAAAAAAAACAGTATCCCACTTCCTATTCCCAATTCCCTTTCTTCAAGTTTGGTAAAAATAAAATTTAGAACTCAGATGCCGAGACAGTGATGGACAATGCCTCTGTCTATATCATAGCATAGCTGTAAGGAGGAGGCAAAGAAGGCGCTGTGCACCTGATCAGAACCTGATCCTGATTTAGAGGTACAGTAAGTAATATTATTATTATTATTGATATTATTGTTATTATTATTATACAGGTTTTATATAGCACCAACAGTTTGTGCGGTGCATTACAAAATGGAAGGAGACAGTACAGTTTCAGTACATTTTAGTACAAGAGGAATCAGAGCACCCTGCTTATTAGAGCTTACCAGTGGCGGCTGGTGATCAAAATTTTTTGGGGGGGGCGCAAACAAACTGAAAAATTCTGAAAAATACTGAAACAAAAAAATAAGATGCAGCCTCTGTGCCATCAGTTGCTGCCACTGTGCCATCAAATGCAGCCACTGTGCCCATCATATGCAGCCACTGTGCCCAGCAAATGCAGCCACTGTGCCCATCATATGCAGCCTCTGTGCCCAGCAAATGCAGCCAACTGTGCCCATCATATGCAGCCAACTGTGCCCATCATATGCAGCCACTGTGCCCAGCAAATGCAGCCACTGTGCCCATCATATGCAGCCAACTGTGCCCATCATATGCAGCCAACTATGCCCATAATATGCAGCCAACTGTGCCCATCATATGCAACCTCTGTGCCCAGCAAATGCAGCCAACTGTGTCCCATCAATTGCAGCCTCTGTGCCCATAATATGCAGCCACTGTGCCCAGCAAATGCAGCCAACTGTGCCCCATCAATTGCAGCCTCTGTGTCCAGCAAATGCAGCCAACTGTGCCCCATCAATTGCAGCCACTGTGCCCATAATATGCAGTCACTATGCCCAGCAAATGCAGCCAACTATGCCCCATCAATTGCAGCCTCTGTGCCAATAATATGCAGCCACTGTGCCCCGCCTGCCTGCTCGTCTGCCCACTACCTGCCCGCCACTTACCACATCATGGTCAGGCAGCGGGACAGGAGGCGAGATGTGGGACTGGTAGCGCGACGATGGCTCCTGTGTCCTTTGTGCGTGTCTTCTTCCTGTTCTGCTAGGCGGCCAATGGGATCGCCTCTGCCTTCAGCCAATCAGGTGACTGGTATTACATATGCACCTCCTGATTGGCTAAGAGGCGGTTCTGTGTTAGCAAAGCAAATATTCATTTGCTTTGCTAACACACCTGGGTGGACTGCTAGCGCAATGGATTGCGCTCGCATTTAGAGCCTATGGCTCTAATCAGGTGCTTCAAAAACATCCCCCACCGATGTAATTCAGGCGCCCGGCGTCCGATACAGGGACGGATGCCTGAAAAGGGGGTGGTTACAGTGCCCATGGATAGATTCATGCAATGCATGAATCTATCCATATTACACAGAGGGACAGGCTGGAGAAAGGGGGCGGTGCCTGTGCGCCCTTAATGGACGCACAGCCACTGGAGCTTGCACTATAAAAGGAAGGATTGAGTGATACAAAAGGTAATAAGTGTTCAGAATGAGCTGATGTTATTATTAAAGTGTTACTAAACCCACAACAGTAAAATCAGTGTGTATATGCAGTAAACCATGCTTGTTATACTCACTGTGGAACCAAAGGGGTTAATCCTGTGCATTGTGTAAAAAGGCTGTTTGATCCTGTCTTCTCTGATCCTCCCCTTCTTCCACCGTCTCCAAAAAATAACCTGATATTTACAGAGTCAGGGGACAGGCTGTACATGCTCAGTTTGGTGTGTATTGCTAGAAAGTATTTTTCTTGGGAGAATGCATGTGATCAGCACAGGGCCAATCAGCGCTGTCCAGACAGAGGATCAAGGGTTCTGCATTCTCATTGGACAATCGTGGGAGAATGAACACTCGTCCTACAAGCTTCAACCAGGCACTCATAGAAGTTACAAGACTGCTCTAACTGCTGATGAAAAAAGGTATTTAGCAGTTTATATTTACTAAAATAATTGCATTTCTGTGTTCTGTGTACTGTGGGAGACCAGATATAGTGAATGCAGGGTCCTGGGTTTAGTAACAATTTAAGTATTTACTATTTAAAGCGCAACTTCACTCAAAAAAGTAAAGTACTGCCGGTTCGAAGCCTCCACCCAGCCTGAGTATTTGGGGAATGCAAGTACCAATTTTTTTCAGTACCCACTGCTCACCTAGGTATAGGTGACAACGTTTTCCCTGTCCCCTTCCCTCCTGCAGCCTCCTGGGACACATGACATGTCCCAGAAGGATGCAAAACTGTTCACAGAGCATTGCTTAGGAAGCCACAGCCGACTTCCATATCCAAGATGGCAATTCTGAGGACCCACAGCAAAAAGAAGAACCAGCTGCTGGCTTAAAAGAATAAAAAAGAACTAAAGTTCCTTTTTAAAGAAAGTCCAATTTGAAGCATACAATGTATTTAGTACTTCTTTACAATGCATTTGCTTTTTACAAATTTTTTCCCTGTTTTGTTACATGTTTCCTTGACATAGCATGATTTAAAGAATATGTTACCCCAACATTTCATATTCCTGATATGTGTCTGTTGTGCTTCCATTAAACAATGTCCTGCTCTCTTTCTAATTCTTACTTTGTGTGAAATACCTGGTCATCTTACCAGTCCTCCTGCTTCACTATTTCAAATTGCTAGGCATAAGAGCACATCCATCCAAGAATGGTCAGTTTTCAGGCTGTGCTAGGGGTTCGGCTTGCCTGTCCTCTACTGGTCTCTGACATGTGGTGATATGCCCCCTGCACAGCATATATATATAAAGAGAGAGAGAGAGAGTATATACGTATATATGGTTTGCTTTTAATTTGTATCTTAAATTGAATGTTTTACAAGATAAAGAGTTTTGATATAATATAAAAATCAAGTTAAAAATTGCAGCTTACTTTTAAGATGCTTCATTCTGGACCCTTAATTAACCCTGTATGTACTGTTCATTCAGATATTAAAGTGGTTGTAAACCCTTACAGACCACTTTTTGCTACAGGCAAGCCTATAATAAGACTTACCTGTAGCTACCCAGGATATCTCCTAAACCTGCACGGTTTAGGAGATATTCTCTGTATTTGCATGTGCCGACGTCATCAGCACATGCTCACTGAAGCAATGGCAGTACGTGTGATTGCTTCAGTTAGACTGTGCCGTTACCGGCGGCTCCCGTGTGCAAGCGCGGGAGTGACGTCATGGTGGCTCTGGCCAAACACAGCGCCGGAGCCCGCAATACCCGGAAGTAACTCTGTCGCTGGCCGGAGTGGTGAACGAGGAGGCTTCGATCTAAGGTAAGTAACACATAATGAGCTAGTGTGCTATGCATACTAGCTCATTATGCCTTTGTCTTGCAGGTTTTATTTTATTTTATTTTTACAACCACTTTAATGATAGGCTGTAGCTAGATTTTAAAAACTGTTTAGCATGGTGTGTGAATAGGAACACACAACAAATATATTAGGGTTAATTTACAAAAGGGCAGTAGTATTTGTTCTTTGCAATTGCAGTTGCTCCAGAACTTAGTAAATGAGGCAAAGCTTCACTTTACTAAAAATACCCAATCACCCGCAAGGAAAAAAATTCCCCAAAAAACAGCATTTTTGCTTGCGCATGATTGGATGATGGAAGTCAGCAGAGCTTCTGCTCATTTAGGAAGCTCTGGAGCAACTGCACTTGCATCCCAGGGTGCTTTCAGTACTCTGTCTACACACAGCATGCTTGGTCATGGTGCTCCATTGGGGAAGTAGATGTCTCTCCCTTTTTGTGGATTCAGAGGGGTTCCTATCATTACAAACAACTCCATTTTTTTCCACTGGTAACTTCTCGTGGACTTGGTTCCTTGAACTATCTCCTGGTCACTGGGTTGTCTGGAAAACGTCTCGGTGGTGCCTGCACATATTTGGTTTTCAACTGACACATTTATTTATCCATCGTACTCTTCAAAAGAACTCCCTGAAGAAGACGAAGTGAGTTTAAAAGCGTAGGGGTTACTCCTGGGCATTCATGCTTTAGTGATGGATGGAGATTTCCTCTGTGTTTTCTATATGGATCATGTACATGTATCTTGTATACATTTTTATCTATACATTGGTTTTCAATTTATTATACAATAAACATTTGTATTTTATCACATTAGTAATTTTCATTGGTGCCTTCAAAATCCCCTCCATAGTTTAATTTCTTCTATGACAGTAACTTTAAGAGCAGGAGGTAATTGGGGAACATCTGTTCCCTGATCTCCTTTGCAACAAATGAACCTGGAAGCAACATGCATTACATCACTTCCCGGTCCACAGCTTCCATTCCATCTACTGTAACTGAGGATGCAGCTAGTCAAGCATGATCTGATTAGCTGCATTGGCTTGAAGGACAAGGGCACCATTTGGGGTCTAATAGACCCCTAATTTTTCCATAAAGAGTACCTGTCGTCTGTCACCCCTTGTAACATACATATGAAATATCAGCAACAACATTGGAGTGAGAGCAATAATTCTACGACTATCATCCTCTTTTAACGAAAAACTGATCACTTGTAAAGGCTTTTAAAGTGTTACCCATTAAAATTGTTGGCACTGTAGTTTTTTGCCATTTCATGGGTGCATGTAATTTCTAGTCTTGGCATGTTTGCTATCTGTTTACTCAGCACAGCCCCAAGTTTAAAATTTTACTAACATTGGGTATTATTTTGTTTTTGTGTGCACTAGAATTCATTTTATTGTATTTTTTAGAAATATGCATCATAAAATAATGCTATTGCTTGCCACTATTTTAATCCACAGTCAGGGCTGGTGCAAGGATTTTTGACACCCTAGGTGAAACCTCATTTTGCGGCCCCTCCTGGCTCCACCCCTGACACCACCCCCTTTGCCCTGCCCATGTATACCCCACCTTTTTAATGAAGCGCCCATCAAATATAGCCCACCAGCGCCCATCAATGCCGCCTTACCAACACCCATCAAATGCAGCCTCTCCAGCGCCCATCAAATGCAGCCTACCAGCATCCATCAATGCAGCCTACCAGCACCCATCAATGAATGTTTGCTTGCTTCCATTCATTCGGGACTCGGGACACAGACACAGTCCTCCTCCGCTGCTGTACCTCTGACACTATGTGCGAATGGAGCGGCGGCTGCCTGCTGATTCTGAGAATTAGTTGCTTGCTGCAGAGAGAAGAGAGAAGGAACACCAGTGGCCGGCAGGGTTGCCAACCGCCAGTAAATTTACTGACAGTTTGTAAAAATCAGTGTTTTTTTACAACGGCCAGTAAATATCAGGGGCTGATAATTTTATGCTGTGTTGACTTTTTAAGTGTAAATCAAGTAAATGACTTTGTTATAGGTATTGTCAGTGTTTCCATATCATGTTTATACTGTTCAAATATTCACTGTGTTAGTTTTCAATAGGAGTTCTGTAATTTCTCAGGTTGCCAGTAAAAAAATGTGCTCCGCCAGTAAATTTTCCATGTTTTGTCTGTAAAAAATGCTGTGGGAGGTTGGCAACCCTGGCGGCCAGGCGCCCTAGGTAGCTGCCTAGTTTGCCTAGTGGTAACACCGGCCCTGTCTACAATGCTTCTGCTTTCAGAAAATATAAAATGTTTGGGGGTTCTAAGTTATTTTCTATCAAAAAAAAAATATGCTGATTTTAACATACTGTATGTATGAAAAATTCAAAAATTGTCTGGGCATGAAGTGGTTAAAGTGAACCTATCACTTTTCTGATTCAGGGCAAAGAAGCAGGTTCTCCTAATATTACCCTTCTCCCCACCTTTCCCACATACTTAATTTCCTTACACGTCTCTATGGCTTTTTTGGAGCCATAATTTAAAGTGGTTATATAGGCTGAAGTTTGAACAAAGGTGTAGCTCCCCTCCAAGCCCCCCTTATACTTATCTCATACTTACCCTAGCCCAAACGCGATCCAGCGATGTGCAAGGGTCTCTTCCCTTGATGGAAAATAATGGTGACCTAAACGATGCACGTTTAGGAGATATTTACACTAAGCAGATAAGCTTTATTAAAGGCTTACCTATAGGTACAAATTATGCATGGGAGTTTACTCCCACTTTATAGGAACCAATGACTTTTCTGTGAATGGACAAAATAGGTATACTTTACAGGAGTACTTTATATACGTGGACTCAATAGAGGTTTTGAAATAATCAAACTTACTAAATGTCTGTTTTTCCGTGGTCATAAGTATATTTTTGAAATGAGAACAAGTTGTGTTTACCTAGTAGGTTAAAGGAGGACAATAATCGCATATCTCTTTCTTTATAGCGACTATTATCCCCCCTAATGCTGCATAATTACATATACTCTAATGCTGCATAATTATACATCCCCTCCCTATTGTGTACCTTTGCCTTGTAGGTCTGACAAGTTTCCATGTGCGAATGGTACAATATGTTCTTTTGTATAAATTGGCTTGTATTTCTCTTAGCATTATGATAGGATAATAATTAAAGTTTTTTTTTTTTTTTTTTTTTTTGCGTAATTAACAGCTCTTCTCCTTAGCACAGGTGTACAGAAATCCATGGTATGGTTAATTATACATGTGTCAATGTACAGCTCTGATACAGATGAAAGGTCCCTGATTTAAATGCTGCTAGATCATAAAAGGGCTTGCCCATTCATCATTCATTGTCGTCATAGAAACAGCTACTGTGGATTCCTGCACGTTCCCGGCAATGCTGAGTCACTAATTGTGACCATGAACAGCACGAAAGGGACAGTTGGGAGTTCTAGGTCTTTACATGGACAATGTAGGTGATTGTTGGGTAAATATACTCTGTCTGTGTAGGACAAATTGTTCATAAAGATGTAATTGTTTTGTTTGCTAAGGGCTCAGCAAAGATCTGAACACACTGTGAGGTTTCTTTCATATGCAGTCATTCATTTCTATTATGCGCAGACTGAAAGGCTCATTTATAACTAGAGCAAAGGGAAAATCATGGTGGTTCTGCATATGTCAAGATCGGATCACATCAAACTTGGCCTAAAAATGCTTTTATTCTTCATTTGAAAGTGATATACTTTTTTATTTTGCAATTAGCCCTGGAGCTCTCATTGTTAGCTATTCTTTTTCAAAGCTGAACTACACTGCATCTGAGCAACACAAACCAAAAACATTATTTTATTCATTTTTAGTATTCAAAGCAAACTGCTCAATCCATCCATGTCTCCATGCTTTATTTTGCTGAGAAATCACTTTGAAAAACACCCTAGCATTTCTGGCCGTGGCCATCTTGGGTAAGGGCAGATAATACATGTAGCATTTACTTCCTGGAATCCATCTGCCCTTAGTTCAGGCATGCAGGTGTTTCGTCACATATGGCGACCCATCACATTTGGCTACCCGCTGGAGTACGCATGCGCAACACACAGGCAGGAGGGTGTACTTAGATGAGAAAACCCCTCATTCGCTCCTAAGGGCACCTGGGCTGTATGATGTAATTTGTCTAGGCCTGGAAACCAGGAGATAACTTAAGAAATAAGCTCCTTGAGGGTAGGGACTGATGTGAGTGTATAATATATATGTAAAGTGCTGCGTAAATTGAGGGCGCTATATAAGTACCTGAAATAATAATAATATATTGCAGCTTACAAGGTGTGGCTGCATTAAGTTCAGTTCTTCAGTTTTTTTTTGCTCTGTATTTTCTCTTTTTTTGTCCTCTAGCTGCCAGTCATGACCTACAAACACTGCCCTCTCTGTATACTATAGCAGGTCCTAGGCCAGTGGTGGTCTATTTTCTGGATATGGCTGGCCTCAAGTGTGGCCCTCGGCATCACCAAAGGGCCACACTTAAAATTCAGTGAATATTCATTATCAGAGACAGCAGACACACAACAAGATATAGTCAACAACTAGGGGCATGGTACAAGAGACGGTCAGAAACTGTGTGCATAATACAGGAAAATGGCAGAGATTGCAGATTTGATACAAGAGATAGTCAGGGACTGCGAACATGCTGCAGGAGACTGTCAGAGACGGCAAGGATGCTATCGGAGTTGTTGGAGACTGGGGACATGCTTCAGGAGAGTAGATATAGACCGGAGTCATTACATGAAGCTGCTAGAAATAACTCCTATTCCAGGGCAATAGGGAAACAAAAATGTATGTCTGCAGGGGCCTTAAGCGCTCCACATAAAGTTCCAAAGGGCATTTGGCTCCCAGGCTGCAGGCTGAACACCAAGGTCCTAGACCATCCTTCTCTATCTCCTGAACTGTACATCTCCCCATGTGCCTAGAGCTTACTTTGTGCAAGGCCTTGGTTATTAACATGGTTACAGGTTAGGGCTCCATAATCAGACCAAGGCCAATGGGACATTGTACATGGGGGCTCAGGTTTACTGGTGTGCTACATTCGGAGAAGGAGCTATACACCACCAGGAGGATGACCACTTTTCCTAACCACCACAAGTTTTACCCTTCCACAATAAAGTATTTCTCTTGGCTGTGCAGATTCTTACCTGGTGTGTTGCAGAGTTTCCTTTACTCCACACAATATTTACTCATATGCTTACTGAAAAACAAGGCATTATATTGGCTTTCAATAATTTTTAATGAAGTATCAAAAAGTATTACAGATATTCACCTCCATAATTACGCATGGGTGGCAATACAGTCCACTATACAAGGTATGAGTAAAATAGTGCTTCCTCTCTAATGTTGCATCTTGTTGTCCTTTCTGCACACTGACCACAGAACAGCTCATCCTCCCACCTTATAAAAGGACATAGTCAGGGAACAGTCAGGGAACAGACACACATAAAGTAAAACCTTGGTTTGAGAGTAACTTGGTTTGAGAGCCTTTTGCAAGACAAGCAACATTTTTTAATCAATTTTGACTTGATATACAAGTGATGACTTGATATACAAGTAGTGGCACGTCACAACCGAATATATATAAGAAGAGAGGCTCCTCTAAGTGTAGGTGGTTACATTTAAGGAAGGTACATTTACCAAAATATTGCTACACTTATGCCCTGTACACACGATAGGGTTTTCAGATGGAAAATGTGTGATAGGACCTTGTTGTTGGAAATTCCGACCATGTGTGGGCTCCATCACACATTTTCCATAGGAATTTCCAACACACAAAGTTTGAGAGCAGTCTATAAACTTTTCCGACAACAAAATCTGATAGGTTAAATTCTGATCGTGTGTACACAAATCCGACGCACAAAGTACCACGCATGCTCAGAATAAATTAAGAGACGAAAGCTATTGGCTACTGCCCCATTTATAGTCCTGACGTACGTGTTTTACATCACCGCGTTCAGAACGATCGGATTTTCCGACAATTTTGTGTGACCGTGTGTATGCAAGACAAGTTTGAGCCAACATCCGTCGGAAAAAATCCATGGATTTTGTTGTCGGAATGTCCGATCAATGTCTGACCGTGTGTACAGGGCATTAGAGGCGCCTCTATTCTCTTTAATTCTCTGTAGCTCCTGCTGGATTTTTTTCTAATCCCCTTGTGGAGGCTTCCATTTGTGGATGGACATTTTATGGTTGCACAACCTATCACATTGCTATAATCGTTTTTTATGGACGATAAACTGAAGGATTTATGAATAAATGGTTGTGGAACAAATCATTTGAATTTCCATTATTTCTTATGGGGAACTTTGCTTTGATATACAAGTGCTTTGGATTACAAACATGCTTCTGGAACAAATTATGCTCACAATCCAAGGTTTTACTGTACTGAGGAACAGACACCTCAAAATAGGACTGGTCCTACAATAAAGAAGAACACATGCTTACAAGCTCCTCTTAACATTTTTATTATTAGTCCTAAACAACATGTGCCTGACCAAATGACACAATTTACTGCTGGTAGACATATTGGGGTTGATTTACTAAAGGCAAATAGGTTGCTCACTTTCCAAAGGAATTTTCACTTTGCAATAGAATTTTCCTTTAGCTTATTGAATGAGGCGAAGCTCTGCTGACTTCTATTATCCACTCATGCTCATCAACAAAATAACAGTTTTTTTTTTACTTTTTTACATATTATATTATATTGTGATTAGGTATCCTTTGCAAAGCATTTTTTTTTTCTACCACATTTAGTAAGGGGAAATTCTGTTGCAAATTGAACAGCCTATTTGACTTTTGTATTTCAACCCCATTCACTCATAAATTGTCTTATTTGGTACTCTTCATATATAAGGTGTGTGTTTAATCTGCGCTTCGGATAAAACAATAACAAAAAATACCCCTGCTGCTAACCACCCCTTAATGTGCAAAAACATAACATAGATTAAAAATAAAATAAAAAGTGGGTACTTGGTATCCTTGGAATCTTCTAATACTGTGATACTCCTTTCTATGTAAAATTTCAATCTTATATAGAACACTACAACATGTGCTTATAATTCATAATGTCCATACAGATAAGTATATGATAAAGGTATTTATTGAAACCAGTAATAAAAAATATAAGTCATAATTCATATGCCAACATATAAAGTCCACTTTAGTACTCACTGATTAAATTCAGTTGTGCTCCGATCATGCATGAAGTGATAGGTGCTGTGAATCTTTATGCTCCTCTACACCCCCTGCACTCACTCACCAGATATAAGGACCCAATTTTTGGTGGGTCAGCTTGTGCTCAAGTATAATTCCTGTTAGCTGGGCTGTTACACCCCCGCGCCTCTCCACCTTGACTCGATATCAGTGAAATACTCCAAAAAAAAAAAATCTGACACTCTCCATAGCGTAACCCTGTTTTAATAATCGATAACTGGCAAACATCATTAATAGGAATAAATATTTGTGCATGCGTTGGCTGGCACCCATCGATCTTAGCAATGGGAGCTGGCCGCTTTCTCCTACATGAGTATCAGCGTGCGCTCCAATCGACGGAACTTGCATCATTAGATGTGACGTACTAGACCACGTATCCTCGCCTCCACGGCGAAACCCGTATAAAAATTTATTGAATAAAGAAAAAAGGATTAAGGCTATAAGTCTCAATTTACACTGCCGCAATCTGAATGTCGTGTAACTTTGCCAAGCGACTTTGACGCAACTTTGAAGCAACTTTGAAGCAACTTCAGCGAATGCCTGTGTATTCATCCATGTCTTTATGGACCTTACTTTGTGCACTGGTCCAAATCATTTGGTGGAGGGGGTTATGGTGTGGGGTTGTTTTTCAGGGGTTGGGCTTGGCCCCTTAGTTCCAGTGAAGGGAACTCTTAAGGCATCAGCATACCAAGACCTCATCGTCCTCTTTGTTCCTCCCAAGACCTCCTGCTCTCTAGCTCCCTCATCACTTCCTTTCATATTCACCTCCAGGATTCCTCCCGAGCCTCTCCCATCCTCTGAAATACCCTACCCTAATCTGTCAGACTATCTACAAATCTATCTACTTTTAGGCGATCCCTGAAAACTTTTATCTTTGGAGAAGCCTACCCTACCTCCACCAAAAAAAGGTTCTTTTATTTTCTTCATCAGCTCATGCCCCACAGTTATTACCCTTTCGTATAACTTGACCCCCCCCAGACTGTAATCTCTAACGAGCAGGGCCCTCTGATTCCTTCTGTATTGAATTGTCTTGTAATTGTACTTTCTGCCCTACTGTTGTAAAGCGCTGCACAAACTGTCATGGCTATATAAATCCTGTATTATAATAATACTTTTGGAAAATTTCATGCTCCCAACTTTGTGGGAACAGTTTGAGGAAGGCTCTTCCTGTTCCAACATAACTGCGCACCAGTGCACGAAGCAAGGTCCATAAAGACATGGATGAGCGAGTTTGGGGTGCAGGAACTTGACTGGCCTGCACAGAGCCCTGACCACAACCCAATAGAACACCTTTGAGATGAATTAGAGCAGAGACTGCGAGCCAGGCCTTCTTGTCCACATCAGTGCCTGACCTCACAAATGTGCTCCTGGAAGAATGGTCAAACATTCCCATAGACACACACCTAAACCTTGTGGACAGCCTTCCCGTAGGAGTCAAAGCTGTTAAAGGCTGCAAAGGGTGGGCCAACTTAACATTGAACCCTACAGACTAAGACTGGGATGCCACTACAGTCCAATACTTTTGGTAATATAGTGTATGTATTTAATCTATGTATTTAGCAATATGCAAAGTGTGCAGAACAATCGTTAATTATGTTTAGTTGTGCTAAACTTCTCCAAACTATGGTACATCTAACTATTACAAATGTACTATTAAGGATTAAGACGATTCTGGTGTTTATATAATTGCTGTGGCTGTGTCGGGTTAACGTAATCTGCGCATCATTTTTTCTTTGTTCTCTGCCTTGATTGTTTTACAGTTTCTGAACTGAATCTGAACAAGCACTGTAAGCTGATTTCTTAGTCCCTGGAAGACAAGATCCCTGCAAGTATATTTTACAGAACGGCTTATATAGCCCCCCCCTTCCCAATTCACTACAATTATATTCTTTAATGTCAGGCAGAAGGAACAATAAAACAGATGTACTGTCGGTAGAACTGTTCTCTTCTTATAAACTGACTCCCAGAGAAGCAGCACAGAGGGAAGTGGCTCTGTGTTTTTTTTTTTTCCTCCTTAGATGCACATTACATCATGTTCTTGTTTTAGATCATTATGTCATCCCTGCCCAAGCGCATTATACAGGGTTGCATCAGCAGGAGCTATTTTTGAGGAGTGCTGCAGTGTTTCAATGGAGCTGCTGAGAAGCACTCAGAGATGTATAAGATTCATAATTTGCCAGAGATTAGAAATAAAGGAAAGCCGGGCATATCAGATAACATACATTTTCATTAGCCTTATTATTGAAATGGGCTGCACATTGAAGCCATATTCAGTTTTCAGTTGCTTCCTGCAAGATATCTGCTATATATTCTTCAATATAACAATGATGTATACACGCAGGTGACACCCTTTACATACAGAGATGGCTGTGCTGACCCAATTATCAATGCACAGCACAGATTGGCAGCTTCAGGTTGGAAACGGGGCATCCGGGAATATATAAAAAAAAGCATGTTAAAGTGAACCTGGCAGTCACTTTGATGGACCCTTCAACCTTGTCCATTCCTTTGCAGTGCATTTGAGCACATGATTTTGTATGCAGTATTTTGCACATTAATATGTGTTGCCTTAAAGCGTAACTCCACTTTTATTGAGAAAAAAACATTCCCCTCTGGGTGATCTCTGTACATTACAAGGATTTTAACAAACTTTGTTGCAGATTCCTACCTTTTGTAAGAGAACTGTCAGAATGCGCCCGGTGCGCACACGTGCGCATGCGCGCATTCACGGGCATCGGCAGATTTCCTCGCGCACCAATGCACATGCCCGCTGCGTGCACGCGCAGGAGCACCTCTGGCCACAATTGGCGCTAGACAGCCTATTTTAGGGTTGCTCTGACTTCTGAAAAGTGCTGCATGATCTTCAGCTGTGTCCTGAGATTCTGAAACCCTGTTTGTCTGACTTGATTTCCTGTTGCTGAACCCTGGCTTTCCTGACCCTGTTTCTGGACTCTGATTACTTTGATTACCGGTTCCTGATTTTGGCTTCCAGTTTGACCCTGCTCCTGTTTATGCCTTGGTACCTCGCTGCCTGCCCGTTGCTGAACCTGGCTTACCTGATGACCTCACTCCTGTCTCCTGCTTGGCTCCACGCTGTTTCCGAGTACCTGTACTGGCCGTCCATCCTCTCAGCTTTGCTGGTTCCAGTTCTTCACCAGAAACCCTGCCTGCACTTCCAAGTCTGCAACACCTCCTGCAAGTTCTGCACGCAGCATTCACAGGCACTCGTGTTCCTCCTGATCCTTGCCACCATCTGTTCCACCTCCAGTGGGGCTTGGGTTGGAGATACAAGAGGGGCCGACTTTGTCATTTCAGGCTCCTACCAGGTACGTGACACCTTTTGTTATTCTGAAGAAATCCCTGTATGTTTGTCTGTGTCCATGTCGTAACGTGAGTCTAATGGGAGTGGTTCATAATTAGGGGATGCCTGAAATCTGACTTGCATCTTAGGGCAGACTTCTGGGAAAATTAGCCAATCACTTAAAGCAGGAAATTATGTTTCGGGGCGGCGTTCTGTACACATTCTGTGTACAGAACACCTCCAGGTAGCCATATTGCCTTGTATTTTCAGAAAATTACAGAGCTGCAGATTAAAAAGGAAAGGTCATTTGTAATACTATTCAATTGTGATATGACTTGTGTCGCAATTGTATACACTATAATATTTTTTCTTTATTTACTATTTTATTTTTCCCAATGAAAGTGGATTTACCCTTTGAAGCCTAAGTTTGGTAAAACAGCACAAGAAATTTACATTTAACCCTTTCACTGGCAGAGCTGTTTTTGTGTTTTTAAAAAATAAAAAAATGTAGGCCTGAAGATTAAAACACCCAAACATTATATATTTTCGGAAAGCAGGCACCTTGGAGAATAAAATAGGGCATCATTCTATCACATGACATTTGCACAATGGTTTATCAATTGCACAGTTCTAAAAATACATTAAATGAAGAAACACATTAAAGTTCATTTTAGCACATTTTTGGTAGAATATAAATGATGAGGTTGTGCTGAGTAAATAGATACCCAACATGTAAAGCTTTAAAATTGAGCGTGCCCACAAAAAGACAACAAACATTGGTACCCCTATAGGTAATTTCTTTAGCGTTAACTATAAATATAGTCCCTAGAAGCACCGCTCTCACTCGGACGTGCACCCTTTCTACCCCCTTCTTTATTCACAGAAGCTATACTTTAGCATCCATGAATGAAAAGCCCTCTATGAATGGGAGAGGCGGACCTTTCATTAATCTACCTGTCCTCCATAGATCGCTTTTCATTAATTGAAGCTATAGTACAGCTTCCATGAATGGAGGAGAGGGGTTAAAAGAGCGGCCATAGTTGGCACTCTTGATAAGTTTCTGTAACAGGTCCCCCGGCTTTATTAACCCCCTCAGCACTGGAAGATTATGGCTGCAGAGTATAGGAGGAGGGAAGAGAACAGAGCAGGTTTACAGTACTTACTGTAAATGTAAGTACTGTGCCTTGTGCTAATTAAAAAAAAGTTTTACCTAAACTACCTTTGCTTTGCATGTTGGCAATAGAAAAGAAACTTCCTTTTAGCACGTGTATTGTGGTGTGCTGAAGTACATGGATGTTGTATGAGGCCAGAACCTTGTTGTATAACTAGAACCTTCAGGGCCCAGGTGCAAGAAACCATAAAGGGCCCACTTGACTCACTGCTGGGTCCCCCAACGGCAGCTGAATGTCAGGTTCAACCTTTATTAGCCTGTTTGTTCCGCCACTGCTGTCAGTGTTTTTTTTTATTTTTGTTTTTTTTTTTAACATTGTATTACATTTTTTTTTTACAATTTTTTTTGTTTATTTTTTGCAATTTTTAGGAGCCCCGTGGAGGAGCTTTGGTGAATTATCAGGGTCTAAATACCTTTGATATGGAGAAAGGAGATTAAAGACCTAGACCTCAATCTCTTTCTCTGTTGCCTCAAAATGAATGGACAGGAATAGCTCTGTACAGAGCTACCCATGCATGCATAAACTGAAGTATAGTAAATACAGTTTACTATGCCTCTGTTATGAATGAACAGAGTCATTGATCAGTACGGATTAACAACTCTATTCATTAAGACATGGAAGGGGCCAGTAAATTACATATTTACCGGCCCCTTCTCCGCTCTCCATTCTGGCAGATCCCTCACAGTAGCCTGCGGGAGAGGGGAGGGGAGAACCTGGCAGCGCTGCAGGGGATAAGTGAGAGTACAGAGGAGCTTAGAACAGCAAGAGGTGGATAGGCGGAGCGGTGGGATGGCGAGTGGAGGAATCAATCCTCTCCATTGTCCTTCTGCAGCCGCTGAAAGGCCGCAGATGTAAAGTGGAGGGGATCGGTTGCTCTATATGCCACCTCTCCTATCCAGGTGTACCGGGGCTGCACAGGCCCCCTGCAGCATGGGGCCAGGTCACAATTGCGACCCCCTATACGCACGCCCCTGTATGAGGCATATATATTGTGGTGCACAGAAGCACAAGTGCATTGCAGACTACTATAATTGCATTGGAGTGCCATGCTAAATAAAAATTAATTGTGGTAATGCGCAATACAATAGTATGAAGCCAGCCTAAAAGTATATAAGCAAAAGCAGAAACACACTGACTCTTTTAAATAGTTCAGCTACATTATAAAATTCACTAGTGATTAGGCTAGAGCTACACTAGTGATTTTTAGTAGCTGAGTCATAACACTAAATGCACTAGAGATTAATCACAACTGTTTTTTTTTTAAGATTCTAAGCACAATTCTTCTAGTGAATATATAACACCAAATAAATATTCCAAGACTGAACATGATTCCCCTATTACGGTAGTTTCTGCCAACATCATTTGAGCAATAGGTCATTTCCCATGCTGGTCATTGTTTTAAGTGGTAAGGGAATTCCCTACATCACTTTTCATATTTACACTAAGTCTGTAATGCTGGGCTAGTTATCTCTGAGAGGGAGTAAATATAATATGTTGTAAAAAACAAAAAAAAAGTTATTTGTGCAGCTCTAGTTTTAGGCCAATCATGTTTTTTTTTTTTGTTTTTTTTTATCATCCCCCTCTTACCTATTTAGCTAGGTTATCCAGAACTGCCCCAGATTTTGCACTCTCATGTTTTAGTAAATTAACCCCTGTATGAACATTGTACACTGTACACATTTGAGACACAGAATCTCATCCTGTTTAAAAGGATGCAATTTGGCAGGCAGGAAGGAGGCATTTATCAGACAAAAATATGAAACGAAAATGTGTTTCCTCAAATTTTGTATAACAATTAACCAGATTTGTTTAATGCACTGAATTACATCTTTTTTAATCCAAGTAAATTGCAGAAGCGGGACAAGCCATTCTTATATAAGTTTTTAGAGATGTGAAAAATTCTAAAGAATAGAACTCTTTTAAATAGGATTACATTTGAGGAGTAGAGAGAAGTCATATTTCAGACCAAACTATTCACTTGTACTGTTATTTTTTCTTATACACAATTTATTTTTTTTCATATTAATAGACAGTTGAAGAGAAAACAAGCAGACTCCATTTTTATTAAAAAAAAAATAAAAACAATATTTGCCTGTGGCAAAAGGAGAAAAATAGGTATATTTGTTTGGCCACAAAATTCAGTTATTAAATGAGAACAGGTGGTTTCTATTTAAGGAATCATTGTCTTTGCAAAACAGATGTCTAAAAATTCAGTTTTGAGTTTTATTGATGCCAGCACACTGTAAAGCAACACACATATTCTTGCAGGGCACAGGATATTACCCTCCCAAAAATGTATATTCTTTGCAATAGTCAAGCTATGTAAAAAAAGGGATTGGGATGCCAATGGTGCTAACACGCCATAATTCTACAGAAATATTAGTGCAGCACACATGATGTTAAAATTCTGTGCAAATGTAAAACAGCTGTGGAAAAATTGGGTTTGGATGATAAAAAACTTTAACCCTAAGAAATATTCATATAACACACAAGATGTTATTTGATCAGACAATTCCACAATCTTTGCAACTGTGAAACAGCTTTGAAAAATTAGGTGTAACGTGGATCATGAGGGTTGGCAACCAGTTATGGTCCCTATGAAACAAATCGCAGGTTCATTTCACAGGCTTTGGAGCATAAACAAGTGCATCCACCATAAATTAGGGGAGGTGGAGAAATCAGAGTCCTAGTTTGGCTAAGGGTGACATTGTCCTCAACTATCTTCCCCTAGTCATGTACAATTCCTGGAGTTTTGAGAATGAAACCCACCCCTGGAACCTACCCCATGTCCTCCTCATCTTGAACGCTGCCAAGGCAACCAAACTCCCCCTCATGCTCCTCCTGCACCTGCTGAGGCCTCACGGGGATGTGTCCCCATATAGCAGGCCCTGAGACAACAGGAAGTCATTGTCTTCCTCCTGTTGCTGTATCTCTAGTGCCCCGTCTATAAGGCCATGCAGTGTCTGCTCCAGCAGGAAGACTACAGAAATTGTGACGCTGATGCCGGCATTGTCATAGCTCGCCATTCTGGTTGCCTCCTCAAATAGTGATGTGTCCTCTATGAGGAGTCACTGACACAGGGAGAGGAACCCCCTCTCCCCCTTGTGCCATATTCGCACAGATACTCATTTATAGCCTGCTGATGCATGTGCAGTCACTATACCACAATAAAGGATCCTAAGAAAATTAAACACAAATACAATAGAGCTGAATGACAAGAAAGTACAAGTACCTACACCATTACTAGAAAAATAAAGCCTTTTTAAAAAGTAAATGCTGAGGACAAATAGGAAAAAAAATGAACAGCTTAAAAAAATAAATAAATGAAAATGTGAAAATTCATGTGATGTGGAAACTGATTAACCTCATAGAGAGAAGAAGAAAGTGAAAAAAAATGTCCAATTAAATCCACATCGGTGAAATAATGGGTATTCAAATGAAATCCATGAAAAGGAGGGTAAGTCCCAATGTCTTCAACAAAAACACAGAGATTACATGTGTAGAGGAGACAGCCACCACCAACTTTGAGAAGGCTTACTGGAACAGGTGGACTCAATAAGGCATATGTCCAATGAGTCAACAAGGCTTGAGGTATATAAACACCAGTAAATGGAGCTTGCATGCCACTTGATCCAGGACACAATAGGGTATGATCCCTGGCACCGCTCAAGGTATATATGGTTGGTCAGGACCGGCAGCTTCAGACCAAAAGATGGACAATGTCTTCCCCAAACACTCAAACGGTATGGCCAAAAAAGAGACAAATGCTCCACATAGTGTAAAACCAATGGTGTAAACAAATTTATAAAAAAAAGCAGTAACACTCACATTTCTTTGAATAAAATGCACTTAGAGGAATATTCCAATATCAGTCAAAGTAATGCAATGGCATCAGCAGGGCTCATACCGACGCGTTTTGTCTAAATAGACGTCATCTGGGGTATAAGCCTGCTATGGTCATTGCGCTTATATAGAAAATAAGACCCCCAAATTAAGTGCCAACTTATTACAGGACATCCAGGTTGTGGATGCAATCAGACAGTCACTTCCTAGTTGGCAAGATGCCGCAGCTACGTGCGGGCCAAGCCTCGCTCTGAGCGTCCGTCTGGCTGTCCGTCGTGCCAGCTGCATTATCAACTCACAACTTCCTGTGTGAAAAGAGGTGCGGAAGCATGCGGATCAAACCTCGATCTGAAATGACAAGGTTGACGCCCACATCCGCCACATCATCTGTCAAGTTCCTCTAAGATACCAGGAAGCAATACAACCAAGCCTCAGTATGAACGAGGAAGAAATAGTAAAATCTTGTGATGACAACACAACGCAAAGGAAGCATTAAAGATCGTCTTTTGTAAAAACAAAAAAATCAAAATGCATAGCGAACACCTGGAAGACTAAGTCAGGGTTGGCAATCCATATCAGGTCAATAAAAATAGTTATTAACAATTGATAAAATTGTTAAATTGGTAAACAAATCAATAGGTGGACAGACCTGCCAGAAAAGTAGAGAAAAATGCCTATAACATATTAGGAGCCCTCGACTAAGATGTTAATAATACTCAATAAATGAAAAAAATAGATAAATCAAAAGTGTAGAAAGTATCAAGTCATACCCTATTAATGAAAGCATTAATGTATCACTCCCCATTCATACCGAAGTATACCGGCGAGTGGGACTGTAATTCATATATCCAAAAGGAATGTATCTGTCAATAATCAAAAAATTTGTACCACTAGGATCATGATTATTGTCAGGGCACCATTGGCACCGAACCGGGGCGTCGGCGTACGCCTATGCGCCGGCGCGCGCCGTTGCGCGCTGCTCAGCAAATACCTGTTGTTCCCGGGCATCGGCGCGGCGCTAGGGCGCGCGCGGGTTCGCGGCGCTTGGGCGCGCGCGCGTGTGCACGTGGGCGCGGACGGGCGTGCGCGCGTTCGCGATAGCGCCGGTTTGGCGCCAAGGTGCACTTAAAAGCCCCCCTGTGCTTTGACACATTGCTGCTTCGTCTCAGCTTCGTGATTCTAGTATTTGTTATCTGATTGTTTGCTACCTATCTGACCCGGCTTGTTTGACCATCCGTCCTGCTCCAATCCGACCCGGCTTGTCTGACTATTCTTATGCTACCTGCCTGATACCGTTGCTGAACTCTGCCTGCCTACCGACTCTGCCTCTGCCTGCTGTACTTGCCTGCCTCATATCCTTGCTGACCCGGATCGTCTGACCCTGCTTGTTCCTGCTCCAGAGACCTCTGCACATTCAAGTGTTCCAGTCTGCTGCTTCCAGTCTCACCTGATCTGCAGTCCAGCCATCCCTGCGGGATCTCTCACCTCGTCTGCATCAGAGACTCAGCTCAACAGGCACTCCTACCCCACTGCGCTCAGGAGACCACTGTCCCCATTCCAGTGGCTCCTGAACCAGCGTTGTATGAGAGGTCTTCTCCTACAAAGTCAGGCTCTCCTACCAGGTACCTAACAGTACGAAGCAGCCATGTCTGAGCCTGCAGGAGATACCTCTCCATTGAAGGAGATATGCACACACCTGGCAGCCCTCACCCAAGCAGTGCAAGCTCTTCAGGACAATTACAACAGACTGGAGGGACAAGTCCAGAACCTTGCAGGGGTTAATCCTTCAACCTCCTCTTCACCGGCCGCCCCAACACAGACTGTTCCAGGGCCTTCAGTGGTAATGCTCCCTCCTGAACCACGAGTCCCCACTCCTGAAAGATTCTCCGGAGACCGGTCTAAGTTTCGAGGTTTTCGCAATGCCTGCCAGCTCTTTTTTGCCTTACAGCCCAGAACCTTTTCATTGGAAGCCACAAAAGTTGGATTTGTCATTTCCCTCCTCCAAGGGGAACCACAGACCTGGGCACACCGTTTACTTGAAGGGGACTCAGCTCCAACCCAATCCTTATCGGCCTTCTTCGAAGCTATGGCACAATTGTATGAGGATCCTCAACTGACTGCCACAGCTGAATCTGCTCTGCTCGCGCTCCAACAAGGCCGCAAACCTGCGGAGGACTATGTTGCTGAATTTAGACGTTGGAGCGCGGATACCCAGTGGAACGACGCGGCTCTGCGTCATCAATTCCGCATTGGACTGTCTGAAAATCTAAAAGATGAACTGGCTCGAGTTGGTATTCCAAACACCTTGGAGGCCTTGATCACCCTCACCATTCAGATCGATCGTCGCCTCCGAGAACGCCGATCTGAACGGGCAGTTCAACCTAACCGCCCGACCTGGATGACACCACGTGCACCGATTCCTGCATCTCGCTACCTACCTGTGCCAAGTCCACCTCCAGTCAATACCACATTAGATACCTCCGAACCAATGCAGCTAGGTCTGATGCGACCTGCCCTGACCCCCGAAGAACGTGCCCGACGTCGACAATTGAATCTGTGTCTCTACTGTGGAGGAACCGGGCATTATGTCTATAATTGCCCAATCAGAATGAGTAAGTGTTCATCTCCTATACCTACCAGTCTCTCTGCTTTATCCACAAATTCTACCCATCTTGCCATTCCTCTCTCATTACAGCTTCAAGAAAAGACACTCCAAGTCAACGCAATTATTGACTCCGGGGCATGCAGCTGCTTTATAGACTTAAGTTTTGCCAACCTGCACAACATCCCTTTACAGACTAAAGCCCATGGACTCTCTGTCTTCCTTGCTGATGGCTCCCGTATCAGATCTGGACAAGTGACACAAGAAACCCTGCCATTACCCGCTACGACTTCTTCTCAACACAAAGAACTGCTGACCCTTGACGCCATCTCCTCTCCCATGTTTCCCATTATCCTGGGCATTCCCTGGCTTCAGGCCCACGATCCACACATCCATTGGGCAACTGGAGAAATAAAATTTCTGTCATCCTACTGTCAGGAACACTGTCTGGCGAAGGACTCGGATCCCCAAGCTACCCTACTTTGTGTGGACTCCGACCAGACAAATCGTCAAGCCATTCCCAAACACTATCATGACTACATGGATGTCTTCAGCAAAAAGGGGGCAGATTCTCTTCCACCTCATCGTCCCTACGATTGCCCCATCGAGTTGCTGCCAGGATCCGAAATTCCCTTTGGACGCATCTTTCCCCTATCCGAAAAGGAACAAGAAGTGTTGAAAGCATACATTGATGAAAACTTAGCCAAAGGTTAAAACCCCGTCAAGCCCGTTGGGCGCTGTTTTTCTCACGCTTCTCCTTCCACATTACGTATTGGCCGGGTTCAAGAAATGTCAAACCAGACGCATTATCTCGAATGCATGACAACCCAAAGGATTTATCTGCCCCAGATACCATTTTACCTGCAAACAATTTTTTGCTCATTCAAGCTGATCTTCTTTCTCAGATTAAGGAAGCATCTTCTGGAGCAACCAGACCCTCAGGCCTTACCCTAAGTAGCAAGGATGGACTGTTCTGGAAAGGTAGCCAAATTTTTGTTCCTGAGGAGGTTCGGGTCAAGGTCCTGGCACTCCTTCACGATCACCCACTGGCAGGTCACTTTGGGGTTTGTAAAACTCTGGAATTGGTACAGCGTACTTTCTGGTGGCCCAATTTGAAGGACTTTTGTGAGAGATACGTCAAATCTTGCCCTATCTGTACCCAGAATAAGACATCCAGGAGTAGAGCTTGGGGTCTGTTAAAACCCTTGCCAGTACCCGATAGGCCCTGGAAGATGATATCCATGGACTTTATTGTGGAGCTCCCATGTTCAGAAGGTTGTTCTGCTATTTTTGTGATAGTAGACCGTTTTACCAAGATGGCCCACTTTCTTCCATTAAAGGGAACTCCGTCAGCTATGGAAACAGCTCACATTTTCATTAAGGAAATCATTAGACTCCACGGAATTCCTGTAAACATAACCTCTGACAGGGGGGTACAATTTACCTCACGTTTTTGGAGAGCTCTGTGTGAATCTTTAAAAATCAAACTGGCTCTGTCTTCGGCCTATCACCCTCAGACCAACGGTCAGACGGAGAGGACCAATCAGACTCTTGAGCAGTACATCAGATGTTTTACCTCTTTCTCACAGGATGATTGGGTATCCTTGCTGCCGCTAGCAGAATTTGCCTACAACAATGCCAAACACTCAGCCACCGGTCAATCCCCCTTTTTTGCCAATTATGGGTTCCATCTAACCTTTTTACCCGATTTCCTTCCAGAGTCTTCAGTCCCGGCAGTACAGAGTACGGTAGACTTCATCAACCATAACAACCAGATGTTGCAGGAAGCAGTATCCAAGGCTCAGGCGGACAGCAAGAGGATCTTTGACCGGAAGAGAAGAGGGGAATTGAAGCTTCAGCTTGGTGATCAGGTATGGCTATCTACAAGTAACATTAAACTAGCATGTCCCTCTAAGAAGTTGGCACCTAGATTTATGGGACCGTTTCCGGTCAAAAGAAAGATCAATGAAGTTTCATATGAACTGACTTTACCTGACTCCCTCAAAATACATCCCGTGTTTCATGTGTCATTGCTCAAACCTGCTGTACCTGATCCCTTCCCCGGTAGAGGAACTAGACCTCCTGAACCCATTGTGGTTGATGGCAACGAGGAATTTGAGGTCGAGGCTATCCTTGATTGCAGGAAAAGACAAGGTCAGATCCAGTTCCTAATTAAGTGGAGGGGCTACGGCCCAGAAAGTAATTCTTGGGAACCAGATTGTAATGTGCATGCCAGGCGTTTAGTGCAAGCCTATTTTTCTAGTCATCCGGAGAAGAAAAGGCTTTTGGGCACCGGGAGGTTGCCCCTTGGGGGGGGGCAATGTCAGGGCACCATTGGCACCGAACCGGGGCGTCGGCGTACGCCTATGCGCCGGCGCGCGCCGTTGCGCGCTGCTCAGCAAATACCTGTTGTTCCCGGGCATCGGCGCGGCGCTAGGGCGCGCGCGGGTTCGCGGCGCTTGGGCGCGCGCGCGTGTGCACGTGGGCGCGGACGGGCGTGCGCGCGTTCGCGATAGCGCCGGTTTGGCGCCAAGGTGCACTTAAAAGCCCCCCTGTGCTTTGACACATTGCTGCTTCGTCTCAGCTTCGTGATTCTAGTATTTGTTATCTGATTGTTTGCTACCTATCTGACCCGGCTTGTTTGACCATCCGTCCTGCTCCAATCCGACCCGGCTTGTCTGACTATTCTTATGCTACCTGCCTGATACCGTTGCTGAACTCTGCCTGCCTACCGACTCTGCCTCTGCCTGCTGTACTTGCCTGCCTCATATCCTTGCTGACCCGGATCGTCTGACCCTGCTTGTTCCTGCTCCAGAGACCTCTGCACATTCAAGTGTTCCAGTCTGCTGCTTCCAGTCTCACCTGATCTGCAGTCCAGCCATCCCTGCGGGATCTCTCACCTCGTCTGCATCAGAGACTCAGCTCAACAGGCACTCCTACCCCACTGCGCTCAGGAGACCACTGTCCCCATTCCAGTGGCTCCTGAACCAGCGTTGTATGAGAGGTCTTCTCCTACAAAGTCAGGCTCTCCTACCAGGTACCTAACAATTATTGTGCTTACGGTAATGTTTCGGTACACTATGATTAGTGGCTCCCTTCTTAATTTTAGCTATATGCTCATTGACTCACACTGAAAAGGAACAAATTGTTCTGCCAACATATTGTTTGCCACAAGGGCAAGTCAATAAGTACACAACGTTCTTAGTAGCACATGAAGAAAAAGGTTTGCAGTAAGAACGATTGGTGGCTGTGGATTTAAATTGTTGTGTTTTGCATCTACTCCTTGTAGTGTGTTGGCACACATTAAATTTTTTGCATGGATACTAACCAACTAGATTATGGAAGAAGGGTTTATGATGTTAAGAGATATCTTGCTCTGTTAGCATGGAGCACCTCTGTAGACAACTTTTGCCCTATCGGGTAATAAGGGATCTATAATACAATCACTCTTCAGTATGTCCCAATGTTTGTTAATAATATTTTGGATTTGTCTATGTTAAATGGAAAAATAAGTTGTCAGTGACCATTTTAAAGAATCACGGGTATCTTGACGAGATTTATCCATCGATAGAGACCTCCTATCGACTTCTAAAGTTTTCTGAAGTTCTGAATCTACATAAACCTGATCATACTCTTTGTCTGGGAACCTTTGCCATAGGACTAAGGATTGATGTTTGAAATCTTGGGTATCTGTACAGTGCCTTCATAAATGTAAAAATTGACTACGGGGGACAGAACCTGGTAATAATCCATAGTGACAACTATCGGTGGGAATAAAGCCGTCACGATCAGAGGAACTGGACAGATGATGCAGCGGAAGAGGGTGTCGACCTTGTCATTTCAGATCGAGGTTTGACCCGCAAGCTTCCGCACCCCTTTTCACACAGGAAGTTGTGAGTTGATGATGCAGCTGACACGACACGGGTGGCCAGACACCGCACCATTTTGCCAAGCAGGAAGTGACTGTCTGATTGTATCCACGACCTGGAAGTCCTGTAATAGATTGGTACTTAATTTGGAGGTCTTATTTTCTATATAAGCGCAAAGACCGTAGCAGGCTCATACCCCAGATGATGTCTATTTAGACAAAACACGTCGAGATGAGCCCTGCTGATGCCATTGCATTACTTTGACTGATATTGGAATATTCCTCTAAGCTCATTTTATTCAAAGAAATGTGAGTGTTCCTGCTTTTTTAACCACTTTAGCCCCGGAAGAATTTACCCCCTTCCTGAGCAGACCATTTTTTGCGATATGGCACTGCGTCGTTTTAACTGACAATTGCGCAGTCATGTGAGGCTGTACCCAAACAAAATGTATATCTTTTTTTTCCCACAAATAGAGCTTTCTTTTGGTGGTATTTGATCACCTCTGCAGTTTTTATTTTTTGTGCTACAATTTTGAAAAAAAATAAAGTTTTTTTACTTTTTGCTATAATAAATATCGCAAAATTTAAAAAGAAAAAAAAAATTCTTCCTCAGTTTAGGCCAATATATATTCTTCTTCATACTTTTGGTTAAAAAAAAAAAAAAAATCGCAATAAGCACATATTGATTGGTTTGCGCAAAAGTTATCGCGTCTACAAAATAGGGGATAGATTTATGGCATTTTTATTATTATTATTTTTTACTAGTAATGGCGGCGATCTGCATTTTTTATCGGGACTGTGACATTGCGGCAGACAAAACAGACACTTTTGAAACTTTTTTGGGACCAGTAACATTTCTATCGATCAGAGCTAAAAATAGCCACTGATTACTGTATAAATGTCACTGGCAGGGAAGGGGTTAACACTAGGGGGTGCTCAAGGGGTTAAATGTGTTCCCTCAGTGTGTTCTAACTGTAGGGGGGTGGGTGGCGCTTCCTGAAGACGTGTAAAACGAAACGTACGTCGAGGCGGTACTTGGTCACGCAATTACATCACTTCCGGCCTCCGTGGTTCGTCCGTCCGTCGAGGGTGGAACGCACGCCGTTGCCGAGATCATCTGGGAAACTTCTCCCATAGATTGGATTCCTCCATTCTTAGACACGCTTTCCAGCCCCAGTGCCGGGCGATGGCACCTTCTATGTGAGTAGCCATTTGGCTATGTTCTGTTTTAATTTTCATTTTTAAATAAATGGTGTTACACTATGTTCGGTTCCTCTCCATCTATTTTATATCCCATACGTGAGATCCTGTGATGTGAGGACAAGAGTCTGGTATATATTTCTCCATTGCAGCAAGCAATATCTTGCTAAAGCCTATTTGACCTTTTTTTAATTAAATTGGTCAACTCCATCTGGTAAGCGGACACCCATTTCCATGAGCACATTGGTGTGGTCTTTTCAGTGATGGTGAAGGGATTTTGCTGCTCACGTTTTTGTTATCAAAGATTTACATCAGGATTTTACACAAATTTTTGATGGACTCTGTTATTGATGTCAATTCATATTTGATACACAATTATTTTATATTTTTTGACACTTTATGTCACGATTGTACAGTTATCCTTGTTCACTTTTGAATTTTGTTCACATTAGATATATAGGCAGGCTGGTATTATTACTATTATTTTTATTTGAATTTATTTTTATTTGAATTCAATTTCATTTAAGGGAATTTTTTTCATCTCATATGTACCAATATTTTCTTGGTCTAAATATCTAGCGCTCCCCAACCCCTTTCCCTTCAGGGGGGTGGGACTGCCTGGAGGAGGAGACAGATCATTGTTTCTATATACTAGGAACACACAATCTGTCACCTCTCCTGCCAGAACGGGGATGTGTGTGTTTACAAACACACACATCCCCGTTCTGGCTCTGTCAGGAGCGATCGCACGCGCATCAGCTCCTCAGTGACCCTTATACTGCGGCGGCTGGTCGGGAACCAGTTAATAAATTTGTTTACACCAACGGTTTTACACTATGTGTGCATTTGTCTCTTTTTTGGTCATACCGTTTGAGTGTTTGGGGAAGACATTGTCCATCCTTTGGTCTGAAGCTGCCGGTCCTGACCAACCATATATAGCTTGAGCGTTGCCAGAGATGGAGGGATCCTCCTTTATTGTGTTCAGGATCAAGTGGCGTGCAAGCTCCATTTACTGGTGTTTATACACCTCAAGCCTTGTTGACTCATTGGACATATGCCTTATTGAATCCACATGTTCTAGTAAGTCTTCTCAAAGTTGGCGGTGGCTGTCTCCTCTACACATGTAATCTCTGTGCGATTTTTGTTGAAGACATTGGAACTTACCATCCTTTTCATGGATTTAATTTGAATACCTGTTATTCACCTATGTGGATTTACATGGACATTTTTTTGACGTTCTTCTCTCTGTGTGGTTAATCAATTTCCACATCACATGAATTTTCACTTACTGTGTATTCACTCTCAGTGTGATATAAATTTATTAAGTTGATATGTTTTTATGTTTTGTTGATTTCATGACCTGTCAAGGTATACTAATGTTTATTGGTTGTTTTACACACATGATTATCTTGTAGTCATGCAGATATAAATACTTTTTCTCACCTTAGAGCTGCACATATCTTTTCCAATTTCATTATACATCTTTTGTCTTTTGTTGTGCTGGCTTTCACTAAACCTAGGGTATCAGCGCTGTATTTTTCCCTTTCTATATTTACTGAAATGTAGCAATGACAATGCAAAAAGAAAAAAAAAAGAGAACAATATCTCTCAAAAACTGACATGAATATAACATTAAACAAGATAATTAGTTACTATATATTGGACCTAGCCAAGCCAAAACCCAAACAGGAATAATTTAACCAGGGTCAAATAAAGGGGTATAACTAATAAAAGTTCAGGTGGCCTTGTTGCCCTCAGTGAATAAGTCTATTTAGTTTCGCCTTGTAAAATCACCTCCTCTAGGTGGTGGTGGGAATTCCCTGGCAAGAGCCATGAATCTCAATGAGTCAACCTTATACTGATGAGTGTGAAAAAAAATCCTTTGCTACGGGACTCTCCAAGAAATTAGCCAAGACATCAGAAATATGATTCTTAATGCACTTCCAAAATGCATGTCTCTTTTTACCTGCAAAAAAAGGTTCAGTGGCATTTAGCTTGCCTGCCAGTAGATGGCTCTGATCTCATTATAGTATAGTAAAGGGAAAGTTGTAATTGGGGGTTAGCTCCCCTTTTAGAGTAATCTGACCTCCAGTGATTTAATGGGTGAGGTTAGTGGTCACATAAATGCCAGTGGTGGGTGAAGCCATGGGGCATGATAGCCAAACCCTCCCAGAGCTGTGAAGATGTCCTGCAGTATTCATTTAAAGGGCCCTTTGCAGGACTAAAGTCCCATGTGAGGTGGTACAGAACATGGGTGAATAACTGTAGTCGCCCTATCTCCTCTGACGCTCATCTGTGGGTCCTGCAGCAGGCCTGGACAGAGCCCTCCTATGTGAGTAGTGGTGAAGCCTTAGAATCATTGCTACATCCAGAAGTGTACCTGGCTGGGTAGAGCAATAGAAGGGACAGTGAGAGGGAGAATAGTATACTAAAGAGGGCACCTTGATCCTCCTGACCCTTAGCTGTGGGTTCTGTAATGAGGTGATGGAAGCTCAATGGTGTGGAGAATACTACATGGGGGTAGTGGTCCCAAATCTGTGGTGCACCCAAGGAGAGGAATGGAAATGTAGAGGGAAGATAGCTTAAACATGAACTAACTGTTACAGAATGTCTAACTTTACATGTGGCACTCTGCGTTGAAGCTTCTGCTAGTATGTCGTTGTGATATGTCACGGAAAGCTTCCATAAAGTGCACAACAATGCTTTATGGTGTGGACATTCCTTTATTCTCAAATATTTGGGGCTCAGGCTGGGGATCATGTCATGAATGGGCCCATGGCCAGGAGCATAATACAATATGGTGTAGGGTTCTTAACAGGTGTGTGGCTGTCCTATCCAAGAAGAAGTGGGGCATTGACTTGCACAGTTGGCGCCAACACCTGCCCAATCCTTGCCCCCTTACACACTAACAAAAGGCTTCTGGGACAGTAGCCTTTTATAGTGTGTAGGCTGCATGTAAGAACCATCATTGGCCAAAGTTTTGCACTTAAGCAGACATCTGGTGCAAGACTTTGACCAATGACAGCTTTTTCAGTTCATTATGGGACATTCAGCAGAGCAGATCTTAACGACTGTAAAGGCACAATGTTTTTTACCTTCATGTATTCAATGCATGAAGGTAAAAAACCTTCTGTGTGCAGCAGGTCCCCCAATACTTATCTGGACCCCCTTTCGATCCAGCGATGTTCATGAGAACCTTGGTTTTCCAGGGACTTGCACTCCTGATTGGCTTTTGGCAGCAGCAGAAGCCATTGGCTCCCGCTGCTGTCCATCACAGCCAGTGAGCCAATCAGCAGACGGAGGGGGTGGGGCACACAGAGCCGCGGCTTGGGAGCGCACCTGCTTGGGTGCCCCCAGAGCAAGCTCTGGGAGCACCCGGTAGGAGGGAGGAGCTAGGAGCGCCAGCGTGGGACCCAATAAGAGGAGGAACAGGGCTGCTCTGTGCGAAACCATTGCACAAAGCAGGTAAATATAACATGTTTGCTATTTTAATGTAGCAAAAACAAGGGTTTAGTAACACTTTAAGGCTAAACAGATGAGGGTTTAGGACCGAACTCACCGCTCTTGTTGAGTTACATCTCTGCAGATGACAAATCTGTTAAAGTTAAATGAATAAAAAGCTCCCTTTTAATAAATTAACATTGAAATCTTTAGCATGCAGCTCTACTTTATTATGCCATTTTCCACCGCACGCTCTTCATATGATTCATCCGATATCTTTTTCCTTGACAGATTGTTCTATTTTAAATAGAAACATGTTCTGAGCTATTCAACCATTCTTCTATTAGCTCCATACAACACAAGGCCAAGAGCAAATTTATTTTTGTAAAAAATAAAAAGCATTGTGATACTGAACACCAGCACCCAATGCTAAGTACGGTATTTTAATAACCTATATAATGCATGCTGCCTATTGAATTGCTCTCTAGCTCTTTTACCCATAGTTGTTAAAGTTGGTCTGTACTTTTCTAGACAATGTTAATATATGATTGCACCAAACTTTCTACAGAATCTCACATGTAATGCAATGTTTAATGGAGAACTTCAGGCAAAAGCACAGACTCAGTGATAACAATGAAATATGTATAGCAATTTACCTTTTTTCTACTCTGTTTATGATCTATGGGTGTCAGGGAACAATGGCCTGCTTCTGTGGCCTTAGACAACAATGTAGCCATTCCATGTAACACAGTTCCTTCCAGAATTATAGCCCCCTAACAACAATTCATAACTTATCTGTTAAGAGATTATTTTAAATTGTGACCTTGGATAGCATGTTGCATTGACAAAACAATGGAACATAACCTGGTATCTGCTATATATGCTGGTGATTTCTATTATAACTATAATTTATAAACCTCAACGCCACGTAGACAACTAACCTAAAAATACGTACATGCAGTCTATGTTACCAGTCAAAATATTTGGAATTTTATTAGGCCACTTCCAATTCAGACACCTCTACCAGACAGCACAAATAGACCAAAGACCTTCAGTGCAGTTTAGAAGTTTAGCTTGGTCAAAGACTCATCCCAGCCTGCTTATTGAACACCTGAGGAACAGCAGCACACTAATGATATCATCACTTTGCTTTCCACTTGTGTAACCATGTTTACAGATTTAGATTCACAACACTGTGCAAGGCAATACAGCCCTGACTTATCTGAGTCCTGCTTCACATGGGTTCATAAGGGGCCAAAACTAAGGCCTCCAATGCACTATTACCAACACACACATTCCAGTAGAAATGGTTGTTCATATAAGTGGGTACTGAAGCGATTACTGGCTGGAACCGTATCTAATTAGAGCAAGAGAATGTCACCAGCACACCAACGGTCTCTAGAACTAGTCCAAAGTTTCATTCAGTGATCACATCGTTACATCAGATTGCAACGTTTCGGAGCCACCCAGGAACCCTTTATCAGGCATGTGACTACACATGCGTCACAAGCCTAATGAAGGGGTCCTGCGTGGCTTTGAAATCTGCTGTAACAATATGATCACCGAATAAAACTAAAGCCTGGTACATACTAGTATTTTTTTTTTCCGTTAAACCCAATGGGCTGAACGAGAAAAAACTGAAGAGCTCAGGAGGAGCCACTGTACTAACAATCCAATGTTAGTACAACGACCTCCCCTAACGAGCTATTGTGTTCTGCCCAGGGGATGGCCCCCCACCAGAACACACCGGTCAGCGCTCTCAGCCAATGGGTGCCGATCGGCAGACCTTTTTCAGTCATGACCCTTCAGACGCCGACCAAACGGCCAGCTTCCATCGGACCAGCTGCAGTAGACACGTGACAAATATTCAGCCCCTGTGTACCGTCCTTAAGATAGACTCATTACGTGTGTAAAAAACACAATAGTTCTGCTGCTTTCTTTCTGATGTTTCACAGAGGTGACAGGGAGATCACTCCCCTCCGGCGATGATGTGACCATTGTGGTTGGCTGTCATAGTGGTCAAATGATTGGGCACCGGTCCTCTGAGCTACCGATCATCATTAATGGGGACTAAAGCTGGCTACACACTATACAATTTTTATACAATTTTCTTTTACAACTGTCCTTTAGATTTACCAAAACCATATAATAGGAGGGCAAACCTAAACACTTTCTGTTTGTTTGCAGTCAGGCAGGCCAACAAAAATTGTATAATGTGTATCCAGCTTTAGAGTTGTATTTGACTGCTTGGTCTCAGTGCTCAGACCACCCAGTGAGACCACTCTTAGGACCTGTTCACATCTAGTGATTTGGGATCGCGGGTGGAATCGCATTCATTTTGCCCATGATCCCAAAACGCACTGCAATGCTGGCAAAATGCAGCATACGTGTTTGTGTTCCATTCATCTTTAATGGCACCTAAAATGCTGTGTGGTTTTACTGTGATTGTCACTAGATTTATCACACAGCAGTCTTGGCAAATCACGTCCCTTGAAGCTTGTGTTTTTTGGGAAATAAGCTTTGCACAATGCGGTTTGCCGCGGTTGTCACGTAATAAATCATGCAACAATCGCGGGCAGAATCAAGGCAATTCCGTCCGCGATCCCAAATCACTAAATGTGAACGGGGCCTTAACACAGAAATATCAACTGCCTAGTGACACATATATGCGGTGTGTGGGCATTAAAGCCCACCCCTTTGCTGCTCCACAGAAGTATTACACAGGCTGCAACAGGTTAAATAAAGGCAGTATGCATTTGTATCATGCATTTCTACAGACAACATTTGATTATTTATCAGTGAATAAATAACTGGATTACATTTTATTTTTAATATCCACCCAGAGTTCATCTTTGGATTCCAATGATTTGGGAGCATTTTGTTGAGTCACGTTGTAAAATTACATTTAGCTGTGTTGCAGCCCAGGTGTTTCCAACCCTTCATTCCTTTCATGATGTCAGAAGAATACTGTGGCCAGAAGAAACAGGGGTAGCTGTGGAGGAAGGAGACAGCCTGAAGAAAGTCGATTAAGGCAGGTTATTTAGGTCAATGGTGAACATTCACCATCCCTCTCACAATGAAGTTGCTTGACTAACCAATAAAGGCTTTACCATTGAAGTTAGTGGGGCTGACACTTTCCTTACTAAAATTGTGCTGTATTATAGGCATCCACAGAAACAGAGGGACTGGCAGGAACACCAGGGATTTCACTCAAAGGAAGCAATATGTAGCACCCTCTAGTTTTTCGCTAGTGCAGGTAAATTGTCACGCTTGGCTGGCAGCCAAGCCTGTGTGTTTTTCTTCTGGGTCAGGGTTGAGTGACTCAGGCAGAGCTGTTGACTCACAAGCAGCATCACCAACACCTCACACTTCTTTCCAGAATGTTCTGGTGTTTTCTGGAAAGGAAGGAAGCGAGGAAAGGTCGAGCTGCTTGGGGTATTCTGAGGAGCCCTGACCAATCTCCAACTTGGCAACTTGGATTGGCAGAGGGCAGCTCTCCTTAAATACCCAGGGTCAGCCCAGCTGGGGAGGAGTTGTTTGGGTGGAAGCTGGAGATGGAGTTCCAGGCTGTTTGGCCTTTGAGGGAGCTCGGTTGGGAGGTCTGGGAGGCACACCTGAGAGGACTGGGAGATTGCAGTCTGGGATGGGTGCAGAGCCATCGGAGTGGACTGAGGTTGCACGGGCAGTGAAGAGAGGCAGCTGCAGCCGGGAGGGCTGACAGTGCCTGGAGAGGTGATTCTGGGAGCAGTAGCCACACGTAGGACAGCTAGCACCAAGGACTACCATCTTTTTGCTACACCATTGGGGCCTGCAGTTCCTGCCTGCAAAGGGCATTTACTTTAGGCCTGGCTGGGTCAGGCCTAAAGTGTCAGGCCTGCAAATCAGTGCTAGCTGATTCTGGAAGAGCAAACAAGTGATGTGCTGGAGGTGTTAAGGCAAGATAGTCTGCAAGCCAGTGTTGTGCTGAGAGAAGAGAGGTAAATAGTTTTCACAATCCTTAACAATTTCTGCAATCAGCTGGGCATCTCATAACTACCCTATCCCAATCCAAGTTTAATCCCCTCAATAAAATTACAAAACAAAGTGCATGGACTGTTTTCGGTCTGAGAGTCACATAAATCGTGTGCCTGGCTGGGCAGGGTGACAGGCGGACCACAACTACCAGTAGCCCCTACAGGGGTACCGCTACAAATACAAAGAGAATAGGATACTTTTTCATATAAGTACATGGTACAGCAGGCACATACCAGGAATACGAAATGTAACATGGAGTAACATATTCTTTGTTCCACCTTAAGTCTAAAGGTCAGCATAACAGCCATGTTCTTCTTCTTTTTTCACCATGTGCTTATAATTTTGTTATGGTGCACAGTAATATTACTCCTGACGAAGCTCACCACTATGAGCGAAACATGTTGAGTTCTTTTGCTCCTCACTTAATATCCACTCTTTATTTCTTTATTTGAGTTGTTGCATGGCATTTTTAGGAGGGGTACTAAGCAGGCTTTTGTGCTAGCAGATATTTGAATGGAGACATTTGGGATGTATGTGCATATATATGTGTAGTGGGTGCCCCGCAATTGCGGCAGCCTGAAGCTTACATTAACACAGCAAAGCTGGCAGAGGTTCTTCTGTTTGGGGGAAATGAACCTGTCATGTCTGCGAGGGGATTTCTTCCCCCCCTCCCTTCTTCCTGTTTCATTGACTGACTGAATCTAATGTAATGTGAACTGACACACAGAACTGTTGTTCACGCTGCAGCCTCCACTTTGTTCCTATTGGCAGGAGGAAGAAAGCCAATTAAAGGACCATTTACAGGAGCCAATCAGAGGAACTTTAACAAGCTGCAGGAAGCAGCTGCAAAGGACTCTGGAATATGAAGTTCCAGCACAGAGCTGCCCCATAGATTTGTATAGTGACAGAAACTACCAAGACCAGCATTCTCTGTAGGCAGGAAAGTAAAAGACTTCATTTTAATTCCTAAAGAGGTAGTCAGTCAGCATAAGGCGGTGAAAGAGATCAGACCTGAGGGAGAGATGCTGTCTCTCAGGTGACTTCACTGCGCGATTCAGGCCTCCACCGCCAGTCGGGACATCCAGCCTGAGAGAGGGGGATCCCAAGTGCACATCCAAGTGCACCTGCACCGACGCTGAAGCGTTACAGTGTGAGGTGACCAATCAGGTCGCCAGTAGAGCCTGCCTGTTCCAGGACGTGCGTTTGGCCCCTTTCACATTGGGGCGGGGGCGGGGTTGGCGATAAAACGGTGCTATTTTTAGCGCCGTTTTACCTGCGTTTTAGCGGCGGTATTCGGCCGCTAGTGGGGCGGTTTTACCCCCCTGCTAGAGGCCGAGAAAGGGTTAAAGCCACCACTATGCCGGCGGTATAGCCGTGCTGCCCCATTGATTTCAATGGGCAGGAACGGCGTATACACTGCTCTTTCAACGCTCCAAAGATGCTGCTAGCGGGACTATTTTGCCGTCCTGCCAGCGCACCGCTCCAGTGTGAAAGCCCTCAGGCTTTCACACTGGAGTGTGAGGAGCGGCTCTTTCAGGGCGCTTTCACCCAAGTGTGAAAGGGGTCTTTGGGCCTTGATCACAGGATTGGGTGAGGGGGCTTTTTGCCCATTTGCAGGAAACAGAGACACTGCACCACAGAAGGAGTTAATTGAACACTGTACAGACATCATTGCTGATAGATCCATTTATAGGACACTGTATACAGACATCATTGTCCTCTCACCTTGCTGAGAAAGATCCTGCTTGCCTCACTTGATAAACTGGGCCAGCTGTGTTGTTTGGCCCTGTTATCCAGGAGTTTAAGTGCACAAATGAAAGTGGTTAGCTGAAGACACAAAGTCTTATCTTTTCTTCAAAAGGACTGAAGCTACTAGTGGCAAACGGATCCGCACACACATATTCAGGGCTCTGCATATGTATTGGGTGTGTGGGACAGTTTATCTAGGAAGTTAACTCCGGTTCAGACGCATGTGGCATATTCGGTCCAGTTCTGGTCACTAATCCTCAGAAAGGATGTGCTGGAGGTGGAGAGAGTCCAGAGAAGGGAAACTAAATTAATATGGGGACCTAAATTATGAGGAATGTATACAAACGCTAAATGTATTCTCCTTGGAGAAAATACGCTTATGATAGCAATATACAAATCTCAACGATGATCCCAGCATAAGTATGAAACTTTTCAGTCCCAGGAAGTGTAGGAAGACACGGGGCCACACGATTAGACTGGAAGAGAAGAGGTTTAACCTTAAGCTGCGTCAGGTGTTTTTCACTATCGGGTGGTAAGGATGTGGAACTCTCTTCCACAATCACTGGTGTCAGCGGGAAGTATGGTTGCTTTTAAAAGACTCGTGAACGTGCATCTTAGCAAAAACAATATAGGGGGATATGGGGTTTGGTTTTTTTACACACACACACCTACACAGGTTGAACTGGATGGACTGTTGTCTTTATTCAACCTTACCAACTATATAACTATGTAACAATGTACTGTATATACATTACTTATCATAGGAAGTGGCGAAGTAGATATTGATACAATGCAGTAGCAAGGCAGATCTTTTACCAATCATGAACTACTCAGTATTAAACTTGTATATATTTTTTGACTGAGACCAACGAGTGGCTTGGATGCATGACACCATACCACAGTAATTGGCCAGCCAAATTGCCTTTCCTTTGAATATTTATCTCCATTCTTCTTACTATTAGAAATGTATTATATCTCCAATGTAAGGAAGATAGGGGGCGCTAGATACCATATTATTCAAGTGCTCTAAATAAATAAATCTCCTGCATTACCAAAAAAATGGAAATGTAAGAAAGCTAGGGGGCGCTAGATACCATACTATTCAAGTGCTTTAAATAAATAAATCTCCTGCATTACAAAAAAAATGAAAAACATAATAATGACAAATCATAATTAGATTACACATTGAAGTGCCCACAATAGTGAAAAAAATATATAGTGATTGATTGTCCACATAAAAAAGTGATTTGAAGTGGTTGAAGTGATATCTTTCAATAATATCCCAATCTTGTTGCTGTAAACAAAAGGTTTTCCATCACCAAAGGAAAATAAGAAAAGGAAAACACCTCGAAGTAGTAGATATCTGCTTACCAGATACCAATGACTCCTTTAGTTAAAAAGAGAGTCACTAGCGCTTGTGCAGGGTTGTGCCTGCTCACATGGATGGCCGGACTGTGGTTGGTATTATAGGCATGGATCGTTCCCGTCAAGCTCATTCAAGATAGGATAAGGATACATAGGAAACAAAAACAGTCTCCATAGCGTAAAACCATTTATTAAAAAAGTAAACAAATTAAAAAGCCAAATGGCCGCTTACATTGGTGGGTGCCTACCCGGCACTGGGGCTGCTTGCATGTCAGGGTGACTTCGCAGTCAGAAAAAGCCTTTCATGTCTCCTCCACACTGGCGTGCGTTCCAGCTTACACAGGGGGGCAGCCAAAGGATCCGGATGTTGTTGGGTGATAGGACATGTGACCACATACGTGGTCACATGTCCTATCACCCAACAACATCCGGATCCTTTGGCTGCCCCCCTGTGTAAGCTGGAAAGCACGCCAGTGTGGAGGAGACATGAAAGGCTTTTTCTGACTGCGAAGTCACCCTGACATGCAAGCAGCCCCAGTGCCGGGTAGGCACCCACCAATGTAAGCGGCCATTTGGCTTTTTAATTTGTTTACTTTTTTAATAAATGGTTTTACGCTATGGAGACTGTTTTTGTTTCCTATGTATCCTTATCCTATCTTGAATGAGCTTGACGGGAACGATCCATGCCTATAATACCAACCACAGTCCGGCCATCCATGTGAGCAGGCACAACCCTGCACAAGCGCTAGTGACTCTCTTTTTAACTAAAGGAGTCATTGGTATCTGGTAAGCAGATATCTACTATTTCGAGGTGTTTTCCTTTTCTTATTTTCCTTTGGTGATGGAAAACCTTTTGTTTACAGCAACAAGATTGGGATATTATTGAAAGATATCACTTCAACCACTTCAAATCACTTTTTTATGTGGACAATCAATCACTATATATTTTTTTCACTATTGTGGGCACTTCAATGTGTAATCTAATTATGATTTGTCATTATTATGTTTTTCATTTTTTTTTGTAATGCAGGAGATTTATTTATTTAAAGCACTTGAATAGTATGGTATCTAGCGCCCCCTAGCTTTCTTACATTTCCATTTTTTTGGTAATGCAGGAGATTTATTTATTTAGAGCACTTGAATAATATGGTATCTAGAGCCCCCTATCTTCCTTACATTCCTTTTTTTGATTATCTATTTTTTTGATTATTCAAAAATTGGGGAGCAGCTTACACTGATTGTTTATATATTTCCACAAATTTTCTTTATTGTTGGGAATGTTTTCTTACTAGATGTATCACCAGTATATGTAATTCATATATATTATCTGCTGTCGACACCACTGGCGCGAAAGTTTTTACTATTTTCTATTATATCTCCAATACCTATATACCCCATCCTATAGGTACACATAATACAACATATGTTTGACTCCCATTATTTATTAAAATCATAATGTAAGGTACTGTGATCTCCTATTGGTTTTCGGTGTGTGTGCATGCGCACCCCCGTTCTTCAGTTCTTCAGTGTAATGCTTGCCAGCTAAAGAGAGCTATTTATACATAGAAGGCAGTTGTTAATTACTATAACCAGGAGTGTTGCTAGGTGGGAAAAAGACCAGGGGCTTCAGCCCGAAGGTAAACTTGATAACCCCTCCCACATTTTAAATTAAAAAAACCCTCCCCTTTCTGGCTCAGAGCACGCGCATGCCCTCTGAGCCAGCGATCTGCTCCAATCACAGGCTTCTCTGTGAGAAGCCTGTGATTGGATCCCATAATGCCCCCTTCTGACATCAGAAAGGGGCGTGAAGATCAGCACTGGGGCATTGGCAATGCCCATGAATTCGGCCTGATCAGTGCCCATGAATGCAGCCTCATCAGTGCCCATCAGTGCAGCCTCATCAGTGCCCATCAGTGCAGCCTGATCAGTGCCCATCAATACAGCCTTATCAGTGCAGCCTGATCAGTGCCCATCAATGCAGCAACACCAGTGCCCATCAGTACAGCCTGATCAGTGCCCATCAATGCAGCCTGATCAGTGCCCATCATTGCAGCCTCACCAGTGCCCATCAATGCAACCTCACCAATGCCCATCAATGCTGCCTCACCAATGCCCATCAGCTTAGCCTCAACAGTGTCCATCAATGCAGCCTCACCAGTGCCCATCAACTCAGCCTCATCAGTGCCCATCAATGCAGCTTCATCAGTGCCCAGCCCAGCTTAATTGGTGCAACCTTACCAGTGCCCAGTCATCAATTCAGCCTTACCTGTGCCCATCAAGCAGCCTGATCAGTGCCCATCAGCTCAGCCTCACCAGTGCCCATCAATGCAACATCACCAGTGCCCATCAGCTCAGCCTCACCAGTGCCCATCAATGCAGCCTCACCACCATTGCCCATCAAAGCAGCCTCATCATCAGACATCAATGCAGCCTGATCAGTGCCCATTCCATCAGCTCAGCCTTATCTGTCCCCATGCAGCCTGATCAGACAGCAGTGCCCATCAGGAGAGGAGAGCCGCCAGTTTACACAGAGCGGAGATCTCCCACTTACCCGGTGAGGCTGCAGTGTAACACTAAGTCCCGCCTCCTGGACCATCTCCTATGATGGTCATGACACATCCCGGCACTCGACCAGTGTGACTTCCATCAAAGGAGCCAGTCCAGGAGGCAGGACTTCTTATGTTACTCAGCCACGCCGGGTAAGCAGGAGATGGAGAGTCCCACTCTGTGTAAACCGGCGGTGCTCACCTCCCCCTTCTCTTCAGAGGCAGCCCGGCGTGCACCGCCCAGGATCGGTCCAAAAGCAGTCCGAGGGCAGTTGGCCTATAGCCCTGAGTTCCTGGCCAACCCCAGGTCTTGGGACTCGGGGCCAATCATTTTAATTATTAATACCAAGACCTGGGGCTTTTTGGGGACCAACTCGGGGCTGTAGCCCCGGTCAGCCCCCTCCTGACGCCACTGACTATAACAGCCAGTCAGCCAACATTTTCAGAAGAAGCCCATGACAGGTTTCCATTAAAGCAGAATTAAACCCGGGGATAAAAAAGGCCCCCAAGAGCTGTATGCCATAATCTACTAGTATGCACAGCACATTAGTACAATATGGCAGACTTACTTGTCAAGCGATCCCCTCTACTGCTGCGATGTCAGTGCTCTCGACTGTCACGGGCACTTTTCTCGCAGTTTTCCTTCACCCACTTGATTGGAGCGACTATGATGATGTCACTCCTGTACATGTACACAGTAGTCACATCATCACAGCACAGTTTGGAGCTGAAAATGAATGCTGAACTGCGCATGTGTGGCTCAGTGTACAAGCAGAGAGAAGCAGGTATAAAAAAGAGCCCTGATTCCTCTTTAAAAATCACATTTTTTCCCCTAGTAATTCCGCCAAACACCCAAAAAAAAATTAGTCAACATTGAAAGTACAATCTTCAAGCTATCAAACTATGTAAACATTATTCTGACATAGTTTATTACCCTGACTGTTGTAATAAATAACCTAACTAATCAGACTTGAGGTCAGAAGAGACTATGCTTAATTTGTCAGTTGCAAAACCACAGAGGTAATGTTTGCAGAAGTAATTTTTATGCAGGAAAGCAGCAATATTCTGCGCTCACCGCTCGAGTGTGAAATTAGAAAGCCATGTCGTATTAGAATGTGAAGGACAGGATGTGAATCTAAGCTGAAAAGGAAAGTATCTTTTTAAGAGGCAGAAACACTATTCTAGTTCACTTCTAGAGTTTGAATGGCTCCTATTTAGCTATAGTATATAATAAAACCTGCCCAAAAGATAAAAAGCAATAGAAAGATACTCAAGCATGACTCCATTAAAATTTCTCAATAACATAAAATGGCTCAGAATATGCATGGACCTATCTCTCTCTCTCTGTGAGCTCCATTTTGTTTAGGTAAGCTGCCTCATTTGTCATATTTAACGTCACACAAACGTCCATCATATTATTTATTTCTGGTGTTGTGTTTTTTTATTATTTTTGTTCAAGTACATACAAGCCTTGGGCACTATGATCTATATCTATTGCAATCAATAACTTTTATTTTCCCTAAAACAACTATGCTTCTCCATACTAGAAACGTTAAAGGTTTTCAAAAAATATGAGGCATCAACTTTAGTATCTCAAAGTAGAACTAAATTCTCTCAATCAATATTAACTATTTTCAATTCACTGCTCCCTCTCACTTCCTGCTTTTACAGGAGACATTGAGGGCAGCAGGAGCCATAGGTTGTGTGTGCCTATGGACACATACAGCACGGCTCGGGAGTGTGCACACACAGGTGCCTCCTTAGCACCTGGCTTGCTAAGGAGGCACCTGGAGCAGTGAAAAGGTGACAGTGCTGGCAGGAGATTGCCAAAAGAGGGTGCTTTCTGTGCAACATCATTGCACAGAGCAGGTAAGTGTGACATTTTATTTATTTATTTAAATTAGACTTTAGTATCACTTTACATTCTGCTTTGAGTAAACCTGAAAGTCCAGTTACAACTTTTCTATTAAAGTCCAACTTGGCCCCTACCTCCAGCCTTCTAATTCTTCCTATTGGCCAATTAGGCTAAATGATTGGTTTTGACCATCTCAATAAAAACATGTTACACCCCCTTTTCTTTCTGGGATATTTTTATATTTTAGTGCTGTGATAGTTTGACAACGATTTGGGCATGCAAAAGTTTACCCAAATTAATTTCACATTATTTTTTTCCGACAGATACAACTTTCTGTTAGTGGCACTTATTAACCAGTTGGTTTTTAATTTTTTACTATATCAAGAGGGAAAAAATGAAACATTTTGAAAAAAAAAAACAGTTTTCTCCCATTTTCTATTAAAAAACATATCAAATAAAAATGTCAGAATATTACAAACACTCCAAGATGGCCCATTTTTGGAAAGTGGACCGCCCGAAGGTGATCTATTTTTTGCCCCCTTTATTGCAAATGAAGAAACATGCTGGTATTGAGATAGAATGCTTAGCCTTAAAAAGTTGCCCACTGAAACCAAGGGCCAGTTCCCTGAAGGATAAAATTGCACTGCGTGCAATGGTTAAATATCATGGATAAACTCAAAACACTTTAAGCCCCCTCCCCTCCAACTAATCCTTCAATCATTAATAGTAAGTGTCACTTTACCCCCCCCCCCCATCCCCACACACACACACACACACAATACCATAATAATTGGTGGTTAGTGGCATTTTAACCCCTCCCCCCCATCATTGATGGTTAGTGACACTTTAAACCTCCTCAAAACAATCCCACAATCATTGGTGGTCGGTGACATTTAAATGCACCTCAACCCCCCTGCCATCACAGGTGGCATTTAAAACCTCCCATCATTAGTGGTCAATGGCACTTTAACACCCCCCCCCCCACACACACACACACACACACATACACACCTTGAATCATAATCCTTCCATTTTGCTTTAGCCTCTCTCTTTTCCTTCCATCAAGCTGCAGTCCTCATTCTTCCCCTTCCTCCAGAACACCAGAAAAACAAATCTGGCCCATTTCTTGATGCAGTGCACCACAACGCATAAGATTCATTGCATCAAAAAAGTATGTACTATCTTGTGCATGGTTTGCTACTACACAATGCAAAAGTCCTAAGGTGACCCATGCTTACATTTTTTTTCTTCAAATTTCCAGTGATGGAATAAACCAAATCATATACTTTGCGTGCAATGACTAACAAGGAAAATATACACATAATAGACATACACATAACATCCTAATTACAATGAATATTATCCACCAAGACAGGTCAGTGCAGGTAGTACTACTGCTCTTTGGCCTATGAGATGATCTGCAAGTGATAAACAGGCTTCATAGCTCATACATTATATTACCAATTATATTGGGACACCTGCCTTTACACGCACGTTAACTTTAATGGCATCCCAGTCTTAGTCTGTAGGGTTCAATATTGAGTTGGCCCACCCTTTGCAGCAATAACAGCTTCAACTCTTCTGGGAAGGCTGTCCACAAGGTTTAGGAGTGTGTCTATGGGAATGTTTGACCATTCTTCCAGAAGTGCATTTGTGAGGTCAAGCACTGATGTTGGACGAGAAGGCCTAGCTCACAGTCTCCACTCTAATTCATCCCAAAGGTGTTCTATCGGGTTGAGGTCAGGCCAGTCAGGTTCCTCCACCCCAAACTCACTTATCCAGGTATTTATGGACCTTGCTTTGTGCACTGATCCAAATCATTTGGTGTGGGTTTTTTTTAGGGGTTGGGCTTGGCCCCTTAGTTCCAGTGAGGGGAACTCTTAAGGCATCAGCATACCAAGACATTTTGGACAATTTCATGCTCCCAACTTTGTGGGAACAGTTTGGGGATGGCCCCTTCCTGTTCCAACATGACTGCGCACCAGTACACAATACAAGGTCCATAAAGATATGAATGAGCAAATTTTGGGTGGAGGAACTTGACTAGCCCTGACCTCAAACTGATAGAACACCTTTGGGATGAATTGGAGCAGAGACTGCCAGCCCGGCCTTCTTGTCCAACATCAGTGCTTGACCTTACAAATGCGCTTCTGGAAGAACGGTCAAACAGTCCTACAGATACACTCCTAAACCTTGTGGACAACCTTCCCAGAGAAGTTGAAGCTGTTATAGCTGCAAAGGGTAGGCCAACTCAATATTGAATCCTATGGACAAAGATTGGGATGCCATTAAAGTTCATGTGCGTGTAAAAGTAGGTGTCCCAATACTTTTGGTAATATAGTGTATGTTAGAATACCTTTGATAGCACAAAGATAATTCCTTTACCTACCATGGAAAAATGAACGATCTTGTGACCTGAATTTAGATGTCTTAAAAGCTGTGTAAAACTATTTTCAGGAGGTTCTGTGGTTCAGTAATTGTGACAATGATAGAGATTAGGAGATACTGAACATCTCTATAGGGGAGCTTTCCAGCATCTAGCACCATCCCAGTATTCCTTGACGGAGAGCATGCATTGTGGGATCTCCTTAGTTGCCTTGCAACAACCAGGGTGGATGTGGTAGAGTAATGAAGCAGTGGCATGGTGGGGGTATAGGCCAATGTTGCCTATCCTTTAACAGGGGCAGAGTGAATGACCGTGGTTGATAGGAAAGGGTTGCCTATAGTACACTAGTATGTAAGGTTACAGACTGCTGAATTATACCCTTCGGGGCAAGCCCAGTATAGGCTCCATTGGAGAACCCATATAAGGGCACCTACAATGAGGAAACTGGAAGTGCTGTCAGAATCCTCGCGTTACAGTTGAACTTGAACTGTACAGTGTTGCTGATGTCAAATACAAAGAGGAAGATGCGTAAATGTGTTATGGAAAGAATGGTTACAGCCTAATGTTAATAGGCTGATCACGCTGACATTCCTTTATTTCTGGAGGTGGACCTCTGGCCAGTAGTATGTGAATGACCAAGATGGAGGTGTTCCTCCATGTTTCAGGTGCATGGTGCCCCATTCTGTTCCTGTTGCAGGAGGACAGTGGGAGGTGCTCTTGGCCAGCATGACTGTCGCTGGCACCAAATCAGGGCCCTGCTTACATACAGTCCATCCACATTTCCACTTTTTAAATCATGAAAGTAATCCACTGTACAATATGGTCCATAAATCAAATGATATCTGTGCAATTGGTGACAATCCCATCTACATCAGAAACACACTCACCTTTTCATATATATCTTTTAGGTCAGGCATGTTTACCACCATTGGAGGACTGATTGACAGCCGGGCTCATATACACTCTCTCTCCGATATTTCAGTGCAAAAGAAGACTCCTCATAAGAACCTCATAATAAGTGTTTGGCGCAAAAGTTAAAAGCAATAATCCACATGAATGACAATATTATGCATATGAATGATGAACTAGAACAAGGGAACAAGCTTGACAAAGGAGTGCAGCCGTCATGCCATTCACGGCTTGCTGACTCAGGAAACGCGTTGCATGTGCGTGACGTCATCGCCCCTCGCCTGGATTACTGTTTGCCTTCCAAGCCTCATTCTGTTACTCCTCCATCGTTGCCGGCCGGTGGACACAGCGCATCTGAAGACCAGTCTGATTACACATCCATAGCAGGGATGATCGACCTCACGGACCCCTTCAGTTACATCTGGGACTCTTATATGCCTTTTTAACTCAACTCAAATGTGAGTGCAATCTCTGTTGCTGCTCTTTATATTAAAATTGTTTTTAAGTCTGCACCCAGAGGCGCCTCCTTTCTTTGTTCATCAAGAACCTCACCCATCTATGTTATGGACAGTAGGAAAGGGATGAGTTCCACAGTCCTATTTCGTTTCTGTTGTCTTGATACAGAAGGCAAATGAGTGCTATCATCACAGGACCAAACGTGTTTTACTGGCAGAATCACCAGATTAAAATAAAGGAAAGAAAACTTAAAAAATAAAGAATAAAATGAATGCAGCTACCACATCTAAGGACTGGCTGCAAAAAAATAGCATTTTTACATTTACGTAGATTCCCTTTAAAGTGGTAGTAAAGTCCGTTCTGACACTTTTACCTACCGGTAAGCTTATATTAAAGCTTACCTAAAGGTAAAATGAACTGCTTTTTTTCTCAGACAAAAGGTGCAGGAACTTCCCTTTCAAGTCCCCCTTGTCTCTGCCCCCTACCCACCTCTGGGCACTGCCCCTTGATCCCTCCCTCTATCCACCTCCCATTACCACCCTTTTTAGAGAATACAAAACCAAGTATCATTTTATGGTGCCAAATAATTTCTATGGCATTTGTTAATGATAAGCTGCAAAATATATCCCTTGTGGCCTGCAAAATTTCACCCCCCTTTCACAATAGTTCCCCCCAGCAACAATAGACTCCCCCACAACAAAGTATCCAGCAAGTAAAAATAGATTCAGCGCAGCATTAGTAGACCCCAGCCCCCCCCCCCCCCCCCGTCAGCAACAATAAATCTCCTGCCAGCATCAACGGACCCTCCAGCAGCCAACAATAATAGACCACCCCTTTAACAGTAGATTCCTCCCAGCAGCGACTAAAACCCCTACCCTAACAACAACAGATCCTCCAGCAGCCAGCATCAATAGACCCTCCAGCAGCAGAACCCGCCCAGCAACAATTTACCCTCCTCCCAAGCAACAATAGATCTACAGCAGCCAACAAGAATAGACCCCTCCCTCAACACTAGATCATTCCCAGCAACAATTGATCCCCCCACAGCAACAACAGATCCCCCAGAAGCCAGCATTAACAGACCCTCCAGCACACCCCAGCACCCCTTGCCATTACGTGCATTCAGTGCTGGAGATGCCGCGTTCCCGCTCAAAAAAATCCCTGAAAATGAATATCTCCTAAACGTTTGATGCATACTAGCACATTGTGACATTCCATTGCAGGGAAATTGATGTTTCTTTTTTTTTTATTATTGGGATTTACTGCTCTTGAAACCTATTGCTTTACTCCGCATAGTAAATTGGAATTGGATTTGTGCAACCACCATTTTTTTTTCTTGAGAAAAAGTGTTGGTGGAGGCTGGCAACTTCTTGCTGATCACTTTCCTACACTACATAAACATGCATTCTTGTGAGATACAGCATGTATATTCATAGACAAATTATTTGTCAAAAAAGATTGTTTGGTGTTTGGATCAAGTCAACACATTCATCTGCAATCTAATAAAAAAAAAATTAAAAATGTTGCAGCGCTTAAATGTAGAGTTCCCTATTCATCTGCTGTGCAAAAGACTTTCATTCTGTTTATTCTCTGGAGTTTGGCTGATTTACATCATTGCAAGCAGAGTTCAGAAAATGGATGAAAAAATACACTTCTTATTTCATGACTCTTTCATCACACTAGTAACCAACTTTTTTTCTCTATGACTTTCTCGGTGTACTTTTGCACATCTTGTTCTGACTTTGGCAGACAGATATTAGTCACTAGTTGCAAATACACCTGTCATAGCTGATAAGGCCATACATGAGGTTATTTGTTTAATTTAGTCTGTGGTTCACTGTTAATCCAGTTTTACAAGCAGTGACTTTTTGTATTGTTTTTTTGTTTGCCATGTACAACAATTGTTCAAGCATATCTTATATTAATAATTGCATATCTGAGTGTGAAATGAACAGTGAACAATAAATGTTTCTAAAATATCAAGGTTTGCTGCATAACTTCAATAAATATGTTTTTGTAAATATTTTTCGTTTTGGTTAGAGTGGCATTTTGACAGATTCGACCACACAACATTGACTACTTCAATACAGGGCACTTACACCCCCTTCCTGCCCAAGCCAATTTTCAGCTTTCAGCGCTGTCATTGTTTAAATGACAATTTTTGCTAAACAAATAAAAAAAGACCTAAAATTTTGAAAAAAAAAAAAGTTTTTCTTTTGTTTCTGTTATGACATTTTGTAAATAAGTAAGTTTTCTCCTTCACTGATGGGCACTGAAAAGGCGGCACCAATCAGGTGGCACCAATGAGGTGGGACTCATGGGCACTGATAGGCGACACTGATGGGCACTGGTAGGCGGAACTGATGGGTGGCACTGATATGCAGCACTGATGGGCATTGATAGACGGCACTGATGGGCACTCATTGGTGGCACTGGTGGGCACTGATGAGTGACACTGTTGCGCACTGAAAGGCTGCACTGATGGGTACTTATGGGTGGCACTGATAGGCGGCACTGATGGGCACTGATAGGTGGCACTGATATGTGGCACTGATAGATGGCATTGATAGGCATCACTGATGGCACTGGCAGGCATTGGGGATGGGCACTGATTGGCAGCTGCCTGGGCACTGATTGGCATTTCCCTGGTGGTCCAGTGTGGTGGCAATCCCTGGTGGTCCTGGCGGCATCCTGGTGGTCCTGGGTGGTCATCCGAGTGGGGGGCTGTGCTGATAAACAATCAGCACAGACCCCCCTGTCAGGACAGCAGCCGATCGGCTCTCCTCTACTCGCGTCTGTCAGATCAATGGCTCTTCCTGTTTACATCGTGTTAAGCTGTGATTGGACACGGCTGATCACGTGGTAAAGAGCCTCCGTCAGAGGCTCTTTACCAAGATCGATGCAGCGGTGTGTCAGACTGACACACTACACCACAGATCGCCGCGATGCGCGCTCCCACGGGCGCGTGAGAGTGGTCGTTTTGGAGGGCCGTCATATGATTTTCACCCAGAATGAGAGCCGCGCCGCCTAGCCTTCATTTGACAGCTGGCAGGCGGGAAGTGATTAAAGAGTAACTCTACTTTTGTTGAGAAAAAAGTATTCCCCTCTGGGTGATCTATCTACATTGCAGGTATTTTAACAAACTTTATTGCAGATTTATTCTGAAGAAATCCCTGTGTGTTTGTCTTTGTCCAAGTGAATCTAATGGGAGTGGTTTCATAATTATCGATCTGCTGCTGCACCTGCAGGGCTCTAATAAGGAACATTACAGGGTCTGCATTCCTTTAGACGTCATTTGCTATTGAGAGTATCTCACCAAAAATGACATTTTTGTTGCAGGGGATGCCTGACATCTGACTTGTATCTTAGTGTAGACTTCTGGGAAAATCAGTGAGTCAATCATGCAAGCAGAAGATGCTGTTTCTAGGGGGCTTCCTGTACACATTCTGTATACAGAACACCTCCAGGTAGCCATATTGCATCGCATTTTACAGAAAATGACAAAGCTGGAGATTGAAAAGGAAAGGTAATTTTTAATAACATTCAATTACAATATGACTTTATTTAATTACAATTGTATATGCTATATACTTTTTTACCCCAGTTACCCTTTAAGCATTGCTAATTTGTTTTGATCTGCGCATTTAACACTCAAGAAGAACTTACAATTTACAGGGGGGGGGGGGGGAGCAATAAACAATACCATGTAGTCATCATGTAATGACTACATATGTTTATACTATGGTAGTCTCATTAATTACTTGCCTGCTGGGCACTTTTACCCCCTTCCTGCACAAGTGAATTTTCAGCTTTCAGCGCTGTCACATTTTGAATGACAATTGCACGGTCATGACAAAATTTTTATCATTTTTTTGAGACAGACAGAGCTTTTTTTTGATGGTATTTAATCACCACTGGATTTTATTTTTTTTTTGCTAGAAAAAAACAAAAAAAGACCGAAATTTAGCAAAAAGAAATTTTTTTCTTAGTTTCTGTTATAAAATTTTGTAAATAAGTAATTTTTATCCTTCACTGATATGCGCTGATGAGGCTGCATTGATGGGCATTGATAGGCTGCATTGATGGGCACTGATGAGACTGCACTGAAGGGCACTGATGAGGGGTCACCAATATGCAGTACTGAATGGGCACTGATAGGCGGCACTTATATGCACTGATAGGTGGCACTAATGGCCACTGATATGCAGCACTGATAGGTGGCACTGATGGACACTGATAGGTACTGATAGGCGGCACTGATGGGCACTGATAGGCAGCATGGATAGGCAGCACTAATGGGCACTGATTGGCGGCACTGATGAACAGGCACTGAAGGGCACTGAAAGGCAGCACTGACTGGCATCACTGATGGACACTGATTGGCATAACTCCTGGGCACTGACTGACATCACTGATGGGCACTGCTGGGCATCACTACTGGGCACTGTTGGGGCTGCACAGATAATCAGCCCATAGTCTTTACCATATTCATGTATTTCTTCCATATGAAGTACTTGGTTGATCCTGCCAGTCACCTTTCTGCCTCATTGTAAACTGACCACACAAACACAGAAGATGAACTATGTCAGTGTGGTCAGTTTTCATCCTTTGGCTGGCCATTCAGAAGTACAGAATACTGCGCAGATGCACAGCATGCCTGTATTGGTTAGTTTGTTCAACCACTATGCCCCCAAACCAATCACAGACTGCCTCTGGCCCACACCCCTTCCCAAACACAGCCTGACGGCTGAACAGACTATGGAATACAGGCACACTGGGTGTCTGCACTATCAGGAAGAAGAGATGCATGGTTACATGACAGAATTTTTTAACCTTGTAAAAAAGGTAAGATAGATAATATCTGAAACTTAGCAAAACATTTATGGTGCCTTCATAGCTGTAACTGGATCAGAAAGTGTCTATAACATTGTATGTTTACAAATACTTTAATGTAATTCAGGTTTAGGATGGCAAAGAGCATGCATAAACATGGATGCTTCACAGCAATGTTTTGGCAACTCATTTAGAGTAACATGTGCTACATAGCATAGTCCCTATAACAACAGACAGTCAAGTTATAAGTACCTGAAATAAATAAATAAATAAATAAAGTTGAGAGTCACTACTTCAGTAAAACAGTTCAGAACAGAACTACTTGTGATTATCCTCATAAACAGCGTACCTCACAGCAAAGTCTAGTTTTGGTAACATAGCTGAACAGCTGGAGGGATCCAAGGTCCAAGGACAAAGGGCTACCCTACTGGATCCAAAGTACTCTGGCATGACCGCCCGTGCTCTGGTTCTGACAGTGAAGGGCCTCTCACCTGGCTGCAGATCACTTACCCAGCTAACTCTGCCTCATCAAATGTGGCTATTTTAAGCTGCTGAGGGGGGAACCTAAGGATTTTATATTCCCCCAGGTTAAAGGAGCACTGTCAGTGCTGTCAGGACAGTAAACTATCGACGGTACAGGGCTTGGGGCTTATCTGAGGTCTGACTGATATAGATTGGGGATGATCTGAGGTCTGAATTGTATAATTTGGGGCTGATCTGAGATCTGAATGGCATAGACTGTGGCTGATCTGAAGTCGAAATTGTATAGATTGTGGCTGATCTGGGACTTAAATGGCATGAACTGGTGCTGATCTGAGGTCTGAAGTGTATGGGTCAGGACTGTTCTGAGGTTCATGATGTGTATGGAATGAGGCTGATCTGATGTCTGAAGTGTATGGATTTTGCCTGACATGAGTTCTAAAGTACACGCATACATTAGGTTTAAAGGGCATGCATGCATTAGCTTGATATTAAGGTCTGAATTGCATTCATGCATTGTGGCTGATCTGAGGTCTGAAGTGCATACATATATTGGAGCTGGTCTGAGGTCTGAAATATATAAACTGGGGCTGATCTGAGGTCTGAAGTGTATGAACTGGGGCTGATTTGAAGTCAGAAGTGTATAGATTGGGGCTAATATGAAGTCTAAGGCCAGGTTCACAAATGTGCGGCTGCGGGTTCATGCCTGGGGTCTGCTGCATGTCTGTTCACAGGTTCGGGTGCGATTCAGGTCTGAATTTTTGCCTGAAGTCACACCTGAACCAGACCCAAACACGCACAGATCTGAGGTCTGAAGTGTATGCATGCATTGGGGCTGATCTGAGGTCTGAAGTGCATAGTTGCCAACAGTCTCGATTTTCCCGATCCTGATTGGAGGCCGCACCAATTCGGGATTTTGTCTAGGGAAATTGGGAATGTTTGCTTTTGCAGCAGCTGGCTCCAACAAAAGGCCACCGGCACCACCGCTAGATCGTTCCCCTTGTGTTCAGTGGAGAGGGGAGGGAGCTCGATACAGAAGGGGGGGTTAACTATGTACAGGAGGGGAGGTTAACTATGTACAGGAGGGGGGGTTAACTATGTACAGGAGGGGGGGTTAACTATGTACAGGGGGGTTAACTATGTACAGGAGGGGGGTTAACTATGTACAGGAGGGGGGCTAACTATGTACAGGGGGTTTACTATGTACAGGGGGGGTTACTATGTACAGGGGGGGGGTGACTATGCACAGGGGGTTACTATGTACAGGGAGGGTAACTATGCACAGGGGGGAAACTATGCACTATGCACAGAGGGGATACTATGTACAGGGGGGGTAACAATGCACTGGGAGGGTTACTATGTACAGGAGTGGTAACTATGCACAGCGGGGGAAACTATGCACTATGCACAGGGGGGATACTATGTACAGGGGAAGTAACAATGCACGGGGAGGGTTACTATGTACAGGAGTGGTAACTATGCACAGCGGGGGGAAACTATGCACTATGCACAGGGGGGGATACTATGTACAGGGGGAATAACAATGCACGGGGGGGTTACTATGTACAGGGGGGTAACTATGTACAGGGGGGTAACTATGTACAGGGGGTAACTGGGGGAGAGGGGTAACTATGTACAGGGGGAGAGGGTAACTATTTACAGGGGGGGTAACTAATGCAAGGACGGACTGTGCTGGGGCACCTGATTCAAGGACGGACTCTGCTGGGGGCACCTGATGCAAGGACGGACTGTGCTGGGGGGCACCTGATGCAAGGACGGACTCTGCTGGGGGGCACCTGATGCAAGGAAGGACTCTGCTGGGGGGCACCTGATGCAAGGACGGACTCTGCTGGGGGGCACCTGATGCAAGGACGGACTCTGCTGGGGACACCTGATGCAAGGACGGACTCTGCTGGGGGCACCTGATGCAAGGACGGACTCTGCTGGGGGCACCAGATGCAAGGACGGACTCTGCTGGGGGCACCTGATGCAAGGACGGACTCTGCTGGGGGCACCTGATGCAAGGACGGACTGTGCTGGGGGGCACCTGATGCAAGGACGGACTCTGCTGGGGGGCACCTGATGCAAGGAAGGACTCTGCTGGGGGGCACCTGATGCAAGCACGGACTCTGCTGGGGGGCACCTGATGCAAGGATGGACTCTGCTGGGGGCACCTGATGTAAGGACGGACTCTGCTGGGGGCACCTGTTGCAAGGACGGACTCTGCTGGGGACACCTGATGCAAGGACGGACTCTGCTGGGGACACCTGATGCAAGGATGGACTCTGCTGGGGGCACCTGATGCAAGCACGGACTCTGCTGGGGGCACCTGATGCAAGCACGGACTCTGCTGGTGGCAGGCGACGTGGCAGGTGACATGTTAAGGGATCCCACTGATTCGCATTATGGTGAGTTGAATGATTTAATTTTATATTACAATGTAATAATAGAAATAATGCACTTCAATCATCCTGACACCATAACAACCATGGTGCCGGGATGATTGAAGTGCTAACACCAGGTGTTTGGAGTATCTTTATCTGCTTATTGTTAAACTTTCTAGAATACACATATTTCTATTGTTGTGTAGGATCTGGGGCTGCTGTCCCTCCATCCCCCCCCCCCTTCCCCCTTTCCCTCTCCATCCCTCATTCATCTCAGACTCTAACCACACCCCATTTGAGCCACGCCCATTTAAGCCTTGCCCACTATTTCATGTAAACCACGCCCATTTTTCACAGCGATGTGCAATGTGCACCACATTTTTATCTTTTCCCTATGCCACGCCTACAAATGCATGTCCCACCCCCTAATTATAACAAGACTCCACCTACAGCCAACAAAGTGTCCTGAAAATTTTTTTTTGCAATGTTGGCAACTATGGAAGTGTATGCATGCATTGGGGCTGATCTGAGGTCTGAAGCGTATGCATGCATTGCAGCTGGTCTGAGGTCCGAATGTACAGAAATTGGGGCTGATTTAAAATCGTTATGCAATGTTCTAAGGCTGACATACAACAGATAATTCAGAAGTGTGTGTGCAACTCAAATTAACAACAGGCAGGCCAGACATACCACAACCAAACCATGAAAAACAGGGACAGGGGTCGGGTTTCCTAAATATTAACATGCTTTGCGTGTGAACCAGTTTCAATTTTTGCAGGCATAGTGGTGCTGCTAATGGCAAGTTAAACTCACCAATTATTATATAATTATTGAGTTTAACTTGCTGCTAGCAGTAAAACTTTGAGTGCAAAAATTAAAAACCAACTAAGACTAGAACATGTTATTGTTCACTAGGACGTTTTTTTTTTTTTTTTTTTTTTATGCTTGTAAAAATTACACTTGATGGAAAAGTTTCCTGATCCCTGAGCTGGGCAGCACTGGGGTGTCACAAAAACCTTTAAAGCCTTAGCTTTGTGGCCGCGGGCAAATTAACAAATTATTTCTGTAAAAATATAGCTGTTATATTTTTTCAAACCTTGGGATGTCAGCTAGATAAACCATCTTATAAATTCAAACTGTTGTCCCCCCAATGAAAAAATTGATCTATGCTCCTGATATAAGCAGTTGTCAGTCGGAAGTAAAAGGAAAATGTTGCCTTGCTGGGCATGAGCAAAGCACAGGTTCACTTTACAGAATACAGCACTGTTGTTTACCTGTCTCCAGCCTGCTGATTGGATAATAAAAGAGCAGCAGCAAACTAGCAAGGCATCAGTTTTGCTCATCAAAACCTAATAGGCTCTTAGCACACAATATTCTCTTCATCAGAAGAGTATACCAAGACAGGCCATATACGGTTTTCACTTGGTACATTCAGCCTGCCCATAGGCAGTTCGAATCTCGGCCAGTTCCCGCTGAACCGTCCGAGATGCAAACCATCTATGGGAAGACTGAATGTACCAAATTGATAGATCGATTGATCAAACCAACCAGCATGCCAGGCTTTACCTGCGATTATCGCTAGCGGATGCTATAGCTGTTAGCAATAACCATTGTCTTCTCCAGGTTGGGACGGCTTCCCCCACCTCCCCTCAGGGAGAAGACCAGCATTTGCATCTCCTTCTAAACTGAATCAACCTGCTTCATCCTGCTTTTGCATTCCAGTAGACTTATGTGGGGAGAGAAGCAGTTCTGACATGAACCCGTTTGTCTCTTTTTTGGTCTCGTTCTCCCTTAGGCCTGCCATACACAGTTCCAGTCCTCAAGGCGCCCCAGCAGGTCATGTTTCCAGGCCTTCCATTATTTTGCACAGGTGATTTGATCATTATCACTGCCTTAGTAATTACCACAGCCGTTTCATCTGAGGGAAAACCTGAAAACATGACCTGCTGGGGCGCCTTGAGGACTGGAACTGAGAAACACTGATTTGTGTTAATGTGGGAATCAAGCAAATTTCTTTCCTGCAACCCGTGGCTGTGGAAAGAAATTCACTCCGTGTATGGCTGGCCTAAGCGAGACCGAGACCAAAAAGGAGACAAACAGGTTCATGTGAAAACTGCTTCTCTCTCCATACAAGTCTACTGGAATGCAAAAGCAGCATGAAGCAGGTTGATTCAACTTAGGAGATGCAAATGCTGGTCAGAAGGACATCAATTGAAGGTCAAGTGCATCTGTCAATAAACTCTCACTAGGGTTGCCACCTCATCCCTTTAAAACCGAACACAGGTTCTGTGGCTGATTAAGGTGGTAATTAAACTCAAGTGGAGCCTTATCTGAATTAAATTAGTCTCAGAACCTATGTACCGTATTTATTGGCGTATAACATGCACAGGCGTATAACACGCACATTCATTTTAAGAGGGAAGTTTCAGAAAAAAAAAATTAAATTTTTAATAAGGAACTTTGAAGCAAAATAAGGGTCAGTGCCCATCTGCAGCCTCACCATTGCCATCAATGCAGCCTGATCAATGCCCATCTGCAGCCTCACAAGTGCCATTAATGCAGCCTCATTAGTCTACATCAATGCAGCCTCACCATTGCCATCAATGCAGCAGCCTCACCACTGCCATCAGTGGTCCAATGGCGGCCCAGGAGACGGGACTTTCTATTACAGAGGCCGCCAAGTAAACAGGAGATTCTCACTGTATTTAATCTGATGGTGCTCATCCTGCCCCCTCCCTGTCTCCTCCGAGGCAGGTAAAATTGAAGTATTGGCGTATAACACGCACGTGCTATTTGCACCCGATTTTCATGATGAAAAAGTGAGTGTTATACGCCAATAAATACAGTAATTCATATGTGTTCGGGTTTAAAGGGATGAGGTGGCAACCCTAGTGAGAGTTTATTGACAGATGCACTTGACCTTCAAATGATGTCCTTCTGACCAGCATTCTCACTCAGGATCTCACATGCATCTCAAAGTAATCTTTGATGCAAGCCTAATGCACCTGAAAGCATGCTGCATTTGCCCAACAACTCAAGCCCCAAGCCTTTGACAAAGGCCCTTAAAAAACAAATTCTACTAGAAGGATTCTGCTCTGAGCACTGAAGATTGTTTCTACAGGTTCCAATTCTGGAAATTCATTTAATGCCCTTTCCCATATATTTTTTCAGCTGTTGGATCCATATGACAATAAAAACCTGTGCTCAAAGGGTGGGCACTAGAAAAATCGAAATTCAATCCTGCTGGGAGCAGGATAAATAGTCACAAAAGTGCACAAATAGCTTCTTATTTGCTCCAAATAGTCCAAATAACAGCATTCCATGAATCTGGGTTGTCTGCCCTATATGAATGACCCCTGCTTTGTTCTCTCCGTAACTGTTTCCATTATGATCATTTGTAACAGTTAGCACAGCTATTCTGTCGTCGGACACCACTTATCCCTGAATGGAATTCTGTGAATTATTTCTGTAGGTTTCTAGCTTATAGATATTTATAGCTGAGGTGACTGAAACGCTGACCAGCCACAGTGTAAATCCAAGTGTAAAAGGTGACTCATCTTGCATGACAAAGTCATATTTATTACACTGGATTTGGCAGTGCTGTATAAATATTGATGGCAGTGTCTAAATGTAGCAAGATGAATATAGGCAATCAATGAACCTGTGTCACTAAAGATAGCTCATTCAGGAGAAGGGGGGCTTGATAAGGTGGATTGTCTAGAGATCAAAGAAATTCTGCAGAAGAAGCTGGAAATTACTCTACATTGATTGATGGCAGTACGACTGAATGCAACAGCTTTAGAAAGTGGGACAGCATTAAAGTATTGAATGGATCGCTAATAGGCTTATATAAGGACAGGGTAAAACAACAAGTTCATGCAACTGCCACCATCCTCAGCTGCACCTTCCATTCTCTCCAATGCTGCTCTCATTGGCCATCATGGTACAAAGAGGAAGCTGTGGTAAGGACTCCCATTGGATTTACTCTACCTTTAATATCCCCAGTGACATTGGTGATCAGGACAATTGCAGAGCGTGAATCTTTTCAAATTTTCTAATTACTGTTAGAAAATCTTGCTGCAGGAGTATTTGAAAAACATACTAAGCTAAAACTAAATTAGAATTTTTAAGTACATTTTTGAGAAGGAAGTGGGACTTTATATGAGGCACACGGGAGCAAATAAATAGGTGTGATGTATGGAAACATAAATATTTTTACTGGTTAATAATGCTATATAGTTCCATATCTCAATGATTTTTGCACATTATTTTATATTATTATTCTTTACATTACATTTGAAATTAATATTGCATACTAGTTGACAATCCAATAAAAATTCATACATTTACAAACACATAGGGGATAGTTGATACATATATACATATTATACACATATTGCAGTTGATACCCATGCAGCCTGTTGGCCTAGTTGATTTTCTATAAATTGCAGTAAAAGAGATGAAATGTATTAGAAAACCTCCACAAATTAAATGATACAAACATATATGGAGTCATGAAGGAATCTTATCGGCCCACAAGTAGTACTGGATACGGTTGTTAGCGCAACACATTTCGTGGCCTTATAGCCACTCATCAGGAGCAGAACCGTAGTGAATCTAGACACATCTATGTATTGGTGGTGCGGCAATGAGGATCACAAACCATCCAAAGACACCATCTCTGGGAGCTGAGGCGGCATGCAGGGCGACAACAACCAACACAAACAACATCCAAGGTGGGTCAGGGTGTATGATATAATTCTGGTGTGTGCTTGAACTGGTGACCCCAAAGGGACCTCTGTGAAAAAAAAGTGTACAACAGAATAAAATGTGTATAAAATTATGTGACCAGTGTGTTTGAAGTATAAGAATATCAAGTGAAATGCAGAAAAAGAAAACAAAGGGGGGGATGAATAATGAATGAATGAGAGCGATAGTTTTGAGAACTTATTCTTAGGCATATTGCGATGAAATCTATATGGTAGCCAGTGTTGCTAATCGTCAGAATTTTTACTGGAAACCAGTAAACAACGGGCACTTTTCTCCTGCAGTAAATGCTAGTGACAGGAAAAGGTTGCCAGTTAAAAATATGTATGTGTCGCTCAGACCTGCACATGCCCGGGTCTGGTAGGCAGTGCCTGAGTGTGTTGTGTGATGTCATGCTGCAAGGCAGCCCAGCCGACTGGCCAAAGTATCAACCAGATAGCAAGCAATTGTGCTGCAAGTTTGAGAATTACTTGTTAAGCTATTGCTAGACTTGCCAGACTTCAAAGTTTGTTGTACAATTACAGAAAATCCACAGTGCATGACTCCAGATTAACTTGCTTTGCAAACATTCTGCAAGTCTGCTGCAAGTTCTGGTTCAGTTATGTTCTGCAATAGTCATCCCACCACAGGGGTCACTGTAGCTGAATTTTCATGCTGTAGACTCACCACTGCAACTTTGCTCTTGCTAGAGACTTGCCATGCAAATTTGCTACAAATTGGAAAACTGTCAACTAGAATTTGTGATTCAAGTGCTCTGCAAGTATAAAACTTGCCAGTAAAAATGTGCAGCAAGTTAAAGTTATTGTAAACTATCACCTTGTAAAACAACCCATTCAGTTTAAAATAGAAATGAAAGACAAAACATTTTTGTATAGATATAAAAAAAACATTATAAATACTTTTTTCCCTTTTTTTAATTTTTTTAAAGTGATCACATACCCTCTGTTCTCAGCTGCATAAGAGCTGGGGGGAAGAGAAATAGAAGCACACTGAGCTTCCCAGTGAATGGCTATGCAGCGGGGGCGTGTTAGGGCAAGTCTGATAATTGGAGGAGAGTACACTGAGTTCCCAGCATAGCTAGAGAACTGACCACAGTGTACTCTCCTGCTTAGTGTGGTCAGTTTTTAATAGGAAAGTAAGGAGACTGGCAGGAACACCAGGGATTTTACATTAACCACTTCAGCCCCAGAGGAATTGGCTACTCAATGACTAGGCCATTTTTTGTGATTCGGCACTGCGTCGCTTTAACTGACAATTGCGCGGTCGTGAGTCATTGTACCCAAACAAAATTGATGTCCTTTTTTTCCCACAAATAGAGCTTTCTTTTGTGGTATTTGATCATCTCTGCGTTTTTTATTTTTTGCGCTATAAACAAAGAAAAGAGCGACAATTTTGAAAAAAAAAAACACATTTTGTACTTTTTGCTGTAATAAATAGCTTTTTTTTTACAAAAAAATGGGGTTAATTTTTTTAAACACATTTTTGGGTTGATTGACAATTATAAAGCGATTGGTGCTATAAAAATGCACTGGTTACTGTATAAATGTCACTGGCAGGAAAGGGGTTAACACTAGGGGGCAATCAAGAGGTTAACTGTGTTCCCTAGTATGTGTTCTAACTGTGGGGGATGGGAGTGACTATAGAAGCTGAGAGATCATGGTTCCCAGCTCGTAGGAACTCACGATCTCTCTGTCCTCTCCTCACAGAACTGGGATGTGTGTGTTTACACACACACACGTCCCGTTTCTGCCTCTCGTGCCCGCGATCGCCGGTCACGAGCATCGTCACCCCCACTGTGCAGCGGGGGGTGCGCTCGCACCTGCTATCCCGCTTAAAGAGACCGGTGTATAGCTACGATGGTTTGCGGGATCATGCCGACCTGCCACAGTATAATGATGGTGGCTGGTCAGCAAGCGGTTAAGGAAACAATACAAAAAGAACACTTTCTCATACAAGTACAGTAAATGGTACAGCACGCACATATCAGGAATATGAAGTGTTGGGGTAACAAACGTTTTAATAGACTTACAATTCAAAAGCCACACATTTTTAACAAGTTATCCTTGCTATCTGGGCATGTACTGGTCTGCGGGATGCGAGCAAGGCAAGCTGGGACTGTCAGTGCTTTTTGGACTGGAGTGGAATGAAGGGACCACCTGGCATGGAGAGAGTCTGTCATTGTGACTCAGGAGGGGACGTGTCATATCAGTAAGGTATCATCATCATCTGTGCTGATGCACACTGCTGTCAGTTTCATGCGTGTGTGCCGCCCATTCTAATTTCCTGCCCTCCTGAGTCCTGTCCCTGAGCTACTTAGTTACTGTTTTGAAAATAAAATAAGAAATATGTTTTTTTTGGTGTTCAAACCACACATGTGAGGTATCGCTGCGATCGGTAGAGCAAGAGCAATAATTTTGGCCCTAGACCTCCTCTGTAACTCACAACATGTAACCAGTAAAATTTTTTAAAGCGTCTCCTATGGGGATTTTTAAGTAGTGAAATTTGGCGCCATTCCACGAGCGTGTGCAATTTTGAAGGGTGACATGTTAGGTATCTATTTACTCGGTATAACTTCATCTTTCACATTATACAAAAACATTGGGCTAACTTTACTGTTTTGTTTTTTTTTTTAAAGCACAAAACTGTTTATTTAAAAAAAAAAACGCGTTCGAAAAATTGCTGCGCAAATACCGTGTGAGATAAAAAGTTGCAACGACCGCCATTGTATTCTCTAGGGTCTTTGCTAAAAAAACATATATAATGTTTTGGGGTTCTATGTAATTTTCTAGCAAATAAATTATGATTTTTACATGTAGGAGAGAAATGTCAGAATTGGCTTGGGTGCTCCTAGAATGCCTGATGGTGCTCCCTGCATGTTGGGCCTCTGTATGTGGCCATGCTGTGTAAAAGTCTCACACATGTGGTATCGCCATACTCGGGAGTAATAGCAGAATGTGATTTGGGGTGTAATTTGTGGTATGCATATGCTGTTTGTGAGAAATAACCTGCTAATATGACAATTTTGTGAAAAAAAAAAATCTTGATTTTGCAAAGAATTGTGGAAAAATATGACAACTTCAAAAAACTCATCATGCATCTTTCTAAATACCTTGGAATGTCTTCTTTCCAAAAAGGGGTCATTTGGGGGGTATTTGTACTTTTCTGGCATGTTAGGGTCTCAAGAAAAGAGATAGGCCATCAGTACTTCAGGTGTGATCATTTTTCAGAGATTGGCACCATAGCTTGTGGACTCTATAACTTTCACAAAGACCAAATAATATACACCGATTTGGGTTATTTTTACCAAAGATATGTAGTGGTATAAATTTTGACCAAAATATATGAAAAAAAATTACTAATTTGCAAAATTTTATAACAGAAACGAAGAAAAATGCATTTTTTTACATAATTTTCGGTCTTTTTTCTTTTATAGCGCAAAAAATAAAGAACCCAGCGGTGATTAAATACCACCAAAAGAAAGCTCTATATGTGTGAAAAAAAGGACAAAAATTTCATTTGGGTACAATGTTGCACGACTGAGTAATTGTCATTCAAAGTGTGAGAGCACCGAAATCTGAAAATTGGTCTGGTTATTAAGGGGGTTTAAGTGTCCAGTGGTCAAGTGGTTAAATCACATTGCTAATTGCATATTGTATTTGTTTGTAGCCTAAATACCGAAATTTGCACTTAAAACTGTAATTTTGTAACTTTTGGAAATGTCAGTAAAAACTTGGCTCTGCCAGTAAATTTTGAGTGTCATATATCAGTAAATTTCAATCTGGTAGGTTGGCAGCATTAATGGTAGTTCTAGGTGTGTCCAATCACGAAAGCTTTTATTTGGGAAATGAGTGAGTTACATGTCCTCATACCCAGAAGAATTGCTGTTTGTTTCTTGCAAACAGAGTGGTGGGGGAATGAAAGGAAGCTTAGAAATGTACAGAAGGGGAGGGCAGCAGTTACGTAAGCCTTTTGTTCTGTGTTTGTCCACAGAAAGTTGATTTTCTAATTAAATAATCTGATTTCAAATACCCTTAAACACACTATTGTTTGATCGTCTTTATTTCTCAGCTTGCAATTCTGTCTTTACTAGCAGCAGTTTAAAAAAAAAAATGCATAAAATCAGCATCCACAATGTATCCAAGATAATACTAGAAACAGAATTACAGAGTGAGTAATAAAAAAATGAGTAAAACAATAGGATTTTAACAAAGAATAGCAACAGTTCATAATGTTATTAGGGTAAAACAACAGGTCAGTGCACATTCATAAATCTGAAAGGAAATAGTATATTGAATATATTTCTGCTGTTATGTTCAGTGCCTAATAATGGTAATAGCAACAATCGTTCACTGCCTCAACTCTCACCCTCTCTCTAACTTTTCAATTAAACTTACAGCAGTATAGTTGTTTTAGACCACACTGCATATTCTGTGTTTACTTGCCTATAGAATGTGTCATTTGGACCAAGAGGTCTGGAAATATTTGGCCTGAGATGCGGACACCAAATTTGCCCTTTCACTGTAGTGTAGGAAAGATTTCTGTGTACATGCAAAATGCGTGATGGCGCACCATTGATTGGTGGACATGTTAAAAGATTGGTGTTTCTAAAAGATATGGTTTATTGTAACACAGCTTTCCATATTGTTTAGTACTACCCTCATACTGGTTCTCAGCATTCAGCCACATGACATCTCCAAGCCGCAAAGGACATTAGTGCTGAAATACTACCCTCTGTCCTGCTGTTTCTCCATGCTCCACCAGCCCAGTTGTCCCATGACTTGGGCACTATCATGCCTGCAACCTTGTCATAGGCGGGCCTGCAACACGGGGGAACCATACTGCATGAGTGTGAGTTACCACCTGCAGATAGCTATATGTTAAATCATACTGCCAGGCCCCACACCAGAAGGACAACGTCTCCTCTTCAGCCAGTGATATGGGTCTGTTCCTACTCTTCCCGGCATCAATCTACAAGGCATTTTGAGGTTAACAGTGCAGAACACCAAGTACTAGACATGTGCAATTCCTTTTGCTCCAAATACAAATTCGGACAAATTTTTGGTTATTCAGAGATTCGGATGGGATGTATCTGAATGAAATAGTAACGAATTTAGTTTAAATCTGTTCAAATTTGTTTCATTTATTTATTTATAGTTTTATAACCAATTCCAACTTTTCAGAACAATTAGAATTCGGATTGGTCGAAAAACAATCGACTGATTCGAATTCTGTGTGAAGAAATAGCTGGTTGTTAAGCTGTGGGCCGGGAGGCCAGCTGCCCGCATTCCTAACAACCATGAGTCGTCATCTGTCAGCGGGTTTCCCCACTGACAGATGAATATAAAGATAAAAAAAGCCGGCAATAGGCAAATGTAAAAAAAAATGGAATAGGGTTCCCCATCACGTGACATCAGAAGGGGGCGGTGCCACTGGGTGACGTAACCGGGTGGCCCCTCCCCTTGCCTATATAAGAGCTGTCAAAACCGAAGAGAGCGCATACAGCAGGTAGCCTCTTAGGAGGTGGAGCGCTTTCACATTTTTCTATTTTTCTGGTTGGCGGGTGTCCTGATGGAGGATAGGTGGAAATCAAGGGACACTATTTTTTTTCCTTTTTTAATAAAGGATTTGTCAAAAACTGTTTTCTGTCTTTCTTACTTTTACACTTTTTTTGGTGAATGGGTACGAGTACGATATACCCGATACCCATTTACATGGGTTGGGATCTGGGGGCTTCCAGATTCCAATAAACCCCCCCACCCGCAGAACCCGACAATCACAGCCCAGAGTTGTCGGGAAGAGGCCCTTGTTTCCATCAACTTGGGGACAAAGTGCTTTGGGATGGGGGGGCGCAGAGCCACCCCCCTATGTTGAGGGCATGTGGCCTGGTATGGTTCAGGAGGGGGGCCAATCGGTCGTGATCCCCACTTTCCTGACCTGCCAGGCTGTATGCTCAGATAAGGGTCTGGTATGGATTTTGGGGGGGACCCCCAAGCTGGGTTTTTTTCTTTAATTTTGGCGTGGAGTTCCCCTTAAAATCCATACCAGACCCGAATGGCCTGGTATGGACTGGGGCGGGACCCTACGCCAATTTTTAAACATTTTTCTATTCCTGACATTCTTTATCTTTATATTCATATGTCAGTGGGGAAGCTGACAGATGATGAGTCATGGTAATTAAGAGCGCAGGCGGCCAGCCTCCCGCCCCGCTGCTTTACACCCAGCTGTTTCTTGACATGAATTTGAATCGGTTAATCGTTTTTCAACCGATCCGAATTCGAATCCAATTCTAATGCCCCTTACACACGGTCGGACTTTGTTCGGACATTCCGACAACAAAATCATAGGATTTTTTCCGACGGATGTTGGCTCAAACTTGTCTTGCATACACACGGTTACACAAAGTTGTCGAAAAATCCGATCGTTCTAAACGCGGTGATGTAAAACACGTACGTCGGGACTATAAACGGGGCAGTGGCCAATAGCTTTCATCTTTTTATTTATTCTGAGCATGCGTGACACTTTGTCCGTCTAATTTGTGTACACACGATCGGAATTTCCGACAACGGATTTTGTTGTTGGAAAATTTTATATCCTGCTCTCAAACTTTGTGTGTCGGAAAATCCGATGGAAAATGTGTGATGGAGCCTACACACGGTCAGAATTTCCCACAACAAGGTCTTATCACACATTTTCCGTCGGAAAATCCGACCGTGTGTACGGGGCATAACTCTAATCTAAAGGTTGGAATTCATTAGAGAATTAATAAATAAAACAAATTAACGAAAACAAAACAAAATTTAACAAAAAAGAAACTAAACAAATTCTGAAATCAAACTAAACAAATTCTGTAACAAAACAAAATTAGTAACATAACGGATCTATTTGAAACTAAACAATTTTTTCTGTTCTGGACATGTCTACCAAATACCCTCCATCGGTTCCTTAGCACAGCATACTTGTCTTTCTTCAACCCGTAGGTTTGGAAGCGTAACACCATACAGATGCAAGGCCTTGCTTCTTCTCTGGTCCCTTTCTCTAGGAAAGTCAATACCGCAGTGGCTATAGAATAGGCACCTACCACTGGGAAGGTCATGTTTATACATATACCAAACCACCCTTCTGACTGGGACCCTCCATCACTGGCCACCATCATCCCCATCCAGAACTGGCTGCTCATCCCTATGTACACCGATGTTATGCAAGCACTTAGATCTTAGATTCCTATTCTTTTTAGCTTCGTTCCTCATATTATACACACACTATGATGGCACGCATCAGCTTATCTTCTTTAAGTGACCTGACCAGATTTTGTAAAATAAACAGACCTATTTATTGGAGTATTTCTTCATACACTTGTACATAGATCTTACACAGTTCAATATTCAACACCTCCAGGCACAGATTTAACAGTTACAGTATAACTTCATGGGAAACAAACCATTTGGTGATAACATGGCAGAACCCACTTCACAGTAATCACATTGCTCCTTGCAACAGTCTCTGTAAGGTAGTTTAGGCCACAGCAGAGGTTTAGCTAGTATAATGCTTTAGCTGGTACAGTGGTGTACATACCTTTAGCTTGATCACCTCCAAATCATTGACTATCAGTCTCTCAGTCTTCCCTAACTCCAGGTACCATCTCAGTTTGCAAAAAAGGATATCGGGAAACTGGAGAAAGTGCAAAGGAGGGCAACCAAACTGATAAGAGGCATGGAGGAGCTCAGCTGAGGAAATGAGGAAAGATTAGAGGAACTGAATTTATTCTTTCTTGGGAAGAGGGGATTAAGAGGCAATATGATCAACATGTACAAATACATAAGGGGTCCATATAGTGAACTTTGTGTTGAGTTATTCACTTTAAGGTCATCACAGAGGACAAGGGGGCACTCTTTACGTCTAGAGGAAAAGTGATTTCATCTCCAAATACGGTACGGTTTCTTCACAGTAAGAGCTGTATAAATGTGGAATAGACTCCCTTCAGAGGTGGTTCTGCCCAGGTCAGCAGATTGCTTTAAAAAAGCCTGGATTCTTTCCTAGGTGTACATAATATAACAGGATACTAACATTTATAGGTAAAGTAGATCCGGGGAATATACGATTGCCTCTCGGAGGATCAGGAAGGAATTTTTTCCCCTGCTGTAGCAAATTGGATCATGCTTTGTTGGGTTTTTTTGCCTTCCTCTGGATCAACTGTGGGTATGGGATTTTGTATATGGGATTGTATGTTTTTTTTTTTTTTGGTTGAACCAGATGAACTTGCGGCTCTTTTCAACCTCACTATGTAACTAACTAAAAAGTGTCTGTAGTAACATATGGGACTTTTGAGGCACAACGTTTTAGTGAAATTTGTAACATTTTATTTCATTTCTTTTAAAGAAGTAAACATATAATAAAATACAAATATAAAACGGTCATTTTAACCACTGCAGTGATTTATAGCAAGGCTTTCCGCTCAACGCGTTTCATGGACATGGTCCTCTTCATTAGGAACTAGCAGACCTAAATTGCTGCCATCTAAATAGAGTGACAAAATTGATCTTAAATAGTCATACAAATCTAGTGCATTTTCATACATCATGCCATATTTCCTCCCCATGGACTGCAATTATGTGTATCCAGATATTCTTTGCAGTTCAACCATACATGGCACAGGGGTCCCAAGATGGGGAATATCCCTCCCCCTTCAACCTCCAGCTTAATCCTTTCTATTTAATACTTTATTAGTTCTTTCAATTGGTGGGTGACAGAAATATCACCCAAACTTTCACTTAATAAATGATTTATTTATTTTATTTTCAAGGTTAATTATGTGTGTTCCCCTCACAGGGGGCTCCATCAAGGGTTAAATTACACATACCTTCATTCCAGAAATGTCTTAAATTTAAAACTTAATATTTACCTTATATGTTGCAGTCCAAATAAATTATTTAGATATTTAAGTCATTTCTGTTATCGTGGTGACACGGGTGGTCCATTACCCAGGTGATTGGTAAATAAACTTCTCTCATATTATTAGTTTTGGTTCCTCACATTCAGTCTATAAAATAACCATGATTTAAAGAAAGGATCATGCTGATTGTTGATGTTTCAAGCGTAGAAAAGTCTAATGCTGACAGGCATGTGCTGCCTCGTTTGGGCAGATAAAATATAGTCTGCAGATTAAAACGAAAGTATAGATAGACTGTCAGTTATTTAAAAGAAAAATAATTGTTGGAGAGAGCAGTCCTCCAAGGATATGTCCTACCTGTATCAATTCCATGCTGCCAAATGAACCTCCAGTCTGTTTACAGGCTATAGAGATGGGAGAGAGGCAGAGACACCCTGAGTCCACTGCACCATATAAGAGAACTAATCTTCTCTAAATTGTCCCCAGGTGTGATCCGGGGGCCAGGATCAATGATCTCCTATGTCACTAACTATGTAAGGTAAACTAAACCTGGCATTGGGGCTGATTTACGAAAGCCGCGCAACATAAGTAGAGGGCACGGCAGGGCGCAACGCACATTTTCATATTTATGAAATGGTGCGCCGGGAACAGAGTGCGAATCCCCTATTTACTATAGCGATCTCGGTGCACGGGAGAATGCAATCTGTGCGCCACTATGGACATGGCGCATGGCATCTTCAATTCAATATTAACAGAAGATGGAGGTGCCAATATTATAGGGTGATGTTGGGATATGTGAGGAAGTTAAGTAACAACTGCCCAAGTAACAAATATGCCCAAAATAGAATGAGAAACTTTTTCAGAGAAACCCTGCTGTGCCCGCAAGTACAAATTTTAGAGATCACTGTAAGCAGTGCGCATGCGCAAGTGGCTGTTGCGCTCGTTCACATTCCCTATTCACTGCACGGCCAAAATCTTAGTAAGTTAAGCAATGTCCATGCAATTGCATGGGTTGAACGGGAGAACCTCTAAACTTGACACATTTTTTTTTTCACGCTGGTTCACCTTTATGTATTTTTTTAAGGAGATTTGCACACAGGTCATGTTAGCATGTTACATTGCCAACAAGATTTGTCAGCGTAGAAAGGTTTGACTGCTGAATGACAGGGCCTTTTTTTGCGATTCGGCACTGCGTCGCTTTAACTGACAATTGCGCAGTCGTGCGACGCTGCACCCAAACAAAATTGATGTCCTTTTTTCCCCACAAATAGAGCTTTCTTTTGGTGGTATTTGATCATCTCTGCGATTTTTATTTTTTACGCTATAAACAAAAAAATAGCGACAATTTTGAAAAAAACACAATTATTTTGTACTTTTTGCTATAATAAATATCCCCATTTTTTTTAAACTCCTTCAGATCCGCGCTATAGCTGAATGATGGCTACAGTGCGGATCTGCTTTGCCAGCAGGGCGTCAATAGACGTCCTCCCCTTTGCAAGCTGGCCGCACTCCCCTGCAGGGCGCGTGCTGTGATCAATGCGACTCGGGTGATCACAGATCGGAGTAAGGGGTCAATCCCGACCCACTACCACCTGATCAGCTGTCAGCCAATGACAGCTGATCACGTGATGTAAACAGAGGATCGGTAATCGTATTTTTTTTTCTTCTCACACTGACAGCGTGAGGAGAAAAAAAAGCCAATCACCGGCTTCTGTTGAAGGGACATCGGTCCCGAGCAGGGAGAGGCAAAGCCGCCTCATATGTGTCCATAGTGCCCACCAATCAGTGCCCACAGTGCCCACCAATCAGTGCCCACAGTGCCCACCAGTCAGTGCTCACCAATACATCAGTGCCACCTATCATTGCCCACGAGTGCCATTGGCATTTATACAATGATCAGTGCTATAAAAATGCACTGATTACTGTAAAAATGTCGCGGGAAGGGGTTAACACTAGGGGGCGATCAATGGGTTAACTGTGTTCTCTGCTACGTGTTTCTAACTGAAGGGGGAGGGGACTGACTAGAGGAAATGACAGATCATGGTTCCTAGCTATTAGGAACACACGATCTGTCACTCCTCACAGAGCAGAACAGGGATTTGTGTATTTACACAGACACTTCCGTGTTCTGCCTCTCGTGCCCGCGACCGTCGGCCACGAGCATCGGCACCCCCGCAGTGCAGCGGGTGCGCGTGCCTGCTATCCCAATCTCTCAAGGCTGCCTTTGTTTTTGCTCCTGTGTTGGCACATCCTGATCCTACGTTACTTTTTATCCTTGAGGTTGATGCTTCTGAGACTGGAGTTGGCACCCTTCTGTCTCAACGTCCTAAATCTGAGAGCGCTATGCATCCTTGTGGCTACTTTTCCAAGAAATTGTCACCTGCGGAGTGCAATTACGAGATTGGTGACAGAGAGCTGTTAGCGATCATTTTAGCCCTGAAAGAATGAAGACATCTCCTCGAAGGTACCAATGTGCCGGTTCTCATTCTTACTGACCATAAGAATCTCACATTCTTGTCTGAGGCTAAACGCCTCTCTCCCAGAAGGGCGCGATGGCCTTTTTTCTGGTCTAATTTCATTTACATAAATGTATGTATTTACATAAATGTAAGGGCTGACGCTTTGTCACAACAATTTTCCTCCACTTCCAAGACAGAGTCGGTTCCGGTTCCTGTGATTCCTCCTGATCGTTTTCTGGCTACGGTTCGCACCAGTCTCACTTCTCCTTTGGTTAACAAAATTCTTGCTGAAAAGGTTCATGCTCCTCCTGAGAAACCTTGTGACCGCTGTTTTGTCCCAGAGAGTCTCCGTACTGCTGTGCTCCCGACTTACCATTCTCCCAAGGCTGCTGGCCACCCTGGGAAGAATCAACTCTTTTGGGCCATTTCCCAACAATTCTGGTGGCCTAGTCTATGTGCTGATGTAACTGCCTTCGTAGCTGCCTGTTCTGTGTGTGCTCAGAGTAAGACTTCATGACACCTTCCAGTGGGCCTCCTACAACCCAATGGAGAGAGGCCCTGGACCCACCTGTCTATGGATTTCATTGTGGAGTTACCCAACTCCCAGGACAACACAGTTATCCTTATGGTGGTTGAACGGTTCTCAAAAATGTCTCATTGTATTCTACTTAAGAAGTTGCCCACTTCTAAGGAACTGGCTTCCATTTTTGCTCGGGAGATCTTTTGCTTACATGGGCTACCCAAGGTGAATGTCTCAGACAGGGGTAGTCAATTTGTGTCCCGGTTCTGGCGAGCCTTTTGTGCACAATTGGAAATCAGCTTGCTTTCTCCTCTGTGTATCACCCGCAGTCTAGTGGGGCCGCAGAACGAGCCAATCGGTCCTTGGTGCAATTCCAACGTTGCTATTCTGACCATCACAAAAACTGGTCAGACCTCTTACTGTGGGCGGAGTTTGCTCACAATAGTGCCTTGAATTCTGCTTCCTGATTGTCCCCGTTTATGGCGAACTATGGATTCCAACCTTCCAGTATTCCTGCCTTGGAGGAGCATCTCCGTGGTCTTTGTTCCGCTTGGGCACAAGTCCAGGAGGCTTTGCGACATGCTAATGATAGGTGCAGTCTCCATGCTGACCGCAGACGCCTGCCTACGCCTTCCTACTAGGTTGGGGACAGTGTCTGGCTGTCATCTTGCAATCTCCGACTTCGTGTTCCCTCTTTGAAGTTTGCACCTTGGTTTATTGGGCCTTTCCGTATTCTTCGTACGATTAACCCAGTGGCTTACACATTAGACCTTCCTTCTAATATGCATATCTCAAATGTATTTCATGTCTCCTTATTAAAACCTTTGGTCTGCAAACACTTTACCACCTCGGTGCCTCATCCTTACCCTGTACAGGTTGAGAACCATGAGGAGTATGAAGTACAGTCCATTATTGACTCCCATAGGTTCCGTGGGTGCATACAGTACCTGGTGCATTGGAAAGGGTACGGTCCGGAGGAACGCTCTTGGGTCTCATCCTTGAACATACATGCCCCTGGCCTCCTCCGTGATTTCCATAGACGTTTTTCCCTTAAGCCTGGTGGTCCTCCGAGGGGGAGGGGTCATTGAGGAGGGGGTACTGTCAGGGCTGGGCTCAGCCCTTCCTTCTCTGAGCTGGCCACTCAGCTATCAGCTAATTGCCAGCTCCAATCTCTCCATAGTGACTCACCTGTTGACGATATCCTGCTTGTCAGTCCTGCCTACTTAAGCCGTCCAACCCAGATGATCTCTGTCTTTGCCTTGGTCACATCTCTGAAGATGCTCTCCTGTGTTCCTGTTTAAGATTTGCTTGGCTGACATTCCTTCTAGCTCCAGATCCTGCTTGCTGTTCTACTACGCTCATCTCTGACGTTTTGGCTTGTCTGATTATCTGTTCCGGTTCCTGAGCTCTGGCTATGTTTTGACTATGTTTACTCTGTTTCCTTTTTTTATTATTATTAAACAAGTGAGCTTTAACTGTACTTCTGTCTCAGTCTGATTCATGGTTTCTGACAGTGAACTTGCATTTTGTGTGTTTCATGTACTGTGCATGTGTTTTCAATTGCCTCATTAGCACACAAACCTATTGTCATAAATCAGATGTGACCAGAACTCTGACTGTGATAGAGTGAACCAAACGTAAGTAGGTGAAAAAGTAAGTCATTTTAATAGAATTAAGCATACAAATATAAACGCACCACCAATACCAAACTGTAAATAAACCAAACAAACAAACAGTGACAACAAACTAACCAGCATATACAGCAAAAGGGATATCAGAATCATAGTTTTAGCCAGGCCAGGGTCATAAACAGGAGATCAGCAGATGGGGGGCAAGGTGAAAGGCAGACAGGGACAAGGTGGAAGGGATCAGGCTGCAGGGCAAGGATCCAGGGATACAGGAACAGACAGGAACAGGTACAAATAGGTTCAGGATACAGGGATCAGGATCAGGTTCAGGGTTGCAGGTTAACAGGATACAGGTCAGGGCTCAAGGACAATACCAAGGCAAGGATGTGTGAGCTTTGCCGGGTATTTATACCATTTCCTGCAATCAGGCTCAGGTGATGCCTGACTGCAGGAGGTAATATCATCTCCATACTGCCAAGATCCACCTGCTGGTGGATGCCAGTACTGCGGCCCAAAGATCACATAACACCAGAAGGGGAAAGCTCTCCTGACAGTTCCAAACTGCCAGGAGACACCTGCTGGTGGACCTCAGTACTGCATGCCAAATGTCACATAGTATTACCAGCGGATGGGACCTTTCCTGACAGTACCCCCTTCAAAGGAGCGACCTCCAGACGCTCCAACTAGCCACTGCTGGGGAAAGTCCATGGCGCCAAGCCGGGCAGCGGGCAGAGTCACATCAGGCTGGGCATGAGGAAAGTCCATGGCTTTAAACCGGGCGATGGGCAGCGACACATCAAACTGGGCACTAGGTACGTCGAACTGGGTAGCAGGCACTGGAACCTCAAGCTGAATAGCAGGCACATCGAGCTGGGCAGCAGGCACATTGAGCTGGGCAGCAGGCACATCGAGCTGGGTGGCAGGCACATCGAGCTGAGCAGCAGGCACATCGAGCTGGGCAGCAGGCACATCGAGCTGGGCAGCAGGCAAGGGCTAATCAAGCTGGGCAGCAGGCACAGACTCATCAGGCTGGGTAGCAGACAGGGGCACATCAGGCTGGGTAGCAGACAGGAGCACATCAGGCTGGGCAGCAGAAAGGGGCACACATTCGGCTGGGCAGCAGACAGGGATTCTTCAGGCTGGGCAGCAGGCAGAGGCACATCAGGCTGGGCAGCGGACAGGGATGAGTCAGGCTGGGCAGCAGACAGGAGCACATCAGGCTGGGCAGAAGAAAGGGGCACACATTCGGCTGGGCAGCAGACAGGGATGCTTCAGGCTGGGCAGCAGACAGAGGCTCATCAGGCTGGGCAGCAGACAGAGGCTAATCAGGCTGGGCAGCAGACAGAGGCACGTCAGGCTGGGCAGCAGACAGAGGCTAATCAGGCTGGGCAGCAGACAGGGGCACATCCAGCTGGGCAGCAGACAGGGATGCTTCAGGCTGGGCAGCAGACAGAGGCACATCAGGCTGGGCAGCGGACAGGGACACATCCGGCTGTTCAGCAGACAGGGATGCTTTAGGCTGGGCAGCAGACAGAGGCACATCAGGCTGGGCAGCAAACAGAGGCACATCAGGCTGGGCAGCAGACAGGCACGTCAGGCTGGGCAGCAGACAGGGGCACATTAGGCTGGGCAGCAGACAGGGACACACCAGGCTGGGCAGCAGACAGGGACACATCAGGCTGGACAGCAGACAGGGACACATCAGGTTGGACAGCAGACGGGGCACTTCTGGCTGGGCAGCAGACAGGTATGGTTCAGGCTGGGCAGCAGACAGAGGCACATCAGGCTGGGCAGCAGACAGGTATGGTTCAGGCTGGGCAGCAGACAGAGACACATCAGGCTGGGTAGCAGGCTCCGGGTCGTCTGGCAGGGCAGCAGGCTCTGGGGCATCTGGCAGGGCAGCAGGCTCTGGGTCCTCTGGCAGGGCAGCAGTCTCCGGGTCCTATGGCAGGGCAGCAGGCTCCAGGTCGTCTGGCAGGGCAGCAGGCTCCAGGTCGTCTGGCAGGGCAGCAGGCTCTGGGTCCTCTGGCAGGGCAGCAGGCTCCAGGTCCTCTGGCAGGGCAGCAGGCTCCAGGTCGTCTGGCAGGGCAGCGGGCTCCACAGGCAGGGAAATGGGTGTCGCAACCGCAGGCCGGGAAACAGGCACCAGGACTTCAGGCTGGAACACTGACACTTCAGGCTGGAACACTGGCTCTGGCACTTCAGGCTGGAACACCGGCACCTCAGGCTGGAACACTGGCACTCCAGGCTGGAACACTGGCACGAGACTTCAGGCTGGGACACTGGCACTGAGACTTCAGGCTGGAACACAGGCACCGGAACTTCAAGCTGGGGCATGAGGAAAGTCCATGGCTTTAAACCGGGCGATGGGCAGCGACACATCAAACTGGGCACTAGGTACGTCGAACTGGGTAGCAGGCACTGGAACCTCAAGCTGAATAGCAGGCACATCGAGCTGGGCAGCAGGCACATTGAGCTGGGCAGCAGGCACATCGAGCTGGGTGGCAGGCACATCGAACTGAGCAGCAGGCACATTGAGCTGGGCAGCAGGCACATCGAGCTGGGCAGCAGGCAAGGGCTAATCAAGCTGTGCAACAGGCACAGGCACATCAAGCTGGGCAGCAGGCACAGGCACATCAATCTGGGCAGCAGGCATGGGCACATCAAACTGGGCAGCAGGCATGGGCACATCAAGCTGGGCAGCAGGCACAGACTCATCAGGCTGGGTAGCAGACAGGGGCACATCAGGCTGGGTAGCAGACAGGAGCACATCAGGCTGGGCAGCAGAAAGGGGCACACATTCGGCTGGGCAGCAGACAGGGATTCTTCAGGCTGGGCAGCAGACAGAGGCACATCAGGCTGGGCAGCGGACAGGGATGAGTCAGGCTGGGCAGCAGACAGGAGCACATCAGGCTGGGCAGCAGAAAGGGGCACACATTCGGCTGGGCAGCAGACAGGGATGCTTCAGGCTGGGCAGCAGACAGAGGCTCATCAGGCTGGGCAGCAGACAGAGGCACGTCAGGCTGGGCAGCAGACAGAGGCTAATCAGGCTGGGCAGCAGACAGGGGCACATCCAGCTGGGCAGCAGACAGGGATGCTTCAGGCTGGGCAGCAGACAGAGGCACATCAGGCTGGGCAGCGGACAGGGACACATCCGGCTGTTCAGCAGACAGGGATGCTTTAGGCTGGGCAGCAGACAGAGGCACATCAGGCTGGGCAGCAAACAGAGGCACATCAGGCTGGGCAGCAGACAGGCACGTCAGGCTGGGCAGCAGACAGGGGCACATTAGGCTGGGCAGCAGACAGGGACACACCAGGCTGGGCAGCAGACAGGGACACATCAGGCTGGACAGCAGACAGGGACACATCAGGTTGGACAGCAGATGGGGCACTTCTGGCTGGGCAGCAGACAGGTATGGTTCAGGCTGGGCAGCAGACAGAGGCACATCAGGCTGGGCAGCAGACAGGTATGGTTCAGGCTGGGCAGCAGACAGAGACACATCAGGCTGGGTAGCAGGCTCCGGGTCGTCTGGCAGGGCAGCAGGCTCTGGGGCATCTGGCAGGGCAGCAGGCTCTGGGTCCTCTGGCAGGGCAGCAGTCTCCGGGTCCTATGGCAGGGCAGCAGGCTCCAGGTCATCTGGCAGGGCAGCAGGCTCCAGGTCATCTGGCAGGGCAGCAGGCTCTAGGTCCTCTGGCAGGGCAGCAGGCTCCAGGTCCTCTGGCAGGGCAGCAGGCTCCAGGTCGTCTGGCAGGGCAGCGGGCTCCACAGGCAGGGAAATGGGTGTCGCAACCTCAGGCCGGGAAACAGGCACCAGGACTTCAGGCTGGAACACTGACACTTCAGGCTGGAACACTGGCTCTGGCACTTCAGGCTGGAACACCGGCACCTCAGGCTGGAACACTGGCACTTCAGGCTGGAACACTGGCACTGAGACTTCAGGCTGAAAAAATGGCACTGAGAATTCAGGCTGGAACACTGGCACGAGACTTCAGGCTGGGACACTGGCACTGAGACTTCAGGCTGGAACACAGGCACCGGAACTTCAAGCTGGGACACAGGCACCAGAACTTCAAGCTAAGACACAGGCACTGGAACTTCAAGCTGGAACAGATTGGTGGGTGTGGAGGCAGGTTGGGTAATGGCAGGATCGTTTTGGTTGGAAAAAACTTCAGTTTTTTCTTTGGCTTAGCCACTGAAGCTCTGTAAGTGACTACAGGACTGTAGGTAAGGGGTGCAGCAGACTGGAAAGGAGGATTGGGATATGGCAAAGAAGAGGTAACAGTAGCTGGGGGAAGTTCTTGTGGGTTTGTATGCAGCTGAGAAGAGGCAGGTGGGTAGAAGGCAGGATAGGTGCAGGGAGGAGAAACTGGATATTGGTATTTGGTTGGGAGCAGCGTATACTGGGCTGCGACTGAGGTTGCCATGGGTGAAGGGGAAACATACATTTGGGTAGGCAGGTGTCTGATAGCAGAGGTGGTTTGTTTGGCTGGGGCTGATTGCATCACATTAGACCATGCTGAGAGTATTGGTTGTACAAACTGCAGCTTTAAATCTCCCTGTCTAACAAAGGACTGAGCAGACATTGTGCACTCTGTTATTACCTGTTGGGAACAGGCTGAGTAGTGCTCACAAAAGTATGTGGGATCATCTTCCAGAAGCCACACCGGGGATACAACCTGATTTATACTAAAAGGGGGAGAGAAATCACCCTTTGGATTACAGGGCAGGGCCAGCTCTGTACAAATTTTGATCAAAGGCTGCACCTCCCCAAACAGTATATAACCCTGATCGACCAGGGAGTGAGCCAAATGGATAATTTCAAGCAGCTGGTCACTAGTCCATCCTTTCAAAGCCTGGCGGCAATATTCACTACTCTCTGATGTCAGTAGAGAAAAATAAACAAACTCATCGGCATTCATGTTAGCAAAATACACTGAACCAAAAATGGTTCCCCTGTACAGCCACTTCTGGTCAGCGATCGCCTTGGTATTCTGTCATAAATCAGATGTGACCAGAACTGCGTGACTGTGACAGAGTTAGCCAAACGTAGGTGAAAAAGTAAGTAATTTTATTAACATAAAGCATACAAATATAAACGCACCACCAATACCAAACAGTGTAAATAAACCAAACAACCAAACAGTGACAACAAACTAACCAGCATATACAGCAGAATACCAGAAATGTAGTCTTAGCCAGGCCAGGGTCATAAACATAAACAGGAGATCAGCAGATGGGGGGCAAGGAGAAAGACAGACAGGGACAAGGTGGAAGGGATCAGGCTGCAGGGCAAGGATCCAGGGACACAGGAACAGACAGGAACAGGTACAAATAGGGATCAGGTTCAGGATCAGGTTCAGGGTTGCAGGTTAACAGGATACAGGTCAGGGCTCAAGGACAATACCAAGGCAAGGATGTGTGAGCTTTGCCGGGTATTTATACCATTTCCTGCAATCAGGCACAGGTGATGCCTGACTGCAGGTGATGACATCGTCTCCATACTGCCAGGATCCACCCGCTGGTGGACGCCAGGACTGCAGCCCGAAGATCACATAACACCAGCAGGGTAAAGCTCTCCTGACAGTTCCAAACTGCCAGGAGATACCTGCTGGTGGACCTCAGTACTGCACACCAAATGTCAGATAGTATCACCAGCGGATGGAACCTTTCCTGACACCTATGTTATATAAAGCTTGCAGATAGCATTCTTTACCTTGCCCTGAAAAGAGGCAAGATTGCTTGATGATGTGTGTGTGTGGCAAGAGAGTACATTTGGGTGTTTTTATAGAGTTTGTAACACATGTATTTTCTCTTTGTATTTTGTTTGTTATGTCTTTGCAAAACAGATGTGTTTTAGAGCAAGTATTTTTTTTCTTGGGGGGGGATATTTTTCACTGAAATATTTTTGATGTTGTCAATCTGTGTTGTTTGTAGGTTGTTAGTTTCACTTTGATTTAATTCTCTGTGCTGCATTATTTTGAAAAATATTGTTGTGACTACTAAATGTTTAAATCCTTAACAGGCTGTGCGTTTGTGGGCGCAGTCCTTTTAACTCCTGTTAATTTCCTCTGCAAAATGGTCAGATCTCAAAACCATATTCTGTTAGTGTCTCAAATTAACATACATGTGTTTTTTGTTTTCTTTGCTCTTTTCCAAGTCCTGTTTTGTTGATCAATAAAATTTGCAGCAAATTTTTATGTTTTATGTGTTTTGTTAATAATTTGTTTTGCAGATGCATGCTCAATCTAAGTAATGCATTTTACACCCCCCCCCCCAAACAATTTTCATGCAACAGATTTTCCAGCTGCATCTTAACTAGGCTGATTGGCATGGCAAAACAAAAAATGTGTAATTTGTCTAAAAGCTACTTTCCTGGTGCCTTCATGGTAGCATATGCATGGATTGTGTGTATGCTGAAATGGATAGGCACCAGGAAAGGAAAATTACAGAGAGGTAAGTTTTCAATTTTCCATTTTAGAGCAGTGGTTCTCAGCCTCAGTCCTCAAGTACCCCCGACAGGACATGTTTTGGGAATTTATCTTACTAAAATAGCTGTCCAAAATACCAAGCCATTGACTGTGATTTAAAGCACCTGTGCAAGATGAAGGAAAACCTGCAAACATGGCGTGTTGGGGGTACTTGAGGACAGGGTTGAAAACCACTGATTTAGAACACTGCGCTAAATTCTAGCTCAAGATAATCCTATTCTAATTGTGGGCATTTGAGGGAAATCAAGTGAGTGTTAGAACCCCTGCTTGTCTTTTCTAGGTTGGGCGTTGTGTCCCTTTTCTGAAAATTGGCTTCACCTCCTGTCACATAGCCAAACAGGAAGTGAGAGTAAAACCCTACCAATGTCTTTCCTTGGGGACACACAGGTCAATCTAACTAGTGTCCCCATTAGGCAAATGACACTTTAGCACCTTGTTGTGTACACTCCAAATTATTAGGTATTTTGGGGTTTATTAGAGGCAAATCCACTCTGCAATACAAGTGTACTCGCTGTAAATCTGAGAGGAAGCACTGGTGATTTTATCATCCAATCATGTAGAAGCAAAGATGCTGTTTTTTAATTCTCATTGCATGTCCCCCTCGGATCTCCAGCAACTGCACTTCCAAGTGCACTTGTAGTGCAAAGTGGATTTGCCTTTAGTAAATAAACCCCAAAGTCCAAGATAGCTAATAATTTGGGGTGTACAGAGCAAAATGCTAGAATGCAATTTACCTAATGGGGAAACTATTTAGATTGACCTGTTTGTTCCCAAGAAAAGACATTGGTAGGGTTTTACCCTCACTTCCTGTTTGGCTATGTGACAGGAAGTGAATAAATTTGAAGGATTGGATTGAGCATGCATCTGCAAAACAAATTATTAACAAAACACATAAAACTACAAATTTGCTACAAATTTTATTGATCAACAAAACAGGACTTGGAAAAGAGCAAAGAAAACAAAAAACACATGTATGTTAATTTGAGACACTAACAGAATATGGTTTTGAGATCTGACCATTTTGCAGAGGAAATTAACAGGAGTTAAAAGGACTGCGCCCACAAACGTACAGCCTGTTAAGGATTTAAACATTTAGTAGTCACAACAATATTTTTCAAAATAATGCAGCACAGAAAATTAAATCAAAGTGAAACTAACAACCTACAAACAACACAGATTGACAACATCAAAAATATTTCAGTGAAAAATATCCCCCCCCCAAGAAAAAAAAAATATTTGCTCTAAAAGAAATCTATTTTGCAAAGACATAACAAACAAAATACAAAGAGAAAATACATGTGTTACAAACTCTATAAAAACACCCAAATGTACTACCACTCAGCTAATAATTCCTCAAGATCACAGCTTATATACCTGTAGCACTGGTAGATTTGCAATCTACCGCATGTTAGATAAATTTAGTAATTTGTGCGTTAGGAAGGTTAAAGTTTGCCTCTGTTCCAGCTTGGGTGACGTTGTGTGTGTTACCGTGCTGACCGGTGGGTGTCGCTGTTACCACTGGTCAGGGTTGGAAAGGCAACGTGTTGAAGCGTATGGATGCTCCTCTGTCCCGGAGACAAGCTCGGTGGAGGTGGTCCTCTGAGTTGCATTCTGGGCGAGGGTATTTATGGGACAGACGCCATATTTTGGGGTTCGTTTTACAGCCACCTGCTGGCCCTCCTGGCCGACAGGTATGCTTTAAGGAGCTACTTCGTGGTCCTCCGTTTGGGAGGCCCACGATGCTGCGGCGCAGGGGTGGGTCCAGAGGCTTGTCTGGAGCCTACCACCGCAGCCGAGGAATGGTCCTGAGCTGTCGGTCCTGTGTGACGAAGCTGGACAACCGAGGAGATCCCAGGGGAGGACCCGTCTTGGAGAGATCACGTGGCGTGCTGGTCTATAGAGGGGTCTGGTGACTCGGTTGGAGGACGTATCCGAAAGTAACTATACAGCATAGTGTTGCCGGCTCGGCTTAAAGGTTCAAGCACTGTGACTGACATTTCACTGCAGAAAATCTATACATCCTGTGGCAGAGGATCGTACGGATTTTGTTCCCAAGCAAGTCTGTGGCAGAGACTTTGATTCGTGCTGCATGCTGGCTGCTAGACCGGTGAGAGAGGCCTATCCAGACGAGCAAGGAGTGTGTCCCACGAGGGGAGCGCATTCCACATAGTATTTGAATTCTATCAGGACATTTGTCAAGAGAACCCTACCAGAGAATATTTGAGTTTCTTCTGCAAGTCTCCTTTCCGTCTCTTTCCTGTTATTTCCTAAGTCGTTCGTTTAATAAAGCATTGAAAACGTACTCCAGTGTTGGTGCGTGTATAGTCCATCAGTAAACTCAACAGAACCCTAGACCCAGTGCCGGTGAAACAGAGGGAAGCAGAGTGAAGGTAACAGACCCGCTTAAACCAGCAGCTCCACCGTGAGTTATTGCTACATGTGGGGGCTCGTCCGGGATTTGTTGACCTTCAATTCTCGCAACCCAGTGGAGTGTTTTACCGGGAGTTTACAGAGAGAGTTGGACTTTGAAAAAAAAATCTTTTCAGGAAGAGGAAAGGTTAGATTGCAGGACTTTGCTTCTGAGTGCGTAGACGTTGGGCGCCAGAGAAAGGCCCGGGAGCTACGTGACTGGAAGAACAAGTGGGAGGAGCTACCCTACTTGATACCGCATGGGACGCGTGTATGTGTTTGGCGCCAGAGGAAAAGAGGAGCCTCGTGATCGTGCTGAGAAGATTAGAGTGTGGCCATGTCTTTTCCAGCGTTGCAATTGGTTGTGGGACCCAGAATGTTCCCTACAAGCACCATGATGAATACTGTGCAATCTGGAACTCTGATTACAGATACTGGAGTTCGTTTGAAGCCGCAGGGGAGGTTTGTCCTGTATACCTCAGGAGATATTGAGGGACTGGGCATGATCTGCCATCGATGCAAAGGATTGGCCGTGCATCTTTGTCCATTCGGCCGATGTCCACAGTGTGGAGAATACTTGTTTGTGGTGGAGCAAACTACCACGTCGTCCTGTGCTTATCGGATGGATTGGGTGACAGGTATCGCTGCAGTGGAAGCTGCTATCGCTACAGAGAGAGAGCGACAGGCCGCCACTTTGCCTGTTGTTACTGACAACGTTTCAGAAAGAGACACTACTGCTGTCGTCTCATCAAGAGACATTACTTTGGTTACTGAGTCTACTACGCCTACTCCTATATATATATCAGGACATTTGTCAATAAAACCCTACCAGAGAATATTTGAGTTTCTTCTGCAAGTCTCCTTTCCGTCTCTTTCCTGCTATTTCCTAAGTCGTTTGTTTAATAAAGCATTGAAAATGTACTCCAGTGTTGGTGCGTGTATTGTCCATCAGTAAACTCAACGAAACCCTAGACCCGGTGCCGGTGAAACAGAGGGAAGCAGAGTGAAGGTAACAGACCCGCTTAAACCAGCAGCTCCACCGTGAGTTATTGCTACATACCCTTCTAACAGGATGTGATGTAGCCTCTGGCTGATGCTCCACTGTACGCAGTTAACCCCAACTCTCCTGGGCATTAACACACACAATGTAATGCAATGAGCAGTTGGTACCTGCCAACACACTTGTGTGAAGATCTAGTGTGAATCAGACGCTGTATTTCTGAGGTTCCTGGAGGAGCCCACCACTCACCAAATATGATGTTACACGCTGATCTGCCTTTGCCAAGCAACTCAGGTGTCTCAGTGAAAGATTTCCCCTGTATTCCAGTTCTTGTAGCAACTTAATTTTTACCCTCACTTTCATTCCCACTAAAACTGGTGATCAAGAAAGGGTGAATCTCTTTAGCAAGGATACAACTGGGGCAATAAAAATCTGACAGTGGTTCTGATCCTCACCATTCTATCCAAACTTTAAAAAAGAAAAAATTAGTTATACTTTAAATTGCTGCCAGAAAATCCTGCTAACTAAAATATCATTTTTGAGTAAATTTAGTTTTGAGAACTTGCTGGTAGGCATACTGTGATCAAAACCTAAAACTGTCAGGCCTGGAAATTCTTTCTTATGAATAATGGAAAAGCATATATTGCCTTCACTGTGTGCCCATAGCAACCAATCAGTTTGCATTCTCTGAGTTGAAAGATAAAGCAGTCAATGTTATTGGATATTGGTACCTTCTCCATTTTTTTTCTCCAGGTTTCATAAATCAGTCCCAATATATACTCATTCCATGAATATTGATAAGCAAAGAAACCTTCTAATACCAGCAGAAACAGTAATTTACGCCGCGCCTGTTGTGTGCCGTATCATCGAAACTGAACAGCAGACAAAGTGCAGACTTAAGCAGACATGAGCTAATGCTTTGCTCCTTGATTCTTAGTGGTGAGGTAACCCGCACATCTCTTATGTCACAATTTAATTGACTGTTACCAGAATACCTTCTTGTAAAAGCCAATATCTGGATGCAGTTCAACTTGCACTGACTGAGAAATGCCATTTATTTAGCCATGTGTATTTTAAAATAAGTTGTATTTCAAAGCTTTGTGTGAATGCAGATTATGGCTTCTTCATAATAATTTTATATTTCACTTAAAGTGGAACCGTGCTGCTATGGGCCTCCAGGGCCCCTGCTGCAATATACAAGTATGCCCAATATACCTACTATAATGGCAGACTTACCTTCTACAGTGCCCTTCTCCTGCAATGCAAGCACTGCTTCTCCTATTCAGTTGACGCCTTCTCCTGGTCTTCTTCCAGGCCTGGAGTCTTTCATTTTCAGCTATTTTTTCCCATCTGTCAATCTCAGATAATGCAACTCTTGCCCATGTACAGTACACTGGAGTTATATCTTCCCATCACATGGCTCTTACTGCCAGTCTATAAAAAGTGTTGCATACACTATTTAGAGTTCTGTTGCATCCCCACATGACAAATGGTGCTTTTGCCCTATTCTTGTACCTGTTGGAAGCAGGTACATACATTTTTTGCAGAAGGCATAGAGGGGGTCACCACTAAATCTCCCAGCAAACAACTGAATGAGGCTAGCTGAATTGGATAAGGTGAAGAGTGTGACATCACCACCTCACCTCATCCAATCAGAGTGCGCTTTGCATTCATTCAGAAAATGCAATGCATTCTCTGAATGGTGCTTACACAGAGTGACCAACCTTCTATATTCAGAAAACAGCAGGCCAGCCGCTCAGCATGGGACCTGGAAGCAAGTGGTAATCATTGAAGTAACAGTATTTACTTCAGTAATTTTGCAGCTTTCAGGGGCATCTAAGTATGTAACTATGTGTAAAATATCCATACCTGGATTCATCTGTAAGCATACAGAAAGGCATTTTTTTTTAGTTTTGGATAGAGTAGTGAATGATTAAAGCCCTTGTGATTTTTTTTCTGTCTCATTGTGGAAATGAGACAGATTGTCACTGGAACATGTGTCTACTTTGAAAGATACAGTATCTCACAAAAGTGAGTACACCCCTCACATTTTTGGAAATATTTTATTATATCTTTTCATGTGACAACACTGAAGAAATGACACTTTGCAACAATGTAAAGTAGTGAGAGTACAGCTTGTATAACAGTGTAAATTTGCTGTCCCCTCAAAATAACTCCACACACAGCCATTAATGTTTAAAACGCTGGCAATAAAAGTGAGTACACCCCTAAGTGAAAATGTCTGAATTGGACCCAAAGTGTCAATATTTTGTGTGGCCGCCATTATATTGCAGCACTGCCTTAACCCTCTTGGGCATGAAGTTCACCAGAGCTTCACAGGCTGCCACTGGAGTCCTCTTCCACTCCTCCATGACGACATCATGGAGCTGGTGGATGTTAGAGACCTTGCGTTCCTCCACCTTCTGTTTGAGGATGCCCTACAGATGCTCAATAGGGTTTAAGTCTGGACACAAAAATGGCCAGTCCATCACCTTTACCCTCAGCTTCTTTAGCAAGGCAGTGGTCATCTTGGAGGTGTGTTTGGGGTCATAATGTTGGAATATTACCCTGCGGCCCAGTCTCCAAAAGGAGGGGATCATGCTCTACTTCAATATGTCACAGTACATGTTGGCAGTCATGGTTCCCTCAGTGAACTGTAGCTCCCCAGTCCTGGCAGCACTCATGCAGCCCCAGACCATAACACTCCCTCCACCATGCTTGACTGTAGGCAAGACACACTTGTCTTTGTACTACTCACCTGGTTACTGCCACACACGCTTGACACCATCTGAAATCAAATACATTTATCTTGGTCTCATCAGACCACAGGACATGGTTCCAGTAATGTCCTTAGTCTGCTTGTCTTCAGCAAACTGTTTGCGGGCTTACTTGCGCATCATCTTTAGAAGAGGCTTCCGTCTGGGACAACAGCCATGCAGACCAATTTGATGCAGTTTGTGGCGTATGGTCTGAGCACTGACAGGCTGACACCCTGGCAGAATTCATATGTCTATTTCCCAAAGACAACCTCTGGATGTGATGCTGAGCATGTGCACTCAACTTCTTCTGAGCGGAACCTGTCCTGTTAAATGGCTGTATGGTCTTGGTCACCGTGCTGCAGCTCAGTTTCAGGGTCTTAGCAATCTTCTTATAGCCTAGGCCATCTTTATGTAGAGCAACAATTCTTTTTTTCAGATCCTCAGAGAGTTCTTTGCCATGAGGTGCCATGTTGAACTTCCAGTGACCAGTATGAGAGAGTGAGAGCAATAACACCAAATTTAACACACCTGCTCCCCATTCAAACCTGAAACCTTGTAACACTAATGAGTCACATGACTGGAGGGAAAATGGCTAATTGGGCCCAATTCGGACATTTTCACTTAGGGGTGTACTCACTTTTGTTGCCAGCGGTTTAAAAGTGAGTACACCCCTAAGTGAAAATGTCTGAATTGGACCCAAAGTGTCAATATTTTGTGTGGCCGCCATTATATTGCAGCACTGCCTTAACCCTCTTGGGCATGAAGTTCACCAGAGCTTCACAGGCTGCCACTGGAGTCCTCTTCCACTCCTCCATGACGACATCATGGAGCTGGTGGATGTTAGAGACCTTGCGTTCCTCCACCTTCTGTTTGAGGATGCCCTACAGATGCTCAATAGGGTTTAAGTCTGGACACAAAAATGGCCAGTCCATCACCTTTACCCTCAGCTTCTTTAGCAAGGCAGTGGTCATCTTGGAGGTGTGTTTGGGGTCATAATGTTGGAATATTACCCGGCGGCCCAGTCTCCAAAAGGAGGGGATCATGCTCTACTTCAATATGTCACAGTACATGTTGGCAGTCATGGTTCCCTCAGTGAACTGTAGCTCCCCAGTCCTGGCAGCACTCATGCAGCCCCAGACCATAACACTCCCTCCACCATGCTTGACTGTAGGCAAGACACACTTGTCTTTGTACTACTCACCTGGTTACTGCCACACACGCTTGACACCATCTGAAATCAAATACATTTATCTTGGTCTCATCAGACCACAGGACATGGTTCCAGTAATGTCCTTAGTCTGCTTGTCTTCAGCAAACTGTTTGCGGGCTTACTTGCGCATCATCTTTAGAAGAGGCTTCCGTCTGGGACAACAGCCATGCAGACCAATTTGATGCAGTTTGTGGCGTATGGTCTGAGCACTGACAGGCTGACACCCTGGCAGAATTCATATGTCTATTTCCCAAAGACAACCTCTGGATGTGATGCTGAGCATGTGCACTCAACTTCTTCTGAGCGGAACCTGTCCTGTTAAATGGCTGTATGGTCTTGGTCACCGTGCTGCAGCTCAGTTTCAGGGTCTTAGCAATCTTCTTATAGCCTAGGCCATCTTTATGTAGAGCAACAATTCTTTTTTTCAGATCCTCAGAGAGTTCTTTGCCATGAGGTGCCATGTTGAACTTCCAGTGACCAGTATGAGAGAGTGAGAGCAATAACACCAAATTTAACACACCTGCTCCCCATTCACACCTGAAACCTTGTAACACTAATGAGTCACATGACTGGAGGGAAAATGGCTAATTGGGCCCAATTCGGACATTTTCACTTAGGGGTGTACTCACTTTTGTTGCCAGCGGTTTAGACATTAACGGCTGTGTGTTGAGTTATTTTGAGGGGACAGCAAATTTACACTGTTATACAAGCTGTACACTCACTACTTTACATTGTAGCAAAGTGTCATTTCTTCAGTGTTGTCACATGAAAAGATATAATAAAATATTTACAAAAATGTGAGGGGTGTACTCACTTTTGTGAGATACTGTATCTCCTCAATCTTCTGTTCTGGTGTTGTTTTACCATCTCTTTCGGTTCCAGTAACAATGGCCACCAGGACAAAATAAGAACGTAACAAAACAAAAAAAAATTTAGCTTTAGATACAGGAAAAGAGAAAATGGTCAATTGCCCTCATCTTCAAAAGGTTCATTCAGGATGGCCACCAACTGGGGTCTGAGCTTACTATGGTTTCAGATTTAAAGATTATAAAATAGTTTACTTACCATTGCTACACAGCAACAGCCTAACTATACACCCTATAACCCTATAATGAGTACATTGCCCTCAAGTGTTCTACAACACTGTGATCTAGTTTCATGTGTAAGATATTTTAAGAGGTTGTCCATTTTGTAATGAATTTTGTATGATAAATGTCCTTAGATGAAAAGTAAAAATCTATGGTATTTATTTTCATGCCAAGACTGTTCAAGTAATAAGTAAAACACATTCTTTAAAATGAGATACATCAACAGCATCAAACACCGTTTCTTTAAAACGAGAGAGGCTTCAAACACAATGAACATTTCAGGCAGTTTTAGAATAATTTATGGTGCTGGTATTTTTTCTTTGTCTTTTCTTTTTTACCTTTTTATTGTAAATCCCTAATGCCGCGTACACACGAGCGGACATTACGGCGGACTTTGCCCGGCGGACTTTTCGATGTACTTTCCGACGGACTTTCTGAATGAACGGACTTGCCTACACACAATCCACCAAAGTCCGTCGAATTCGTACGTGATGACGTACGACCGGACTAAAACAAGGAAGTTCATAGCCAGTAGCCAATAGCTGCCCTAGCATGGCTTTTTGTCCGTCGAACTAGCATACAGACGGCGGACTTTTCGACCGGACTCGATTTCAACGGATAAATTTTAAACAAGTTTCAAATCTAAGTCCGTCCAACTTTTGAGAAAACAAAGTCCGCTGGAGCCCACACACATCGAATTGTCCGACGAAATCCAGTCCGCCGGGCAAAGTCCGCCGTAATGTCCGCTCGTGTGTACGCGGCATAAGTTATTGTTGAAAATGCTGAATAGGGATTAGGGCCAGCAATGTTTAATATAAATGGGTAAGAGTTTACAGGTCATTTGTACTGTTACTGGACCAACTAACAAAATATTTTTTTCTTTAAATCATATTTACTGGTCATTTTTATCACTTTGCCACCAGTCAGATTTAGACATTCTAATTTCTCCTAAAGGTTTGAAAAAAAATGGTTGCAGTGAGACAACACAGGCAGTTTGCTTTGTCAAATGAGGCTCCTGTGTAAGAGGAAACAAGGAAATTATAATTGTGACATAGGATAGGCCTAAGTAGCAGAAACAATACAACAGGTTCCACAGAAAATGTTTATTTGAAGACATTCACAAAAGTCTGCAAGCCAAACACAGAAATGTCCCAGCAGAAACTGCACCACTTAACATGCTGCGTCCTTAAAGCGGAGTTCCACCTAAAAATGGAACCTCTTCTTTAAGGGAAGGTGACCCCCTGACATGTCACATTTCGCATGTAATTTTTTTTTGTGGGGGGTAGAAGCCCTCTTTTTAGAGGGTTCCAGCTCCCACTTCCTCCCGGCGCACCGTGGCACCGGAAGGGAGAACACCTCTCCTCCTTCCCTCTCTGCAATCATCTGGGACACGTCACAGGTCCCAGATGATTGCCCAGCCAGTCACAGCGTGCCACACGGCTAGCGCATGTGCAGTGCGCGCCCACCTGTGAAGCCACAGCCGGGCGCCCACACTTGCAATGCCGACATCGCAGAGAGGAGGGGGAGATGAGCGGGGCTTCACTCCTCCCCATTGCTGGACCCTGGGACAGGTAAGTGTCCAATTATTAAAAGTCAGCAGCTGCAGTATTTGTAGCTGCTAACTTTTATTTAATTTTTTTTAAGCGGAACTCCACTCTAACAATCAGTGACTCATCTGCTGTCAGCGGGATTCCCCACTAACAGCAGAATGTAAACAAAAGAAGCCGGCATTAAAAATGTTTTTTAAAAAAACACAGTGGGCTCCCACCAAATCCATACCAAGCCCTTCAGTTCTACTATGGATTTTGAGGGGGACTCCACACAAAAATAAAAAAAAGAGAAAAAAAAGAAAAAAGTGTTGGTTCACCCCTCAAAATCCATATCAAACTCTTATCTGAGCATGCAGCCCACAGACCACCCCCCCCCCTCCTGAATCGTACCAGGCCACATAACAATGGGGAATGGGGGTGCCACTTCCCACCCACGCAAAATACACTAAGGCCCCTTTCACACTGGGGGGGGTAGGGGGCGTCGGCGGTAAAACAGCGCTATATTTAGTGCTGTTTTACAGCGGTATTCGGCCGCTAGCGGTACTGTTTTAACCTCCCGCTGGCGGCGAAAAAGGGTTAAAACCCCTCGTATAGCGTGGCTATAGCCGCGGTATTACCGCGGTATAGCCGCGCTGTCCCATTGATTTCAATGGGCAGGAGCGGTTTAGGAGCGGTGAATACACCGCTCCTTCACCGCTCCAAAGAAGCTGCTGACAGGGGATTTTTTCTTCTCCTGCCAGCGCACCGCTTCAGTGTGAAAGCCCTCGGGCTTTCACACTGAACAAACAGCGGAGGCTGTTTAGGGGCGGTTTGCAGGCGCTATTTTTAGTGCAATAACGCCTGCAAACTGCCCCAGTGTGAAAGGGGTCTAAGGCACAGGGTAACCCAGTGCATTTATCTTCAGAGGGGAAGGTGGCAACATGCTCCAGTCTTTCTTAACCCCCTTTGATCAAGTTGTTACTTTAGAAAATGAATCCTCTTTGGGAAAAGAAGCACCAGTTCATTGACAAGCCTGAAGTAGAATCACACTGATCCATCCTTAATTACCTTGACTTCTACTTTCTGAACCTTTCCATCTTTATCTGAAGCAGATATCAACAGATACATGTTATCACCTTGTGTGAAGAACTGTTGCTTGCCTTTACTAGAAAGTCTTTCTTTGACATGGTATTGATGTGGGCACTGTTCAAAGCAGGTAATGTGACCATTTAGCCAGACACATCTTGAAAGAAGAAGCTATATCTCCTGACAATACTCAGACAGACGTTGCCTATGATGACCCAGCTTGGGTCCAGGCATTGGCCATAGTCTGCATTACAGTGGCCCGTTGATTTGTTGGTGAGTCTTGTGTACCTTTCAGATGTCCCTGCTGAGAAGCTGAAGAATATCAGCATTTCTGTCAAGAGCCTGTATCTGGTCAGCTATGCTCCTCATCGGAGAGTGTTGACAGAAAGCTGCAGGAGTAGGGATTTTGGTTTTATTTTACTGGCTGGATAACCAGATGAAAATAGAAGAAAGAAAGCCTAAAAAAGAAAATGAATGCAACCTTCACATCTAAGAATTGGTAAGCTGCAATACAATAAATGTTTGCTTTTGGGTTTAATACGGCTTTAATAGTAACCGTGCAGTCTTTATCATGATGTTCTGTTGAAGCACAGCATTTGAAGCATGACTGTTGGATAACAGATATGCTTAACATACCCTTTTACCCCCCTATCTTTCCCCCATTGCCCCAATAACTAAGACCACACCAAGATTGGAGTAATAAAAGGCCTTAGCAGCCTACTTTATTTAAACAAATAAATCTTTTAATTAGAAATATAAACATATTAACATTAACTGCAAATGAATATCTCAAGCGTTGGTCTGCGCAATCTCTTAATAATCAAAACATGTCCATAACACACTTGCACTGCGGCCCCATCAAATATATACCATAGGCCTCAAGCCGACAAGCTGGCACAGAGACTAACCAATGACTGCAGTGCCCCATTATCACTTCCCGGCTAACCTCCGTTAACCGGGAACCACCATAAGGACCCATATCAACTTTATCTCCCAAACCAACTCTTACTTTAGTCATTTTCCTTCTTTTGCGCAGACCAACGCCCGCCACAGCACCCAGGAATAACACCTTAATCATGGGTGCCCCTCCACACCCGGAGTGCTCTCTGTATGCCGTCCTGTAGGCCTAATGCCCACAGGTCTATACCAACTTCATTCAAGTGAACTCCATCCGCTCTCAGATACCTCCATGTCTCAAACTCTAGCTCAAGGTGCCTAACTGCCACACCCCCATTATTTACCACAAACTTACTCACCGCCCTATTTATTTTCTTACGGGCCCTATTCACACCCTCTACCGACCTGGCCATTCTCCATGACATCCTAGCCACCATGTCAGACCAGACAATGATCATGTTAGGGAAGGCTTGCTTTAACCGCTCGACATCGAGTTTGATGTTGCGCAAGATATCCACCATGGCTCTTATGCCCAAGTCGTTGCCTCCTACATGGATGACTAATACGTCCGGGGGACTGTCCCTTTGTGCATAGCGATGCACTTCCAACACCAATCTACCCCACAACATGCCTTGGATCCCCAACCACTTAACACAGGCCTCCCTTTTGCTAAAACCCAATTGCCTACCCTCCTTGCGGGCATCCCCTCTCCGTGCCCCCCAGGCCACATAGGAATGGCCCATAATCCATACCATCCCCGTCACTGCATCTGAAAATAGAAGAACACAAAAGAAAAAACACCATACCGTAAGCCCCGGTTTTGTTCCACATTCGCTTGCTACCCCCCCAATTACCAAAACCGCAAGCCCCTGTAGCCTCCTACAAGTTTACCACCATATGGGGGCGCACGTATGATCGGAACCTATTAGATTCCCACCTCCCAATTCGCTTAACTGCTTCCATGTCCATACCATTTCTGGCTGCCTCCGTAGCGGCCCCAATCCTAAAGGAGTGGGACGAAAAACCCTTCTCTTCCAGCCCCAACCCCCTAATACATTTATTAAAAACCGTGACAAACTGAAATCTAGACAGGAACTCGCCCCCCTTATGCAGCAACAAGGGGCCCATTACCGCTGGACGGACCTTCAAAAATTCCCCAACCGCTTTTACCGGGCATAATTGTGATCCCACAATTGGATACACCTCAACCCTTCTCCCTCTACCCAGTTGATCAGTCTTTGAGTGCCGTAACCACAACTGCAAACCCTCATCACCCCATGACATCTCCTGATACATCAACCCCCCTGGTGTTTTCTTAGAAGGGCTGACCAGTTCCCCTATCCGAAATGCCCCAAAAAATGCCAATAAAAAGGCCGCCGTAAACAACACAACTTCATAACTGGACGTACACACATGAAACAACTGATTTACTATCCCCTGCAGGATTTCAAACGTCACTGGCCTCCTAGCATCCCGTCGAGACATCGACTTCCTATAACCCTTCATTGCCTGCCTTATCCAAAAATCCTTTGTACAATCTGGCCTACCTTGTAACTTAAAAAGAAACGCTAAACCAGCTACCCTTTTGTTAACCATTGATGCGGACACACCCTCCTCCATTTTTCTAGCAATATAGTACAGTACCAGCAAACGCACGTCCTGCCCGGCTGGATCCTCCCCCACGCTGTCTGCAAACTCGCTCCATTCCTTCCATACCTTCGTATATGCTGCCCATGTAGCCCTACTCACCGACTTTTTATCCATCCTGCTATGGTGCAAATGCTATCTCCCACAGCCATTCGGGACAGGGTACCCCTTGTTGTTCCGCATCCGGCGCCAACTCCCGGAACCTGTCCCACTGGAAGCGAGACAATGCATCAGCGATAACATTTTCAACTCCCGGTAAATGTACAGCATGCACAAATACATTTAGTTGCAGACAGCGCAAGACTAAATGCCGCAGCAGCCTAATCACTGGCGGTGAGGACGCTGTACTCCTATTAATCACCTGCACCACCCCCATATTGTCGCCATGGAATCGCACCTTCAGATCCCTGAATGATGCACCCCATAGCTCCACTGCCAGTACTACCGGAAATAATTCCAGTAGCACCAGATTCCTTGTGAATCCTGCCTCAACCCAGGACTGAGGCCAAGGCCCAGCGCTCCACTGACCCTGAAAAAACGCCCCAAAACCTGTGGAACCCGCTGCGTCTGTGAACAGTTCCAAGTCAAAATTGCTGACTGGACCCGACATCCAGAACGCCCTACCATTAAAAGACTCCAAAAAGGAATGCCACACCCTCAAATCTGCCCTGTGCGTTTCGCTTAGACGCACAAAATGTTTTGGAGATTTGATTCCACTCGTGCTGGCCGCCAGCCGGTGACTGAACACCCTCCCCATGGGTAATATGCGGCATGCAAAATTAAGCTTGCCCAGAACCGATTGCAGCGTCCGCAGCTGTACTTTACGCAATCCCAAAAGCCCCGCTATTTCCCTTTTAATTTATCGTCCGGCAGCCTGCATTCCATCGCATCCGAATCCAGGACAATGCCCAAAAACGTGATGACCGTGCAAGGTCCCTCCGTTTTATCAGCAGCCAATGGAATGCCAAATTTCTCTGCAATGTGTTCCAGTGTGGCTAGGAGCACAGCGCAGATGCGCGAAGAAGCCGGACCCATACAGAGAAAATCATCGAGGTAATGAATTATAGAATTCACCCCCGACACCTCCCGTACCACCCATTCCACAAATGAGCTGAATTGCTCAAATATCGCGCACGATATCGAGCAACCCATGGGTAGGCATTGGTCCACATAGAATTCATTGTCCCAATGACACCCCAATAACCGAAAACTCTCGGGGTGTACCGGCAACAGCCTAAAAGCGGATTCCACATCCGCTTTTGCCATCAAGGCTCCTTCCCATATCGCCGTACCCATCCCACTGCCGCATCGAATGAAGTGTAAGTCACCGAACACTCCCCGTGATCTATGGCATCATTCACCGACCCCCCTCTAGGGAAGGAGAGGTGGTGAATAAGCCTAAATTTGCCCGGTTCCTTTTTAGGTACCACCCCCAGAGGCGAAACCACCAAGTCCTTAAATGGCGCCTCTGGGAACGGACCACCCATGCGCCCCAATGCAACTTCCTTTCTCAGTTATTCCGTAACTACTTCAAGATGTTGCATTGCAGACCTTAAATTGGGAGACACTGGGGGGATAACCGTTAATGAGCATGGGATCCTGAATCCCACCGAGAAACCCTCATCTAACAATTGTGCAGCTTTCTTGTCTGGATACCTACCTAGAAATGGTCGCATCCTTTCCACTCTCACCGGGGTCCTCCCTTTTGCTTGCAGCCTCTCCTGGACGACCCTTGCCCTGCTTAAAACATCGAGATCCTGGATGAGACCCCCCGCATCCTGAACACTCGTGTTTATACTTACAAGAGGCGCCAAACTTGCAGCTCCCTGTGTTGTATTGCCAGCACAACCCCTTCTTGTTTCCGACCGACTGTCCCTGTGCCGAAGGGCCGCCGGTCCCCCCTTGAAAAAACTGATTGGAGGCCCTCGCCGTAGTCATCAATCTCATCCATAAGCTGATGTCCTTATGGTCCCACCGCAATGCCGGCCGCACTGCCCTCCGCTGACGAAACTGCTCGTCGTACCTTAGCCACGCTGTACCCCCATATACCCTATAAGCTTCTCCAATCGCATCCTGATAACAGAAAAGAGCCGAGCAATGCTCAGGTTGTTTTTCCCCGATGACGCTTGCCATAATCGCAAACGCCTGCAACCAGTTGGCAAACGTTCTCGGTATCAAGCGGTACCTCCTCTTTTCTTCATCCTCCTTTTTGGAGTCATCTGGCTTCACCCTATCCAGGTTGAATTTCTCCAGCGGTAGCAGCGAAAAAATTTCCACGTACTCACCTTTCCACAACTTCTCACGCACCTCCTGCTTCAAATGCGACCCTAACGGTCCCTCATAGCACACATATACTTCACATTTAGCGGCGTCAGCCAACCTGGTTATGTCTTGCCTACCTGCAGCCTCAACCACCGCCGCCGTTTTTGCCGTCCCTTGTGTGTTCTCATTCACCGACTCCACAGCCACGGGTGCTGCCACCACTCCTGAGACCCCCGTCCCTGCTGCCGCTGTTCCTGATGCCCCAGCACCCCCGGCCGGCGGTATCCAAGATGCCACCGGTCCTGCGGGAGTCTCAAATCTTTTTACCAGCTCCTTTATGCCTGCCAAGAAACCCATTAGACCAGAGGTCTCCCTGCCTCCCTCTGTTCCCTCTACACTAGGAACCCCACTCGTACCTACCCCCCTGGGCCCCGTACCACTAGGCATACCAAAATTAAGTGATGTAACATGTGACTCACCCGGCTGCACAGGCGTAACCTCATCAGCCGACCCTCTGGTGTCCACCGCTGTAGCGCTCCTGGACGGTGGGTTCGGCTCCTCCTCTGACCCGGACCACTCTTGGGCTGTATGGCGCTCCTCCACTTCCTCCTCTGATGATGACGGCCCACCCGGCCTGGACACCGTGGCTGCCGCCGGCGTTGTGCCTTGCCGTCCCCGCCTCCGCGCATCACTCAGGCCATCCGACTTCTGCTTTGCTTTTCCTGGGCCGGCGTACTGCGCCTCAGCCCTGCTATTGTTCGGGTTAGCTGCCCTAACAGGCCGACCCCGATCGCTCCTCCTGTGATCCCCTGCCGCGGAAACTGCAGGCCCAGGCCTCCCTCCATGTGCTCTTCTCTGTGCCTCCTCTACACTTCTTCTGGGGGCGGGGCTTGCGCTCGCCTCCTCTCTGGTTCTAGGCCGCACTGCCGCTCCATGGGCCTCTCTTCTCCCGGTCCGCTGTGCTGAGGACCCCCTCGCGCCTCCGCTTGCTTCTCCCGCCATACGCTTCACCGGTGGGCCCACCGGGAGTCCGACCGGACCCCTAGGCTGCCGCTGATCCGACCTCCGCTGCTCAGGGGAGAACCGCTCGGGTGGCCGTGACCGCCGCGCCCTGCTGGTGTTAATCTCACCCCCGCTCGGAGCAGGCCCCGCTCTCTGGATGGCCTCCGCGATCGTCTCCTGTAGCCAGGCCGCCCCTCTCACAGCCGCTTCTGCCTTCAGCTGCTCCATCAGTTCTTCCATCTCTGCCATGCTGCTCGGAACTTTCCTCCACTCTACTGTTACTCCCCCAGGGCGGGATTACCTATTTAAGGCATACCTTAATACCTCCCCCTCGGCTAACTCCAACCCCTCCTACCAGCGTGGTTAACCCTACTGCTCCCAAAGTCATGCACGCCCTGCACCTAGGCATTGCATGCTGCTGTTCCGGGCTCTCCTAACCCTACATTTCTTTAAAAGCTCTTTCCGTTCTTGCAAGGGTTTCTTTCTTAAGCTGATAAACATTCTAAGCAGATGTAGTTTGATATTAGGGATGCACCAATACCATTTTTTAAACACAGAGTACGAGCACCGATACTTTTTTTCAAGTACTCATCGATACCAATTACCGATACCTATCCCCTAGGAAGAGTAGGTAGAGGGGTGGTTTGGGAGGTGGGGGGGGAGGGGTTGTTAGGGAGTTGGGTGAGGATAGGGTGGATGAGGGTGGGGTGAAATAGGGATTGTGGGGTGGAAGAGGCTGTAATCACTGAGGGGAAGAGGATGGGCATGGGAGGGTCATTGGGAGACATGGGGGCAGAGGTGACAGCTCGTGGAGGGAAGAAGGAGGCAACAGGCAGAAGTGACAGCAGTGACTGCAGGCATCAAACAGGATAAAGTCACAGACTGCAGGCATGGTACAGGAGACAGTCAGAGACTGCAGGCATGATACAGGAGACAGTCACAGACCGCAGGCATCATACAGGAGATAGTCAAAGACTGCAGGCACTGGGAGGAGGAGGCAGGGATGGCACCCGCAAGAGGAGACAGCTGGCCGGAGGGGAGGAGGAGGTGCTCCGCTCCCAGGCTGACGTCACTTCCGGTATCAGTGCAGCCCTAGTAAAGGTAATCCTTCTAGAATCAGGTTGTTTGTATTGATATGGGTACACAAGGCAGCCTAATCTGCTGGATGTATATACAGTGCTGTATGGTGATATATACAGGCTCTGCTGTATGGTGATATATACAGGCTGTGCTGTACTGTGATATATACAGGCTGTGCTGTACGGTGATATATATACGGGCTGTGCTGTATGGCGATATATACAGCCTGTGCTGTACCATGACTGTGCTTTACTGTTCCTCTCCGGATGAAGATCTGATGGTTAGACAGCATTAGAACAATCTCTTTTTAGTGGGGTTTATCCTGTAACTTCAGCAATTATTTTGTACAAAAGGCTCTAGGCCTGATATGGAGAGAAACTACATACATGTGTAGGTCAGGTGTGAATTTAGTTGCTGCATGCTTGTTCCTGATCAGCAGGCAGCGGTGAGGCCAGCCTCGGTGCGTCTCTCTGTACAGGCCTCCTGTAATGCAGGATTGGGAAGGGCGAGACGAAGGTTACCTTGTGCTGCATTGTGCATCCAGATAAAACCTCTGTGATCTCCTGTGATTAGAAGGAAGGAAACCATCGGGGGGTAAATGGAACAGATCACCCTCATAGTCATCCGGCAGATTTCAAACACACTGATAAGTGTCCAGAGTACCTACACAGCTCACCTGTCACCCCCGAGCCGACAACATTGCGCCATCTAGTGGGCCAAGTGTGGAACTGAACCCTGCACAGCCCAATATTTGGGAGACGAGATACAATCCTAGGGGAGGAGAGATCAATGCAGGGGCTGGGAGACATTACACAGAGCAGATGTACAGCCAGCCGGAGGGGAGGGGGAAGCGTTCCGCTCCCAAGCTGACGTCACTTCAAGTATCGGTTTTGGGTATCGGAGCATTTTCCCAATTACTGATACTCGCAAAAATGCCTAGTTTCGGCACCGATATCAATACCAGTATTGATAGCGGTGCAACCCTATTTGTTATGTATGGGACATTGGCGATTTGGGTTCTCAGTTTACGTGTTCTAATCAGTCTTTTCAGGGACTGGAGTAGGTTCATGTAGAATATCAGTTCTTTTCACAGACACTGGACCTCAGTGGTTTCTATATGAAATGTGTGAGCTTACAGGCCTTGGAGAGTTGAACAGAGAAGGTTTTGTTCAAAGTGATGCCCATTTTTCCTGTACCAATAATGGTAATTTGGAGACGAGCATACACGGTCACGGGACATTATCTAAATGAAATCTAATTTTTCTGAGCCCCAGTTGGGCATTTTTAACCTCTTATCACAGAGCTTCCCTTCTTTCTGGGTCCAGGGAGAGAGGTGGATTACACAGACATGTGGGGTGGTTATTCTAATCCATTTGATTAGGTTCTTTTGTCTTGTCTGGCACTTTGGGTGTCTGTTGGCAAAAGAGTACAAAGACAGGTGATTGATTGATTGAATTTATGTTGATTGAATCATTCTCTCCAGTCTGGACTTTTGCTCATCTGAATGACAGAGAATTGCACAGGTGCAGGGGCGGACTGACCCATCGGGCACTCGGGCACCGCCCGAGGGCCTGGGGATATTAGGGGCCCGGCCCCATGAGAGGCCTCTTGAAGCAGCTGTAATAATACCGATAATAATACTGCTAACGGCACGCTGCTCCCCGCCGGCCCCTCCTTCCCTCCCATCCACCGCAGGTGCTTGTACTGTACGCGACATCACCTGGGATGGAGGAGAAGAGAGGAGGGGCCGGCGGGGAGCATCGCGCCGTTAGCAGTATTATTACAGGCATCGGGTGAGTGAAGCTTTTTTTTACTGGAATATAGAGACACCAGGGCTGCCATCGGAGGGAGGGGCTGGACCGCAGGAAGGCCCATATTACTCTCCTGGTCCCCCCACTCCCGCAGTGTCCCCCTGTGTGCTCCCCCCACAGTGTACCCCTGTGTGCCCCCCCCAAGTGTCCCCCTGTTTGCTCTCCCCCCAGTGTCCCCCTGTGTGCTTCCCCCCAGTGTCCCCCTGTGTGCCCCCCCCCCACAGTGTCCCCCTGTGTGCTTCCCCCCATGTTCCCCTTTTTAAAAAAAAAAAATTTGGATAACTTTTATTCCTATTACAAGGAATGTAAACATCCCTTGTAATTGAAAAAAACATGGCAGGTCCTCTTAAATATGAGATCTGGGATCAAAAAGTCCTCAGATCTCATATTTGGACTAAAATGCAAAAAAAAAAAAAAAAAAGTTGTTTGAAAAAATGACATAAAAAAATGCCTTTAAGACATATTGGCGGAGCTGACATCATGACGTCGCTTCTGCCCTCCTATGGTATGGAGACGGGTGGCGGCCATCTTAGCCTCACTCGTCTCCATACGTAAGCAGTGAGAGGTCCCGATCTCCTCCGCCGCTACTGACAGCTCCGGTAAGCGGCGGAGGGCTCGGGAGAGCGGTGGGAGGGGCTGTGGCACCTCTCCCGCTGCCGATAACGGTGATCTCGCGGCGAACCTGCCGCAGAGACCACCATTATCGTACACAGAACCGGCTCCTGTAAAGGTGGATACCTCGGTTGTGGCAGCAGCTGCTGCCGTTACCGAGATATCCATCTTCAAAGTGCCGACGTATATGTACAGGAGCCGATCGGTAAGTGGTTAAGGTGAAAAAACAGGAGGGTTTACCACCCCTTTAGGAAAGGGAAACATACACAATGTAATGCAACATTCTGTGATTAGAGGGCATGGGGAAAAGTGGGGATTGTCTTAGGCTGGGTTCACACTAGTGTGAATTGGATGTGGGTTTCCAGCAGGTGATAGTGCTTGGCTCTCTATGGAGCAGGTTCACATATCTCCGCAGTGGCTCTGGTGTGATTTGCACAGGAGCCCTGTGTGTCTTTTGGTCCATTTCAGGTCCGAATTCAGCCAAAAATTTGGGCAGAAATCAAGCCTGAAACAGTGAACGGAGCCGCACCTGACTCCTGCTGTGAGCCCAGCCTTAAAGGACATGGTTTATTGTTACACACATGCAGGGCTTTTTTTCTCAGAGAATAGGTGCAGGAACTCAACCATGCCCGCCACACACACATACCTGCCAAATGGCATCAAATAGTGCATACAACCCCTTCCTCCACTGCCCTCATCTTCTCCCCCCTCCTTAAAAGCTCCACCATCTGTCATATTTCTTACCTTTGTTGCAATATTAAGCTGAAGCACCTATCTGGCTGTAGTACCTCCCAGCATACTATACTATACTACAGTCACTTGCAAGGGAGATCATGCAGTAGGAGCATCAACAACTGGTCACCAGGGAAAAAATGGAGACCACAGAGGGTGCAGCCTACCATGCACCCTCTCCTGCCCATGACTGCACTGAACCCTGGGCACCTGTTCTGTATCTCCTTTGTGCCTGTCCGCCACTCAGTGGGATCTGCGCAGGAGATCTGACCTGTGGGAGCTACTGGGGGATAAGCTATCACTTGTAAACGCAGAAGCTGGACTTCAGTGTTACCAAGTGATAGTGGTGAGCAGGGAGCAAAAGACCTGAGCCAGAGGTGGTGGAACTGAGTTCCCCCTAGTTCCTGCTGAAAAAAAGCCCTGCACACATGTTATATATATTGTACTGAATATTATATCAGAGCTCAAAATTTCAAATCCTGAGCTACAAACCAGGCCTCAAGGGTTACTTGCGACCAGTTGCCCCACCCAACCCCTACCCTGTCCAGCCCCTAATTCCGCCCCTAAACACACCCCAGAAATTATCTCATGAAATGACACCTAAATGTTTTATGCAGAATTTAGTTAAAAAATAAATATTAACAACAACGTTATCAGTGTCTATTAATGCCGCTTCACCTGTGCCCAACAATGTAGCCTACCTGTGTCCATCAGTGCTGCTTCACCTATGCCCAACAATGCAGCCTACCTGTGTCCATCAAGGCCGTTTCACCTGTGCCCAACAATGCAGCCTACCTGTGTCCATCAATGCTGTTTCACCTGTGTCCAGCAATGCAGGCTCACCTGTGTCCATCAATGCTGCTTCACCTGTGTCCAGCAATGCAGGCTCACCTGCGTCCATCAATGCTGCTTCACCTGTGTTCAGCAATGCAGCCTCACCTGTGTCCATCAATGCTGCTTCACCTGTGTCCAGCAATGCAGCCTCACCTGTGTCCATCAATGCTACCTCACCTGTGTCCATCATTTCTGCCTCATTTGTGACCAACAATGCAGCCTACCTGTGTCCATCAATGCCGCTTCATCTGTGCCCAACAATGCAGCCTCACCTGTGTCCATCAATGCCGCTTCACTTAAGCCCAACAATGCAGCCTACCTGTGTCCATCAAGGCCGTTTCACCTGTGCCCAACAATGCAGCCTATCTGTGTCCATCAATCCTGCTTCACCTGTGCCCAACAATGCAGCCTTACCTGTGTCCATCATTGCCGCTTCACCTATGCCCAACAATGCAGCCTACCTGTGTCCATCAATGCAGGCTCACCTGTGTCCATCAATGCCACTTCACCTATGTCCAGCAATGCAGGCTCACCTGTGTCCATCAATGCTGCTTCACCTGTGGCCAACAATGCATCCTACCTGTGTCTATTAAGGCTGCTTCACTTGTGTCCATCATTGCTGCCTCATCTGTGACCAACAATGTGCCTACCTGTGTCCATTAATGCTGCTTCACCTGTGGTCAGCAATGCAGTCTCACCTGTGTCCCTCAATGCTTCTTCACCTGTGTCCAACAATGCAGCCTCCCCTGTGTCCATCAATGCTGCTTCACCTGTGCCCAACAATGCAGCCTACCTGTGTCCATCAATGCTGCTTCACCTGTGTCCATCATTGCTGCTTCACCTGTGCCCAACAATGCAACCTACCTGTGTCCATCAATGCTGCTTCACCTGTGCCCAACAATGCAGCCTTACCTGTGTCCATCAATGCTGCCTCACCTGTGTCCATCTTTGCTGCTTCCTTTGTGACCAACAATGCAGCCTACCTGTGTCCATCAAGGCCACTTCATCTGTGCCCAACAATGCAGCCTCACCTGTGTCCATCAATGCCGCTTCACTTGAGCCCAACAATGCAGCCTACCTGTATCCATCAAGGCCGTTTCACCTGTGCCCAACAATGCAGCCTACCTGTGTCCATCAATGCTACTTCACCTGTGCCCAATAATGCAGCCTTACCTGTGTCCATCATTGCCGCTTCACCTATGCCCAACATTGCAGCCTACCTGTGTCCATCAATGCAGCTTCACCTGTGCCCAACAATGTAGCCTACCTGTGTCCATCAATGCTGCTTCACGTGTGTCCATCAATGCAGCCTACCTGTGCCCAACAATGCAGCCTACCTGTGTGCATTAATGCAGCCTACCTGTGTCCATCAATGCAGCCTACCTGTGTCTATTAATGCAGCCCAGCTGTGCAAGGGAAGAGAGGAGAGGAAGAGGATTGCCGGCATTCTCCCTCTTCCTCTGGGCGATCACTGGGACCAGATATCCCATTCAACCCCGCCTGCCTGTGATGCTTCCCCCCCCACCCCCCAGCTCCCAGGCAGCCCACGTTCTTCAGCCCTGCCCTCATTTTCCACTCGAAAATGTGGGGGCTGTATTATATGCTAAAAATGGAATGAGGAATGAATTACAGTATACTTACATTATTAGCAAATAAGTATAAGCAACAGAAAGAAGACTGCAACAGAATAAAAGAAAATGGCCAGTAACACAGCTGTAACAAAACGTTCATCTGAAAATCTGACAAACCAGAACTCCACTTCAAGATGAAAATGCTGCTAATAAGAGAAGGTAAGTGGAAATGTATAAATGAAGTCAGGTCAGAACACCCTTCAGATGAGTGAATAGAGAAAGACCAAAAAGCTCAGAGCACAATCTCTCTTAGCATAGAAGATGATAAAATCATACATACCGTATATGTAGTGTAAGTGTGAAACTGCTAAAAAAATGTGGGAAGGATTACAAAAGCCTGAAAGAGCTAATCTTAGTAATGAACTGTATTTCATTAGAAAACTATACCAAACCAAGCTGGTGAAAGTCCTGGATATGCAGGATTACACAAGGCACACCTAGGAAATGGTTGAACGCCTGAGATGTATAAGAGAAGAAATAAAAGATTTTCATGTTGCAGCACTATTAACTAGTGGCGTACCAGAAAGTTATGAAACACTTGTGACAGCACTTGATGCACATCCAGATGATGAGCTGAAATTGGATTATGTTAAAGGCAAGCCTGTGGATGAATAGAAGCATAAAACAGAAAATAATAATAGTGATGGTGCTTCTGTTGCAGAATATGCTTTACAAATGAAAAATAGGAATCAAAACTGTAACATGCCACAAGAAACACTTTAATGTTCTGTGTGCAAGAAACAAGGTTATTTAAAAGCAGATTTCAGAATCTGGAAAGCTAGAGTGCAGAAACAAACTAAACTATGAAAGGCCAAAAGTGTGAAGGAGGAAACTGATTTTGCTTCAGATAATGAATATGTTTTTCAATCCATAAGTAGCACCTCATCTCTGCAGGCATGCTGTGTTGATTCAGAAGGAGCTACAAGTCACATGACAAATGACAGAAATCTATGAGGGTTTTAATAGGTATACCAGTGTCTTTAACCTGTGTTTTTTATGACTTTCTATTTTTGTAATAATATATGTTTGTTAAATGTTAGCTGCATAAGAGTCAGATACATTTTTTTTTAACCACTTCAGCCCCGGAAGGATTTACCCTCTTAATGACCAGGCCATTTTTTGCGATACGGCACTGCGTCGCTTTAACTGACAATTGCGCAGTCATGCGACGTTGTACACAAACAAAATTTATTTCCTTTTTTCCCCACAAATAGAGCTTTTTTTGGTGGTATTTGATCACCTCTGCGTTTTTGTTTTTTTTTTGCGCTCCAAACAAAAAAAGAGCGACAGTTTTGAAAAAAAAAACTATATTTTTTACTTTTTAATATAATAAATATCCAAAAAAACCTAAAAAAAACAAATTTCTTCATCAGTTTAGGCCAATACGTATTCTTCTACATATTTTTGGTAAAAAAAATAGCAATAAGCATATATTGATTGGTTTGCGCAAAATTTATAGCGTTTACAAAATAGGGGATAGATTTATGGCATTTTTATTATTTATTTATTTTTTTACTAGTAATGGCGGTGATCACCAATTTTTAGCAGGACTGCGACATTGCGACGGACAGATCGGACACTTTTTTGGGACCAGTGACATTATTACAGTGATCAGAGCTAAAAATAGCCACTGAATACTGTTTAAATGTCACTGGCAGGGAAGGGGTTAACACTAGGGGGCGATCAAGGGATTAAGTGTTCCCTAGGGAGGTGTTTCTAACTGTGGGGGGAGTGTACTGACAGGGAGTAGAGAGAGATCACTGTTCCTGGTCACTAGGAACAGCAGATCTCTCTCTACTTCCCTGACAGAATGGGGTTTTGTCTGTTTACATTGACAGATCCCTGTTCTGGCTCTCTGAGATGCAAACACGGGTTGCCGGTGGACATCACGGCCACCGGCCATGCACATCGGCTCCAGCAGCGCGATCGCACCCCTTATAGCTCTTAAAGTGTCTGACATACACCTAAGGCGATTCGCGCAGCCGTGCCTACCGTGCCAAATGACGGCGGCTGGTCGACAAGCAGTTTAACTTCCATGGAAGCCATATGAAAAGTGGATATTTATACAGTAGTGGTGTCATGAAGTTTTCTACTATGGCTTTGGATTGGTTTCCACTTTTTGGTTAATTTTGCAAGTTAACAAGTTTGGTTGCTGACTATAGACCTTAGAAGACAATCAGATATGCAAGTACAATCTAACAATTGTTGGATATTCCTTTCCATAAGGTTAATGCTACATGCCTGAGGGAGCATGTTATGTAAACTAAAGCCTTGTACAGTGACTATACCCATAGAGGCACATCCAGGAAGCAATTTCAGAGAAATTAGCACAAGGGACTTTTGTTACTTCCAACATATAAATAGCTGTTTTATTTCATCAAGTGAGTACAGCAGGGTAAGGTTCAGAGCAGGGCCCTTTATAAGCCCTCACTCACATTGGAGCAACTTGTCATGCAATTTAACAGGTCAAATGTGAACGAGGGCAAATGCACAGATACATACTGTATACGATGGGGTAAATAAGCTATTTAAATACATGGGGTAATTAACAGTCTCTTGTATTTAATATGTTTGTCAGTCTCTGATTATGTGAATTGAACAGAAGGGAATACAGCCTGTGGGCTAAATTTCTTGGTTGAAAACAAGTAAAAAGATCAGTTGGCAAAATATATTATATATATAATTTAATAATATATAATTTCAGAAAACATAAGTCATATTAGAGGGTTAGGAACCAGGCAACTTGGCAACCCACCCCATTGTTGGAGATTCTGAGACCTAAAGTATAAGAATCTAGGTGCTGCTTCAATACACCTGCTTCTACCTATTACTGCAATATCATCCTTTAAAATTATACTAAAGGTAAAGTTTTGTTTTTTTTAACCACTTACAGACCGGAAAATTTGCCCCCTTAATGACCAGGCCATTTTTTGCGATACGGCACTGAGACGCTTTAACTGACAATTGCGCGGTAATGCGATGTTGTAACCAAACAAAATTGACGTCCTTTTTTCCCACAAATAGAGCTTTCTTTTGGTGGTACGTGATCACCTCTGCGGTTTTTATTTTTTGCGCCAAAAAAAGAGCGACAATTTTGGAAAAAAAAAAACAATATTTTTTACTTTTTGCTATAATAAATATCCCCAAAAGTGTTTTTAAAAAACAAATTTCTTCAACAGTTTAGGCCAATATGTGTTCTTCTACATATTTTTTTTTTTTTAAATCGCAATAAGTGTATGTTGATTGGTTTGCGCAAAAGTTAAATCATCTACAAACTATGGGAAAGATTTATGGCATTTTTATGGAATTTTTATTTTTATTTATTTTTTTACTAGTAATGGCGGTGATCTGCGATTTTTAGCGGTACTGTGACATTGCGGCGGACAGATCGGACACTTTTGGCACATTTTTGGGACCATTGACATTTATACAGCAATCATAGCTATAAAAATACACTGATTACTGTGTAAATGTCAATGGCAGGGAAGGGGTTAACACTAGGGGGTGATCAAGGGGTCAAATGTGTTCCCTCGTGAGTGTTTCTTACTGTGGGGGGGTGGGACTGACTGGGGAAGGAGACATATCGCTGTTCATAATAACTACAAACAGCAGATGTGTTTCTTCTGCCCTGTCAGAACAGGGATTTTTGTGTTTACACACACAAATCCCCGTTCTGGCTCTTGTGCCTGCGATCGCAGATGGCTGGTGGCGATCGTGCCCGCCAGCCACTTGCATCAGGTCCCCCGCAGTGCAGCGGGCACGCGCGCCTGCTATGGCTCTCAAATGGGCCAATGTACTGTTTTGCAGTAGCGAACCACTTTGCCCACGTAAATGTGTATGAGCCAGTCGGTAAGTGGTTAGATAACAAACATGTCATACTTACCTACATTGTGCAATGGTTTGGAACAGAGGAGCCCTGAAGCTTCTCTTCCCAGGTGCCCTGCTGGCGCTCCTGACGTCTCCCCCCTGCTGAGTTTGCTATGGGGGCACTCGTGCATGCTCGTTCCCGAGCCCCACTCTGTGTGTCCATAAGACACACAGACCACGGCTCAGACCTGCCCCCGCTCCTTTTTCATTGGCTGTGATTGACAGCAGCAGAGCCGATAGCTCCCACTGCGGTGTCTGAGCCAATGAGGAGGAAGAGAGCCAGGAGAGAAGAGATCCAGGAGGAAGAGATCCAGCAATGTGCACATTGCTGGATCGAGATCAGGCTCAGGTAAGTATAAGAGCCATTTAGAACTTCTTTAAGAACATATCTTACAGTCAGTAGGATACATTCAATATTTTCAAAATTCAATATTTTTAGTTTTAGAAGTGAAATGTTGACCTATAAAAGTAGAACTCCAGACTTTTTTTTTGTTTTCGATGTGTTAGACCCTCTGACAAATTTTCATTGCTGTAATAGTTCAGAGAGCACCAAGGGAAAAAATACCTCACGTCTTATGAGTTCACGGTTAAGGAAATAAGAGGAAATCCACCCAATGGGGGATACAGACAGCAAAAAAACCTGATAGAAATTCTGACTCTTCCACCTTATCCAAAACCATGACAAAAAGGTTTTTGGGGGACTTAAGCAATAATAGGATATAGCAATCGAACAGCAATCACCACCACTTGACGACCGCCCACAGTACATTTAAGTCATTACTTTGGCGCTAAATACCATTGTTATGACAGCAGCAAGCTGCCATAACCCTGGTATCTTCTTGTTCTGTGGGCGATTGTCCACAAAATAAAAGTGGTCCCAGCGGCGGATATTCAGCAAGATCACTTTTAGACTTCCCGGTCATTTCCCCGCTTACTGGAGTGATCGGTAAAGGCGGAAACGATCCAATCTGCTGGAGTGATGAGCAGGAAGTCAAGTGAGGGCAAGATGGCCCTCACTCGACTCTATGCCCTTGGAGGACTGGAGCGACGTCCAACCTCACTTCCATCTCACGGCCTTAAAGGGTTGATTTTCTTTTTTTTTTTTGTTAAAGGGAAAATTACATTTTTTTTTTTTTGCTTTTAAAGGTAAATAAGAGATTTGGGGTCTTTTTGACCCCAGATCTCTCTATAAAGAGGACATGTTATGCCCTATTCTTATTACAAGGGATGTTTACTTTCCTTGTAATAGAAATAAAACTGATAAAAAAAAAAAAAAAAATGAAAGGGACGGTGTAAAAGAAAAAAAAAAAGAAGTAAAATAAATAAGAAGCGAATGCATACGCAAGTTGTTTCCACATATGTAAACAGTGTTCAAGCCACACATGTGAGGTATCGCCACGATCGTTAGAGTGAGAGCAATAATTCTAGCACTAGACCTCCTCTGTAACTCTAAACAGGTAACCTGTAAAAAAATGTAAAGTGTCGCCCGTGGAGACTGTAGTATGTCGCCATTCCACGAGCATGTGCAATTTTAAAGTATGACATGCTAGGTATCTTTTTACTCATCGTAACATCATCTTTCACATTATACAAAAAAAATTGGGCTAACTTTACTGTTTTTTTTATTTTAAAAAGTGTTTTTTTACCAAAAAAATTGCATTTGAAAGACCACCGCACAAATACGGTGAGACATAAAATATTGCAACGATTGCCATTTTATTCTCTAGGGTCTCTGATAAAAAAAAATATATATATATAATGTTTTGGGTTTTAAGTAATTTTCTAGCAAAAAATACTGATTTAAACTTGTAAGCAAAAAGTTCCAGAAAAGGCCTGGTCTTAAGGTGGTTAAAATGGCTGTAAAGGCACAAGGTTTTTTACTGTCATGGACTCTATGCATGGAGGTAAAAAAACAGCCCGCCCAGCTCCCCTAATACTTTCCTGAGCCCCCTCTCGGTTAACGAGAACCTTGGCTCTCTGGGGACTCGCACTCCTGATTGGCTTTTGGCAGCAGCAGGAGCCATTGGCTCCCGCTTCTGTCAATCACAGCCAGTGAGCTAATCAGAAAATGGAGGGGGCGGGTCTGTGCTGTGGTTCCTTGTGTGAATGGATACACAAAGCTACGGCTCAGGAGCACGCCTGCTTGGGTGTCCCCACAGCAAGTTGCTTGCTGTGGAGGCACCCGGCAGGAGAAAGGGGCTAGGAGCGCTAAAGTGGGACCCAAGAAGAGGAGGATCTGGGCTGCTCTGGGCGAAGCCACTGCAGAGAGCAGGTAAGTATAACTTGTTTGTTATTTTAATATAAAGAAAAAATTAGGGTTTAGTAAAACTTTAAGCTCTAAATAGTCGGAGTAAGGATGGTTGAACTGATTTTTACTATGGAGTAACGGCATTTGCACATTACTCTTTGCCTCGTGAAATATGCCATTTGTGTTCCTCATTTATTCAGCTGTTTTCCATTTTTTTGCACATATCTCGAGTCAGCAGATTTGGTTGTTTTTATGTCAGCAGAGCAATTTGAATTAGATGGTGCTTTAGCCAAAAATCATATTATAGATTGCTCTACTGTACAAAAATAGTACTTAAGCAGATATTCTTTATTTTCATGGCTAATTAAGTTGCTATTTTATATGATTTAAAGCAGCTTACGAGAAAATCTCAGTTCAATCAATTCCTCTTTAACATAAATTACAGTGAATTATGTTGATTTTTGTCCTCTCTCGCATTAAGAAGGATGTGTGCAAAAATACATTGAAACCAAACTTTTCTGCAATGCGTTAACTAAGATTTTGTTCTTTTTTGCTGAGGCAGTATAATGGGACATCAACCAATAGTTATTTTATTATTTTGGCACTGGCTGTGAATCAGTTCATTGTCTTTTGTCATTTTTTTCTGCTCTGTGGATTTCTTGTAACAATTTGACTCTATTTTGAAGAAAAAAGTCTCTATGAAGCTAAATATTATTTACGTTTCAAACCCGAACAGTATTTTATTTTGTAATAATGAACTCATTTTAAAGTAAATAAAATACTTATGGAGTTACACACTTCTTACTTTGAAAATGCTCAAAGGATAATGAACAAAAGCCTGTTTTTTTAACATCAATTTATTTGTCACATAAAATATCTGCGTGTCTGCCATAAATGTATCATTAGATATATATTTCTGTTGCAGTTAATGGCAAAGCTCTAAATATAACTAAACAATTGTGGATTATGGTTTTGTTTGTTTATTTTACTTTAAAGAGAAAGAGATACTGCTCTTGAGGAAGTCTGGAAGTGACCTAACATGTAGGGTGGAGTCAGGGACTTCATCAAGCTAAGCTACATGCTCCTAGCTTTCAGAGACACCAATGGGGAATAGGGGCAATAAGGCACATTAACCAGGTGACAATAAAAGAAAGAAAGCCTCTAATGCAGCCACAACATGTAAGAATTGTTAAGCTGCAATATTATAAATGTTTGTCTTTGGGCTTAATACCGCTTTAAAACTGAGGCTCCATGCACACTGATTTAAAAAACGTTGCTTCTACAGGAGTTTTGTGTTCTCTCTGTAGAAGCAGCTCAATGTTATCCTGTGTGCCCATGCACATTAGAACGTTTACAGGCATATTTTGAGCTCAACGTTTAGAGGCAGGAAAAAAAAAACCTTCTGGTTCGAGTTTCTGATTGGAGCTTACTGGCAGAAAAAACGTAAAACTCTCCTAGTCTAAACTTTGTACAAAAATTTTTCTATATGAGCGTTTTTTTACTGCCAAGAGAACGGGTGTTTTTTTTTAAGCTCAGTGTGCACAGAGCCTGAAGGTTAGCTTAATTTTTTTTTCTCTACAGCTTTAGTTGCATTATTTATCTGTAATAATGCATGTTTCATGGTGTGCAAGCTGCTGGATCCTGTAGAAATCTTCACTGCAGGGCTGTCCTGTCCTCTCCCTGGTGCTGTCCTTCTTCCTGCGCTGTGGGGGTTACCAGCTTCAGGTCTATGGGCTCAGACCAGCTGTAGTTAAGATTTTCCAATGGGGACAAGCCCTTTCTAGGAATGAGAGAAGTTCTTTCACTAGTAAAGCGGGAGAGAAGCCTGAGTTGATCTTGGGGGAAAAGAAAGTATAAATCCAACTCTGGCATTCACCACTGTCATTGACCATGTGGCAGAGGTTAAAGTGTATTTTTACTTTTGCAACCAAATTGGGATTTATATGTATTACATGTCCTCTTTCACATAGCATAACTTTAAAAAAATATATTAAAAAAATTACAGCTTAGCTTTTTTAGATGTTCTTTTCTGCAAACTCCAGCAATGTAAAATCCTAGAACTAGTTCTCTTCGTTTGTGTGGGGGCTGGTGTGAAATCTAATGTTCAAACTAGATTTGAACACTCTTTGTCTTAAACCTTTTGGGCAAGGTGGATTTAATTTAAATCAAGTCAATTTAAATCACGATTTAAATCACAAGTAAAAAGGCTTGATTTAAATCAACTCGATTTAAATCTTAATTTTTAAAGAGCAACTGTCATCTCTGTCCCGCACGGCTCCTCCTCTGACCCGCTGTTGACTCACCGACAGTCCCATTCACTTTAATGGGATGGCTGGTGATGCGGCAGTGACACAACAAGGTGAGGGACATGGCAGCAGCGGGTGAGTGGATGCCCACTAACAGGCACTGCCATGATGGATCTGAAATGACAGAAGCTCTTTAAATGTAAGGATTTATTCTTGCTGGTAGTTAGAATCTTTAATACTTGCAAAACAAAATGAAGGTTTCCTATTTAGAATAATAAGCTGACAGGTTAGTAAAACAGAGATATCAGAACTGATTCAATCATACAGTTTGTAGTGTATATAGATATGCAAAACAATAGGATAAAATACTATTCCTGAATTTTGTTTTATCTCATGGTTACTGTGCCATTGTGTGAATGCATCAATGCAGTGCATGTTATCTCAGCTTGCAGAGCTTGGATTAATTGAATGAGTTTACCAAAAATGTAAATATTGCAGAATATACAGCCTCATGCTACATAACTAAGCTCCATTTCATGTTGAATAAACTAAATTATTACTGTATCTTAAATAGAAAACTATCTTTAGATAGACTTTTACTCCAAAAGCATTTTTTTAAAATAAATTTGATAAAAAATCAAAAAAAATATTTCTAAATAAAAAAAACGGATTTACATAAAAATAAAAAAATCTGATTTTTTTAGATTTTTTTTTTTTTATATCCACCCTGTTTTTGGGTTAAGAAACTTGGCTTCTCTATTGTATGTTAATGAGAGCTGGAATCAACCAGTCCCTAGCCTTTCTATTGGGACAGATCACAGTGACCTTCTGGAGAAATGCTTGCAGTCAGCCATGACGTCTTCTCCTAAGAGACATGTTTTTAAACCTGTGTGGAGCTCAGCTTTATTGAACTTTACACATCTCAAACTTACATTACCTTGTTTTTGTTATTAAGAATATCTATTTTCATAAGCTACAGTCATGTGAAATAATACATACACCTGATGGAGGTTGTTGATTTTTTCAAGATTTTTGAACAGGCACATCTTTATTCAAACAGTGCCTACAGATAAAATGGATATATTTGAATAGGTATGCAAAAATGTGCCTTTTGAATAATTTATTCAACAAAAATAAAACAAAATGTGAAAAAATAGGTACACATCTGTCATCAAAAGCTGGTATTTAGCAGAAATGACTACTTATAGGCATTTATAAAATCGCTCCTAACCTCTGACATCAAATTTTTTGACCACTTCTCCATGTAAAATTCCTTCATTTGGAACATGTCCGTTTCAAAATTCCCCTGCAAAAATTTCAATGCAAATTAAGCCCTCTTTTTCTCCTTTTTTAGCCATTTCTTGGTAGAATTGCTAGTGTGTTTGGAATCAATATCATGTTGACAGACTCATTTCTGGTTCAACTTTAACATTTGGACAAATAGCCTCACATTATCATCAAACACACTTTTGATGATTGTGAGCAGCCCAGGCCTTGAAGCAACAAAGTCACTCCAGTCACTTTAACATTTACACCATCATGCTTTGCAGTTGTTATGAAGCAGCCTAAAGAACTGAAAGTGACCTTTTAGTACCCAAACAAGACAGAGACAGGCTTCCATCCTTAAATATATGCGACAAACACACCTGCTTTCATCTAACACACCTGCTTTCCTGTTAATCTATAGGATGAACCTTAGGAGCTCACATAGGCGCACTCACATACTTTTCTCACTACTACCCTCCTTTCCCCTCCTCCCCCCTTTCATCTCCCCTCCTTCCCCTTCCCCACCCTCCCCCCATTCCCTTCCCTTCACCCTTCCCAGCCAAAAACCACCCCCTTCCCTTCTCCTGTTCTTCCCCTTTTCCCTTCCCTCCCACCTCCTCACTTGTTTGATTTGCTTGACTTCTCAATTTTAACTTTAGATTTTTAGCACTCATCTATTTTACGTTATTCACTCACAGCCTCACCACCATATCCCATGGATATATACCTCCAACCCTGAATTCAAGCTGCAGCCACCTGGCTCTATTCCTGGCTGCTGGGCCCTATGGTCTCTGACCCAGTCCACCCCATCCCCTTTTGGGAGGACTGTGGAATAGAGGCCACTGGGAAGGGGTCTCCTGCCTCAACCCCACACCAGAGAACTAACTCTGAACCATCTCCATTCCACCATAGGAGCTGTAGAATCATATCTATGAGCTATCTCCATAGGTAAAGTATCTATTGTTAGATTGTGCCTCCTGTCTTACAGATAGAGAGCATATTATATTAGATGCTTGATCATTTATTTACTCATATATATATATTCATTTATCTTATAACATCCTAGTCCTGATGATTGGCTTTAAACGCCATGAAACGCATAGAGTCCACACTCAAGGGTGCCAAGCTATAGCTTATTCACCATCATGAATTCTTCAATATTTGTATATATATATTTTTATCTTTATATCATGTACTGTTTGTATTATTTATGACAATCATGTATAATCGATTTATATGTCTATTATATGTATCATCGTTCTCTGTACTAATCATGTTCATTCAAGATTAAATATGTTATTATTATTAATTATGGTTTTCTTTGTAAACCCCATGCATTATTTATCTTTACATGATGCACTATATATTATACTAATTTATCAAATCTTTTCAAATTACTAAATTATTAATCAATTATATCATGGCTATGTGGATTGTCCACCGGGGATTGGTTTAATAAATCCATTTATGGTTATGATCAAATAGTTTATATACGTATTTGTAGTTACAGAAAGGCTTTATTTAAAGTCCCGCATTCTTTTACTTTGTCCCTGTTTCTCGCATATATTTAGGGATGGAAGCCTGTCTATGTCTTGTTTGGGTACTAAAAGGTCACTTTCTGTTCTTTAGCCTGCTTCATTTAGGGTGGTAGACACCCACTTTTTTCAGTGACCGAATATACCCAACACAGTCAAATCATTACATTCTTATATATATTCATTGATTTTTATAGGATTTTTTTGTGGCATCTACCCTTAAAAGTATTTCAAATAGAATTTCTAAAAAGATCCATTATGTTAATCTAACATCTCCATTCAATCTACACTAGATACTCTACATTTGGCATTCATGGGTATTCATGTCACTTCTTGGAATACCTAGATGCATTGTTTAGATCTGTTTATTATTTTCTAACCACTCCAGCCCAGGGACGATGGTTTGGTACTATCCTTTTCTCTTTCCGGGGTTGCAAAGTGCCCAATTCCCTTCTCCCCTCCCACCCCTTTTTGGCGGTGGGGGCGGGGATCGACCTCTGCACCTCGGCGCCATGCCAGCACGCCTCACACCCGGCTACTACGTTACGCCACGATGGTTGTTTGTGCTTTCACATCTCACGCTACGTCAGGGATGGATGGACCCCCGCATTCCAAGCGGGAGTTTCCCAACGCCGCACGTCAATGCATGACGCTGTCGGGGACCCGCCCAGTGATGGGGGTACTTTAGCCGGGATGGACTGGTGGCTGCCTGTGTCCGATTTCACCTTGATGGGATGACTCGCATGTCTCTCCCTCACACAATTCAGATACGAAGGGAACTCACTGGGGTCACACACACATGCACTCACACACACATTTTCCCATTGATGTTCATGCTCCACTTACACCCACACACTCACAATGCTGACATTTGGCATACACACACATTCACTCACTGTCACCAACACACATACACAAATCTAGTTTTCTATTTATATTTCTGTGCTTGCTGGGCTAGCACACTGACACTCCATTGCTGGAAGTGTGTATATCACTTTATCACATCAAATACACACACACTCTCCCATCTAACATACCAGCTTTCTTGTTAATCTATAGGATGCACCTTAGGAGCTCACATAGGCACACTGTCATGAAAGACGTCCTGTTAGTTCAGCCGTCGGCGGAAGATCGGTTAACAGAACTATTGTCAGTAGAACCAGAGGACGCGTTCGGAGACGCGTTGACACGAACGGACGCATGCGGGTGCGCGCTAATACGAGCGGGTGTACGCGGGTACACGATGAGACGAACGGGCACGTACGATCGGTACTCGGGCGTGCACGTGTGCACGCGGCGGCGCGCAGACGTGCGGTGTGACAGCCTTTGGCGCCATTAGGCCTATTTAAAGGTGCCTGTCAGCATGCTTCCTTGCTGTCCGGTCTACAGCGTTCCCTGTGACCCTAAGCTTCCAGTATACCTGTTTACCTGATTCCTGTTACCCGGCTCGTTCCTGACTTCTCCTGTTTGCTGCCAGTCCCTGACCTCGGCTTGTCTGACGATTCTCCTGCCTCATCCTTCAGTTATTACCTGCCTGTCTGTTGCCGACCCGGTCCGTGCCCTGACTACTCTCCTGGTTCCGTTTTGTACCTGCTCTGCTTACCTGTGTTTTGACCCGGCCTGTCTGACTTCGTTAAGTGCTTCCAGTGGTACTACAGAACACCTCCCTGCTGTTTGCTGGTTCGTGGGTGTCTACTAGCTTCAGTGCTTCTCTATCCAGTCAACAGTTCCAGTGTTCCTGCCAAGAATTCCGGTTCATCTACCAGTTGTTCCAGTGCTTCAGTTGTACTACAGAACACCTCCCAGTTGCCTGTTGTTCCTGAGTTCCTGTCGGTGGATCCAGTGTTCCTGATAGTTCTTCTGCTGCTGCACCAGAGGTCCGGATCAACCCTACACCTGCCACTTACCAAGCACTTGTGGCCCCCTGCGCTCTTGAGTCCCTGTCTTCTCTATCAGGGGCTCTCGAACCAGAGGCACACGAGAGGCTACTCCTTGCATTCTGGGCTCCACCACCAGGTACGTGACAGTACCGGACAGCCATGTCTGAGCCCACGCAGGGAGCCTCTCCTATGGATGAACTCTGCCGCCATCTTGCTGGACTTACCCAGGCAGTAAAGAGCCTACAAGAAGGCTACACCCAGCTGGAAGGCCAAGTCCAGGCCCTAGCAGCTTCTACACCTCCAGTATCCGGGACTTCTGCTTCACCATCAGTGGTCATGTTGCCGCCTGAACCCAGGGTCCCCACGCCTGAAAGGTTTTCGGGTAACCGGAGCAAATTCAGGTCCTTCCGCAACTCATGTGAGCTCTTTTTTGCCCTTCAACCAAGGACTTTCTCCCTGGAAGCCACCAAGGTGGGGTTCGTGATCTCGCTGCTGACCGGCGAGCCCCAGTCCTGGGCCCATCGCTTGTTAGAAAAGAAAGACACCTCACTTGATACTCTGGATACCTTCTTTCGGGCTATGTCATCCCTATATGAAGACCCACAGCTGACTGCCACGGCAGAGACAGCCTTGCACACCCTACAGCAAGGCCGCAGACCTGTTGAGGACTATGCATCAGAATTCAGACGCTGGAGTTCAGATACAAATTGGAACAATGCCGCCCTACGGTATCAGTTCCGTATGGGCCTTTCAGAATCCTTGAAGGATGAACTAGCCCGAGTGGGCCTCCCTGAGACTCTAGAGGACCTCATAGACCTTTCCATCCAAATAGACAGACGCCTAAGAGAACGACGTACAGAGCGATCTTCTGGCCCTGCTCGTCCTGTCTGGATGCTGCCCCGGGTGCCTAGTTCTCCCCACTCCGCTCCTCCAGCTTCTACTACCATGACTTCAGATACACCAGAACCAATGCAGCTGGGACTCTTACGGCCATCCCTCACTCCTGAAGAGCGTCAACGCCGTCGGGCTGGTAACCTGTGCCTATATTGCGGGGAACCCGGACACTTTGTACGGACATGCCCGGCCAAGCTTCGTAAGTGCCTCTCTGTTTCTCCTGCTCTTACCCCAGCTTCACTGAATAATATGTCTCACCTGGCTGTCCCGCTTCTTTTACAGCTCCCAGGAGGGAATATACCAACCAGCGCTATCATTGATTCCGGGGCCTGCAGCGGCTTTATAGACTTGTCCTTCGCTTCCAGACATCATATTCCCATCCGGCCCAGGGCGAAAGGACTTTCAGTATATCTGGCCGATGGTTCTACCCTCAGATCAGGACCAGTAACCCAGGAAACAGTACCCATGCTCACCACCATTGCTGGCACTCATCAAGAGCTACTTTGCCTGGACGTCATTGAATCTCCTCTATTCCCCATCATATTGGGCATGCCTTGGCTCAAGGCCCATAATCCACAAGTTGATTGGGCCTCAGGGAAAATTGAATTTCCTTCCTCTTATTGCCACCAACACTGTCTACCAGAAGTTACTCAAGCTCCCTCTGCCCTGTTGTGCATGGAAACTGATGCCGAGACCCGTCAAGTTGTACCGGAAGTCTACCATAGCTTTCTGGATGTTTTCAGTCAAAAAGGGGCCGAGACCCTTCCTCCCCACCGGCCATATGACTGTCCGATTGAGCTTCTCCCAGGGGCAGAGATTCCTTTTGGGAGAATATTTCCTTTATCAGAGTTAGAACTAGGAGTATTAAAGACTTACATTGACGATAATCTTAAGAAAGGCTTCATCCAACCTTCCACATCTCCGGCAGGAGCAGGAATCTTTTTTGTGGAAAAGAAAGACCATTCTTTGCGCCCTTGTGTAGATTATCGGGCACTCAATAAAATTACAATCAAGAACCGCTATCCCTTACCATTAGTGCCAGAACTTTTTCAGAGGCTGGGGTCTGCAGTAGTGTTTTCAAAATTAGATCTTCGTGGTGCCTACAACCTTGTCCGCATTCGCAAGGGAGACGAATGGAAGACTGCTTTCCGTACCCGGTTTGGGCACTTCGAATATTTAGTTATGCCTTTCGGACTCTGTAATGCTCCGGCCACATTTCAGCATTTTGTAAATGACATTTTCAGAGACTACCTTGACCTGTTTGTTGTTATTTATCTAGATGACATTCTAATCTTCTCTTCTTCCCTAGTTGAACACCGTGAACATGTCAGAAACGTTTTGACCCGACTTCGCCTGCACGGCCTTTACGCCAAGCCTGAGAAATGTGTCTTCGAGCAGGAGAGTATTCAGTTCCTTGGTCTTATTATCTCTGTGGAAGGCATCAAAATGGACCCTCAGAAGGTCTCCGCCATTCTGGACTGGCCCGCTCCCACTGACAGGAAAGGGATTCAACGTTTCGTGGGATTTGCGAATTTTTATAGAAAATTCATCAAGGGATTCTCCACCATCATTGCTCCCATTACAAGATTGACCCAACAGGGCCTCAAGTTCCACTGGTCTACGGAAGCTCAGATGGCCTTTACTACGCTGAAGGGTCTGTTTGTCTCAGCTTCAGTTTTAAAACATCCTGATTCCACGTTACCCTACATCCTGGAGGTGGACGCTTCGGAGATAGCGGTCGGTGCAGTACTCTCCCAAAGACAGGGGCCTAGGGCTCTTCTGCACCCAGTCGCTTTTTTTTCCCGTAAATTATCAGAAGCAGAAAGGAACTATGACGTGGGTGATCGAGAATTGTTAGCGATCAAAGCTGCGTTGGAGGAATGGCGATACCTGTTAGAGGGAGCAGCCCACCCGATTCTTGTTTATACAGATCACAAGAATCTAGAATATTTAAAGACTGCCAAGAGGTTGAAACCACGACAGGCCAGATGGGCACTGTTTTTTACTAGATTTTCTTTCCATATTACCTACCGCCCCGGGTCAAAAAATATCAAGCCTGACGCTCTGTCACGGATGTACAGCGATTCGGAAGCACCTTCCCCACCAGATACCATCTTGTCCGCAGGGAACTTTCTGTTACTTCAAGGGGATCTACTGTCACAGATTAAGCAAGCCTCCAGGAGCGTTTCCGCTCCACCTGATACAACTCTACAGGCCAGAGATGATCTTCTGTGGTTTAAGGATAGGATCTTCGTACCTCAGGAGGTGCGAACGGCAGCTCTTAGTTCTTGCCATGACCATATGTTAGCTGGCCACTTTGGAGTACATAAAACATCTGAACTTCTTCAGCGCACGTTCTGGTGGCCATCATTAAGAAAGGACTGCAAGGACTACGTGGAAGCATGTGTCACCTGTATCCAAAATAAAGGTAGCAAGTCTAAGGCCTGGGGCCTGTTAAAACCACTATCTGTCCCGGAGAAACCATGGAGGATGATCTCCATGGATTTTATTGTCGAGTTGCCACCTTCTGAAAGTTACACTACGATCTTCGTAATTGTGGATAGATTATCCAAGATGGCACATTTCTTACCAATGAAAGGTACTCCTACTGCTGTTGAAACTGCCAGGACATTTATTAAGGAGGTGGTGAGGCTTCATGGCATCCCTGCCAATATTACTTCCGATCGGGGGGTACAATTTACCTCGAGGTTTTGGAGAGCTCTCTGTGAATCCCTGAAAATTGATCTTGCCTTCTCTTCTGCCTATCACCCCCAAACAAATGGCCAGACGGAGAGAACGAATCAGACGCTGGAGCAGTATCTGCGCTGCTTTTCCTCGTTCTCCCAAGATGATTGGGCTCCGCTTCTTCCCCTTGCCGAATTTGCATACAATAACTCTGTTCATTCCGCTACAAAACAAACACCATTTTTTGCAAATTATGGGTTCCATCCTCTGTTCTTGTCCACTAACATTCCGGAGTGTCCAGTACCAGCTGTTCAAGAAAACCTAAACTTCTTTGAATCGAATAATAAGCTTCTGCAAGAGACTATGGCAAGGACCCAGAACTACAACAAAGAGGTGTTTGATAAGAAGAGAAGGGGGGAGCTTGATCTTAAACCTGGAGAGTTGGTTTGGCTATCTACTTTGAATCTAAGATTGGCCTGTCCTTCCAAAAAATTGGGTCCCAAGTTCGTGGGTCCTTTTCCAGTGACAAGAAAAATTAATAATGTGGCCTACGAACTAAAGCTACCAGAATCATTCCGGATTCATCCGGTCTTTCATGTTGCCCTACTTAAACCCGCAGTTCCTGATCCTTTTGTCAACCGGAGGGTCAATCCCCCTGAACCCGTGATCATTGACGGAGAAACTGAATATGAGGTCGAGTCCATTCTGGATTGTAGGAAGAAACGTAACCAAGTCCAGTTCCTGGTAAAGTGGAAGGGGTATGGGCCTGAGGAAAACTCCTGGGAGCCGGAGTCCAACATCCATGCTAGGAGATTGATACTTGCCTTTAAAAGATCTCATCCAAGTAAGATGGCACAGTTGGGCATCCGGAGGCTGCCCCTTGGGAGGGGGCAATGTCATGAAAGACGTCCTGTTAGTTCAGCCGTCGGCGGAAGATCGGTTAACAGAACTATTGTCAGTAGAACCAGAGGACGCGTTCGGAGACGCGTTGACACGAACGGACGCATGCGGGTGCGCGCTAATACGAGCGGGTGTACGCGGGTACACGATGAGACGAACGGGCACGTACGATCGGTACTCGGGCGTGCACGTGTGCACGCGGCGGCGCGCAGACGTGCGGTGTGACAGCCTTTGGCGCCATTAGGCCTATTTAAAGGTGCCTGTCAGCATGCTTCCTTGCTGTCCGGTCTACAGCGTTCCCTGTGACCCTAAGCTTCCAGTATACCTGTTTACCTGATTCCTGTTACCCGGCTCGTTCCTGACTTCTCCTGTTTGCTGCCAGTCCCTGACCTCGGCTTGTCTGACGATTCTCCTGCCTCATCCTTCAGTTATTACCTGCCTGTCTGTTGCCGACCCGGTCCGTGCCCTGACTACTCTCCTGGTTCCGTTTTGTACCTGCTCTGCTTACCTGTGTTTTGACCCGGCCTGTCTGACTTCGTTAAGTGCTTCCAGTGGTACTACAGAACACCTCCCTGCTGTTTGCTGGTTCGTGGGTGTCTACTAGCTTCAGTGCTTCTCTATCCAGTCAACAGTTCCAGTGTTCCTGCCAAGAATTCCGGTTCATCTACCAGTTGTTCCAGTGCTTCAGTTGTACTACAGAACACCTCCCAGTTGCCTGTTGTTCCTGAGTTCCTGTCGGTGGATCCAGTGTTCCTGATAGTTCTTCTGCTGCTGCACCAGAGGTCCGGATCAACCCTACACCTGCCACTTACCAAGCACTTGTGGCCCCCTGCGCTCTTGAGTCCCTGTCTTCTCTATCAGGGGCTCTCGAACCAGAGGCACACGAGAGGCTACTCCTTGCATTCTGGGCTCCACCACCAGGTACGTGACACACACTCACATACTTTTCTCACTACTACCCTCCTTTCCCCTCCTCCTCCCTTTCTCCCCCCCCTTCCCTTCTCCCCCCTCCCCCCTTCCCTTCCCTGCCAAAAACCACCCCCCCTCCCTTCCCTTCTCCCTTCCCTCCCCCCTCCTCACTTGTTTGGTTTGCCTGACTCAATTTGATTTTAGATTTTTAGCACTCATCTATTTTACTTTATCCACTCACAGCCTCACCACCATATTCCATGGATATATACCTCCAACCCTGAATTCAAGCTTCGGCCACATGGCTCTATTCCCAGCTGCTGGGCCCTATGGTCTCTGACCCAGTCCACCCCATCCCCTTTTGGGAGGACTGTGGAACAGAGGCCAGTGGGAAGGGGTCTCCCGCCTCAACCCCGGACGAGAGAACTAACGCCGAACCATCTCCATTCCACCCTAGGAGCCGTAGAGTCATACCTATGAGCTATCTCCAAAGGTAAAGTTTCTATTGTTAGATTGTGCCTCCTGTCTTACATATAAAGAGCATATTATATTAGATGCTTGACCATTTATTTACTCATATATATATTCATTTACCTTATAGCATCCTGCTCCTGATGATTGGCTTTAAATGCCATGAAACGCGTAGAATCCACACTCAAGGGTGCCAAGCTATAGTTTATTCACCATCGTGAATTTTTCAATATTTGTATATATTTTTTTTTTCTTTATATCATGTATTGTTTGTATTATTTATGACAATAATTTATAATCGATTTATATGTCTATTATATGTATCATCATTCTCTGTACTAATTATGCTCATTCAAGATTAAATATGTTATTGTTATTATTATTAACTATGGTTTTCTTTGTAAACCCCATGCATTTTGTATCTTTACATGATGCACAATATATTATACTTATTTATCAAATCTTTTAAAATTACTAAATTATTAATCAATTATATCATGGCTATGTGGATTGTCCACCGGGAATTGGTTTATTAAATCCATTTATGGTTATGATCAAATAGTTTATATACTTATTTGTAGTTACAGAGAGGTTTCATTTAAAGTCCCCCATTCTTTTCCTTTTTCCCTGTTTCTCGCAGTTGTTATGAAGTTCTTCTTCTAAAATACATTATATATTGCAGCAAACAAGTATACTTTTGCTGTGACTACACAACTCTATCTTTGTGTAGCGCTACCCCTGAAAGGGCCACAAGATACTGCTTGTCCTATTATGCTGCCCTGACCCTGGCAACTTCCCAGCCCTTCTGACACTCTAGGTTCTTACATGATGTATACCCCTTTAAATGAACCACAGACACAATGTAAACTGAATTCAAGAGGCTTTTGTATTGACAAGACAAGTGGTGGGTGAAACAAGAGGTGTTAGTCGGCCAAACCCTGGGAGCGCACCCAAGACTGGTCGAGTTGGACACACAGTAGTTAGCTGTGTAAAGAGTACAGTAAACAGACAGCAATGAATAATAACCCTTCAATGTGTAAAATAGTGGACACTGAATATTTGAATGAGCCCAGACAGATCAAGGGTGGAGGGAGGGACTGTGGATAGAATAAGTCTAGCCTGCAGGGAATTCCTCCTAGGAGGGCAACAAGAGCAATTGGTATTTGGGCCAGCTCACACCCTGCAAATGATGAGATAAGGGTAGTCCAAGTGTCAAGCCTGAACACAGTCTACGCTGGCAAATTGAAGCTCACAGAGGTTGAAAATGGGAAATCCTCAAGGAGAAGAGAAGGTTTAAATCAGCCAGCAAGTAAATAATAGGCATAGCAAATGTGACAAGTTCCTCTGTAATATGGGATATGATATCTGCATGCAGTGTCCATGTGCTGTATGTTACTGACAAGCAGGGGATTTTGGGCATAATCCCGTTCACCAATCCTAAAGGTGGTCAGCTCACACAAATGATTCAGGGTCTAGGCCCAGGCAGAGCAAGGATGGATGCAGCAAGGATGTTCACTCAGCGGCCTAAATTGGCTCCTGCAGTGCAGTCCACAGTGCACCAGCAGGAGAGACAGAGAGTGCCCAGATATCACCCAGCGACACAGACCTACTCAGGCGGGGACAATGATGGCTTCCAGGCTCCTGGTAGGCCATGGTTCAAGCCCCAGACAGCAGCCCCAATGCTCACTGATGCATCCCAGAAGAAGAGAGAAACAATTTCTTAATTAGCCTTTACCATAACCCCCTTGTTAGAAGCTTGCTGGGAGATGTGGTCTGAGAGAAACTCAGGGGTCCAGTTATGGCTGAACACAGGACCACAAGGCCCACTGTCTGTAGCTTCTGGCTCAATAATGTGATGCAAGCAGAGTGCAGCACTACAGGAAAACAGGAACAGACTGCATAAATAGATGTAATGTCTGCTGTATTCATAATACAGTAGCCTGCACCTGGTTACATCTGATTGAGAAATCTTCAGTGCAAAGTTCTAGAAGAAAATGTGTGCAAACTAAACTATCTGTCTTTAACATGAATTGTTAGACGGAGACAATTTTTTTTTTTTCAGGCTTGCTGGTAAGTGTGCTGGGAAATGTTGTTTGTTTGTGATGTGCATTGCCCTTCCATGTGCACCTTGCTACAAAGGCTAGTTGTAGATTGAGGTAGTTGCCACTTGTTTGTACAGTTGGTTGAATCTGATGTGGGGATGCACTGAATACCTTCAGTTGTCATTGTTCTCTTTTTCCATAGGGCCTGGTCGTGGCCTATATATTCAGTGGCAAACTTTATTCTTGCTAGTTAACTGAATACCTAACAATTACATTTTGAGGCTCTTGGAGACTTCTTTAAGAATTAAATGGTCAGTTTTTGAGTTGAATTTGCAGATTTTTTAAAATCAACACTTATACATTATTTTTCTTGCATTCATTTCAAATAATTGTATGATATTTTTAAATCCCTTGCCAGACAAATAGGCAAACACAACTTTTTTTCTGAGGGCCTTAGGGAGCTCTTTTGAGCTTGGCATGATGACATCACACATGTCAATAGCAAAAAGAACATCAGATGCTAGATATCTGAGCTTTAGCTGCAACATGTTCCTGTTCCAACTGTATACTCCCTAAAGAGGGTTCTAATCATTGGCACCTTATCTGGAGAGCTGGATTCTAATTTCATGGATTTAAAGTAGCAGTAAATGTAGTTATGTTGTTAATTTAGATCATGAAAATGAATACACCATGTCAATTTTGTCATTTGTTAATGTATTTACATTTATCTGTAGGCACTATTTAAATCAAGATTGCCTGTTCAAATATGTTGAAAAAAAATCAATAATTCCATAGGGTACTTTTTCACATGACTGTATATCATTTTTCCAGTGGTAGACCCTTTAAGCCAATAAAATGTAAAGTACTCTAAATCTTTTATTACTGTCTGTAAAAGTGTCAGAAAATGTTGTCACTGGAATAGAATTAGTGGGGAAATCTTCCAATTCTAGTGACAACTGTCTAATAGTAGGCTTCTTTTTTATTTTGAGAGATCAACCTACTTCTTGCTGTGTTACTGGGACAAGAAGTAAAAGTAAGTCTCACCAATAGGACCCAGGGGTATTTTCTATCCTCCACTTTAGCCAAAAGTTAAAAAAAAAATGGAATTAGGTACCTTGGTACCCTTTAAAGTATGCCTTAAGCCAGAACTTGTTTCCTTTAGTTTGATAAGATTTCACTTCACAACAGGAAGAGCAGGTGTCCACATACGAAGCGTTTCCATCTATTTCTTCAGTGACAACTGTAAAATTGTAACTCCCACCCATTCATTATTTAAAAAGATAACTCTTCCAAAGCTCGGTTACATGACCCTACATGACGACTCTTCCTGGACTATTGTTTGCCCCTCATTACTTCACACCACCACTGTAGTCTAGGAGGACTCCACTGATGAACAGTCAATGAAAAGATGTGGGTACTCTGCAGTCCAGATGAAATATCAAAATTTTCCTGCTCTATTCAAAATAAACAAAATCAATTTGACTGATATTAGGTTTTAGTTACACCAAGTTTGTTTAAAATGATATTAGGGTTTAATTACAGCAGGTTTGTTTAAAAATCTTGGATGGTCGTACTCAGTTAAGAAGATGGAAGATTGTAATGTCAATGCCTATGCTGAAGCATTCTTTCTGATCCACTAAATGCAAATTTTTACACCAAGCAACAAGGAGAGTGTAGCACCAAGCAAGCTCTGCCTGTATAAGACCATTAGGAAGAGCTTTTATTCTCAGGGAATAGGTTCAGGTACTCCCCTTTCTGAGTCAACCCCTGTTTCTGCCCCCTGCCAACCTCAGAGCACTATTCCTTGGTTCCACCTCCCAGTACTGCCCCTTTTAGAGAATACCAAACCAAGTATGATTTTGTGGTGCTAAGTCATTTGTATGGAATGTGTTAATGATAACAAGAAAAACAGTAAAATTTATCCCCTGCAGCCAGCAACAATAGACCCCCCCCCCCCCAGCAACGATAAATCCCCCTGCAAAAATATATCTCCCAGAGGCCACGATCAGTAGACCCCTTCCCCAACAGTAGATCCCTCCCAGCAGAAATTGACCCCCCCAGCAATATAAGAACCCCTTCCCCCCCAGCAACAATAGCTCAACCACTGGCAACAATAGATCCCTCACCAGTAACAACAGACCCCCTGCAACATTAACCCTCCCCCACACACGAAATAGATCCCCAGCAGCCAGCATTAAAAGACCCTGTAGCACACCCTAGCACCTCTTGGCATTACATAAATCAGTGCTGGAGGTGCTGGAATTGCGTTCCCCTGTGTTCCCGCTAAAAAACAGTCCTGCCTTTAGGTAACAAATCTCTTTCATTTTTATTGATTGTTATAGATTTCAGTGGTGTTCAGGATGTGCTAAAGTTCACTTGCGCAGTAATACGTGCTTTTTAATGGATTTGCATCTCTTTACAGCATGGATTTGCATCTCTTTACAGTATGGATTTACCTTTAGTATGGATTACCAGCAATCCAGTAACAATTAAGTATACAAAAAAATACAGTTTGGACTGCTCTGGTTTATCTGTTACAGCAGAATTATTGCTGCTAGCAGACAGCAATTACTGTTAAAGCTCCTTAAATAGATTTGGTTAGGACTGGCAGGTTAAAATCTGTGGGATATAGTATATTCTCACAATCTTCCCAACACAATGATTAAGGGGATAATTACATTGGCAAAACAAAGTCCTATATGTACACAGTCACTTAATGTATGTAGGGGCCAAATCCAATCGCAACTCCCAGTTAAAGCCATTCAGAGAACAGATTTAGTCATTCAGAGAATAGATTTAATAGAATTATGCAAAAATAAATAGAATTACATATTATTTCTCTGTTTATGCACATTTAGCTTTAACTACTAAGTATATTAGAATACCTCCCATTCTAACATCTCCTTAAAGTGGACCTTCAGTATTTTTTTCATCTTTCCATCTATTAAATCTTCTGCCCTTGTTGTTTTAACTTTGGATAGTAAAACTTTTTTTTCTGCAAGTAAATACCTTATACAGCCCACTTTCTGTTTCTTGTCTGGTAAAAACCCTAGGTTTATGACATCACACACACTCTCTCTCTCACTCTTGTGAAAGTTTGCCAGGAAGGGAGGAGGATGAGTCATAAGAGGGCCAATGAGAGCTGCAGAGCTGGAGGTGTGCCTCTGTGTGTAAATTCAGGAAGTGAACAGGCAGCAGCTTCAGCTGCCCACAGTTAAAATGGATGCAGCCAGACTTAGTAGAGGGAGATTTCTGCAGCATATTTGGCAAGTACAGAGTCACAGTATATATAAAATAATATGCAAAGTGGTTGGAGGGAAGCTTTAGAATGGCAAAGATGTTTTTATTACAAATGATGTAAGCAGACTGCAGTTCCTCTTTAAACTCTTCTTGCATTGTTATAATTATAAATTATAATAATAATAATAATAATATAATATATTATAATAATAATTCATATTATTATTTCATTTATTAATTTTCTTTTGTGTTCCTTTTCTACCCAAATTCTTTGTCTTTTGGACCCATTTGAAATAGATATTGTCACCCTCAGAATTTTTCTTTTTAGTTTGGATATATCATGGGAGAATCAGACCCTCTGTTTTTTTTTGTGTTTTTTTTGCTGTGTTTGTCGCTATTAGTAAGATTCACCCTTTCCATTTGATCTGGCGACTACAAAATTTTGAGTTATCACCATAACAGGAATAGAGGTAAAATCTTCCAATGGGAAAACCGCTTCTTGTGACAATTGTCTAAGATGAAATGAAGAGAACTCTTCTAAACTCCACATAGACAACAAGAAAAAAAAATGCTCATATGTTAAAGCAGGGGTGTCAAACTCAATTTCATTGTGGGCCGCATCAGCATTATGGTTGCCCTCAAAGGACTGGTTGTATCTGTAAGACTAGATGTCCAGAGCACCCCACGCCCCATTACATCACATGTTAGTATTCCTCCACCATCCCTTACATCACAGTGCACGACCCTTACCTTGTGCTGCTGCAGGGAAGAAGTGAGGAGCAGAGCTGGGAAGCAGAAAGTGTCTGGACGAGGAGCAGAGGAGGGCTGGAGTTAGCACCAAAAGTCTGCTGAACGATGAGAACAGAGGAGGAGACAAGGGGGGAGGGGGATGCTGCGGCTGCACAGAGAGAGCGCAGGATCTGTAGGAAGAGTTCTGTCCTCCTCTCTGCTGTTGACTGCTGAGACAAGATGGGTGTGGGGACGAGGGGGGCGTGGCAACTTCAGGAGAGGCATGTGGGCCACATAAAATGGCCTGGTGGGCCACATTCAGTCCATGGGCCTTGTGTTTGACACATGTGCATTAGAGCATGTGTCTTAATGCACTTTTTCATGCATTAGTGTTACATTAAGGCATAACAACACCCTGCCTCAGTACTCCTCTCAATAGCTCTCAGCTCTGATATAAGTGGTAGACTAGCTCTTGGGGAGAGTTATATAAATATCAAAAGAGAGCACATGCCAAGCACCCGACCAAAAATATATTGTAGTAATACCAAAATATCAAAAATGAAAATAAAAATAGCAAAGATGAAAAATGAATGCAAAAATTACAAACATGAAAATATACACAATGTAGGCCTGAAAATCCATATGTTCAACATCTACAAATATAAACTTAATCCCAAAATGTAAAATATGTGTAAATGTAAATCCCTGCAAAAATGGTTTATAACTGTATAGCTGTCTACCTATAGAAGTCTTGGAGTCTGCCCATTATCATTGCATCTACTTAAGGGTGTCCTGGCCCTAACCCTCTCTCCCACAGTTCTGTTGAGACAATAAATCGCTTGTTTGCATTCAAAAAAGTGACTGGCGCCCATCATTTCTTCTTGCATCATACCCAACATGCCTGGTAACCCACTCTACAAGGAAGGATGTCAGCTCTCCCCAACCCTTGAGGTTACCATTAGGCCTCTGGGGCTCCGGGACCTTGCTACACTAAAATCTAAAGGAACCAATTGCCTTCAGAAGTCACCTAATTAGTAAACCTGTGTGTAATTTAATCTCAGTAAAAATACAACTGTTCTGTGAAGCCCTCAGAGGTTTGTTAGAGAACCTTAGTTAACAAACAGCATTATGAAGGCCAAGGAACTCACCAGACAGGTCAGGGATAAAGTTGTGGAATAGTTTAAAGCAGGGTTAGGTTAAAAAAAATATCCCAAGCTTTGAACAACTCACGGAGTACTGTTCAATCCATTATCCGAAAATGCAAAGAGTATGGAACAACTGCAAACCTACCGAGACATGGCCATCCACCTAAACTGACAGGCCAGGTAAGGAGAGCATTAATCAGAGAAGCAGCCAAGAGGCCCATGGTAACTCTGGAGGAGCTGCAAAGATCCACAGCTCAGGTGGGAGAATTTGTCCACAAGACAACTATTAGTCGTGCACTCCACAAATCTGGCCTTTATGGAAGAGTGGCAAGAAGAAAGCTGTTGTTGGAAGAAAGCCATAAGAAGGCCCGTTTGCAGTTTGCAAGAAGCCATGTGGGGAACACAGCAAACATGTGGAAGAAGGTGCTCTGGTCAGATGAGACTTTTTTAAGATTTAACTTTTAGGCCTAAAAGTAAAACATTATGTGTGGCGGAAATCTAACACTACACATTACCCTGAACACACCATCCCCACCATGAAACATGGTGGTGGCAGCATCATGTTGTGGGGACAGGAAAGCTGGTCAGAGTTAATGGCAAGATTGGAGGGAGAGTGCACTCTGTTGGCTTGTGCTTTAAAAAAGAAACGTTGTGACTAGGGTTTTTAGGGATAACTCCCAACTGTGCCAAATCCTACAAGTCTGACTGTGACTGTGAAACATCATGCAATCTTACACCATCACCATTACCTACCACCACTTGATTGTGATTCTGAGATAGTTCTTGATCCCATATGGTTATACCCTTCAGTAATATATCTCTCAAAAGGTTTAACATGCCACTATAAATAGTGTATTAGGTTCTATGTTGTTAGTTAATTCTACTTTGTTTCTGTGAAAAAAGGAAAATACTGAGGCTAATAAAGAGTAATTTTTTGACACAAGAACGGGTATAGAATAGTTGAAAGAGGCTTCATCTCCAAAAAAACACCCAAAAGCAGCCTTGTTGCCTGAATAAAAGTGCACATTTATGCCCCGTACACACGGTCGGATTTTCCGACGGAAAATGTGTGATAGGACCTTGTTGTCGGAAAATCCGACCGTGTGTGGGCTCCATCACACATTTTCCATCGGATTTTCCGACACACAAAGTTTGAGAGCAGGATATAAAATTTTCTGACAACAAAATCCGTTGTCGGAAATTCCAATCGCGTGTACACAAATCCGACGGACAAAGTGCCACGCATGCTCAGAATAAATAAAGAGATGAAAGCTATTGGCCACTGCCCCGTTTATAGTCCCGACGTACGTGTTTTACGTCACCGCGTTTAGAACGATCGGATTTTCCGACAACTTTGTGTGACCGTGTGTATGCAAGACAAGTTTGAGCCAACATCCGTCGGAAAAAATCCTAGGATTTTGTTGTCGGAATGTCCGAACAAAGTCCGACCTTGTATACGGGGCATTACAGTGAAAAAGTATTTATACTCCTTGAAATTTTCCACATTTTGTCATGTTACAACCAAAAACATTAATGTATTTTATTGGGATTTTATGTGATAGACCAAAACATAATTGTGAAGTGGAAGGAAAATGATAAAATGTTTTTCAAAATATTTTACAAATAGATATCTGAAACGTGTGGCATGCATTTGTATTCAGCCCCCCTGAGCCAATACCTTGTAGAACCACCTTTTGCTGCAATTATAGCTGCAAGTCCATTTGGGTATGTTCCTACCAGATTTGCACATCTAGAGAGTGAAGTTTTTGCCCAGTCTTCTTTGCAAAATAGCCCAAGCTCTGTCAGATTGGATCGAGAACATCTGTGAACAGCTATTTTCAAGTCTTGCCCCAGATTCTCAATTGGATTTGACTGGGCCATTCTAACACATGAATATGCTTTGGTCTAAACCATTCCATTGTAGTGCTGGCTGTATGTTTAAAGTCATTGTCCTGCTGGAAGGTGAACCTCCTCCCCAGTTTCAAGTCTTTTGCAGACTCAGGTTTTGTTCTAAGATTGCCCTGTATTTGGCTCCATCCATCTTCACATCAACTCTAACCAGCTTCCCTGTCAAAGAAAAGCATCCCCACAACACGATGCTGCCACCACCATGTTTCACGGTGGAGATGGTGTGTTCAGGGTGATGTGCAGTTTTAGTTTTCCACCATTCATAGCATTTTGCTTTTAGGCAAAAAAGTTTAATCTGACCAGAGCACCTTCTTCCACATGTTTGCTGTGTCCTTGACGTGGCTTCTCACAAACTGCAAATGGGACTTCTTATGGCTTTCTTTCAACAATGGCTTTCTTCTTGCCGCTCTTCCATAAAAGGCCAGATTTGTGGAGTGCACTACTAATAGTTGACCTGTGGACAGATTCTCCCACCTGAGCTGTGGATCTCTGCAGCTCCTCCAGAGTTACCATGGGCCTCTTGGCTGCTTCTCTGATTAATTGTAAGCTCTAACGAGCAGGGCCCTCTGATTCCTCCTGTATTGATTTGTATTGTAAGTGTACTGTCTGCCCTCATGTTGTAAAACTCTGCGTAAACTGTTGGCGCTATATAAATCCTGTTTAATAATAATAATAATTAATGTCTCATTGCCCAGCCTGTCACTTTAGGTGGACGGCCATGTCTTGGTAGGTTTACAGTTGTGCCATACTATTTCCATTTTCAGATTATGGATTGAACAGTGCTCCATGAGATGTTCAAAGCTTGGGGTATTTTTTTATAACCCAACCCGGTTTTAAACTTCTCCACAACTTTATCCCTAACCGGTCTGGTGTGTTCCTTAGCCATCATGATGCTGTTTGTTCACTAAGGTTCTCTAAGAAACCTCTGAGGGCTTCACATAACAGCTGTATTTCTACTGAGATTAATTTATGCACAGATGGACTGACTATATTTACTAATTAGTTGACTTCTGAAGGCCGTTGGATTGAGTTAGGGGTATCAGAGTAAAGGGGGCTGAATACAAATGAATGCCACGCTTTTCAGATATTTATTTGTAAAAAAAATTAAAAACCATTTATCATTTTACTTCCACTTCACAATTATATGCCACTTTGTGCTGGTCTATCACATAAAATCCCAATAAAATACATTTACATTTTTGGTTGTAACATGAGAAAATGTGGACAATTTCAAGGGGTATGCATTTTTTTAAGGCACTGTAATAACTTTTAAAGATATTGCAATATTATACTCTCCTGCTGCCCTTGTCACTGAACAATAATCTATTGGAGAGAAATCACAAAAATGTACAATCTTCTATAGAAACGCATATTGTATTTGCACTTTTACTTAAATTGGACCTTGCGGTGTAATGCAAGGTAACCAAATACTGTCTGGGCCCTCTCTCCCCTACATAAATCGCCTGGTAATAGTAGGTCCAAAATTTACCAGTAAAAAAAAAAGTAAACCTTTATACTTCGCCTCCTCCTGTCTTCCACCTAGCAAGGATGATTCAACAAAACAAACAAAATTGAGCAAAATTATTAGAATTTAGCCATATTCTGTGAAAATTAAAACTCTCAATTTTGTTACAGTACAAGTGCGTTAAAACATAATTGAAGCCCTTAGCTTCCTCTTTGTAGGTCTTAGTTTTCAATTTGAATGCTAATATACCCCTAATTTAAAAAACAAAAACAAAGAAAGGGGGATTTAGCACCTTTAGATCTTAATATTGATTTTGTCACAATATGATCATGGTGGTCTTAATAAGACAATGAGAAAAGTGGCAGTTCAGTAACTCACAGCAACAATCAGCATTCATCTTTCACTTAATTGACTACCATTAGTTTCCATTCAGTTGGCTGCTACACTCTGTACAGTTTCATTACTCTTCGCAATGTCTGATTAAACATGCTTGTGTGTGTTATAGAATGGTCATGCACAAAGGCTCCTGCTCATTGATGTAAGAATAACTTGACCCCTGGAAGCTTTTCTCTCTATCCTTCAGTGCATGTTGATTACATACCCCAGTGATGGACAGTGGCCACACAGGCACTTTTGTGAACTCCCATTATATTCATTTCAAACATATTGTATTCTTGCAATAATTTGACACTATTTGTGAGTACCTGCCATGTCTCACCTGTTAAGACAACCACGGGCAGAAATCAGTAATCAAACATCAAAATACTTTCCTGTGCTATGATGTAATTTTTGATTGTCTTTGTGTGGTTCAAAAATTCTGATTCGCATTAGGTTTTGAGCTACAACGATTCTTTTGATGCCAGCTTTTCTATAAAAACCTTTATCTTTTTAACAGTCGAAATTTTAATACACTGTTTACAATTGGAATTTGATGGAATATGCTCCTGATTATGTGACCACTGTGACAGCCACTATATTCACATCATCAGGAAGCCTGCTTCCCGTTCCCAGTATTAAAGTGAAATCCCCTTTCACTAAAAATCATATCTGGATTCAGCTCTGCATGCTGATATACCGGTAAATATCCTACATTTATTAGTTTTACAAATATTTTTGCTTTTACTTTCCTTGCTAAATTAGTTTTTTTTTGAGAAAAAACATTAGGAATATAATAGGCCAGTTAAGGGAAGTTCAGATGCCACATCCAAAATGGAAATAACAGAACAAGCCATTGCCTGACAATTAAAATATATCAGCAAGCCACAAGTCATATACAACCATTGTATAAGGGTAGGTTTTGCAGTTGCATATATACAGAGGCAAAGCTTGAGAAGAACCAACAATGCTATATAGTAAGTAATAGGAAATGATAACAAGCCTCAATAGTTAAGGGCAAGCAATGTGAGATCTAAGGAGCTCTAAAAGACTTGTGTTAAACAAGCGCTAGGAGAATCAACGCATGGTAGGGTATCAGGCTGGACACACTAGCTACTGTTAGTTGAGCAGACAGAGGCAAGTACAGCCAACTGGTTAAGAGAAAACAGTTATGAGAGAAAAAAAAAGGGGGAAAAAGGGGGGATAGTAAGAGTAAAAAGGAAAGGAGAAAAAAAGAAGGGAGAGATAAGATAGGAGAGGGGGAAAAAAAGATGGGGTGGGAGAAGAGGGAAAGGAAGCACTGGGAGAGAGGGCTCCCAGGGAGCTATGCAGCTACTAGTGTTTACAAATGCTGTAAGCGTATGTATAAAAAAAATTTTGCTTTTGCTTTCAATTTGTTTTCAACTTCCTGGAGTGAGGCACTAGTGATGTAGCCCTGACTTCACTGCTGCATCCTGGGAATTTCCTGTCACATGCTCCAGGAGGCAGATACAGACTTCTATGCAGAGTTCCAGGAAGTAAAGGATGCAGGAAACAATTGGGAGACAGGGGCAGAGTCTAATAAAAATTGAAAATTGCTTTTACATTTACATTCTTATGTTAAAGCTTGTATGATAGTTTAGTGATTAGGTTTACAAATTTCCTGCATCAGAATACCGCATGACAGGAAAACTGTTGGTGGCGTATTACAAAAGAAGGAAAAAATAACAATTATGTCTTCACTGGATTTATACACCAGTCTGTATATGTTTAGGTCCGTCTTTAATTTTCTGTTGGGTCATCACCCACTGTTATGTAAAATTTGGACGCTTATGATTATCAATCTGCAAAAATCCCATCTGAAACAAACATCAGGGTAAACAGGGCGATATTCTTGGTGAACCTGTACAAAGATACCACCTATTATATCAGCAGACACAGCTGTAGGGAGAAAAGCATCTGAGCTATGACGACTCTGGTGAAAGGACTCACAGCACTGAAACATTCTTATGGATGATCTCAGAAGCATTAGCAATCAATTAGCTGTGTTGAATAGAAACTGAAGCATATTATTTCTGCAGCAAACAGGATTTAGCCCCATATCATCAGCAGTCTTTCAGCAGCCGATATCACTCTAGGGAAAGTGCTGATGTCATATTGGACAGTGTGTTGATAGCAAGACCATCTGCAATTTTGCTCAAGTAAAGTGCACACAGAAAAACAGGACCCCCCTGCTTTGCTTAAAGAGGAACTGCAGTCTGCTCACATAATTTGTAATAAAAACATCTTTACCATTCTGAAGCTTCTCTCCAACCACTTTGCATATTATTTTACATATACAGTGATTCTGTACTTGCCAATTATGCTGCAGAAATCTCCCTTCACTAAGTCTGGCTGCAGCCATTTTAACTGTGGGTAGCTGCTGCCTGTTCACTTACTGGATTTGCACAGACACACAGAGGCACACCACCAGCTCTGCAGCCCTGCAGCTCTCATTGGCCCTCTTATGACTCATCCCCCCTCCCTTCCTGGCAAACTCTCATGAGAGTGAGAGAGAGAGAGCTGTGCATGATGTCATAAGTCTAGGCTAATGACCAGACAAGAAACAAGAAGTGGGCTGTATAAGGTATTTACTGGCAGAAAAAAAAATGTTTTAATATCCAAAGTTAAAACAACAAGGGCAGAAGATTTAGTAGATGGAAAGTTGAAAGAATGACCTTTGGTCTGATGGGCAAACACAACCAACTAGCCCACTTACTCAGTACAGATTTCCCCTCCAAAGCCCACTCCACAGTACAGATCCCCTACCCCAAAGCCAATCCCACAGTAAAAATCCACTTCCCTTAGCATAGACACCCCTCTGTACAGATCCTCCCCTTAGAAGTGCTCAGTCCTCAGATGCAGCAGCACTACAAAGTAGGAGAGAGTCTTCCCCTTGGCCATGTCCGGTGACCAGAGCTGGGGAGGCACTAAAGAAAGTCTCTCACGGCTCTGAACTGCAGCTACCAGATGGAAGAAGTGGCACTGCAGTGCTAATACTATAGGTAGTGCAGTGGCATGCAAATAATCACAGCCTCAGAACCCAGGAAACCCTTCCAAAGATGCAGAACACATGCCCTAGGTGCCTGAGCTGGTGTCATCCATGACTATGACATATCTTCACATATTCCAGCATCAGTTTCCTTTTCAGGTCTCACATGATGTCTCAAAAATGCAAAGGGGATTGGTACAGCAAGATTTCCCTCTGTCGTGCTCTGTGATCACAAATCTGAATTGGGAGCAGGTAGCTATATACTGCCTGTTTCACTAACAGCAGGCTCCACAACTTTGCTTTCCTGAAGCCTAAATTCTGAATTGCACTTACATCTTTTTTTCGTGAGACGGTATAAACAAGTTGAAATACATTTGTATGATTGATTATAAATTATGATATTTTGGCTTTTTATATCATTATATATAATGTATTTTTATATATTTTGTATATGTTATATATTTAATTCTTTTGATCAGTAATTCATATTTATATGCATATTTATGGGTTTATTTTTGTTTTTTGCTACTTTGTTATTTACAGTGCCTTGAAAAAGTATTCATACCCCATGACATTTTTGCAAATTTTGTCATGTTGCAACCAAAAACGTAAATATATTTTATTGGGATTTGATGTGATAGACCAACACAAAGTGGAACATAATTGTGAAGTGGAATAAAAATAATAAATGGTTTTCAAAATTTTTACAAATAAATATGTAAAAAGTGTGGCGTGCATTTGTATTCAGTCCCCCTGAGTCAATACTTTGTAGAACCACCTTTCGCTGCAATTACAGCTGTAAGTCTTTTTGGGGATGTCTCTACCAGCTTTGTACATCTAGAGAGTGACATTTTTGCCCATTCTTCTTTGCAAAATAGCTCAAGTTCTGTCAGATTGGATGGAGAGCGTCTGTAAACAGCTATTTTCAAGTCTTGCCACAGATTCTCAATTGAATGTAGGACTGGACTTTGACTGGGCCATTCTAACACATGAATATACTTTGATCTAAATTATTCCATTGTAGCTCTGGCTCTATGCTTAGGGTTGTTGTCCTGCTGGAAGGTGAACCTATGCCCCAGTCTCAAGTCTTTTGCAGACTCTAACAGGTTTTTTTCTAAGAATGCCCTGTATTTGGCTCCATCCATCTTCCCACCAACTCTGACCAGCTTCCCTGTTTCTGCTGAAGAATCCCCACAACATGATGCTGCCACCACCATGTTTCACGGTGGAGATGGTGTGTTCAGGTTGCTGTGCACTGTAAGTTTTTGGCCACACATAGTGTTTTGCTTTTAGGCCAAAAAGTTCAATTTTGGTTTCATATGACCAGAGCACCTTCTTCCACATGTTTGCTGTGTCCCCCACATGGCTTCTTGCAAACTGCAAACGGGACTATTTATGGCTTTCTTCCAACAATGGCTTTCTTCTTGCCACGCTTCCATAAAGGCCAGATTTGTGGAGTGCACTACTAAGTGTCCTGTAGGCAGGTTCTTCCCCCTCAGCTCCTCCAGAGTTACCATGGGCCTCTTGGTCGCTTCTCTGATTAATGTTCTCCTTGCCCGTCCTGTCATTTTAGGTGGACAGCCATGTCTCGGTAGGTTTGTAGTTGTGCCATACTCTTTCCATTTTCGGATAATTGATTGAAAAGTACTCTGTGAGATGTTCAAAGCTTAGGATATAGATTAGGAGAACACATATATGAGAGTCCACGGGGCTGCAAAACCCAAAAGTATACAAAAAATGGAAATATTTTCCCAGGGGGGTTTTTTAGGCAGCAAAAAGTTTGTAAGAGGGTAATTATGTAAAAGTATTTTATTAAGTCAGGAAATAAATGATAGATTCAGATATACAATAAATTGAATTTTAAAATACAAGCTCTGGTTTTCGACACAAGCAGCAACATAAAACATCACTCGTGGCAAAAAACACCCAAAGGAAAATATGGTTTGCCAATTACATTTACAACATTACTATCCACATGAATACCCCAATGCATTTTGACCCTTTCATTTCTAGTCTTCCTCAGGGGGATTTTTATTCTAGGGAAATATATACAAAAAATCTAATTTAAGGTATTTGACAGTATAACAAACATTGTTAAAACATTTCAAGTTGTGCAAAAGATATATCTACATATACATAGAGGTATATTTACCATTGGGTAGATAAGAGACTGAGGATGTATCGCACAAACCAGATTGCTAAAAAACATTTGCATTCAGTGAACTCATCGTCTCCGCACATCCCCTCCGCGCCCTCCAGGTGAATCCACAGTCCGCCGGGCTTGCAAGGGGCTACGCTCTTGGACCTGGAGAGAAGGATGGTGGGCAAAGGGGGCAAAGCACCTGCAATTGGATATTCAGAAATCTCAATAAATAATCATCAGGTATTCTGTGAGTGTCAAGTACTGCTTTGCGACTCCAGACTGGCTGGTACTGAATCAAATATTAAATTCATGTTAATTTTAATTACTTATTCATTTTATTACATAGTTTATTCATTAGTTGGGTTAATTTGTAAACTGGTTTTAATTAACATTAAAAAAATTATAAATCAGAATGAAATGGAAAATTGGGTATTATTACCCAATTAATCAAAGTATAAAGTGGGTGTGCATTATGTGAAGTAGTGTATGTGATAATAAGAAAATTAGGGTATAGGAAATTCACCTGGAGGGCACGGAGGGGACATGCGGAGACCATGTTTTTCCCTCCTCTTTTTTCATCAAATTGGTTGAACCAAATACACCTCTAGCTCTTCTAATAATAATAAAACAAAATAATATAATATATGATTGGACTAAACAAACAATAAAACTATTTTGTATTGAGTTTTGTACTATAGAGTTTTGTACGTTTTGTAATACAATGGTTTGCTTTTCAGTGAATATCCGGTATGGACCACTACGTCCAGCTCCGCGGCACTGGGTGGGTGCCTCCTTTCCATCCGGCTTCCCGGCACGGTGGGGAGACGCAATTACCTTTGCGGTTCTCCCCAACCTGTGTTTCCCACAGTTGAGCCCCTTCATTAGGGCCACTGTGGGGAGCCTCTTTCATGCCAGCGGCGTCCCGTGATCACCGTCGGGTTGTCAGTGACGTCACGAATACGCACGGGTTCCCCGCGCGTGCGTGTGACATCGTGATGTCATGCAATTGCGTTGGAGGTGACAGCGAATGCCGGGGCTCACGCCTTCTGGAATGCTGAGGGGACCAAGCAGATGCCGCAATCACAGCAGCGGGACTGGCGGGAGGGGGGATGGGGAGGGGTTTAGCACCTGCAAGCAATGGGCAATTAACGTAGAAACCATATAAACCTGCAGCTCCCAGATGATCTTGAGGTGATCTCTGGAATGCCGCAACATATACAAGAAGGATGGAGTACCAAGTAAGTGCAGCGTTTTGAACACACCAGACTGGCTGATATTTGTACCCTACTGAATACCTCATTTACTCATATTTCCCATTTTGGGTTTTTTTACAAACTAATTAATATATTGTCAATTCAATTTAATTCAATATAGACATTGATTTACCCCCAAATACTTTGACTATTCGTATTCAGAGTCATACACTCCTTGTTTGTTTGGCACTCCATACTCTATTTTAGTTCACTTAACATACGGCCTTTCTCACTAGCAAAGGTACTAAATGCTCACCATCAAGACTTTTATATTTTTCAGTATTCTTCATTAATTTTTTTTTTTTTTAACACCAGTTTTCTAGTGTCTTGTAGCACATTCAAATCATATTCCTATACCCTAATCTTCTTATTATCACATACAGTAATTCACATAATGCACACCCACTTTATACTTTGATTAATTGGGTAATAATACCCAATTTTCCATTTCATTCTAATTTATTATTTTTTTTATGTTAAATGAAACCAATTTACAAATTAACCCAACAAATGAATAAACGATGTAATAAAATGAATAAGTAATTAAAATTAACATGAATTTAATATTTGATTCAGTACCAGCAAGTCTGGAGTCGCAAAGCAGTACTTGACACTCACAGAATATCTGACGATTATTTTTGAGATTTCAGAATATCTAATTGCAGGTGCTGTGCCCCATTTGCCCCCCTGTCCTCCTCTCCAGGTCCAAGAGTGTGTCCCCTTGCAAGCCCGGTGGACTGTGGATTCACCTGGAGGGTGCGGAGGGGACGTGCGGAGATGATGGGATCATTGAATGCAAATGTTTTTTAGCAATCTGGTTTGTGCGATACATCCTCACGCTCTCATCTACCCAATGGTAAATATACCTCTATGTATATGGAGATATATCTTTTGCACAACTTGAAATGTTTTCACAATGTTTCATATACTGTCAAATGCCTTAAATTAGAATTTTTTTTATATATTTGCCTAGAATAAAAATGCCCCTGAAGAAGACCAGAAATGAAAGAGTCGAAATGCATTGGGGTATTCATGTGGATAGTAATGTTGTAAATGTAATTGGCAAACCATGTTTTCCTTGGGGTGTTTTTTGCCATGAGTGATGTTTCGTGTTGCTGTTTGCGTCGAAAACCAGAGCTTGTATTTTAAAATTTAAATTTCTAGTATATCTGAATTTATCATTTATTTCCTGACCTAATAAAAGATTTTTACATAATTACTCTCTTACAAACTTTTTGTTGCCTAAAAAACCCCCTGGGGAAATCTTTCCATTTTTTTTTCAGCTTGGGATATTTTTTTTAACCTAGCCCTGCTTAAAACTTCTCCACAACTTTATCCCTGACCGGTCTGGTGAGTTCCTTGGGCTTCATGATGCTGTTTGTTCACTAAAGTTCTCTAACAAACCTCTGAGGGCTTCACAGAACAGCTGTATTTTTACTGAGATTAAATTACACACAGGTGCACTCTATTTACTAATTAGGTGACTTCTGAAGGCAATTGGTTCCTTTAGATTTTAGTGTAGCAAGGTCCCAGGCCCCAGAGGCCTAATGGTGACTTCAAGGGTTGGAGAGAACTGACATCCTTCCTTGTAGAGTGGGTTGCCAAGCATGGTGGGTGTGATGGAAGAAAAAATTATGGGCGCCAGTCACTTTTTTTAATGCAAACAAGAGATTTATTGTCTCTTAACAGAACTGTGGGAGAGAGGGTTAGGGCCAGAACACCTTTGAGTAGATGCAATGATAATGGACAGACTCCCAGACTTCTATAGGTAGACAGCTATACAGTAGAAGGCCTCCAGCTGGATAACACTTCTGTATAGGTAGGGCCGCTGTCTCCTATGGCAACTAATCTTGCAACAGTCACTAAAGGTAGTTGTACATAACGCTTGGTAACACAGAACAGTCCTTGACTTATTTCACAGTATCCCACTGTAGATCTATACTCACTGAGCTCCCAGTCTCTCAGTAGACTTCCAGATCCCAAACGTCACTGGATCCCTTGAGCTCTTCCACAGCTATCCTGCTGTATACTCCTCAAGCGTCACCCCCCGCTATCCTGCTGGGTCCCTGGCTTGGCACTTGCTGATGATTTCCCACTTCTTCACTATCCCTGGCTGGTGAGAAGACTGCTCAGGTACTTGCTTCAGCTTACTCACAGTAATCTCCAGTAATAAGGTGGATGGTCCCTTAGTGGCAACAGCTTCCCCTCTACCTCCGATCACCACTGGTTCCCCCTTCCGGCGGAACCTTCGCAATTCAGTTGGACTCCAATCCTGCAGTCCCAACTTTACACTGCTTCTCCTGCTCCTGGATAGGCCTCGGGCAGCCTAGCAGCCAGGTGTCCCCGGGATAGGCCTCAGGCTTCCGGCCTAGCAACCCAGGGCGACATAACACACATACACCCAGACAGCCGTGCAGAAACCCCCGCCAATTGGTTGAGACACCCCATCCATTCATGATCTGACCTTGCTAAGCCCCTGTCCTTCTAATGTCACCAGCCACAGCGCCACCTAGTGACAGAAGAGAAAATGTGCAGCAATTCCAGAATTTAGGGAGGAATCAGTGGATCTTCTATCCATTAACAAGGATAATTACCACCTGGTGAACTAAATTTGTTAGCAACCCTGCCTAAGGGTGCTACATCAGTTAAGGGTATCAGAGTAAAGGGGTTCTGAATACAAATGCATGCCACACTTTTCACATATTTATTTGTAAAAAATTTTGAAAACAATTGATTATTTCCTTCCATGTCACAATTATGTGCCACTTTGTGTTGGTTTATCACATAAAATCCCAATAAAATACATTTACGCTTTTGGTTGTAACATGACAAAATGTGGAAAATTTCAAGCGGTATAATTATTTTTTCAAGGCACTCTAGTTGGCTAATAGATGTTTCTCCCCTCTTTTTCCATTTTACCCTTAATATGACAATAAGGGCTCTTTACACATGCAGCAAAATGAAGGCAGAGAGGTTGATGGCAACTCAACTGCGTGTACCTCCCCAGCCGCAAGTGTAAACAAGCCCTAAGAGTGTATCTAAAGTCAGTGATGGGAGTGGCTGCCCTTTGCTGTGATCTCCTTCTTTTGTAATTATTGGTATGTCTGTGTAAACTAGATTCAATACTACAATTGTGGTTCTCTCTCTCTACCTCTCTTGAGACAGAGACAAAGACAGAGACAGCTTTTGAAATAGCGACAAAGGGTTGGAAGTTGAACCACTGCACTGAGAAAAGTTAATACTAATATATTTAATACTTTCAGTTGCTCTGGACGTGCATAGGTATCCAGTACCTGAACACCTCTGCTGCGACATGTCACATGGTCTCTGCCAAAATTGGGAATTTGTTGTTCAAGCAAGGCCACTGATTGGTTGACTTTGTATTGCAATTATCCCAGACAACCTAGTGCAGGAACTGCTCAGCATGGGACTGGACATTAAATAGGTAGCACGTTAATGAGTTTTTCCCTCCGTCCTACTGTTTTGGCACATTTTTGGGACTGTGTTTGATGTGTGCAAAGAGAGATCACACAAACACTTAAAAGTATAAAATTTTTTAAAAGTAATGACAGATACAGATAAAGATAAAGAAAATATAACCAGAATACTTAACTAAAGATGCTGTTTCACCATGGAGTTCCCCATTCAGGCATGGCCAAGTAAGCAGACCAGACGCTTGGATGAATGTATGATGCAGCTCTGGAGACGGGACTAAAATCCTACCAGTTTTGGCTGTAGTAATATAGAACTTGAAAGTAAGGAAAAGACAACCCCCAAGCGAACTCCCTTTGCAATATGACCCTTCAAGGACTTGCTCAGTTAACAATAACATTACTTTGGTATAGGGTAAAGCCATGCCTATGTCCTTATATGGCCTCCTTAACCAAGATTTTGTGGCTTAAAATGCATTAGTGAGCCACATTATTAATAAGGAAATATGTAATATGCAATTTCACCATCACCTACCCTCCTGTAAACAACTTCACTATTTTAGTTGGAGATCCTGACTTTCAATCTTCTAGTCTGAATGCTGCTTTGCAAGGGATTACAGAGGACTTATACCAAGACATATCTGTTTACTTACATCAAGGGCCAGCCCTACCATGGGTCCGCTGGGTCCATGGGCCCCAGACGGCACTTTAAGAGGTGCGGCACCAGGCCAGTCACTATTTTGGGGCCCAAAACAACTGCCTCTGGAGCTCACGCTGCCTGCACATTGGGGCCTGCCCCACGATGCCACTAGTATTGGGGCAGCTGTAATCCGCAGGGAGCAGGGATAGGCGGCGGAGCTGGGAGCACCGCTGACTCTCAGACCCCACCCTGATGTATGTTGGGGAGAGGGTTGAGGCTGCAGGTGCAGCTAAGTAAGGGGTTTGGAGTGGGAGTGGCAGCGCTGAGATCCCCAGAGCACAGATCGCATTTGGAGCAAGCTGGCTGGCAAGTAGGACCTACGGCTTCTCCCCAATGTGATGCACTGCACTGATGGGCACTGATGAGGTGGCACTGATGGACACTGATAGGCTGCAGTGGTGGACACTAATGAGGTGGCACTGATAGGCTGCACTTATGGGCACTGATGAGGTGGCATTGATGGGATATAATAGGCTGCACTTGGGGGCACTGATGAGGTGGCACTGATAGATTGCACTGGTGAGCACTGATGACGTGGCACTGATGGGCATTGATAGGCTTCACTGATGAGGTGGCACTGATGGACACTGATGGGCACTGATAGGCTGCACTGATGGACACTAATGAGGTGGCACTGATGGAAACTGATGGGCACCGATGGACACTGATGGACACTGATAGGCTGCACTGGCAGACGCTGATGAGGTGGCACTGATAGACACTGATGGCCACTAATAGTCTGCACTGATGGGAACTGATGAGGTGGCACTGATGGACACTAGACTGTCCATATAATATCCTAGCCTGTCCATGTACTACCCTAGCCTGTCCATATAATACCCTAGCCTAGTCCATTTACTGCCCTAGCCTGCCCCTATTCTGCCCTAGCCCACCCCTATACTGCCCTAGCCCACACCTTTCAGCCCTATCCCAGTGGCATATCATCCATGGGTGCAACATGTTCACTGCACACAGGCCTCGAGGGCTGGGGGAAGCCCACTGTGCTGACACACATTGCACCCATGTATGCCCTAGGACGCCAAGAAGGGGATCGGTAACATGGTGGTATGTCATATAATTTTGCATGCAGACAAGGTGCTGTTGCATGTAAATTTGACTTCCTGATAAATTTAGTTTTAATTATCATGATATAAAATAATGGATGTGAAGGCATTTTGGTGGGTGTGAGTTTTATCTTTTTTTTTGGGGGGGGGGGGGGCGCATTTCACTCTTAGACCCAGGCAGCATAATATCTTGGGCCAGCCCTGCTTACATCCTTTAAGTAAGAATACAGTTAAAGTATAACTAAAGGCAAAACTTTTTTAGCTTTGGATAGAGTGGAGAGGGATACCAACACCTATCAAGCTTTTATTGCTGTCTGTACTCCCATTAGGGAGATTCACAATCAATATTTGTCCTGTTTACCGTTATCACCAAAAGTGGAAGTCTAAGAAAATCCCAAATTATGAATTGTCACCAGGACAAAAATAGAGGAGAACTATTCCAATAGGAACATTAGTTCTGGTCACCCTGATGACAACTAGAGATTCTCTGACTTTGGACAGTTTTCCACTCATTTTCTGTTTTGGTTATGGGATAGGTCACCAATGGAACAAAGATGGCAAAAAAAAAATTTAAAAAATTACAGGGGTTATATCCTTTACTTACTCTATCCAAAACGGGAAAAAAAAACAGTTTTCCCTTTAGTTCTACTTTAATAATGTATGAATTAAAGCGTGCCCTCCTATATCTGCCCAGATGTTCAGTTTTGATCAGTTAAGACTGCAACTATGCCAGCCCACAATACAGTAATAACTCACAGAGTACATTCTGATTCCTCCCAAACCTGTGTTGGAAAATTCTGCTGAACAGACACGTACGATGCTGGAAAGAAATGTAAGCGCAGGGCATACATTACGGGGTGGAAGGAACTACTAGACAGCAATAGGTTAAAGAGGGAGCTGTTTAGACAGAATAAACTGGCTCTTACCTGATTGGAGGAGTTTCATGCAGGGAAGGAGCTGGATAATAGGTGAGGGGAGGAACGAGGAGGCATCAGTTGCAGGTGGAAATCAGTGGTGGAATGTCAGTCTAGCCAGGTGCTGCGTTCCTACCTGTGGAGAGAGAAAAATGAGTGAGCCGGAGGAGCTTTTACGCCAGCTTAGGGCTGCAGCGGAGATCCATGGCCCTGACTGGGTCCAACACAAAGTCTCCTCATCGCTGCAAGGGGTGAGGCAGGGCCCCCCTCAGGTAAGGCCTGCCTCTACACATGCTCGGAGGTCTGGGCCTCTGGAGCGACTCAGCCCGGAACATACCCCGAGGTCTCAGCACCGGTTTGGGAGCCCCAGTTGGGACCCTTCAGGACCCCCAGCTAAGCATTCATCAGCTTCCACCAAGGGGGTGCCTGGGAGGAAACCCCGTCTACGGTGGAGTCCGTGAGGGGGACACTCACCTTGCGGTTGTTACGGTCCCCTCCCTGGTTGTTCAGGCTCAGGTACATACAGCTGGTACTGCTGGTAATACTCCAGTGGGAATGCCAGCCCGGCACGGGAGAGGGTCTGCAGCAGGCGCCGGCCTGTCCCCAAGTGAGGGTGGACAGCGCGCCTTGTGGAGCAGGGTCTTCAGCCTGTGGATTGCGTCAATCGGGAGGCTCTGCCTCCAGGTCCAGGTCGGGGCCTGGGAGGGCTGGCCAGAGCGGTGCCTGTGCGGCAGCCGGGACTGCAGCGCTGGCTGATGATATTAGTGAGGGGAGCCGGAGCAGCAAAGGACTAAGCCCTCAAGAAGAGTCCAGAACACCGCAGAAAAGTGGTGCCCAGGAGGAGAGGTCGGTCAACAGGTCAGCAGCGGAGGTCCCACGTGCAAGCTGCGGTCCTTCCGGAGGGTGATGACAGCAGTTCAGAGGAAGGGGAGCTGGTGGTGGATTCCCTGGAGGCAGTGGGGGTGTCGGGATTGGCGGCTGGAGGGGTGCCCTGCCCAGTGCAGCCCGGTAAGTCACTGTCTGTTCCCACTGTGTCTTTTCAAACTGCTTCTGTATCTTCGGTGCCTATTGTGGGTTTGGGGGGGAGTGATCAAGGTTCCAAGGGACAGGTGGGGTTGCCTGAGTCTGGGGGGGGAAATGGGGGTCTTTGGGACTCTTTGCAGGAGTTGTTGCGCCACTTAGAAGATGGAGCGGCGAGGGACTCTGCCCCATGGGGCCTCCCCCCTCAGATTAGGGAGTCTCCTGCTACGGTTAGTGCTGCCCCTCAGAAGTAGCTATCATTGGTGGTCGTGGGCAAGTAGATGGAAAAGGATGCAGGAGTAGTCCCCGGGGAGGCAAGCAAGGATAAGGGCGCTGAAAGGATGTACTTGGTGGATGCAGCGAGGTATATGTGTGCTTCGAGGGACCGCTGGGGGAGCACCTTAAGCCAGAGGTACGGGAAAAGATTTGGAAGGATGAGTTTGTGGAAATATTTTCCCTGCTCCCACTTGAAAAATTCAACTTAGATCGGGTCAAACCAGAGGAGAGCAAAAAAGAAGAAGAAGAAAAGAGGAGGTATCAGCTTATTCCGCTTACATTTGCAAATTGGTTGCAAGCTTTCGCGATATTTGCCAGTGTGATAGGGGAAAAAGCCCTGGCGAACTGTTCAGCCTTGTTTTGCTACTTAGAGGCTATTAGTGAGGCTCACAGGGTTTTATGGCGGCCTGGCGTGGCTCCGATATGACAAACAATTTCATCAGCGAAAGGCCATTCCCCCCTCTATTCGGTGGGACCACAAGAATATCAGCCTCTGGATGAAGTTGATGACTTCTTCCAGGGCTATGGGTCAGTTTTTTCCTGGGGAGGGAGTCGGCTGTGCTTCCTCTTCTAGATTGCCGGCCCCTAGAAGGAAGGAGTTTTGCTGGCAGTTTAATGGGGGGAGATGTCGGTTTGGGAGCTTGTGTCACTACAAACACGAGTGCTCAGGATCTGGAGGCACCCATCCCCTACTCCGCTGTTTTAAACAGGGAAAGGGTTGTGCCCGTGATGCTGATGGAAAAAGGGACGCCAGTGAGGCTGGAAAAGATGCTCTCTTTCCTATGTAGATATCCTGATAGAGCGGTGGCTGGGCTTTTGGAGGCAGGGTTTAAGGAAGGGTTTCGCATCCTGAGTGCGGTGCAGGAGGTCCCTCCCATCTCTGGGAATTTACACTTTTACATCAGGAGGTAGCGTCAGCCAAGCTGTTTAAAGAAGTTGCTTTAGGTCTCATGGTGGGCCCGTTTCCTGTCCTGCCTTTACCAGGGCTAGTGGTATCCCCATTGGATGTGGTTCCAAAGAAGGAACCGGGGCAGTTTAGGATGATTCACCATCTTTCTTACCCCAGGGGTGGCTCTGTGAATGATGGTATTGACATACAGGTCTGTGCGATTAGCTATACATCATTCGATTCCGCCGTCTCTTGGGTTCAGAAGTATGGAAAGGGATCACTCATAGCCAAATCTGATATTGAATCGACATTCCGGCTGCTGCCGGTGCATCCTCAAAGTTTCTGTTTCTTAGGGTGTTGTTGGCAAGGGTCTTATTTTCTAGATTGCTGCCTACCAATGGGTTGTTCCATCTCGTGTGCCCTATTTGAGGCCTTTAGTTTGTTTCTGGAATGGGCAGTTAGGGAGGTAGCGGGGGTGAACTTAGTCATCCATTATTTGGATGATTTCCTGTGCATCGGGCTGCCAGAGTCCCGGTGTTGCAGGATATTGCTAGGGACGTTATAACACCTGGCCAAGGTGTTTGGCATTCTATTATTGGCGGCTGTCAAGACTGAAGGCCCGGCCACGGAACTGGTGTTTCTTGAAATTACCATTGATTCTGTGGCCATGGAATGTAGATTGCCTAACAACAAATTGGTAGCACTCCCCCAAGGAGTCAAGCCAGTGGACGGTGGAAGATTAGATTGAAGGAATTGCAATCTTTATTAGGCAAGCTGAATTTTGCCTGCAGAACTATCCCCATGGGACGAATCTTCTGTAGGCGACTGTCGGCGGCCACGTCAGGCGTTAAGGTACCTAGTCACTATGTGCGGCTGTCCAGAACGCTACAGGCTGATCTGCGGATTTGGGACATGTTTATGGAATCTTTGAATGGCCATTCATTGTGGCAATCGGGACCGGTTAGCAATGCAGACCTGGTCCTTTTCATGAACGCGGCAAGGTCGGTAGGTTATGGCACATATTTTGAGGGACAATGGAGTGCGGAGCAGTGGCCTGCGGCTTGGCAGGAGGCTGGGTTTCTAAAGAACTTGGTTCTGCTGGAGCTTTTTCCCATAGTTCTGTCAGTGGAGCTTTGGTGTGAGGCCTTTAGGAACAAGAAGTTTCAATTGTGATAAGTGGTGTCGGCAATTAACAGCATATCGGCCTCTTCGCCTCCAGTAATTAGGCTGTTATGATATTTAGTGTTGATTTGTTTGGAGATAAATATTTTTATTTATGATGTGCATATGCTCTGTCTCGTTTCCAGTGGGACATTTTCCTGCTCTAGCACCAAAGGCGGAACAGGTGCGGGTGCCTTTTCCTCTGCAGTTGTGGAACGTTGCGTTGGAATCGCCGCTGGACTGATACAGGATTCACTCAGCGCTGGAACATGGGTGGATAAGGTTTGGCAAGAATGGTTCTCTTTACTGGAAGAGGGTATCTGGTGGGGCGGATATGTCATCATTGGTGTTATTCTTTGTCTGCTGCAACCTTACGAAGGGTGTCTCGGGGTCCAATATGGGCAGAAAATTGGCAGCTCTGGAGTTTCTCTTTAAGTTGTCAGGGTATGCAGATTTCACCAAGTCCTTTGATATTCCACAGGCACTTAAGGGTTACCGTAGGGGTAGTCACAGCAGGGACTCAGCTCACGGTTTCCTTTTCAGTGCTGGGTTCGGTTCTGGCGAACATAGAAGGGGTCTGTTCCTCACGCTTTGAGAGGTTTCTGTTTTGAGCGGCCTTTCTGTTGGCCTTCTTTGGGGCTTCTCAGATCAGTGAACTGATCAGTCCTTCCAAGAAAGTGCTAGGGGGCCTCATGTTGGGGGACATGCAGTACTCTGACTCGTCGGTCAAGATTTGGATCAAGTGATCCAAGACTGATCAGTTGGGGAGAGGGGTACAAGTAGAACTGTTCAAGGGCAAAGTCACCCAATTTTGTCCGGTAACAGCGATGGCGCAGTTTCTGCTCGTTCGCCCGAGGGTGGATGGCGCTTTATTTGTCCACATGGATGGATCATTTCTTTCCAAGTTCCAATTCACGGTGGTTTTCCGAAAATGTTTTTTAGCAGGGGGATTGATTCCTGGGGATTATGCGGCGCATTCTTTTCGCATAGGAGCAGCCACCGAGGCGGCTCAGTGGGGTCTTCCTGAAGAAGTGATAAAGCGTATTGGCAGATGGAAGTCTAGGAGATAACGTATTTATGTTAGGCCCCACTTGCTGTAAAAAAAATTACCCATAAAAATCTGTGTGTTGTGTTTTTTCTGGTCTTTCTGTTTTTGTGTTTACATTTTTGTTGTGTGACAGACTGTCGTCTGGGACTGCGGTGCAGGATTGTTATTGTGTCTTTTCAGATTCCCCACGATGTCTCACCTGGATATTGGGACATTCATATGTGTTCTGGATGGCAAAGAGGGCTGAGGTTAGACTCGAGGGCAGGCAGTTGGGTGTTGCCAGAGAGGAGGGCAGGGTCAGATGGATCAGGGTTCCTGGGATGCTGTGGCAAAGAGTTATTCCTGAGATACACCGTTTTTCACGGCTAGACAGGCACCCGGACATTTTGGTCCTCCACGTGGGGGTAACGATTTGGGACTCTGTCCCATGAGACAGGTCATCAAGGACATCCAGTGGGATTTCCTTAGATTACGGTCCTCTTTTCCTGACATTGTGGCCCGCATGTCCTGGAGAGGGACTCGGTTGATTGAGAAACTTAACAAGGTCCGTATAAAGTAATTATACTTTATACGGGCCCACGCCCTCTGGAGACGGAATTACGAAACGCGTCAGTACGTGATAACGCGACCTACTAGCTCCACACAGTCAGGACTCATCGCGGTTGGCGGGTTGTTCGGAACTCTGACCAGCGGTGAGCCGACACTGTTTCTGTGACAGGCTGTTTTAAATCTTTGATCCTGTAAGCATAACTTGTATTAGGGGGGATGGTGTTGTTCAAATAAACAGTTTAACACTATGGAAAGCCTCCCCTTGTATTCCTACATGATACACCCATGGCATTGAAATGCTCTGACAATGGGGGACTGAGGCATATAGCGGCTGAGGAGCAGATTAATGCGGGGAAGGATATCACAGGCCTTTCTAACCCTTACTTTTGGTAAGCCTATATTCAAAAGGGGTTGATCACTTGGTGATTCGGTGAAGGTGTAGCAATCCATGGATAGTGCACTCCTTTTGGATTAGAAGCCCTCCCTTAACGGTTGCCTTTTGCATGGATGCAATTGATTACAGAAGGACTTGCTAGAATATATTTGTTATGCTCCACATATAGTTCATTTCTGGCTTCTTGAACTTTTTCCTTTTAATATTTCTTTGGAGCAATATCATTAAGGTGAAAAAACACCTGACAGTGACCGGCCCCCCAGCCCCCCTGTTTTACTTACCTGAGCCCTAGAACTTCTCCTAGTGGGGTTCTCGGCTCTTGATTGGATAGATTGATAGCAGCACAGCCATTGGCTCCCACTGCTGTCAATCAAATCCAATCATGGGAGCGCCGGGGGGCGGGGCCGAGTCATACATTCGGCGGCTATGGACGCCGAATGATGGACTCAGGAGTGCGCCTGCAAGGTAACCCCCCCGGGAGAGTGCTTCTCCTAGGGGGTTATATGATGTGGGGAGGAGCCATTGGTTCCTAGGGGGTTGTGTGATGTGAGCAGGAGCCATTTGCTCCCACTGCCATTGGCTCCCACTGCTGTCAATCAAATCCAATGACGCGGGTGCTGGGGGGCAGGGCCGAGTCATATATTCGGCAGCTATGGACACCGAATGATGGACTTGGGAGCCCGCCCGCAAGGTAACCAGCCAGGAGAGCGCCTCCTAGGGGTGTTATCTGATGTGGGGAGGAGTCGCGAGAGCCGCAGAGGGACCCCAGAAGACGGTGTTTGGGGTCACTCTGTGCAAAACGAGCTGCAAAGTGGAGGTAAGTATGACATGTTTGTTTTTTGTTTTTTTAAATAATCAAAGCTTTGCAATAACTTTAATAAAAGGCCAAACGGCCATTTAAATCCAATACAGTGTCCGGGTCCTTATTTAGGGAAAAGGGGGGGTTTGCAGTTACAATTTTGAGTTGGGGCAGTAAGTTATCTGAACTATCCTAGTCAAGACATGTACGAAGCTGGAAAGAAATGTAAGCACAGGGCATACATGAAGGGGTGGAAGGAACTACCAGACTGCAATAGGTTAAAGAGGGGGCTGTTTAGACAGAATAAACTGGCTCTAACCTGATTGGAGGAGTTTCATGCAGGATGGGGAGGAGCTGGATAATAGTTGAGGGGAGGAACGAGGAGGCATCAGTTGCAGGTGGAATATCGGTTGTGGAGCGAGCGTCCCGCCCTCCCGTCCTGGTGGAAGAAGTTTTTGCTGTAATAAATGAAGATGGTCGTTGCGGTCCTTGACAAGGGATACAAAATTAGCGGTGGAACCCATCTCAGGTATGGAGTCCTCCCGGTTTGTCTATTTCAGTCTAAACTACCGGGTAGTAAGGTGGTAGGGGTCTAGTTAGTGAGTCCTCAAGGCAGTGTTTTGCAGCTGGGGACAGAATCTAACTTAGAGGTACCACAGATTCCAAAGTTTGGAAGATGGTGTATCATCAAGGATCTGCAATCATTTAATCGTATTAGAGCTGGAGCATTTAAGAAGGTTTATGTTTAAATATGGTTTTGAGTTAATAAAAGGCCAAACAGCCATTTAAATCCAACACAGTGTCAGTGTCCTTATTTAGGGAAAAAGGGGGGTTTGTAGGTACAATTTTGATTTGGGGCAGGAGGTTATCTGAACTACCCTAATCATGTAAGGTAAGTATTATAAGCTTTGTGCCCTGACTGGCATCTCAGTCTCTTGTGGTTCAGCTAAGTGGTTGGAGGTCTCTGGTTACAAAATAAGGTGGAACAATGCTTTTTTCACATTAAAACCATGTAAAATACTAGGCAGGGAGTTTGACATACACAAGAAATAGGTTTTAATGCATGATAGTGAAGTTGTGGTTTTGTACACTAACCACCTATGATTATGCAAGAGGTACATAAAGCTAAATTGTTTCTTCTTTGTGTTGATTATAATGGACTATTAGTGGTTTACTTAAATTTTATTAAATTATAAATGATTGACAGACACAAGTATGCAGTGTTTTAAAAATGAGATCACTACTAGAAACATGAATTAATTACACAAGCAAAAAAGAGAAATCTCTATTAAACATCAGCAATGGTGTGCACAATTATGCAGTCTCCACAGCTGATGTTTATAATAAAGGATGGGTTGCAGGATAGCAATGACAGCATAAGATCTTCCTTCCATAGGACAGTTGGGAACCCTACAGTGCTTATGACCTCTACAGCAATTAAAGCCATTATTGGTTATTAATCATAGCACACGCTACAGTGTGTACAAGACACTTCCATTTATATTCAGCATCAAGTGATCCAGTCCTCTAGGTCAGGGGTCTCCAAACTCTGACCCTACAGTTGTTGAGAAACTACAATCCCCATCATGCCTAGTCATGTCTGTGAACGCCAGTTTTACAATGCCTCATGGGACATGTAGTTCCGCAACAGCTGGAGGGCCGTAGTTTGGAAACCCCTGCTCCAGGTCATGGATGAGGATAGAGAGTTACATGGTGAACAAATATGATCTCTCCTTTTCTGCAACATCCCATCCAAAGCACTAATTCTGCCACTGACTAAGATTTATAAATTGTAGCACCCTCGTTTAGGTTCAGTTAGGTTGCTAGGAAAATTTAGTTTTTGGGATCCTTCTGTAATCCAGGAAGCAGGGATTGTTTGGTTTGGTCTGTGTCAGGGCTGAGCTCAGCCCTTCCTTCTCAGAGCTGGCCGCTCAGCTGTCAGCTAATTGTCAGCTCCTATCTCTTCACGGTTACTCAGCTGTTGATGATTTCCTGCTTGTCAGTCCTGCCTACTTAAGCCGTCCAGTCCAGAGGATCTCTGCCTCCACCTTGGTCTACATCACAGAGACATTCTCCTGCATTCCGGTTTAAAGACTTGCTCTGCTGACATCCCTTCTTGCTCCAGATCCTGATTGCTGTTCCACTACATTGATCCCTGACTTCTGGCTTGGCTGACTATACGTTCCAGTTACTGAACTTTGGCTATGTTTTGACTACATTTGTTCTTTTTACTTTTATTATTAAACAAGTGTGATTTAACTGTACTTCTGTCTCAGTCTGATTTCATGGTTTCTGACAGTTTGTTCAGGGTTTCATAGGCTGGAAGTTTGATTGCTTCCCCCTGCCTCTAGAAGGAGCTTCTAGAGCAGTGGTCGGCAGCCTACAGCCCGCCGCCGCTAAATGTCCAGCCCATCAGCGCATGTGATGAATTCATGTGCACCTGGCCTGTGGACATTTTAAGTAAGAGCAGAGTGGAGCAGGGAGCAGGAAGCTGAACGAGAACATGGGAGAGACGCACGACAGCGCTGATAAGACAACGGGAGCTTCTGGAGTTAATTTCCAGGTGATTGGTTGCTAGGTGGTCCTAGCAACCAATCACCAGCTTGTTAATATGAAAAATTAACTCCAGAAGCTTCCGCTGTCTTATCAGCGCTGCTGTGTGTCTCTCCCATTTTCTTATTCGGCTTCTTGCTCCCTGCTCTGCTCTGCTGTCTCCCTCTCTGCATGGGGCAAGGTAGGAAAGGGCAGAGCTGTGGGGGGGGCTTTGTAATATGCAGGGGGTGTGTGTAAGGGGGGCTGTGAAATATGCAGGGGGGCTGTGTAATATGCAGGGGGGCTGTGCAGAGGTATGGGGCTGTGTAATGTAAAGGGGAACAGAGGTGCAGGGCTGTGTAACGTAAAGGGGTCCAGAGGTGCAGGGGGCTGTGTTATGTAGAGGGGGCCAGAGGTGCGGGGGATGGGTAATGTTAAGGGGGCCAGATGTGCGGCGGCTGTGTCATGTAAAGGGAACCAGAAGTGCGGGGGGCTGTGTAATGTGCAGGGGGCTTTGAAATGTAAAGGGGTCCAGAGGTGCAGGGGCAGTCATGATCATGTCATCCTCAGCCACCTGGTACAAACCAGGATCAGTATAATCCCAACACGTACCATGCTATTGCTAGAGACAATAAGTAAAATTCTGGCTTTAGTAAAATTACAATTAGTAAAAATCTGGTGAACTAGCTTTGTATTAGTGAAGCACCTTAACCACTTCAGCTGCGGAAGGTTTTATTCACTTCCCGACCAGGCCATTTTTTGCGATACGGCACTGCATCGCTTTAACTGACAATTGCGCGGTCGTGTGACGTGTACCCAAAAAAAGTTGATGTCCTTTTTTTCCACAAATAGAGCTTTCTTTTGGTGTTATTTATCATTTCTTTGTGCTATAAACAAAAAAAGACCGACAATTTTAAATAAAAAACAATATTTTTTTTATTTTTTACTATATGTTTTTTTCTGTGTCAAGAAACAAGTTCTCTTAAGGGTTGCAAAAGAATGTGTTAGTATTTTATAGCCATAGTCATTTTATGGGAAGACAGTGCAATGCTTCAAAAGTTATTTTGCAGCCAGCTCTACTGTTAATTTCTGACGGGTGGCATCTCACCCTAAAAATTGTTTTGATTAAATGTGCTTACACACTGCCCTTAAATTTCTAAACTCTGTTACCTAATAATATACTGCTGCACTTCCAGTATGGTATAAATGCTTCCGCTAAAATGTAGTATTGAGTTACACTCCTGGAAATGAAGAGTGCTCATGCATGTGTGTCAATACATTTTCTTACCATTCCTCCATAAAACAAGCGGTCTTGCTTGAATTCCACAACTCTACCAGTCCCTATGTTGGCATCTCTAACCCCTGCAGGTTTCAGTTATAACCACAAATAACCTTTTAGCACTTGGCAAGTAAGGATAATGTAAAAAGGTTAGGCAATAGTGAAAATTGGCAAAATGGAAAGGCTGCATGTACTAGTTATAGTGCCAGTCTTCCCATGTGAAAACAGCTCATTGTACTTGCTTTTCATGTAACCATGGGTGGTAAATTTTGCATTAAAAGAAATTAGCCTAAAACACTTGGAACTGCTCCCAAACTTCCTATATCCTTTTTATATTTTTGTATTTTTTATTTTCACATTCACATTTTCACATGTAGTTTGGTACCCTCATAGGTTGCTGCCCTGTACAATACTTAACTAACACAATCCTTTGAAATCATTCTGACCACCACTGTATACATGCACAGTACTCCCATATAGGTAGGCTAGTACTGAATGATTGTGTGCAAAAGTGTATACACTAAAATGATTGTGTGCAAAAGTGTATACATTTCGTTTTCTCAAGCAGGAAGGTAGGCAGGAAACTTACCTCTGTTGGGTTTGCAGCAAAAAAGAGCGTTGCACATGGATGAGGCCATTTAAAGTAAGGACTTTGGAAATTCCTCCTGCAAAGGGGAGCTAAATAAATGCAATTTCTCACATATGAATTTAAAATAGAAAAGTCTTGATGCATATCACACATAAAGCAAGGATTCTTGAACAGACTGATTGTCAGTGGATAGAATGAATCTTCATGCACATATTCAGGAGACTGTGATTCAGTGGAGATGACCATATTCACTAACAAATATCCTTTATGTCTAAAAGCTCAACAGCACCTGTGTTGACAGGAAAGGAAAGCAGAGAGAAAAGGTTTAATGACTTATCAGTGTGTGTTCCAATAAGCTGGCAGTAGACAGATAAAATAGTTTCACCCTCACATCTGCACTGCTTATCAGCGGTGTATGAATTGTAGAAGATTTCATTGCAAAATGCAATCAAAGTGCAGGCACCTAAAGATACCTGTGCTGCTTCTACAAGGGGAGGGAGAGTGCACTGCACATGTACAGGTTCTGAATTAGGGAGCACTCATTCTTGTGATCCCGGGGTGAACACTCTATGTACAGTACATCTTTGCTTCTGGTCTGGATGGGGCTGGTCTCATAGAATGGGATTTTTTTCGACAAGGCTTTGGGTCAGCCACTCATGACCTACAGGTATAGCATTTAAACTAAATAAATTTTTTTCTAAGCTGCACAGGGATTTGTAACCCACTGGGGCCCTTTGAATGCAGTTAATTTTATTCAACGGGCAAAATTACACTGGCCATAGATGGATCAAAATTTGCCTAGTTCAGCAGGGGGCCATTACCACTCAACAGAAGTTGATGTAGTGATTGACTTCTGTCAAACGGGAATATTGGGAACTTTTTGTCAATCAGCGGCTGCAGCCAATTAGCTGCAGTGCTGATCAGTGTATTCTGATAGTGGAGGAGTCCCTGCTGTCACAATACATAGCACAGCCAGGAGGATTCTTTCATCTACCTTGCATACGTGGATGGGAGAACCCATTTTTATTTATGTCTTCCTTCAGCTCGCTGACTGAACAAAAAAAACAATTAATCTTTGGGCAGTCTAATGCCGTGTACACACGAGCGGAATGTCCGACAGAAAAAGTCCGACGGGAGCTTTTCATCGTATATTCTGATCGTGTGTATGCCTCATCTGACTTTTTACGTGGAAAATTCTGACGGACCTAGAAAGAGAACATGTTCTAAATTTTTCCAACAGAACCAATTCCTATCGGGAAAACCGCTCATCTGTATGCTGTTCCGACGTACTAAAAACGACGCATGCTCTGAAGCAAGTACGAGACGGAAGCTATTGGCTACTGGCTATTGAACTTCCGTTGTCTAGTCCCGTCCTATGTGTTGTATTTGGTGTGACCGTGTGTATGCAAGACAGCTTGAGCGGAATTCCATCGGAACTCCGTTGGAAAAACCTTCAGAGTTTATTCCGACGGGAAAGCCGGTTGTGTGTACAGGGCATTAGCCTATAAGGAAGATCTAAAACATCAATCAGACTGGAAAAGGGAGGGTAGTATTAACAGTCAATCAGGCTCTGCCACATTCCATAGTTTTGTCCATCTAACACTATTGCCCCATACACATGATCAGATTTTCTGACAACAAATGTTGGATGTGAGCTTGTTGGCTGAAAGTCGACCGTGTGTATGCTCCATCGAACATTTGTTGTCGGACTTTCTGCTAACAAATGTTGGCTAGCAGGTTCTCAAATTTTCCGCCAACAAAACTTTGTTGTCGGAATTTCCGATCGTGTGTACACAAGTCTGACACACAAAAATTCACGCATGCTCGGAATCAAGCAGAAGGAGCCGCACTGGCTATTGAACTTCCTTTTTCTCGGCTCGTCGTATGTCTTGTACGTCACCATGTTCCCACGTTCGTAATTGTTGGCCAACATTTGTGTGATCGTGTGTATGCAAGACAAGTTTGAGCCAACATCCTTCCAACAAAATCCACGGTTTTGTTGGCGGAAAGTCCGATCGTGTGTACGGGGCATAGGAGCTTCTTGAGAGGAGGAGAAAACAGAGTGATGACTAAATTGGTGTACTGTTGCTCTTTTTGTAGACTTAGGTTTGGCCGTATTGCTCAGCTGCAGTGTGGCTTTGGGTCGCAGGACCTTACTGTGCTGTCTATCAGGAGTATGAACAGTATTATACATCATTTGGAATGTAAGAAAGTTCTCATTCCTGGCTTTCACATGTGTATTTAGATGTTGGCCTTGAGTTTAGCTTTAACCAACAGTTCACAAAGATTTCAGAAGCATGCCATAGTTTTCAGAGGCATACACTTGACAGAGAAATACATATCTTTTCCTTCTGTTAGAGGAATGCCAATTCTGTATGTGTGGAGTAATAGGAGTCATTTGTGTCTAGACAAACCAAGACACCTGTTGTTCCTTCTGCCTCAGCCAGATCATAATCCAATGCAAGCCACAAGATGTCTTAGTCTTTCTTCACATCCAGGCAACGACAGCACTCTGCAACATGCGCCCGTCACTAGCTATACCAACACAGAGCTGTTGCTTGGATATTTATTAAGCTATAGAAATTGTGATTATAAAATCAACTTTTATTATATACAAAGACCAACATTTCATAGAGCGTTGTAAGTTGGATCCCGTAACATATTTTGTTAGCGCAAACATGACAGCACATTACAACCGCATGTGTGCTGTCATTGATTGGCCCCAGGATAGGAAAATGAGGGTAAGTACATGATGCAATTTTGCATTGTTCGGGCTTATTCAGAATAGTGTAAAATGTAATGATGTAATGATGTAATGTAATGATGATGTGTATATCGCAAAAAGTCATGGCAGCCCATAGGGGAGAATTAATTCTATCATTGTATACTGAAAACTGTCTAATAATGACTCCTGCATTTTGCACTTTAACTTTATTTTTTGCACTCTCTTACTGAAAAAAAAAAACCTAAAAAGGCCCTGTCATTGTAAAGAAAAAAAAAGTCACTGTAATAGCTGAAATTCATGTCATTCGCACACAAAGTTCCAGCACATCTGGGTAATACTAAAGCCTGCCAGCCCTTTTATGTCTCCTGCACATTTCTATTGGCTGCCCTTTATTGTTATAGGTCAACATACCTCCCAGCTTGTGAAGCTAAGATCAAGAACATGGGGCCATGACCTCAAACTAGCAGGAGGAAAGCTTGAAACTACTCTTAGAAAGTAATATTTTACCCAAAGAGGGGTTGATGCTTGGAGCAGACTTCCGTTAGAGGTAGTGAGTCAGTCAACAGTAAGTGGAATCAAACATGCTTGGGATATACTCAGACAAAAAGGTAAATTAATTAAAAAAAAAATTTAGTGGACCACTTGATCTTCTACCATTACTCTTCTCTGTTTCTGTGTTCCAAATAAGGGAAAGTTGGGAGGTATGGGTCAATGGGAATGCGTGGGGGTGGGAGGTAACTACAAGCTCAGATCTAGGAGCTTGGCCTGTTGGAAAAGCTTATGCCCTGTACACACGATAGGATTTTCCAATGGAAAATGTGTGATAGGACCTTGTTGTCGGAAATTCCGACCGCGGCTCCATCACACATTTTCCATATGAATTTCCGACACACAAAGTTTGAAAGCAGGCTATAAAATTTTCCGACAACAAAATCTGATCGGTTAAATTCCGATCCTATGTACACAAATCCGACACACAAAGTGCCACGCATGCTCAGAATAAATTAAGAGACAAAAGCTATTGGCTACTGCCCCGTTTATAGTCCAGACGTAAGTGTTTTATGTCACCACATTCAGAACGATTGGATTTTCTGACAACTTTGTGTGACCGTGTGTATGCAAGACAAGTTTGAGCCAACATCCGTCGGAAAAAATCCATGGATTTTGTTGTCGGAATGTCCGATCAATGTCCGATCGTGTGTACAGGGCATAAGAATTTGGCCATAGCATTAAGGTTTTGGAAGCTGCAGCAAGGTATGTGCAGTAGGTGCCTGCAAGGTTAATTAATTGCAATGAAGAAGGGTTGTGACCTGTCCCAGCCTAAATACAACAATGACATGTCTCCATCCTTGCTTTGTATACAAAAAACAGGAATAGAATTTGGGACAGGACTTTGAATGAGGCATATCAAGGCGTTGATAGTGGTTGTTTATTGGGAAATAAATGGGATTTATTTTATTGTAGAATGACAATGTCAAATCAGTGGTCCATGGTATTAAAAATATCAATATGTAATAATATAGACTGAATAGTGTAATCACAAAGGATTTACATAATAATATTCATGTACAAATATTTAATATAATTAAACACTGGACATGATACAGTTAGTACAGAATAAATCAGATAATAAACATGAATGGCACAGTTAATACAAAAATCAGTACATGAAAAAATATATGAATATACAAGTTTGTTGGGGCATCTATTAGTTGGTAACTCAATGTGTTTCTTGGCTTTCAACTAATCATCAGGAGTCAGATGCAAATATAACTAAAAAATATGATAATAGAACATCTATTAAGGTATGAGGCCCTCTGTATAGGTAAGAGGTAAGTAAACAAGAAACATCTGTTTCAATGCTACTTATGGAAAACCGCAGATCGATCACCACTCCTAGGGAGGGGTATATCGGTGGACTGGGTTACAAAGTCTCACCCGGGGATGAGGCAGAGAACCCCCAAGAAGATAAACTTCAGACCCGAGGAAAGTAGCAGCCAACGATACCGGAACACTCCAACACACCGCCATGTGGGAGTGGGCAAACATGTTGAAAAGCGCACCCAGTTCTGAAAAAAGGGGGAAGTCTGGATAATTAGGTAGATTAGGAAGGGAACTGTGAGTAAGTGTAGATAGTGAGGGTAAATGTTGCATCCATAGGTATACACCAGGGGATGAGTGTGTTTAAGTGTAGAATATATGTTATGCACTGGGGCCCAGTAAGAAACATGGACCAGGTATATGTGATGGTTGGAAAAGGCACAGCAAAGGATCAGGGAGTCAATTTATGTGTACCATAGGGGTGTGCAGAAAAAGACAAAAACAATAAAAAAGTAAAAAAACAAAAAAGCAAAATGGCAGGCTAGTGAGTGGAAATGATCATAGTCGCCTTAAAGGAAGCCTTTAAGGCGACTATGAGAGGGACTATGAGAGGGGTATTCGGCAAAGAAACAAAGGAATTTTCAAAGGCCTTGAACTCAGATCTTCAATCTTAACTATACCATATGGCAGGATCGGACTAGGCACTACAAAGTACTTCTCACTAAATGTACTGCAAAAAAACAATTAAAACAGAATAGATCTTTTTTTGAATTTGGGGATAAAAGCGGCCGTTTGCTGGCCTTTCTAGCTAAGCCACTCTATACTCCGACTTCTGTGTTGCAACTTAAACACCCCAACGGTGACTTGGTGAGTGACTCTCATGAAGTTCTAAACACTTTCTTGGAATTTTATGAGACCCTCTACCAAACACAAACCAATCGTACAGAACAGGAATTGACCTCCTACCTGACAGATCTGAATCTACCCTCACTAAGTCCTGAGGATAGTGCAGCTCTGGAAGGTTCTATTTCACAAGAAGAAATATCTCAAGCTATCGCCTCTTTTAAACCAGGCAAGTCACCCGGATTGGACGGGTTCCCAGCTGACTGGTATGAGTTACATAAAGAGAAACTTACAAAAAGTCTTTATAGTGGCCGAAAAAGAGGGTATACTTCCGGAGTCTATGAGGGAAGCCTTGATTGTACTAATCCCCAAGCCTGGAAAGAACCCACAAGAATGTGAATCATATAGACCAATATCTCTGATCAACTCTGATGTCAAAATATTGGCCAAAGTGTTGGCCGGTAGATTGACATCGGTGATCCTTAAATTAATTAGCTCATATCAAACGGGCTTCATTCCAGGCCGATGCACCCACATGAATCTAAGAAGACTATATATCAATCTGCAGATCGAACACACAAATACAGGCAAAAAGGCAATTGCCTCATTAGACTCAAAAAAAACGTTCGACTCAGTGGAATGGGACTATCTTTTTTTCCCTACTGAGTAAGATGGGATTTGGGCCACGCTTTGTCTCTTGAGTAAAGCTTCTGTACACTAACCCCCAAGCCTGTATTAGAATATATCGAACACTTTCAAAATTTACAGGGGAACGAGGCAGGGGTGTCCTTTATCCCCTCTCTTGTTTGGTCTGGCCATAGAGACGCTAGCGGCTAAAATTAGGACCCACAAAACCATTAAGGGACTTTCGGTTGGGGACCTGGAAGAACATGTTTCATTATACGCAGACGACATGCTCCTGTATTTGGGTGCTACTGAATCTTTATCGGCGGCAGTCTCCTTGATCCAGGAGTTTGGAGATTTTTCTGGTTTCAGAAATAACTTGACTAAGTCGGCTCTTTTTCCTCTGGATCCGCAGCCGAATTCAGTGTCCTCTGGCCGTGGTGACACAATTTAAATACTTAGGGATAACGACTGAGTTGCCAGTGAATTCATACATTGAGACTAATCTTTGGCCAGTAATTAGAGCTTTCCATGATAGGATACAAAAATCGAAAGATCTACCACTCACACTAATGGGAAGAGCTAATTTGTTTAAAATGATCTTTTTGCCCAAATTTCTTTATATACTCTCTAATGCCCCGATTTATATTTCAAAAAGGACATTTAGATACATTAACTCCCTGTTAATTTCCTTCCTCTGGGGCAATAAAGCGGCTAGGGTATCCCTGGAATTCTTACAACTACCAGTAAGGAGAGGAGGTCTTGCGGTCCCTGATATTTGATTGTACTATCTAGCTTCACAATTGGTACATGTTCACTGGAGAATGTTTCCAGAGTTGAGCAATTCAGCAACTGCGGTTGAAGCAGCTGTGGTAACCTCATATGAAACACTACTAAATTTCTTCTTTAGAGGAGAAGTCCCTATGGCAGATGGTAGGGCCATGCTTAAAATGGCAAAGAGGACTGGGAATTTGTTTGAAACACACAGCTGATAGCCCTCTTCACCTATCACTAAACAACAACCCGTGCCTAAAGATGTTCTTTCACTTGGAGGATGGATACAGGTTGGCTAAATTTGGACTTACGTACCTTGATCAACTATTTGACAATGGTAAACTGAAATCATTCACACAAATAAAGAGGGAGCTGGATATCCCAGATTCTTGGGCATTCCAATTCACTAGATTACTGCACGCTGCCCATGCTCAATTTGGGAAGGGATCTTTCTCCCTGGAGAATTCTAAAATGGAGAGACTCCTTGCTGACTCTGAACATACTAAATTGATTTCTAAATACTATAACACTCTTATGGACAAAATAACACCGAACGAAAAAAAAGCTTAAGGATAGATGGGTAGCTATTATCCCGGACATTACAGAGGAACAGTGGGAGGAAGTACTGATCTCATACCTACCTACGGTCCTATCAGCTAGAGACAAACTGATACAACTTAGATACTTACACCAAATGTATTACACTCCGATGAGGTTATATAGAATGGGGCGAAAAGACAACCCTACATGCCATACAGTAAGTGTCTTGCAGCAGAGGGCTCTTTCCTTCATATGGTCTGGGATTGTAATAGAGTACGTCCATTATGGTCACAAGTGACGCAATTTATTGCAGATACATTTGATCTGCCAAATATCTGCAGCCCGTTGTTATGCCTATTGGGTATCATAGAAGATGAGGTTATGATTAATAACATGAGAATGCTCCTGAAATTACTCTTATACTATGTCAGAAAGTTGCTTGCTCTTAATTGGATTAAGAAAGATCCTCTCACGCTAACCGCCTGGAAGGGTCTAGTTAATACCAATGTCACACCACACTATATAAAATGACTTATGAGTCCAGGGGTTGTTCTAAGAAGTTTAACAATGTTTGGGGAACTTGGATCAACTCTAAGGAAACTGTACAATCTAACACATAAGTAAATCCTCTAAAGACAATGATAGAGGAAGTGATATACTTTAAACGAAATAACTGCTGGATCATGGTAGAAAAGATGGAGAACAGCACACAGCACATTAGCTTTAGTTTTATGGAGAAAGTTATCTCCAGTTTGTTACTTAATAATTGAACTATGATAAAGATTATATCCGTTTGCGATTGTAAAGCACATGGAGAGAATGTTGATTTGATTAAAAGAAAAAAGAGGCTGATTGAACATTTGAATAACGACATAAGAAATTGAAAATAATCCTGTATCTTTGTTATATTATATATACTGCTTATGCTCTCCTGTGTCATGTTTACTGCAGTAAGTGACTTGTATGTACATTTTGCAAATAAAATTCTTTAAAAAAAAAAAAAAAAAGCCGGGTTAGGTTATAAAAAAATACCCCAAGCTTTGAATATCTCACAGAGCACTGTTCAATTCACCATCCAAAAATGGAAAGAGAATGGCCAACTGCAAACCTGTCAAGACATGGCCGTCTACCTAAACTGACAGGCTGGCAAGGAGAGCATTAATCCAAGAAGCAGCCAAAAGACCCATGGTAATTCTGGAGGAGCTGCAGAGATCCACAGGTGGGAGAATCTGTCCACAGGACAACTATTAGTCATACACTCCACAAATCTGGCCTTTCTGGAACAGTGGCAAGAAGAAAGCAGCTTTTGAAAGAAAGCCATAAGAAGTCCTGTTTGCGGTTTGTCAGAAGCCATATGGAGAACACAGCAAAGATGTGGAAGAAGGTGCTCTGGTCAGATGAGACCAAAATTTTACTTTTTGGCCTAAAAGCAAAACGCTATGTGTGGCTGAAAACTAACTGCACTTCACCCTAAACACACCATCCCCACTGTGAAACATGGTGTTGGCAGCATCATTTTGTGGGGATGCCTTTTTTCAGTAGGGACATGGAAGCTGGTCAGAGTTGATGGGAAGATGGATGGAGTCAAGTACAGGGCAATCTTAGAAGAAAACCTGTTATGCCCTGTACACACGGTCGGACATTGATCGGACATTCCAACAACAAAATCCATGGATTTTTTCCAACGGATGTTGGCTCAAACTTGTCTTGCATACACACAGTCGCACAAAGTTGTCGGAAAATCCGATCGTTCCAAACGCGGTGATGTAAAACATGGACGTGGGGACTATAAACGGGGCAATAGCCAATAGCTTTCGTCTCTTAATCTTAATTTATTCTGAGCATGCGTGGCACTTTGCCCGTCTGATTTGTCTACACACGATCGGAATTTAAAGGATCGGATTTTGTTGTTGGAAAATTTTATAGCATGCTCTCAAACTTTGTGTGCCGGAAATTCCGATGGAAAAAGTCAGATGGAGCCCACACACAGGGCATCAGAGTCTGCAAAAGATTTGAGGCCGGGATGGAGGTTCACCTTCCAGTAGGATAACGACCCTAAATATACAGCCAGAGCTACAATGGAATGGTTTGGCAAATATTGGCAAATGGGGGTTAAAATGTTTTTTTTTTTCTTGTTTATAACCGTCAAACGCCAGGATTAAAGATGCAGAAGCATATTCATGTGATAGAATGGCCCAGTCAAAATCCAGACCTAAATCCAATTGAGAATCTGTGGCAAGACTTGAAAATTGCTGTTCACAGACGCTCTCCATCCAATCTCACACAGCTTGAGCTAAGAAGAATAGGCAAAAATTTCACTCTTTAGATGTGCAAATCTGGTAAGACTTGCAGCTGTAATTGCAACAAAAGTGCTTCTACAAAGTATTGACTCAGGGGGGGCTGAATACAAATGCACGCCACACTTTTCACATATTTATTTGTGTAAGATTTTGAAAATTATTTATCATTTTCCTTCCACTTCACAATTATGAGCCACTTTGTGTTGGTCTATCACATAAAATCTCAATAAAATAGATTTACGTTTTTTGGTTGTAACATGAAAAAATGTTAAAAATGTCAAGGGGTGTGAATACTTTTTCAAGGCACTGTACATACTAGGACTAGTAGTAACATAATCTTCCTTTATGTAACCGTGGGCCATTATGTACTAGGACCATTCACATAGGCTTCCCTTATGTAAGTAAGTGCAGATGACAGGTCAACTTTAGGTGACATATAAAGGTACTCTTTATGTATATCATCTTTACCCATCTATTTTTGTATTGTCAGTAATTGGGTTCTGGGCCTTTATCTTTAAGATAAGAGCTTTTTGTACCCTGGGATTTTTAAACAACCTGGTTAGATTTTATGACTCAATGATTCTTTGTGTTTTTTCCTCCTCCCTTCTAGTTGCTTCTATCAGATTTTTGTTTTGAATTTTATGATGAAGCCATGCTCGTCCTTCTGTTTCTGCATCATTTTATGAGATCATTATTAAGACTCACTTGATTGGAAATCTGGCTGTTTCATTTTTATGGCGCTATATAACTAACAACATCCCGTCTACTGTTTTAACTAGCTACGGTAACACAGAATATGAAGACACAAATTCTCTAGTGTAGTGTGCCACCTATGGACTACAAGTAGATGGCAAATCGTTATGATTAATATTATTATTACTATTATTCATAAACCTTCATTAATAAACTGCATTGCATACCTTCCACCTTTCTAAATAAATATTACATTTGTAAGATAGAGCAACGATTATAAGGAACTCTGTAATTAGTATTTATTCTATTAATACAACAATTCATGCTGCAAACTTTGTGACATCTGTGCACAGTTATTACTATTATTGTAGTAATCAGTTTGTATTAATTTAATTACAGCTGAACTCCAGGACCATAACAAAGGCACACATTATTTCAGCATTGTAATCACTAAGGCCCCATTCACACCTGCGCGACATGCATTAGTGCGTTTTTTTCTTTTTTGCACGTTTTTCACACGACTGAAAAGGGCAACCATTTTACTTAAATAGTCTGCCTTATGCGTGATACACACATCAAATTAGCTCCTGTACTGTACCTTTTTCAGGAGCAGACTTTGGTGCTTTTGTTTACCATTTAACTTATTATAAGTTTGCAGTGTGTTTTGTTGCATCCTTGCCACGTTTAGAGTGCCATTAAGAGATAATTTTGTGTGTTCTAGGAGAGCAAAGGTGTGAATGGAGTCTAATACATGATTTACTGGATTGTTTTTAAAGTGTTAGAGCATCTTTACAGAAAATCTGTAAAGGTGACCTAATACCAGACCTTATTTAAACCCTTGACAACCTAACTGCCCCCCCCCCCCCCCCCACTGCACCTACCCTTCCGCTTTCTCTCCTCTCCATCCAGCATTGCCAGGATGGACCAGATGGATTCTAATTGGTCAGTACCATCACTTAGCTGGTGCTTACCAATTGGAATTTGACTGGTCTGTCCTTGAAACCCTGGACGGAGAGAAGAGAAAGAGGCAGGGATTTTAAATCCCTGGACTGGTGGAGCTGCTTACAGGAGCCCTGAGAGCTCAGGATTGCGGTAGGTAAATACAGCAGACACTGGGGAGAGGGGGTCCAGTGTTAGGTCCCTTCTACAGACTTTCTGTAAAGGTGAACTAACCCTTTAACCGTTTCAGCCCCAGAAGATTTTACCCCCTTCCTGACCAGAGCACTTTTTGCGATTCTGCACTGCATCGCTTTAACTGACAATTGCGCGGTCGTGCAACGTTACACCCAAACCAAATTCATGTCCTTTTTTTCCCACAAATAGAGCTTTCTTTTGGTGGTATTTGATCACCTCTGCGTTTTTAATTTTTTGCGCTATAAACAAAAAAAGAGCGTCAATTTTGGAAAAAAAACGCAATTTTTTTAACTTTTTGCTATAATAAATATCCCCCCAAAAATATATAAAAAAAACTATTTTTTTCATTAGTTTAGGCCGATATGTATTCTTCTACATATTTTTGGTAAAAAAGATCGCAATAAGCATATATTGATTGGTTTGTGCAAAAGTTATAGCGTCTACAAAATAGGGGATAGATTTATAGCATTTTTATTATAATTTTTATTTTATTAGTAATGGCGGCGATCTGCAATTTTTATCCTGACTGCGACATTATGGCGGACATGTCGGACAATTTTGACACATTTTTGGGACCATTGGCATTAATACAGCAATCAGTGCAATTAAAAATGCATTGATTACTGTAAAAATGTCACTGGCAGTGAAGGGGTTGTTCCCTAGTGTGTGTTCTAACTGAAGGTGATGGGACTGTGCAGGGAAGATAATAGATCGCTGTTCATACTTTGTATGAACAGACGAGCTGTCACTTCTCTCCTCAGAGAATCGGAAACTGTGTGTTTACACACACAGTTCCGGGTTCTCCGTGTCTCAGAGGCGAACACGGGAGCCCGGCGGTGATTGAGACCGCCGGGCACTCACATCAGCTCGGGGGGCGAGTGGGGGGGGGCTGCGTGTCCCCTAGTGGCCACAGGGCGAAGTGACGTTACATAACGCTGTTTCGCCCAGCCGTGCATTCTGCAGCAGAACCACTGAGTTGAGACTCGCACAGCCTTCGAAAACAGGTGTTATCATAGTGAGCTCCAGAGGGGCAGTGTCTCTGAACTATATAAAATTTATATGAATGTTTGGGAAAAGGATTTGGGTGTTGAAATTTCAGAAGAGGAATGGAGGTAATGGTCTGTGCGGACATATAAGGGCATTATGAATATCTCCCTGGTAGAAGCAGGCTATAAGGTGGTCTCTTGTTGGTATTTAGTGCCCAAGAATCTACATTGAATGTACTCAGATTCCTCAGCCCTTTGTTTTCAATGTTCTACAAGTGGTGGTGGTGTAGTGAGGTTTGGCACTTCTGGATCAAAGCCCACAACTTAATATACTCTGTGACCATGGTAAATGTTGTCAAAGACCCCAAAATAGCTTTACTTAATGACACTGTGGACAGGATACCCAGCCATTCTCAGACTCTAATTTACTTTATGTTTCTGGCAGCCAAAATTGCTATCGCCACTGCCTGGAAGAAACCTGTGGTTGTGAAGGTAAGCTTATCTGAATAATGATTAATAAAAAGCTGGTTAGTACACTTCGTGATACTGCTGTTCAGTTTGAAGGAGTCTTGAATAGGGATGAGCCGAACACTCCCCAGTTCGGTTCGCACCAGAACCTGCGAACGGACCGAAAATTTGCACGAACGTTAGAACCCCATTGACGTCTATGGGACTCGAATGTTCAAAATCAAAAGTGCTCATTTTAAAGGCTAATTTGCATGGTATTGTCCTAAAAAGGGTTTGGGGACCTGGGTCCTGCCCCAGGGGACATGTATCAATACAAAAAAACCTTTTAAAAACGGCCATTTTTTTGGGAGCAGTGATTTTAATGATGCTTAAAGTTAAAAAAAAAAAAAGTGAAATATTCCTTTAAATATCGTACCTGGGGGGTGTCTACTATAGTATGCCTGTAAAGTGGCACGTGTTTCCCGTGCTTAGAACAGTCCCTGCACAAAATGTCATTTTAAAAGGAAAAAAAGTCATTTAAAACTGCTTGCGGCTTTAATGTAATGTCGGGTCCTGGCAATATGGATGAAAATCAGTGAGAAAAAACGGCATGGGTACCCCCCAGTCCATTACCAGGCCCTTTGGGTCTTGTATGGATATTAAGGGGAACCCCGCACACAAATTAAAAAAGGAAAGGTGTGGGGCCCCTAGGCCCTATATACTCTGAACAGCAGTATACAGGCGGTGCAAACAAGACAGGGACTGTAGGTTTGTTGTTACGTAGCATCTGTTTGTAATTTTGAACTGGTACATTTTTAACGTGTTTAGCTCCAGCCAAAAAATCTATTTTAAGCTTTTTGGAAAACCTAGGGAAGGGTTATCACCCCTGTAACATTTGTTTTGCTGTCTGTGCTCCTCTTCAGAAGATTTCACCTCACTTTTTGTCCCAATGACAAATGTTTTTTGAAAATTTGGGTTTTTTTGTGAAACAAGGATTGGTGATAAAGCATCAGTGGAAAGGAGAAAAGTTTTTCCCATATCAACTCTTACAGGAGAGAATTTCCCTTCCTAGGGGTAGATTTCATCTCACTTCCTGTTGTCTCCTTCCGTTTGCAAGTAGGAGTCGTTTGTAAGTTGGATGTTTGAAAGTAGGGGCCTGCCCTATATACTCAGCAGAAATTTGGGCCTTAGGTGTTGTTGTGTCCACAACATTGTAAGCCCTCACAGGGCCCTGCTGTGAAATATTAGATCAAGAATTGTAATTACATGCCCCTGCTGAACAGGGGCAGAAAAATTGAGCCTTTGGTGGTGGTGGTGCTGGTGCCACAACACTGTAAGTCCTCACAGATACTCTTGGTGGGCGCAGAAACGGGCCCTGTTGTGAAATATTAGATCAAGAATTCTATTTACATGTCCCTGTTGAACAGGGGCTGAAAAATTGGGCCTTAGGCACTGGTGCTGGTGCCACAACTCTGGAACCCCTTTACAGATACTCTAGTTGGAGCGCAGGAACTACCCCTGCTGCAAAGAATTGCATCAAAAATTGTAATTACACGCCCCTGTTAAACAGGGGCTGAAAAAGTGGGCCTTAGGCACTGATGCTGGCGCCACAACACTGCATCCCCTCACAGATACTCTAGTTGGAGCGCAGGAACTAGCCCTGCTGCAAAGAATTGCATGAAAATTTGCAATTACATGCCCCTGTTAAACAGGGGCTGAAAAATTGGGCCTTAGGCACTGGTGCTGGTGCCACAACACTGCATCCCCTCACAGATACTCTAGTTGGAGCGCAGGAACTAGCCCTGCTGCAAAGAATTGCATGAAAAATTGCAATTACATGCCCCTGTTAAACAGGGGCTGAAAAATTGGGCCTTAGGCACTGGTGCCACAACACTGCAACCCCTCACAGATACTCTAGTGCAGGGGTCTCAAACTGCTGGCTCTCCAGCTGTTGCGAAACTACAAGTCCCATCATGCCTCTGCCTGTGGGAGTCATGCTTGTAACTGCCAGCCTTGCAATGCCTCATGGGACTTGTAGATTTACAACAGCTGGAGGGCCGCCAGTTTGAGACCCTTGCTCTAGTGGGAGCGCAGGAACTAGCCTTGCCGCAAAGAATTGCATCAAAAATTGTAATTACACGCCCCTGTTAAACAGGGGCTGAAAAATTGGGCCTTAGGGACTGGTGCTGGTGCCACAACACTGGAACCCCTCACAGATACTCTTGTTGGAGCGCAGGAACTAGCCCTGCTGCAAAGAATTGCATGAAAAATTGCAATTACATGCCCCTGTTAAACAGGGGCTGAAAAATTGGGCCTTAGGCACTGGTGCTGGTGCCACAAAACTGCAACCCCTCACAGATACTCTAGTTAGAGCGCAGGAACTAGCCCTGCTGCAAAGAATTGCATCAAAAATTGTAATTACACGCCCCTGTTAAACAGGGGCTGAAAAAGTGGGCCTTAGGCACTGATGCTGGTGCCACAACACTGCAACCCCTCACAGATACTTTAGTTGGAGCACAGGAAATAGCCCCGCTGCAAAGAATTGCATCAAAAATTGTAATTACACGCCCCTGTTAAACAGGTGCTGAAAAATTGGGCCTTAGGCACTGGTGCTGGTGCCACAACACTGGAACCCCTCACAGATAGGCTAGTGGGAGCACAGGAACTAGCCCTGCTGCAAAGAATTGCATCGAAAATTGTAATTACACGCCCCTGTTAAACAGGGGCTGAAAAATTGGGCCTTAGGCACTGATGCTGGTGCCACAACACTGCAACCTCTCACAGATACTCTAGTTGGAGCGCAGGAACTACCCCTGCTGCAAAGAATTGCATCAAAAATTGTAATTACACACCCTGTTAAACAGGGGCTGAAAAAGTGGGCCTTAGGCACTGATGCTGGTGCCACAACACTGCAACCCCTCACAGATACTTTAGTTGGAGCACAGGAAATAGCCCCGCTGCAAAGAATTGCATCAAAAATTGTAATTACACGCCCCTGTTAAACAGGGGCTGAAAAATTGGGCCTTAGGCACTGATGCTGGTGCCACAACACTGCAACCTCTCACAGATACTCTAGTTGGAGCGCAGGAACTACCCCTGCTGCAAAGAATTGCATGAAAAATTGTAATTACACGCCCCTGTTAAACAGGGGCTGAAAAATTGGGCCTTAGGCACTGGTGCTGGTGCCACAACACTGCAACCCCTCACAGATACTCTAGTTGGAGCGCAGGAACTAGCCCTGCTGCAAAGAATTGCATAAAAAATTGCAATTACATGCCCCTGTTAAACAGGGGCTGAAAAATTGGGCCTTAGGCACTGGTGCTGGTGCCACAACACTGCAACCCCTCACAGATACTCTAGTTGGAGCGCAGGAACTAGCCCTGCTGCAAAGAATTGCATGAAAAATTGCAATTACATGCCCCTGTTAAACAGGGGCTGAAAAATTGGGCCTTAGGCACTGGTGCCACAACACTGCATCCCTTCACAGATACTCTAGTTGGAGCGCAGGAACTAGCCCTGCTGCAAAGAATTGCATGAAAAATTGCAAAAATTGGGCCTTAGGCACTGGTGGTGGGACTGGCGGCGCCCAGAACCAAAAATGTTCTTACAAGCTATCATCATGATCATTGAGGAGGAAGAGGATAATTACTAACAGGATAGTCACTCAGCATCAGCATAGGCAGTCTTTGAAGGGATCTGACATTTCAAAAAAATGTATCATTACATCAGCATCAGGTGCTTGGTAGCTGGTGGTGATCCAAGACTGATTCATTTTTATGAAGGTCAATCGATCGACTGAGTCGGTGGACAGACGCACCCTGTGATCGGTTACAAAGCCTCCAGCAGCACTAAATGTGCGTTCCGAAAGAACGCTGGATGCAGGACAGGCCAGTAGCTCAACTGCATACTGTGCAAGCTCTGGCCAGTGATCCATCCTCAAGACCCAGTAACCCAGAGGATTTTCGGTGGGAAAGGTGTCCAAGTCAGATCTTGCCCCTAGGTATTCCTGCACCATGTAAAACAGACGCTGGCGATGGTTGCTGGACCCGATCATACCTTGGGGCTGCGGACTAAAAAAATTGTCTGAACACATCAGTCAGACGGCCACCTTCTCCACCACTCCTTCTTTGACTGACCGAAGCCTCAGCAACATGTTGTCCAGAAACAGGAGTTTGTAACCTCCCAGTCTCTGGGAATGCGTTGCTCAGACCTTTCTGCAGGTCCTCCCGAAGATGTTCCATCCTCTGCTCCCTCTGCGACGGCAAGATAAGGTCCGCAACCTTACCCTTGTAAAGTGGATCAAGGAGGGTTGCCAGCCAGTATTGTTCCTTCTCTCCTTGATACCACGAATACGAGGATCCTTCCGCAGGCTTTGCAGGATCAGGGAGGCCATTCAGCGTGGGTTTGCTGAGGCATTCGGTCCGGAGTCCTCTGGGTCACTAAGGACGACATGATCCGCAGCCACCTCCTCCCATCCACATACAAGTTCATGTGTTTCTTGGGACTGTCAATGATCCCTTAAAGACTGCTGCTGATGCTGAGTACCAGGCTCCACCTCCATACTGACACAATCCTCCTCCTCGTCCTCTTCCTGTGTGATCGGTGGGCACGCAGGAACACTATCTGGATAAAGGGGGCCTTGAGAGCTAAGGAAGTCCTCCTCTTCCTGCCTCTGTTCTGCCTCGAGTGCCCTGTCCATTATTCCATGCAGTGTGTGCTCCAACAGGTGAACAAGGGGGGCAGTGTCACTGATGCATGCACTGTCACTGCTCACCATCCTCATGGCCTTCTCAAATGATGACAGGACAGTACATGCATCCCTGATCATGGCCCACTGGTGTGGGAAAAAAAAACAAGCTCCCCTGACCCTGTCCTGGTGCCCTAGTTGCACAGGTACTCATTGATGGCCCTCTGCTGCCTGTGCAGCCGCTGCAGCATGGCCAACGTTGAGTTCTACCTGGTGGGCATGTCACAGATTAGGCGGTTCTTGGGCAGGTGAAATTCCTTTTGGAGGTCTGCCAGCCGAGCACTGGCATTATATGACCAGCGGAAATGCACACAGACTTTCCTGGCCTGCCTCAGGACATCCTGTAAGCCCGGGTACCTGCCCAAGAACCGCTGCACCACCAAGTTAAGGACGTGAGCCAAACAGGGCACATGGGTCATTTGTCCCTGTCGGAGGGCGGATAGGAGGTTGGTGCCATTGTCGCAAACCACCATTCCTGCCTTAAGTTGGCATGGCGTCAACCACCTCTGAACCTGCCCCTGCAGAGCTGACAGAACCTCTGCCCCAGTGTGGCTCCTGTCCCCCAAGCACACTAGCTCAAGCACCGCATGGCATCATTTGGCCTGCATACTTGAGTAGCCCCTTGAACGCCTACGGAGCACCACTGGTTCCGAGGACAAAGCACAGGAAGAGGCCATGGAGGAAGAAGAAGAGGAGGGGGTGGAGGAGAGAGGTGTGTCAGAATCATTAGTAGTCGCATTTTGGAGGCGTGGTGGCGGAACAACCTCCAACACTACTGCACCTTGTCCTGCATCATTCCCAGCTGCCAGCAGAGTCACCCAATGCACCGTGAAACTTAGGTAACCTCCCTGTCCAAGCCTACTGGACCATGAGTCAGCGGTAATATGCACCTTACCACTGACCACCCTGTCCAGCAAGGCATGAACATTGCCTTCCACATGCCGGTAGACAGCCGGAATCGCCTTCCGTGAGAAAAAGTGGCGTTTGGGTACCTGCCACTGAGGAACCGCACACATTCCACAAACTCATGGAAGGGGGCAGAGTCTACCAACTGAAAAGGTAGCAGTTGAAGAGCTAGCAATTTTGCAAAGCTAGCATTCAACCGCTGGGCATGTGGATGGCTGGGAGCGAACTTCTTTTGGCGGTGCAACAGCTGGGGCAGGGAAATTTGCCTGGTACAATCTGACGTCGGTATACCGAAAGCAGATTGCCCACAAGTACTTGGCTGTGACACACCTAATTCTACACCTTCATTCCTCTTAGTGCAGGTCTCAGAGAGGACTGAAGGTATAGTGGGGTTGGAGATCTCAGCTGATGAGGAGCAAGGACAGGTCCTCATTGTTCTTTGGTGTGGGTCTTTTAGATAAGCTTGCCAACGAACTGCATGGCAGGTCAACATATGTTTGGTCAAGCATGTGGTGCCCAAGCGGGAGATGTTTTGGCCACACGAGATATGCTTGAGACATATGTTGCAAATAGCAGCGGTGCGATCTGATGCACTCATCTCAAAAAAGGCCGACACCAAAGAACTTTTGGAATAATGCGCAGAGACAGCAGCGCCCTGGACACGCGGAACTTTGCGGTGTGATGCAGTCAGTGTGCTGCCCTTAGGCTGGCCCCTGGAGGGCATCCTGCCTCGTTGGTGATGTGCCTCCTCCTCCTTCTCCTCTCTCCTATCAGGCACCCACGTTGAGTCAGTGACCACTGTTCAGAGATCGCAATACGCTAACTTGTAACTTTAGCTGAACACTGTGCACTACACTAACTTGTAGCTTTAGCTGAACACTGTTCAGAGGACGCACTACACTAATTTGTAGCTTTAGCTGAACACTGTTCAGAGGACGCACTACACTAATTTGTAGCTTTAGCTGAACACTGTGAGGAGGTCGCACTACACTAACTTGAAGCTTTAGCTGAACACTGTGCAGAGGTCGCACTACACTAACTTGTAGCTTTAGCTGAACACTGTTCAGAGGACGCACTACACTAACTTGTAGCTTTAGCTGAACACTGTGCAGAGGACGCACCTTACTAACTTGTAGCTTTAGCTGAACACTGTGCAGAGGTCACACTACACTTACTTGTAGCTTTAGCTGAACACTGTTCAGAGGACGCTTTACACTAACTTGTAGCTTTAGCTGAACACTGTGAGGAGTACGCACTACACTAACTTGTAACTTTAGCTGGACACTGTGCACTACACTAACTTGTTGCTTTAGCTGAACACTGCTCAGAGGACGCACTACACTAATTTGTAGCTTTAGCTGAACACTGTGAGGAGGTCACACTACACTAACTTGTAGCTTTAGCTGAACACTGTGCAGAGGTTGCACTACACTAACTTGTAGCTTTAGCTGAACACTGTGAGGAGGACACACTACACTAACTTGTAGCTTTAGCTGAACACTGTGCACTACACTAACTTGTAGCTTTAGCTGAACACTGTGCAGAGATCGCACTACACTACACTAACTTGTAGCTTTAGCTGAACACTGTGAGGAGTACGCACTACACTAACTTGTAGCTTTAGCTGAACACTGTGAGGAGGACACACTACACTAACTCGTAGCTTTAGCTGAACACTGTGCATTACATTAACTTGTAGCTTTAGCTGAACACTGTGTAGAGGTCGCACTACACTAACTTGTAGCTTTAGCTGAACACTGTGAGGAGGACACACTACACTAACTTGTAGCTTTAGCTGAACACTGTGCACTACACTAACTTGTAGCTTTAGCTGAACACTGTGCAGAGATCGCACTACACTACACTAACTTGTAGCTTTAGCTGAACACTGTGAGGAGTACGCACTACACTAACTTGTAGCTTTAGCTGAACACTGTGAGGAGGACACACTACACTAACTCGTAGCTTTAGCTGAACACTGTGCATTACATTAACTTGTAGCTTTAGCTGAACACTGTGTAGAGGTCGCACTACACTAACTTGTAGCTTTAGCTGAACACTGTGAGGAGGACACACTACACTAACTTGTAGCTTTAGCTGAACACTGTGCACTACACTAACTTGTAGCTTTAGCTGAACACTGTGCAGAGATCGCACTACACTACACTAACTTGTAGCTTTAGCTGAACACTGTGAGGAGGACGCACTACACTAACTTGTAGCTTTAGCTGAACACTGTGCACTACACTAACTTGTAGCTTTAGCTGAACACTGTTCAGAGGACGCACTACACTAACTTGTAGCTTTAGCTGAACACTGTGCAGAGGTCGCATTACACTAACTTGTAGCTTTAGCTGAACACTGTGAGGAGGACGCACTAAACTAACTTGTAGCTTTAGCTGAACACTGTGCACTATACTAACTTGTAGCTTTAGCTGAACACTGTTCAGAGGATGCACTACACTAACTTGTAGCTTTAGCTGAACACTGTTTAGAGGTCACACTACACTAACTTGTAGCTTTAGCTGAACACTGTGCAGAGGTCGCACTACACTAACTTGTAGCTTTAGCTGAACACTGTGCAGAGGTCACACTAAACTAACTTGTAGCTTTAGCTGAACACTGTGAGGAGGACGCACTACACTAACTGTAAATAGTCTAGCTGCCTGACTGTGGTACTAATAGGATCAGAAGAACACCAGCAATTTTCTTCAGGTAGCTGTAAATACTGTAACAACACAAGCCTGCCTGTCAGTAGGAAGATAATAACAGGAAAGGATCTAGCTAAACTGAATACAGTGTATATATATATATATATATATATATATATATATATATATATATATATATATATATACAACACCTGGGATGCATATATATACACAATACACCGAAAGTGCAGCTAACTGACTGAGTGTCCTGCCTAATCTATCTAACTTAAATCAAATTACACTGTCTCTCTGTCTCTGTCTCAACGCCGGAATACACTACACAGGGCCGCCGTGCAGGCGGCCTTATATAGTGTGGGGCGTGTACTAAACCCCCTGAGCCATAATTGGCCAAAGCCACCCTGGCTTTGGCCAATTACAGCTCTCTTTACAGCTTTATTTGGCCAAGCATGCGGGTCATAGTGCATGCTTGGCCAAATCATCAGCCAGCAATGCGCTGCGATGCCACAGGGAATTATGGGCCGTGAAGCGCCACACGAATTTGGCGCAAACGGCCCATATCGTTCGCAATTCGGCGAATGGGCGAACAGACGATGTTCGAGTCGAACATGGGTTCGACTGGAACACGAAGCTCATCCCTAGTCTTGAACCCTTGGATTCAATATCTTCAAGCTCCTGTATAGGGAGTACTCTAGTGGGTGTCAGAAGTGTGAACGGAGTGGAAATCTTAATTTATGCTCTTTGATTTCCTCTAGTTTTCCCCCCTTCTTTTTCTTTTTTTCTTTTACTTTTATTTATTTTATCTTTTTCCCCTCTTCTTTCTTCCCCTTTCTTTCTGGCTCTACCTGCTCTTTCCATCTATTCCTTGCGGATGGTTGGACTTGGGGAGCTCCTCTCCCTGTTTTTCTTTTTTAAGTGAAGTGCTTTTTAATTAATGTATGGTTGGAGGACCATGTTTTGTGTTTATTGGTATTTACTATTCTCTCCCTGCCCCTACAGGCTAGGCGAGTGGAGGAGGGGTTTCCCTCTAAAGGAATACTTGCTTCTCCCCCCACTGTATAGCCTATATTGTCATTTGGGTTCTCTTTTTTTTCCTTTTTTTTCATCTTAAAAGGTTTGTAACGTTAATGCAAATTCCTACTAATGATCTAATGATGGTCAGTGTGTGTTTTTATGGTTTAGTATTGTAGTCATTTCTAAGTTAATGCTGTATGCTGCCCTGTATCACAGTTTGGCACTTTGTTTACTCTTAGATGATTCAAGTGAGGCCAACTGTAGGCCTTATTTTTATATGTTTCAGTCTACTGCTTTACCTTTGTAAAACACTTTCAATAAAAAACTATTAAAACAGAACATGAGCTGGATCTCGCGAAACGCGTCAGGTAGTATGATGCCCGTGTACTATGACTGCTATTACATCTATGTACCAATATTCCTTGTTTATGTATCTTTTTTAAATTGGCAACTGTTGGTGATATCTATGCATGTAAACAATTTTACTTGAATAAACCATATACTGTATTTACTACTGTTTTGTTTACTGACGGAAACGGTACCCACTTCATTTGAAGTCCTGGGGCGAATCCTTCATTTTATTGTATTTACAGATTTCACTAGAATGAAGATGAAGTGCGGAGCAAGAGATGAACCAGGGAAGGCAAAATATAGAGGTAAAATTATATAGGATTAAACTTCAGCTTTAACATGTTAAAGGTATTATGAGATTTTAGTCTACATCTAATTTAACAAATAAAAAATAACTAGTTTTCTATAGCATTTATCTGCTTTTTATGCTATATAGCTCACAGAAGTAAGAAGCTGATATCTACTGTGCAGAATAAGATATGGATTAATTTACTCCCTATTATTAATATGGAATGTAGCAGGTAATACTTCCCAATCCAGAAATAATCCAGACTGTCATATGAGACTTGCATCTCCTTTACAGCCTAATCCCATTTCACATTTCACTAAAACTTTATTCTAAACTGTTAATGAACTAAGTAATCACACTTAATATACCATGGAAAAGATATAAAAAGAAACATGAGCATGTAACAGCATTTATGAGTTTTAATACTGTCTGTGCTAGCTGCAGATATTAATGTATGGGTATGTAATCCATTATATAAAGAAGGATTGTAGGGGCATTCTCATATGAATGGCATTTTTGTAATTGGGTACTATGCCTGAAGAATATGAAATAAAAACAAAACAGGCATGGCTTTTTCATGATTCTACATGTGATAGTTTCCATAATTTTAGCAATAAGAAAATGTGGGGTTGATTTACTAAAACTGGAGAGTAAATCTGGTGCAGCTCTGCATAGTAACCAGCTTCAGCTTCCAGTTTTTGTTTTTTTTTGTCAAAGCTTAATTGAACAAGCTAAAGTTAGAAGCTGTCTCAGCTCCACTGTGTGTCCTAAAATATATTCCGCTTAGGTATACAGTAGTATGTACAGTACTTGTATGCTGGATTAGAGTCATGAATGGGCTCCACATTTCTTTTTTCACTTTGGTGGATACATCAACTATTATAGGAGGAAAGAAGTGGCCTGTGTGTTATGAGTACTGCACCTGCCACAGGCAGATGGAGCAGTGTCAAATTCTGTCACCTAATCCATTTAGGGTAAAAGACAGGGTCTCTTTAACCTCTTGGTGCCGATGGCACGCAAATATGCAGCCTCTTGGCGGGTGGGCTTTTGCGCCAAGCGACCGCATATTTGTATACCAGATTGCAAACACAGCTGTGCCGAGAGCAGGTGCCCTGCACGCTCCTGGCACAGTTATAGAAGGCTAATGGAAAGCAAGTAGCGATCGGGAGCTTTCCTATAATGTAACCGCTGTGACCGCCAATCACAGCGGTAACATGATCATATACCCTGCCCCCAGCATCTGAAACACCTTAATGGGCCGGGAGGCCCAACCACTGTACACGCACCTCTCCGGCACTCATTTGGATGTATGTTTTGTGGTAGCCTCTGCAAAATACCCTGTGCTTTCAAGTATGCTTGATTCTGTGACTCCCTCACGTGATGTAGTGCTTGGACCCAGCCACCAATTGCTAGGCCCAAGCACAGCTACTTGACAGACTGGTGTGGTTATTCCCTCTGAGATTTTACATCACCCTATATGGGGGAGTACTAGAGAGATCAGCATACAGTTGTCACGGTCGGGCTTTACACAGGGCAAGGTGACAGGACCTCTTTAAAGGGTAACTGTAATTTTAGTAGAAGTATGCATTAAAGCTGATAGTCATAGTAGTCAATAAGTTAGTTAAAAAAAAAATCTTAAGATCCTAAGATAAAATCCCCATTTACTTACTGATATCTTGGTCCTGAGTCTTCTATCTGTTTTATAGCAAAAGCAGACATCCCAACCTGCAAAAACTCATTTCAGGGAGGTGGTAAACTCATTTCAGGGAGGTGACGCTTCTTGCCTGTGCAGGTGTCCGTGAGCCCGCAGCCAAATGCAGGAGACTCCCGTGACTCGTGGGAGACTTGGGATGTCTGCATTCTGTACAGTAAAGAAAATGAGGTGAAAAATCACACATGTGTAAAAATTTATTAATGAAGTTGTCCTGTGCTACATAATATCCCCAACACATGTACGGTGGCGGTGGTGTACCTAGCATAGGTGACATCCAGGCAAATTATACTGCTTGGGCAGTACAGTGTCAGGTTAAGGCAGTAAAAAGCCAGGCCAAAGCTCTATTTTTTTTTTTTTTTCATTTAGGATAGAGTAAGAGAGGGGGCAGTATAGTGACAGGCTAGATCTCTATAGGGGCAGGCTAGGGCTCTATAGGGGCAGGTTAGGGCTCTATAGGGGCAGGCTAGGGCTCTATAGGGGCAGGTTAGGGCTCTATAGGAGCAGGTTAGAGAAGTGTAAGTCACCAGCTGCAGCAGCCTGGGCAGTGTGAATGGTATTGAGCAGATACCGCTGCCAGAACTAACTCCATGTGGTGTTGCCTGAACATCAGCTGCTGACTGTGGGGACAATAACCTCTCTGCTATTATTATTATTATTATTATTATTATTATACAGGATTTATATAGCGCCAACAGTTTACGCAGTGCTTTACACTATAAAAGGAGACAATACAGTTACAATACAATAAAATACAAGAGGATTAAGAGGGCCCTGCTCAGAAGAGCTTACAATCTAATAGGGTGGGGCAGGTGGTACAAAAGGTTGTAACTGTGGGGAATTAGCTGATGGAAGTGGTAGGAGATTAGCTGGAGACATGATAGGCTTCCCTGAAGAGATGAGTTTTCAGGGATCGCCTGAAGGTAGCAAGAGTAGGGGATAGCCGAACCGGTGGAGGTAGGGAGTTCCAGAGGATGGGAGAGGCTCTGGAGAAATCTTGGAGACAAGCATGGGAGGAGGAGACCAGAGAGCTTGAGAGTAGGAGGTCTTGAGAAGAGCGGAGGGGATGATTTGGGTGATATTTGGAGACAAGATTGGTGATGTAGCTATAGTGTGTCATATACAACACAGCTGGGGCATGAAGGGGTCAGAAAGGAGGCAGCTTTCTTTTCAAACGTGCAGGGGGCTGATAGTGCTGGGCACATGTCTCCTGGTGGGTCCCAGCACTTTAGCTGCCATTTTCAAAATAAATAGTGCTGCCAGCCACTGTGCTGCAACCTGCACCAAGCCGCCTGCCATATTATCACAGACCAACACATAGCTCTCCATTCCTGCCTGGTAGAAGCGGTATTGAGCAGTTAAAATAACAAAGGAGTGGCTTCACAACAACTCTGTGACTGTTCTTGAATGGCCCAGCCAGAGCCCTGACTTAAACCCCAATTGAGCATCTCTGGAGAGACCTAAAAATGGCTGTCCACCAATGTTTATCATCCAACCTGACAGAACTGGAGAGGATCTGCAAGGAGGAATGGCAGAGGATCCCCAAATCCAGGTGTGAAAAACTTGTTGCATCTTTCCCAAAAAGACTCATGGCTGTATTAGATCAAAAAGGTACTTCTACTAAATACTGAGCAAAGGGTCTGAAAACTTAGGACCATGTCATATTTCAGTTTTTCTTTTTTAATAAATCTGCAAAAATGTCAAATTCTGTGTTTTTCTGTCAATATGGGGTGCTGTGTGTACATTAATGAGGAAAAAAATGAACTTAAATGATTTAGCAAATGGTGGAAATATAACAAAGAAGGGAGTCTGAATACTTTCCGTCCCCACTGTATATATCAGGCCACCGTTATTTTTTTTAAATCCTCTAAGCACATTGATCATGCCGTGCCATTGGCGACTCTAGGAACACTATATAGGGGGGGGGGGCACATAAGATACCACAGTCACAACTGGGGGGCACTAATAATTTTCACACCACTGAAATTTTTTTTTTATATATCTATTATTATTTTTTTTTTCTTCTGTATGTATGGACAGTAAACGTGATTTTTTTTTTTTTTTGTGTATGTTTTGTTAGTATATGTGTGAACATTTTCTCTGTGATGGTCAGAGACTGCAAACATACTACAGGAGATGGTCACAGACTGCAGACACACTACAGGAGGTGGTCTGAGACTGCAGACATAGTACAGGCATAGATGTGCGCAGCCTATTGTATTTGGGTGTGCACCCCAAAGTGTAATATATATTTTTATTTTATATATATATATATATATATATATATATATATATATATATATATATATATATATTTATATATAAAATGTGTCGGCACATTGATCTACACGCCAGCACAGTGAAAAAGAAGCACAGAAGCACTTCTCTTATGGAAGAGCCGGTGAGAGGGAGATCTTTCCCATCTCCCTGCTGGCACACAGAGCAATAATGTTAATGCGCATGCAACACGGGGTGATTAGGGTGTGCCCAGGCACACCCTGTGTGCACGCCTATGAGTACAGGAGGTCAGAAACTGCAGACGCACTCAAGGAGATGGTCAAAGATTGTAGACATGATACCGGAGATGGTCAGAGACTGAAGACATGATATAGGAGATAGTCAGAGATTTCAGACACATTACAAGAGATGGTCAGAGATGGCAGACGCATTACAGGAGATGATCAGAGATTGCAGACATGATTGATACAGGAGATGGTCCGAGATTGCAAACAAATTACAGGAGATGGTCAGAGATTGCAGACACATTACAGGAGATGGTCAGAGATTGCAGACACGATTGACACAGGAGATGGTCAGAGATTGCAGATATGATATAGCAGATGGTCAGAGATTGCAAACAAATTACAGGAGATGGTCAGAGATTGCAGACACTATTGATACAGGGGATGGTCAGAGATTGCAGACACTATTGATACAGGGGATGACCAGAGATTGCAGACACTATTGATACAGGGGATGGTCAGAGATTGCAGACACATTACAGGAGATAGTCAGAGATTGCAGACACGATTGATACAGGAGATGGTCAGAGATTGCAAACACATTACAGGGGTTGGTAAGAGATTGCAGACACATTAGAGGTGATGGTCAGAGATTGCAGACACCTTACAGGAGATGGTCAGAGACTGCAGACACATTACATGAGATTGTCAGAGAATGAGGACATGATACAGGAGATGGTCAGAGATTGCAGACATGATTGATACAGGAGATGGTCAGAGATTGCAGACACTCTACAAAGGATTGTCAGAGATTGCAGACACATTACAGGTGATGGTCAGAGATTGCAGACACTCTACAGGGGATGGTTAGAGATTGTATACACGATACGGGAGATGATCAGAGATTGCAGACACATTACAAGAGATGGTCAGAGATTGCAGTCACATTACAAGAGATGGTCAGAGATTGCAGACACATTACAAGAGATGGTCAGAGAGTGCAGACAAATTACAGGAGATGGTCAGAGATTGCAGACACATTACAGGAGATGGTCAGAGATTGCAGACACATTACAGGAGATGGTCAGAGATTGCAGACACATTACAGGAGATGGTCAGAGATTGCAGACACTCTACAGGGAATGGTCAGAGATTGCAGACACGATACAGGAGATGGTCAGAGATTGCAGAAATGATGTAGGAGATGATCAGAGCATGCATTTATGACTGAACGCAGTGTAAAAGTCTATAGTATCACAGGGCTGCTCCACTTTACTTAAACCAGCTCTGCAAGATCAAGTCAGTAATCTTCCTTTGGATGTTCAACCAAGTGACAGAAGACAGCAGCACATCCAATTTCCAAAACAAAAATTTTCTTACAAACAGTGAACTGGTCAGGTTTAGTGGAGGACAGTAAACAGTTAATGGGTCTGTGAAGCTTCAAAGCCTGAACCAGCAGTAAATCCTGAAATGGTTAACAGTCATGTGTCACGCTGTCACTGGACACAGAATGCCGGCTGGCTACAGCATCTTTAAGAGACCTTACCAGTGTGTCCAGGCAGTGTGCAGTGTGCAGAGTGCAGAGTGCAGAGTGCAGAGTGCAGTGTACAGTGTGCAGAGTGCAGTGTGCGGTGTGCAGAGTGCAGTGTGCGGTGTGCAGTGTAGAGTGTGCAGAGTGCAGTGTGCAGAGTGCGATGTGCAGTGTGCAGAGTGCGGTGTGCAGTGTGCAGAGTGCGGTGTGCAGTGTGCGGTGTGCAGAGTGCAGTGTGCAGTGTGCAGTGTGCAGAGTGCAGTGTGCAGAGTGCAGTGTGCAGAGTGCCATGAGCGGTGTGCAGAGTACAGTGTGCAGAATGCAGTGTGGAGAGTGCAATGTGCAGTGTGCAGTGTACAGGTTAGGCAGCTACACCTGTATACAAATGTGGCGGGCTGGGGGAGGGTTAAATTGCTTGCTGACTGGCTGTGGATGGGTGGGAGGAGGAGCAGGTCATCGTTTATACTCCCATAAGCAGCACTTTTGACTGCGTACCCCCTACTACCCGAATGGTCAGTCCACTGACAGGGGGGCAAGGGGGCAAGGAATAACTTAGGGGGGCACTGACACTACTGTGCAGCGCTTTTGTGTGATCTTTCCCTCTTCTTTGGCATCTACAGGGGAAGATGTATGCACTCTACAGTGTGAGTCTGTGTTTGGGCAGCCCTGATTGGTGCTGTGCCAGTCACATGACTAAAAAATCCCGTGCAAGGGATAGTTTGTTAAGAACAACAAAAACTGCTGTTGTTACTGGTACTTTAGTACATGAGACCTCCAGTAAAGTTTTTTAGTTCATAGTACTCTTTTTCTTTTAATAGAAAGTTTATGAGTCATTTCTTTAACATGGAGAATACAGTGAACCACTAAAAAGTACAACCAGTCATTAGAGAGAGTACAATTAGTCAGTGAGAAATCATGCTGACCTCTGATGGAATCTTGAAGAAAGTGAAAGTACTGTTTGCAGTGAATGAAGATAAAAAGAGGAACTGAATGGCAGAGATTTTTATAATGTTATAGAATGTCGAAAACCACTGAAATTAGTCATCTGGAAAATTTTAAATAGTATGCACAGCTTTCAGAAAGACCCGAGTTCAGATTACTGGGGAAATACATAGCTTTATTATTATTATTATACAGAATTTATATAGCGCCAACAGTTTACACAGCGCTTTACAATATAAAAGGGAGATAATACAGTTATAATACAATAAAATACAAGAGGACTAAGAGGGCCCTGCTCAGAAGAGCTTACAATCTAATAGGGTGGGGCAGGTGGTACAAAATGTTGTAACTGTGGGGAATGAGCTGATGGAAGTGGTAGGAGATTAGTTGGAGACGTGATAGGCTTTCCTGAAGAGATGAGTTTTCAGGGATCGCCTGAAGGTAGCAAGAGTTGGGGCTAGCCGGACAGGTTGAGGTAGCGAGTTCCAAAGGGTGGTAGAGGCTCTGGAGAAATCCTTAGAGACGAGCATGGGAGGAGGAGACAAGAGAGCTTGAGAGCAGGAGGTCTTGAGAAGAGTGGAGAGGAAGATTTGGGTGATATTTGGAGACAAGATTGGTGATGTAGCTCGGGGCAGAGTTGTGAATGGCTTTGTATGTTGTGGTTAGTATTTTGAATTTAATTCGCTGGGTGATTGGGAGCCAGTGTAGGGATTGGAGGAGACGGTTGGCAGACACTGAGCGGTTGGTAAGGTGTATAAGTTTGGCAGCAGCATTCATGATAGACTGAAGAGGGGATAGCCTACGGAGAGGCAGGCCAATGAGAAAGGAGTTGCAATAGTCAAGGCGAGAGATAACAAGGGAGTGAATGAGGAGCTTGGTGGTTTCATTTGTTAAAAATGGGCGAATTTTAGAGATGTTACGGAGGTGAATTCTACAAACTTTTGACAACGATTGGATTTGAGGCTGAAATGACAAGTCAGAGTCTAGGATTACACTGAGTATCCTGGCATGAGGGGAGGGACTGATGGCTGCATTGTTGATTTTAATATTAATAGCTCAGTTTTAGAGAGATTTAGTTTAAGGAAGTGGTGTGACATTCATGCTGATTTGTCAGTTAGTAATGCGAGAGGAGACTGAAGGAGTGAGGTGAGGAGTAGATAGATAGATTTGGGTGTCATCAGCGTATAAGTGATATTGGAAGCCGTGGGCGGTTATCAAGTGACCAAGGGAGGAGGTATAGATAAAGAAGAGAAGCGATGAGATGGGTCTTAAGTTGTTCAGGTTGGTAGGGTCCAGTGAGGGCTTTTGAAGTATGGGAGTGACCTGCGCATGTTTTAGAGGGGAGGGGAAGGTGCCACTAGAGAGGGAGAGATTGAAGATGTGAGTGAGGGAGCATAGGATAGAAGCAGAGGGTGACCATAGTAGTTGTGAGGGAACAGGATCCAAGGGACAATTGGTTAGGTGGGCATCTGAGAAAAATTTTGTAACCTCTTCAGTAGTAGCCAATTAAAAAGAGGAGAGTGTTGAATGTGCTGTTAGGCAACATATGTTGGGTGGGGAAGATGTACGCACAGTGGAGGTGTCCTCACAAATTGCATCAATCTTGTCTTTGAAGTTATTGGCAATCTCTTGGGCAGTGAGTGAGTTAGTGGGTAGAGGGGGTGGGGGACTGGATGACAAGGAATTAATAAGAGAGACAAAGTAGGCTTGTTTGGCAGCATGGAGGCAGGAATTGTATTTTAGAGGGGCAGATTTATATAGGGTGAAGTCTTGCAGGCATTTGGTTTTACGCCACAGTCGTTCAAGAGCATGGCAATGTCTCTTGAGATTTCTAGTGTTGTCAGTTTGCCAGGGTTGTAGCGGTCGGGGCCTGATTCTGCTTGTGGTTAGAGGAGCAAGTGCGTCTAGTGATGATGAGAGTGAACTGTTGTAGGCAGAGGTGGCCAGGTCAGGACAGGACAGGGGAGAGATTATGTCATATAGGTGGTCAGTAGCAGAATAGAGAAGAGAAGGGTTAAAGCGGCGAAGGTTTCTACGAATAATTGTTTGCTGCTTGGAGGGATGGGTGGTTGGAGGCAAGGATACACTTAAACTAATGAGGTTGTGATCAGAGAGAGGAAAGGGGGTATTGGTGAGGTTGCCAGGGTTGCAGAGATGGGAGAATACAAGATCGAGGGTATTACCATTGGTGTGAGTGGAAGTATGTGTCCATTGGGTTAGGTCAAAAGATGAGGTTAAGTCGAGAAGTTTAGCTGTAGTTGGGCTGTTAACATTGACAGGAATGTTGAAGTCACCAAGAATAATCGTGGGTATTTCAGAGAAGAGAAAGTAGGGTAGCCAGGCAGCAAAGTCATCAAAAAAGTGCGATACCGGTCCAGGAGGCCGAAAAATTGCTGCAATCCTTAGAGAAATGGGAGAAAACAGACAAAAACAATTCATCTCGAAAGAAGAGAGGGATAAAGAGGGAGGGACAGGAAGGACCTGGAAGGTGCTTTGTGGGGATAGAAGGAAGCCAACTCCACCTCCTTTCTGTCTGTTGGGTCTGGGGGAGAAAATCCAATGGAGACCACCATGGGAGAGGGCAGCAGAAGCTGAGTCAAAATTTTGAAGCCAGATTTCTGTTATGGCGAGTATGTTAAAGCCATGAGAGATGAAGAGGTCATGTACAGATATTAGCTTGTTACAAATGGAGCGGGCGTTCCAAAGGGCGCATGATATTGGTGGGCTGCTTTGAGGAAGCAGGGGGATAGAAATTAAACTGAGTGGATTGCGGTGGTTGCCAGAGGGGGAGGGGTATAGGAAATGTGGCTTGCAGTTGGAAAATGGCGGACTAGGATTAGGAGAAATGTCACCTGAGACCAGGAGAAGGAGGAGGGTGAGGAAGGCAAGATGGGAGTGGGATGTGAATGAGCACACGTGTCTAGTGGCCCTGGTGTTTATGTCAGCATGTGGGTGCAGCAAATGCAGGAGATGATGGGTGCGATATTAGGGAGAGGGTAGGAGTGAGGGTGATATGTGCATGCTGCAGGGAAGAGAGGAGGGGTAGAGTAAAGATAATTTGAGGATAGAAGACACCAATGTGAGAAGGAAGAGAATAAGGAGCATGTTAGTGGATAGAGAGTGGTAAACTGACTTTATATAAAACATAAAATAAATATCAAAAGCTGGTTTGCTTTTTGTCTTGCAGAGTGGAGCAGAGTTCTTGTTGTATCTTCATTCAGCTTTAGTTAAACTGCGTCGGTGAAACTGCGCATCACTCGTGACAGAGCCATGATGTCTGCGCCTTGCCCCTGTCTGCGCCACCCCATAGGCTGCTTTAAATTTATAGGGAGACTGAGCAGGCATGCATTTCTCAGTTGGTCATTATTGGGTCTGATTTGAAACACCTGAATATGGGAGAGGAGATGGCCAACACCAGACCAGCTACAGACACAGGCTGGGGTCGTAAAGCTAATTACCTCTCTTGATCACTCAAGCCAAATGGGGTTGAGAATCAATCACCAGTAATATTGCTATTGCAGTGTGGTTGTTATAGAGATAGCATTAAATATAGATGTTTAAAGATATGGCAGCAGAAGATATTTACCAAAAATGTTACAGCAGTGTCAGTTCAGTAGAGATGTACAGATGGATAGAAGACATTTACCAAAAATGTTACAGCAATGTCAGTTCAGTAGTTCAGTCAGTTTACTTTAATGACGGATTGAAATAATTTTGCAATGAAACGAAAAAGCAATGTATTAAACGTATTAACGATATCTCAGATGTTCCAATAAAATAGAACAGCACAAAGATGTGGTTTTGTAGGTATATACATTTATAATAGGTGCTCTATGCAATGATTTTATTAATATCTTCTTTTTTTCAAAGATTATGATAGCCAAGAAATCCTGCAACAGAGGCCCATTTGCCTGCTATGCTGTATCTTTTCATCTTTTAATTCGTTACCAGTGAGCAGGGCTGATACTCAATCTACCCAAGAAAACAGGCAGAGCTATATCACAGTAGGAAAAAAGGATATTAATTTAAAGTATAATTGCGGCTTCATTATCCCATTAACCCCCCCTTTCCAAGACTAAACTAATCACCATCCACATAATGATATGTGAAAACTGTTCCTTTTAAAAGTACCGAGAGTTCAAGCTATGTGATGAAGCTGCCCCAGGGTCAATGACAGTCTGGGCTCAGGAAATGGTTTGAACCAATCATTCAACCTGAAAGATTAGCAGCATCTAGTGGCAGGAAAAAATAACTGCGGGGGGGGGGGGGGGGCTGGCAGGAGAAGCTTCTCACTGAGGTAGTTTTTAGGCGTTTTAGACCCAAAAATAGCGCCTGTAAAGCGCCTCAAAATTGCCTCTTATGCCTCCCCAGTGTGAAAGCCCAAGTGCTTTTACACGGAAGTGGTGCGCTTGCGGGACGGGAAAAAAAGTCCCGCAAGCAGCATCTTTTGGGAGGTTTGGGAGTGCTGTATACAGCGCTCCTACACTGCCCCTGCCCATTGAAATGAATGGGCAGCACTTTCGAAGCACCTGAAAAGCACTTCGGAAGCGCCGCAAAACTGGCTTTTAACCCTTTCTTCGTCCGCTAGCGGGGGTTGAAAGTGCCCCGCTATCGGCCGAGAAGTGCCGCTTAAACAGCAGTAAAGCGCCGCTAAAACTTGCTGTGCTTTCCCACTAACGAACACGCCGCCCCAGTGTGAAAGCAGCCATAGAGTGAGGAAAGTGCATCATTTTATTACACTTGTGAATCAATGGAATGATACATACACATTAATTGCATGAATAGTTGCTTTTATCTTAGTATAACCTCATACCTTACTAGGGCGAGTCATACAACAAAAAATAGCTCCCAAGAGCACAGTTTTTTGCCTTGCCTTATTTAAATGGTAAAGTGTGGAACCCATACAAGTCTTTATTCTAATGAACCTTGATAGTGGCGTTCCAGGCATACAATATTCTATCTAGGATTTTACTATGTTCAAGGTCATTGTTGGTTATATAGGCATAAGAGGTTGATTGAAGAGATTTAGTTGGTCACAGAATCATTGGCCACAGTTGTAAGTGTAACCAGGAGCTGCCTATTGTGCCTGCAATTTAGGGACAGTATGCAGTGCTACTAATGAGGAGCTGTCTCCCTCTAGTGTTGGCTTGGACTCCATGTGTCATTTCCTAAAGACAGAACAGAGCAGAGCAAAGCATCGTGGGATGTGTAGTTCAGAATGCTGGGGTTTCAATTCCAGCAAGACTGGCCTGAACTACAACCACCAGATTGCTGAGGAGAGAAGAACAGACTACTGGGAGAGGATATAAAAAGGCTGGTTTAGGCCTAGAGTGCTCTCTTGGGACGTCGGCCTGGATCTGCCAGCAGGACCTCTGTGATAGTGTAAGCTGCAGCCGAATCGCAGCATGCATAGGAGAGAGTTGTAAAGCTGCATCCACAGGGACATTTGCGGTCAGCATCGCTTCCTTTCTACAGCGGTCCGGAAGCTGATCCTGATCCTTCAGCTATACCTGCACTTCAGATCCGGGTAGGCCGTGGCACAGTGTGATGGAGGTCGGTCACCATTCCCTGAGCCAGGACCCAGAGGGAGTTCCTGAAAGAGTTATTATCATCATCTTCATCGCTACCAGCAACTTCTGTGACACTGTCGGTGAGCGGGTATATGCCCATTTAATCATATAAGACACTGCATATAGACATCACTTGTCTTTGCCCAGTTTGTTGTTACTTGTAGTTCCACTGGAAGCAAGTTCTTTACTCCAATAGACACTGTATGCAGACATCCGTGCTTTGCTCACATCCCTATCATCTGTCTTCCACATTAGTGCTATGTTGTTCAGATAAAACATTTTATAACTTACAGTGTTATGCTTTGCATTTTTCTGCGCTACTTTTACCACAGTAGACAAACTTGAACTGCTTCATTGGTATTGTTTAAGTTTCTTGTTATTGGGGACAATTGGTAAAAAATGACTGAACCCAGGATGTCAGAGGTGTTGGAGGATTTGCAGAGTCAGGGCAACCAGTGGGGTACAGATTCTACCAGCGGCCCTCACGAGGGTATCGCTACATAAGAGATAAATCGCACCATGTATTATTTTACCAAATGGCATAGCATGATTATCAAATTAAATCACATTAGAATAAGGTGTCAGCTGTCAAAAAATATTTTCTTTCATATTAGAAACAAAGTATCTTCTCCTTTTCTGATGATGTCTAATACTTTGTCCCGCTAAGGACATTATAAGACATGAATAAAAAGATAAAAAATTGACATGGCAGTATGTAACTATAGCCTTTTCCTCTTAATGGCTTAATCATCTTCAAGAGGTGCCAATATTCCAATTGTGTTCCTATTCTACATTCAAAATACTGTTTGATCCTACTGTGCAATTTTCCCCAGGGGCAGAAACATTGGTCTTTCCCCTGTATCTCTCTTCCAGCACACACACATTGCTATTTCCCCTTTACCTCTGGTAACAAACACATTGGTCTTTCCCCTCTATCCTTCCTATAGCACACACACATTGGTCTTTCCCCAGTATCCCTCCTCCAGCACAAACATATTAGGCTTTCTCAGTATCCCTCCTCTAGCACACACATATTGGTCTTCCCCCCGTATCCCCCTGCCAGCAAAAACACATTAAACTTCTGCAGTTTTCCTCCTCCGACACACACACACACACACACATTGGTCTTTCCCCTGTATCCCTTCTGCAGTACACACATTGGTCTTTCCGCTGTATCTCCAGCACACACACAATGACTTTCCCCTGTATCCTTCCTCCAGCACACACATTGGTCTTTCCCTTGTATTTTTCCTCTAGGACACACATTGGTCCTTCTCCTGTATCCTTCCTCCAGCACACACATTAATTATCCCTTGTATCCCTCCTCCAGCACACACACATTGGTCTTTCCCCTGTATCCCTCATCCAGCACACACATTGGTCCTCCTCCTGTATTCTTCCTCTAGGACACACATTGGTCTTTCTCCTGTATCCTTCCTCCAGCACACACATTAATCTTTCCCTTGTATCCCTCCTCCAACACACACACATTGGTCTTTCCCATGTATCCCTCCTCCAGCACACACATTGGCCTTTTCCCTGTATTCTTCCTCTAGCACACACATTGGTCTTTCTCCTGTATCCTTCCGCCAGCACACACATTAATCTTTCCCTTGTATCCCTCCTCCAGCACACACACATTTGTCTTTCCCCTGTATCCCTTCTCCAGTACACACATTGGTCTTTCCGCTGTATCCCTCCTCCAGCACACACATTGGTCTTTCCCCTGTATCCTTCCTCCATCACACACATTAATCTTTCCCTTGTATCCCTCCTCCAGCAGACACCCATCAGCCTTTCCCCTGTTTCTCTCCTCCAGCACACATATTGTTCTTCCCCCAGTATCCTTCCTCTAGCACACACATTGATCTTCCCCCTGTATCTCTTCTCCAACACACACATTGGGCTTTCTCCTGTATCCTTCCTCCAACACACATATTAATCTTATCCTTGTATCCCTCCTCCAGCACACACACACACATCAGTCTTTCCCCTGTATCCCTCCTCCAAAACACACATCAGTCTTTCCCCTGTATCCCTCCTCCAACACACACATTGGTATTTTCCCTGTATCCTTCCTCCAGCACACACATATTGGTCTTTCCCCTGTATCCCTCCTCCAGCACACACATTGGTCTTTCCTAAAGATGTAAAATTTTCAGACATTTTGAAGACATGGGAAGCCATTGGAAAAAATGTTTTTGAGAAAAAAAAATTTAGTGTGGAGTAGTTTTACAAATTGAAAGTAATTTTCTTATGCTGGGAACGTGAAATGCAGTGTACTGTATATAAAAGTAGTATGCTTAAAATAAAAGAACAGCTTTTTTATGTAACACGATATTACCGCAAAGGTCTAGGAAATGCAAAATTTCAGTAAAAAACACACTAATGTGAATTTTAGGGCATAGAAATGCAATAAATTACCCAAATTTTTGGTAAAATATAAAAGACGAGGTTGCAATAGATACCCAACATGCCAGACCTTCAATTTTTGGGCGCCAGTGAAATGGTGTCAAACTTCAGTACCCTATATTTTCAATAGGCGAAGCTTCAAACGCCCCCTATAGGTATCAGTTTAGTGTTACCGAGGAGCTCTTGTGTTAGAATTATTGCTCTCACTCCAGCGTGCTCAGCGATATGTAACATGTGTATAGCAATCGGCATTTCACGCGTAGGCGCCAAGACACATGCGTTTATGTTCATGTGTGTGTATATGGGGGGGGGGGGGGTGCTTCAAAACATTTTGGGGGGGGGGCATTTTATGTGCTTGAGTGTATTTTATTTTTTTGCAAGAAAATTTTTTTTTACTTAAAGCGTAACTCCACTTTTGAAAAAAAAAAACATTCCCCTCTGGGTGATCTATGTACTTTGCAAGGATTATAACAACCTTTATTGCAGCTTCATAACTTTTGTTATTCTGAAGAAATACCTGTATATTCCTCTGTGCCTCTGTGGTGAGTGGGTCTAATGAGAGTTTCATAATTATCAATCAGGTGTGCACCTGCACAGCACTAATGAGGAAATCTGCTGGGCCTGCATCCCTTTAGACGTGATTTCCTATTGAAAGTATCCCACCAAAAACGACATTTTTGTTGTAGGGAATGCTTGAAATCTAACTTGTATCTTAGAGCAGACTTCTGGGAAAATTGATGAGCAAATCACACGAGTAGGAAATTATGTTTTTGGGGAGTGGTCAGTACACATTCTGTGTACAGAACAACTCCAGGTGCCATATTGCACTGCATTTACAGAAAATTACAGTGGCTGCAGACTGAAAGAGAAAGATAATTAATAACATTCAATTACAATATGACTTGTGTTGCAATTGTATACGCTATATTATTTTTTCTTTATTTGCTATTTTTTTCCCCACGAAAGTGGAGTTACCCTTCAACTTTTTCATCACATAGGGTAACTCCACTTTCGTGGGGAAAAAAAATAGCAACTAGTAAAAGTAAAAATGTCTCCCCTGTACTCCTCCGTACTCCACTAATTGTTTTGCAATGCAGATCGCACTGCAAAACATTATTTTCATGGTTGAGCTAGCGGGGGACACCAGAGACCTGGTGGCAAAAGGGTTAAAGGTTAAAAAAGAAACAAATTTGTCAGACAAATGTACTTTCTTACCTGTCAATTAAGGCCCGAGAGAACAGAAACTATCTTCCCAACAATCACCCGACTGTAGGAGGTACAAGATGGAACCCACAAGCAAACTAAACTGCAGCCTTACCCCTGCAGTGCCCCCTAGTGGCAGAAATGCATGTTTCTCTTGTTTGAGGACTGGATTGAGAAGTACAGTATTAAGGCCCATACACACGATAGGACTTTGTACAAACTTTCCCGTGGATTTTTGTACAAAGGGCGTCGGCCATAAACGAATTAAGCATACACACGGCAGGACTTTTTCAGCCAACTTTCACCAAATCACGTGGTTTTTCAGCTCTTTACTGCCACCCTTTGGTCAACTTCTGTATTGTTGTCTGATCTTTTGCATTGGTTCTGAGCATGCGTGTTTGTACTTTGGACTAAAGTCCTATGGACTTGTGTACACACGATAGGATTTTGCACCATAGGACTTTTGTTGCCGGAAAGTTTGTCTGTTTGCACAGCTAACAAAAGTCCGATGAAAACTGAAAAAGTTTGTCCGATGGAGCGTACACACGGTAGGGTGTTGCCTTAAAACAGCTAATTTGCATGTTTGTTGTCAAAAAGTCCTATCGTGTGTAGGGGCCTTAACTTGAACTGTTTTCCAGGATTTGCTTGTCTTCAGCTGAGAGAACTTGCAATATTTTAAGACTTTAAATAAAGTCTCAGAAATCTTTCAGTAAGGTCTCCATGTTATATAGTTTGAATACCAAGTCATAGATACAGTATATTATTTAACATTGTAAAATAACATATTCCACACTTCTTTCTTTTTTTTCAAAATTTTGGGTTGACATGGGTTGAAAAAACATTTTTTTCCCAATATTTTTCATTTTTCCCCATCTTTAGTTTTCTCTTGTACAGTATTCCCCCAGCACAAATGCATCAGTCTTTCCCCTGTATTCCTCCTCCAGCAAAATCTGTAGCACAGCTCATGTAGCTTAATCTCTAATGCCGCGTACACACGGTCGGACTTTTCGTCTACAAAAGTCCAACGGACGCCGACGGACTAAAGCTGGCTGGTAATCCGATCGTGTGTGGGCTTCTCCGGACTTTCAGCAGACTTTTTCAGCCTCAAATCCGACGGACTTTAGATTTGAAACATGCTTCAAATCTTTATGTCGTAACTACGACGGACCCCGAAATCCGCTCGTCTGTGTGCTAGTCCGACGGACAAAAACCCATGCTAGGGCAGCTATTGGCTACTGGCTATGAACTTCCTTATTTTAGTCCGGTGTACGTCATCACGTACGAATCCGTCGGACTTTTGTGTGGTCGTGTGTAGGCAAGTCCGTTCGTTAGAAAGTCTGCTGCAAGTCCGCCGAAAGTCCGCAGGAAGTCTGTCGGACAGGCTGTCGGACTTTTGTAGACGAAAAGTCCGACCGTGTGTACGCGGCATTAGAATTTAGAACTAAGAACCCAATGAATGTGCTGTAACCTCCTAGCACATATTCTTCTGCTTATGACTTCTGTTTAATGCTTGAATCCATCAAAAGCCAGTACCCAGTGTATATGTATGTATATGGCCAATCATTAGCACGTGTGTTAACCCCTCAACTGCCAACCACCAGCACATGTGTAATAATCTGTGGCCAGCTCATCTGCGATAACCCCATAGCAGCACACAGTCTCCAGAATATGTGGTGTATTTCCTCACATTTAATCAGAGCACCACACCAAATGATTTGGTGGAGGGGGGATTATGGTGTGGGGTTGTTTTTCAGGGGCTGGGCTTGGCCTCCTAATTTCAGTGAATAGAATTCTTATGGCCTCAGCGTATCAAGACATTTTGGCCAATTTCATGCTCCCAACTTTGTGGGAACAGTTTGGGGATGGCCCCTTCCTGTTCCAACATGACTGAGCACCAGTGCAAACAGCAAGGTCCATAAAGACATGGATAAGCGAGTTTGGGGTGGAGGAACATGACTGGCCTGCACAGAGTCCTGACCTCATCCCGATAGAACACCTTTGTGATGAATTAGAGCGGAGACTGCGAGCTGGGCCTTTTCGTCCAACATCAGTGCCTGACCTCACAAATGCGCTTCTGGAAGGATGATCAAACATTCCCATAGACACACTCCTAAACCTTGTGGACAGCCTTTGCAGAAGAGTTGAAGCTGTTATAGCTGCAAAGGGTGGGACAACTCAATATTGAACCCTATGTACTAAGACTGGAATGCCAATAAAGTTCATGTGCGTGTAAAGGCAGGTGTCCCAAAACATTTGACAATATAGCGTAAGTCCTATCTCTCTTGACTCTGGTCCAGTACTGATCCCTACTCCACTGACCCGTTTCCTATTAAGAAATTCACTAGCAACAAAGCCCTTCTGCATCTCTAGGTCCTCCAATGTTCCTGGGTTTCAGGACACAATCTCTATTAATAAATGAGTTTAATATTGGTGCTTCCTCTTGCAATCTCCATTGTCCCCAGTTCCATTGATACACTCCCCCTGTTTCATCCTCTATATGCTCTCAATCAACTCCTCAGTTACAGTGTACAGATGACACATCCCCACCACCTGCAATGTCAGGGAATAACTTGGTCCTGTTTTAGAAGGCCCATTTGTCAGATGATGTTTTTGACCCCCTATTTCTCTTCTGTAAAGCCCTCTGTGTAAAGAGCTTGGCACCCATGCTGCTGCTTTAATATTACCCATTCCTATCATTTAACTGTATGCCTATGACCATATATTTTTGCTATTTGTTGCTTATTATAAAAGATTAGTGATAACCATTTGTGAGTCAAAAGATTAACTACTCTGCCTGTTGTCATACTTTCCCATTTCTCTCCAGCACATAGTGCTTACTGTCATACCCTTAACATTCCCCTCCAGGAAATATTTTGGTGGCCAAATTGCAGTAACACTGGAGGGGGCACTGCACAAATATGCCACAATCCTTATATGCCACGGTCTTTTTACCCAAAACAATAAACTTTAATTGCTGAGCCACAAATGAGAGTCGCGTAGGCAGATACAGTATAAACCTCAGCACAATCGATTTAAAAAAAAAATGAAATGCTTTTATTAGATATGTTTTGTGCACACTGAAAATAGACTTTTAAAATAGACGTAAATAAAAACGTTATTAAAATTTTACAGTTTTGTTAGAAATATGTACTGTACAGTACAAAATAGTATATATAGTGCAGGAGGCTGTAATGCACAGAGTGCCTGGGGTATATAATGCAAGACTGCAGAGGTCAGAAATACACAACGCACATTGTGCTACAATCAGGAGCAAGTAACACACAAAGTGCAAAGTTTAGGAGCTCATAATGCAGTACACTAGAGCATCTGCTTTCACCTGAGCACAGTTACATACAGTCATTCACTTGTGTAAGAGGCTGTACACGGCATGTGTGGCTCCTCGGGTGCCAGAAAGCATCAGGAATTTTACAAGACAGTACACAGTAGCTGCTGAGCATCCGTGTGCACAAAGCCTTAGGCCCCTTTCACACGATTGGACCATTCAGGTCCGCCTGTCAGTTTTGATGGTGGACCTGAACAGGTGCTCCAAGTTAGGCCCCTTTCACACGATCGGACCGTTCAGGTCTGCCTGTCAGTTTTGACGGCGGACCTGAAGGGGCATTCCATGTTAGCCTATGGAGCGACAGATGTCAGCGGAAACATGTCCGCTGACATCCGACCCGGTCCGATCCGCCAAAAGCAGACGGATGGCCCTACGTCCAGGTCCATCACTGGAGGATCGGATCGGGTGAGATCTGATGAAAACGGACATGCTGTCCGTTTTTATCCGATCCCTCCATAGGCGGCAGCGGCGCCTGACAAGCCCCTCCCCGCTCAGTGAGCAGAGAGGGACCTGACATCCGCCGGCTCAGCGGAGATCAACAGACTGATCTCCCGCTGAGCCGGCGGACAGAGGCGGACTCCGTGGAAGCGGAATCCGCCTCGTGTGAAAGGGGCCTTAGCCTATGGAGCGACGGATGTCAGCGGAGACATGTTCGCTGACATCCGACCCTGTCCGATCCGCTAAAAGCAGACGGATGGCCCTACGTCCAGGTCTGTTGCTGGCGGATCAGATCGGGTGAGATCTGATGAAAACGGACATGCTGTCCGTTTTCATCCGATCCCTCCATAGGCGGCAGCGGCGCCTGACAAGCCCCTCCCCGCTCAGTGAGCAGAGAGGGACCTGTCATCCGCTGGCTCAGCGGAGATCATGGACTGATCTCCCGCTGAGCCGGCGGACCGAGGCGGGCTCCATGGAAATGGAGTCCGCCTCGTGTGAAAGGGGCCTTAGAGAACAAAACTTCAAAAAAATTAAACAGCATACAAATGACTTGCATCAAGCAACATAAAGAACTAGTAAGGGTTACTTACTAATTAAACTCTCCTGTCCTCTTAGTTAAGATCCTCCTTGGTAAAAAAAAATAATAATACTCCTGTACATAACTTCATCCCACAATTGGATACACAGTCAGTGTATAAAGTTTGCAATTATAAAGTATATCTAAAACCAAACTTTTTTTTATTGTGGATAGAGTGTAGAAGGGTTAAAATCCAGTCAGGTTAATTATTTGCTGCCTTAGTCTCACTGAGCCCATTTCCCTTTACTTCTTGTCAGGTTGATGCAACAGGAAGTAAGAAGAAATATCTTCAAAATTAGGAAATTCCATAATCTCCTGCGCCAACAATAACTCAGAATTTTGCACTGTCATTTATATTCCCCCTTGGTGACAATGGTCACCAGGACAAATAGTAAAAATCCCCAGCAGTGGGACATACAGTTCCAAAACCTGCAAATAGGGGAGTAACTAGATGTTATTCCCTACCTGCGCAAAATAGTGATTTGTATTTGTATTAATATTAGTTTAGGGGCTGCTCGTTGTGAGGTAAAAACCTATTCAGTGAAAATTTGTGATGAACCGCGCAGCCTGCAATTAGATATACAATAAACTGTAATATGCAATATCAAAAAACAAGAAAAAAAAACAACCACTGGGTGTCCCCAGTAGGTGAATTATGCAAAATGTGTTATACGAATTCATAAAGCGCAGATAAATGTACATTAAAATTGCCACCTATTGTCTCCAGTGAGTGGCAGATAATCAAAAACAGTGTCCAAAAAACTAATTCATATGTGTAATAATAATAGTCCAAAAAAAACTTTCATCAAATGATTTCCAAAGGTGCAATGATCTCATGGATACGACAATCAAGTGACTGAATTTCTTTCTCCACCAACACCGATCACTCAGCCTACTCACCAGATTTACATGACCCCCATTATAGAAGTCATATACAGCATATGGATACTAGATGTTCCCGTTGTCCGCCTCAGTGACTCAGCGATAAAGCCTCCAGGACCACATAGGAAAGACACCCACAGGATCTCGTCAATGGAAGGATACAGAAAGGAAACATTCTCCCATGGTGAAGTACGTAGGTCTTTTATTAAAAATAATTGTTAAACATACACTTTAAAAGTGTACAAATATTAAAAAGAAAAGAAAGAATGTAGAAGCAGGGATGCCATTCTGCGCTCCATTTGCGTTCCACTATGGGAGGAAGTGATGTGTCGTGCTTAACCACACCCAACGCTTTTCGTCAGCATGTCTGACGTCATCAGGGGACACGTCACTTCCGCCCATAGTGGAACACAGATGGAGCGCAGAACGGCGTTCCACTTTCTTTCTTTTCTTTTTAATATTTGTACACTTTTAAAGTGGATTTTTAGAAATTATTTTTAATAAAAGACCTACGTACATCATCATGGGACAATGTTTCCTTTCTGTATCCTTCCATTAACGTCCGGAGATCCTGTGGGTGTCTTTCCTATGTGGACCTGGAGGCTTTATCGCTGAGTCACTGAGTCCTGCCATTAATCCAACTTTGAGTACATCTAGCATTGGTGTTCACTAGGGGTGCTGAAATTATTTGCAGCATCGATGCATTGCAATTCGGGTGTCCCCGATGCGGCATCGATGCATACGACCGGAAAAATCGATTGGCGGGTGACGTCATCCCAACTTGCCCCGCCCCTCCTGGGAGAGCGCTCTGAGCGTATAGTTGTTAAAATAACTGTGTCTTAATAAATCCCGTGTCACAGTCCATATATGCCCCACGGTATGTGCTTTTAAAAAAATATGGAGCTACATACCGCATTTCTCAGTGTGTGTACACACCGCTCATGTGACTGCCCGGCCCGCTTCTCTCCTCTCTCTCACATCTCTCCTGACAACAGCGGGGAATTCTCAGCCCCGCCCGCCTCTCTTATGATCTGATAGCTACAGTCAGCGGGCGGAGCTGAGAATTCCCTGCTAACGTCAGGAGACATGTGAGAAGAGTGAGGAGAGAGAAGAGGGTGGGCTGGGCAGTCACATGAGCGGCGTGTACACACACTGAGAAATGCGGTATGTAGCTCCATATTTTTTTAAAAGCCCATACAGTGGGGCACTTAATGGATTGTAACATGGGATTTATTAAAACACAGTTATTTTAACAGCAGTAAGTAGAGTACATATGAGTGTTTACTCTACTTACACCTCTTACACGCTCTGTGCTGACAGTTCCCCGGCTTCCCCTTTTGCACATTCCACTGTGTTAACTCCTAGTGTACTGGAAGGTGCAAACAGGAAAGCCCAGGGGAAATGTCAGCACAGAGAGAGTACAGGGAACTTCACAGGGCTGTTAGTCAGCTGTGGATTCTAATCCCTCCTGACCTCCCAGCAGCAGTGTGTGTGAATGCCTGTACCCTGTAGTGCACCGGATTAGTGCACTTTTTATGTGAGTGAGATTATTTTTATGTAGTAGAGTTCTAGTCGATTTTTTTGTTTATTAAAAGTCAGCAGCTACAAAAGTGTAGCTGCTGACTTTTAATAAACACACACTTACCTGTCCCACGGTCCAGCGACGTGGCCACCCAAACCCTCCATTCTCTCTCCCGCTTGTGCGCGGTGCTGGCAATACTACTGTGGGCACCGGATGTGACAGCTTGCAGCTTCACAGCCGGGTGCACATGTCTCACTGCGCTGTCCTGAATGACTAGGCAATCTTCTGGGACACGTCACAGGTCCCAGAAGATTGCACGGAGGGAGGGGCGGCCTAGGCAGCCTGAAGTGGGAGCTGGGTACCTGTCAAAACTAGGTACCCACTCCCTCCCCCCAAAAAAATGACATGCCAGTTGTGGCATGTAAGGGAGTCAGGACTCCTTAAAGCGGAAGTTTCACTTTTTGGTGGAACTCCACTTTAATAAAATATGTTTATACAGAAAGCACTATGACATCCCCAACCCTGGACTCCAGGAGGGGACCATCACATCCCCAACCCTGCCATGTACACAGGACAGGGGATCCTCTACCTCTGCTATTCCTCACCTGCAGGACTCCATGATGACCTTAACAACCTCCTTTTGATTCTTCCATCCTTCAGTCCCCCCTCACCACCAACATTTTTATCTTTGAACTCTTCCATCCTTCTGTTCTTATCCATGGATTCCTCCATCTCCATACTCTTCCATCCTTCTGTTCCTATCCATGGATTCCTCCATTTCCATCCCCAGACTCTTCCATCCTTCTGTTCCTATCTCCAGACTCCTCTGGCCTTCCACTCTCTATCCATGGATTCCTCCATCCCCATCCTTTTCCATCCTTCAGTTCCTATCTCCAGACACCTCTGGTCTTTCCATTCTCTATCCATGGATTCCTCCATCCTCAGACACTTCCACTCTTCCTTTCTTATTCATTAATTCTTCCATCCTTCAGTTCCTACCCCTCCCTCATATCCTGAACTCTTCCATGTTCTTGTCCTGCTATATGCTGGGAGCGTCCTTTTTTTTTTTAAAAGCAGATAAAATTAAAAAAATAGAGTTCTTCTAAATGATTACTTTTTTTTATGGAAACCATTGTCAGTAATCGTGATGCATCGTGATGTATTGCGGAATCAAATTGTATTGAATCGTTGACCAGATAATTGTAATTGAATCGAATCGCGAGACCAGGGAAGATGCGCACCTCTAGTGTTCACTGCAGGGTAAAGCATTCTCATTCTGCCACGCAGCTGCCCCATTTTGGGTACAGGATTCCATAGCACAAGCAATGACACTAATTTCCCTTTTCCAGTCGCAGCTATGGAGTGTAAACTCTGTAAATGGAAGGTTACAATGCTTTCAAACAAATTTTTAATACTACTTTCTAAATTAATTTAGATGGTGGCACTGAAAAGTTTGTTGGCAGAGGGGTTCCCCCCTAAACATTCAACTGCTACCCCCCTGAAAGCCAAACTTGATGCAGGTCCTTTGCAGTGATACTGTATGGAGGTTTTATATACCTATAAGCAGTTCTATGTTAAATGTTATTGCTCTTACGATCTTGACCTAACTTCTATTCATTTCTCTTTAATTTGCATTTCTCAATGACTTTCTGGATCATGGAACGTGCAGGCAGAAAGAATCAGCTATCATTTTAACGCCTTATCATGATTTATAACCATCAATTATATTTATTTTCAGAAACTGCTCTTGGCTGTTGGGTGTAATCACAACACCTTGAGAGTCACCATAAGTCAAAGAATATTTTTAGGTTTGTAATTGACTTCACCTGACTTGGAATAACGCCCAATTTTTCAATAATAACTGAAATCCATTTTTATATTGGTCTGATGGTAAATCTCACAACCATACTTGTTATGTAGGTGCAAGTCCAAATGTCCTGGTACCCCTTGTACCTACATAATGACTAAATGACTAATACGTTTGTTTACTGTAGGCATGGTGCAAAGCAGTGATTGGAAAACCTTTACATTTTCATGTAACTTAAACATGTCAGTTATTGAAAGGATGAGTTGGTAGTGCTTTGACTGAGTCATCCTAAAAAGCAAAGTCACAAGTTCTGATTCATACTTATGTGACTTAGCCAGATGGAGCCACATGATAATCAAGGTTTGCTTTCGATGCACATTTGATTTGTCCTTGATTGCTCAAATACTCTTGTGTATTTATTGGCATGGGGTGAACGTCTATTTAAATATTTTAACTGTTATCTAGAAAACTGGAGTTCATCAAAATGGACTTCGACACTAAAATGTCTACGATTCTCTTCATGTACTTTCCATTGCTTATCTGTTGCTTAAATTTAAAGGGGGTTTCCAAGAAGACTGGAAATCCCCTTTTTTTTTCATTTAATAAAAAAAGAATACGAGACCTACAATACCATCTAGGAACTGTGATTTATTTCTATTTTTATATAGCACCATCATATTATGCAGCACTTTATAGAGTCCATGAACTCATTCAAATCAGTTCCTGTCCTCTGGAGGACCTTAAAATCTGAAGAGTGTAACTTCAATGAGGATTGGCAAATGATGTCAGGTGTGCCTACTGTATGTCAGCCTTTTTTAACCAGGGCGCCCAGGTACCTAGGGATGCCTTCAGGTTTCTTCAGGGGTGCCTTGGCGAAATGTCTAAAAATTGCCCAAAAACTGTATACAAGTCAGTGGGGAGATCAAGCCTGCCTTTTAGTTACACAAAGCCATAGGTTTTCATTGTGTATCATTACAATCTTCTAGCCACTGGGTCCCTGAGGACATCAGGCCCCTGTATAGCATCCTTGTTTTTCCCTTCCCTGACCCTTTCCATCAGCACTGGGGTCACATTAGCTGAGTGAAAGGAAGAAACTGAGAGGGAAGAGAAACGCTGGAATACTAGTCAGTACCAGTGTGCAAGGTGTGCTTACATTGGAGGAATAAATCACCTCTAGCGTTGGGTGTCCTATGTATGTGAATGTTGGTGCACTTAGTAAAAATATTTCTTTTACTTTTAACATTTTAGAATGGGGTGCTTCGAGAATGTGCACAATTGTAAAGGGTGCCTTGATATTAAACAAAAAAGGCTGGGAAACACTGGTCTATGTTTCTTAGTCTAAAATTGGTTCTCTGGCTAAAAAAATAAATTAAAAAAATTGGGAAAAGGATTCCTTGTCCATCACAAGCCAATGCCACAACTTAATCTCTAAAATATTGGAACAGAAGATGAATTTTTATACACTGGATGCACAGATCTTACTGCAGTAAAATAAAAATTCTGAGCAGCCACAACTACCCCTTCCAAGAATAATAAAGCTTACCTGTAGGTTAAATGAATATCTTCTAAACGTGCACCATGTAGGAGATATTCTAGTGAGCAGCAGCCAGTGACGTCACCAGAGCATGTGCTCTGAAGGAACAGCATACCTGTGCCGTTCTTTCAGAGCTGTGTGCCATGCCCGGGACCCAAGCACGCATGTGCAGGAGCAACGTCATTGCGGCTCAGCTATGCAAGCCGCGGCAGCCCGCAAACCTGGAAGGAATACTGGGTGAAGATGGAAGCCTCTTCAGCAGTGACAGCGTGCCCTAGAGGGCTTCCTTTCAAGGTAAGTCTTTCATAACATGCTAGTATGCGATTCATACTAGCAAATTATGTCTTTATCTTGCAGGGGGATTTATTTTTTTTTATCGGTTTACTACCAATTTAAGGCTGCCAACTCAAAGACTCAACTCCCAAAATAATGGCACTGAGAATAGCAACCTTAATTGCACCTATAATTGTAGCAAAAGGAAAATTCCAAATAGTCTTAAAGCAGAGTTTTTGTAAAAATGACACAATCGGCAACCAGGTAAGCCAGTAACCGAGAAGCTGGTTGGTTAACAGTACCTTCAGACAGAAAATTCTGACTATCTGGGAGGGTACATAGAGAGTCTGCCAGAAGCCTGACAAAGTCCATGTACCATGTCCTCTTGGGCCAGTGCGGTAAGATCCACCAGAATGCCTTCAACCCTGATCCTGCTTAACAAGCGAGGAAGATATATTGCTCCCATTGGGCTGCCAGAGCATCCACTGCAAAGGTTAGTGAATCCCTGGACCTAGAGAGAAACCTGGCTATTCTGTTCCTGAACCCGGAGACCAGGAGGTCCACATCCAGCATCCCTCCGGCAACAAAGTTTGTGAAATACATTGGGGTGATGAGATTACTCTCTGGAGATCAGATGCTGAGAGCAGTCACTTCAGCACCAACTTCTGGATATTCTAAATCCACGCAAACCTCCATGGGTCTGAAAGGTCCAGTAGAGATTACCTTACAAAATCTAGATGTAAAGATAGGATATAGTCGGTGACTCAGTAGCATCCAGTTGCGGTTATATTTAGTTAGCTTAATGGTGAGCACAGCATAAGTCGCCAGCTGTATCCTACTTTTGCATCTAGTTCTATGAGTGATACTGGAGACACTATCGGTCTGGGCACCAGTTTTTCTCAGCTTATATGTGGAATCTCAGTGGAAGCATTGTCTTTTTCTGCTTACAGAGTCTGCATACAGAGTCTGCGCTGACTGTTGCCTGAGCAAGAGGTCATCCAGATCTGCACACTTCTCAAGTCTCCCGCGAGACGCGGGAACCTCCCACATTTGACTGCAGGCTCCCGGACACTCGCGAGCGTCGGGCGATCTCCCGGCTGGGACTGTCACTCAGCCACAGACAGAGCAACCCCAGCGGCCAAATGGAGTATGGCCGCTCGAGCGGCTCCATCTTCTGTCTGTGGCCAGGAGAGGGGGCGGGACAGAGCTGGGAGATCTGGAGACACACCCCATGCTGGTGCCCCATCCTGCGCTGAGACCTCTCATGGCATGCTCCTCCCCACTGGCCCCTCCTTCCCTCCTGTCCACTCCAGGTGCTTCTAGGGTGGATGGGAGGGAAGGGGAGCATGCCATGAGAGGTAAAGTGAACGCCGCTTTGCAGGGACCAGCAGCTGCTTGGATCTTGCTGTGATGCATGCCCTATGCCCTGCTGTGTGAATAGTGCCCTGCTGTGTGCCCCATTATGTGCCCCATGCCCTGCTGTGTGCATAGTGCCCTGCTGTGTGCCCCATGCCCCGATGTTTGCCCTGCTGTGTGCCCCATGCCCTGCTGTGTGTCCAGTGTCCCGCTGTGTGCCCCATGCCCCGCTGTATGTCCTGCTGTGTGTCCCATGTCTTGCTGTGTGCTCTGTGTCCTGATGTATGCCCCATGATTTTCCCTGTGCCCAGATGTGTGCCCCCTGCCCTGCTGTGTGCCCCATGTCCTGATGTGCGCCCTATGCCCGCTGTGTGCCCTGTTGTGTGCCCCATAATGTGCCCTACTGTGTGCCCCATGTCCTGATGTGTACCCAGTGCCCCTGTGTGCCTCATGTCCTGATGTGTGCCCCATAATGTGCCCTGCTGTGTACCCACCTGTATGTCTCATGCCCTGCTGTGTGCCCAGTGTCTCGTTGTGTGCCCCATTCCCCGCTGTGTGCCTAGTGTCCCGCTGTGTGCCCCCTGCCCTGCTGTGTGCCCCATGTCCTGATGTGTGCCCAGTGCCCCTGTGTGCCCTCCTGTATGCCTCATGCCTCGCTGTGTGCCCTGCTGTGTGCCCCATGCCCTGATCTGTGCCCTGTTATGTGCCCCATGATGTGTGCCCTACTGTGCGCCCCATGCCTTGCTGTGCGCTCCATGTCCTGTTGTGTGCCCTGTGCCCTGCTGTGTGCCCTCCTGTATGCCTCATGCCCCGCTGTGTGCCCTGCTGTGTGCCCCATGCCCTGATCTGTGCCCTGTTATGTGCCCCATAATGTGTGACCTACTGTGCGCCCCATGCCTTGCTGTGCGCTCCAAGTCCTGTTGTGTGCCCTGTGCCCTGCTGTGTGCCTCATGCCCTGCTGTGTGCCTCATGCCCTGCTGTGTGCCCCATGCCTCTCTGTGTGCCCCATGCCCTGCTGTGTGCCCCATGATGTGCCCTGATGTGTGCCCCATGCCCCGCTGTGTGCCCTGTGCCCTGATGTGTTCCCAGTTGACGGGGTCGGCACCAGTGTGAAGCGCCACCTCCCTGAAATGAGTTTGCCACCTCCCTGAAATTAGTTTTTGCAGGTTGGGATGTCTGTATCTGTCACTATGGGGATGCCCTAAAAACGAAGGACAGAGGTTAGCACCCGAGGGCAAGGTCCAAGGGCAACAAATTGGTAATTTTTTTTATCCAAAGAAAAGCATGGGATGCACTGATGCTCCAAAAAGATGGGGATATGCAAATAAGCATACTTTTAATCCACCAAGGGCAGTAAGTCCTTAGGTTGAATGGAAACAATGTCTGACCTGGCAGATTCCATGCAAAACCTTTGCACCTGGTGGAAGGTGTTGAGAACAAAAATAGGGTAGATAGATAGATAGATAGATAGATAGATAGATAGATAGATAGATAGATAGATAGATAGATAGATAGATAGATAGATAGATAGATAGTGTTCAACTGAGGATAACAAATTCTAATGATGAAATAGGCTAAGCATGAAAAAATCCTTCATTTTAAAATGACCTTCATTGTCATCCGTGGTGCCTGGATTAAAGGCACAGTTGGCAAACCTCTTGCCAGACAGCTTATACTTTGCACGCCCTGGGAACACAAGTGCACACCTTTGAATAATAGGGCTTTCAAGCTTTCCATGTGGCAGAGTAAATTTGAAAGTGCTCTTATTAGGAGCGTGGAATCACATTGACATTAATAATATTGAAGCCCATTGCGTAATTTCATTAGCTGATGCAGATGCAGACAAGGGATGATGTCATACTTCTCTGTTCCTTCTCTCCCGCTCTCATTCTCTTGTGTTCTGAAATCTGAGACAGGCAGCACAGATAGAAATCTGTTTTACTGCCTTTAATCGGATTAACGTTCCTGGCATCTAATGATCGATTGGTTACCAGAGAAATCTATAAACGCTGACAGGTTTCTTAGTTCATGTGAAGATTTGACTCCTCACAAGAAGCTGGATGTATCTCTCTCTCACACACAGCACTGTCAAAAGATACACAGATCAGTGAAAAGTGAATATGAAATGTAATAAAGCAGACAGTCTAATCCATGAATATGGATTGTTCCAAGGCATTTTTTTGTATGAGGACTTCTCGATAAGCTTGCAAGATGCATTACCTCATCCTTTAGCTCTGAAATCAATGAAACGAGTCCGACAATCAGTTATAGATCCCCCAGGTTCTTTTATAGGTAAACATGATCTTCAGGAAATAATACACAGGACGACTAAAAAAATAAATAAAATACAAGATTATAATGTCTTAAACACATAAATTGCTGAAAGCATTTCAGACCCTAAAGCAAGTTACTGAGCTCATGTATTATTAATGGTCTGCTTGTAATCAATGATATATGCTAGATAACTTTGAAACTGACTAAAGCTTGTTTACCCTATTGTAAGTGGCATTTTCCATAGTAAATGTAATCAGGAAAACATTCAGAAGCATATAAACTCAGCAGTTGTGTTATTTCATGTTCACAACTATGCATTTAAGAAAATACATAATTTTAATGAACAATTTGAATATTTGCATTTATCAACATATGTCCAGGTAAAAAAAATGTTTCTCACCTTATACAATATGTGGATTTAAAAAAAAAGCCCCTAACCCCCACAAAAAACTAAAATAAAAATGTAATTGTGATAAAAGGTGTAATAGGTTACAACTGCTAGCACACCGACAGATATAAATTGGTAAAAAAGATTCATATAAATAAGTGCTGTGCTCTGAACATCTCATGCAGTACCCAATAAATTACAATGGGGGTGGAAAGTATTCAGACCCCCTTAAATTTTTCATTCTTTGTTATATTGCAGCCATTTGCTAAAATCATTTAAGTTCATTTTTTTTCCTCATTAATGTACACACAGCACCCCATATTGACAGAAAAAACACAGAATTGTTGACATCTGCAAGATTTATTAAAAAAGAAAAACTGAAATATCACATGGTCCTAAGTATTCAGACCCTTTGCTCAGTATTTAGTAGAAGCACCCTTTTGATCTAATACAGCCATGAGTCTTTTTGGGAAAGATGCAACAAGTTTTCACACCTGGATTTGAGGATCCTCTGCCATTCCTTCTTGCAGATCCTCTCCAGTTCTGTCAGGTTGTATGGTAAACGTTGGTGGACAGCCATTTTTAGGTCTCTCCAGAGATGCTCAATTGGGTTTTAAGTCAGGGCTTTGGCTGGGCCATTCAAGAACAGTCACGAAGTTGTTGTGAAGCCACTCCTTCGTTATTTTAGCTGTGTGCTTAGGGTCATTGTCTTGTTGGAAGGTAAACCTTTGGCCCAGTCTGAGGTCCTGAGCACTCTGGAGAAGGTTTTCGTCCAGGATATCCCTGTGCTTGGCCGCATTCATCTTTCCCTCTATTGCAACCAGTCGCCCTGTCCCTGTAGCTGAAAAACACCCCCACAGCATGATGCTGCCACCATCATGCTTCACTGTTGGGACTGTATTGGACAGGTGATGAGCAGTGCCTGGTTTTCTCCACGCATACCGCTTAGAATTAAGGCCAAAAAGTTCTATCTTGGTCTCATCAGACCAGAGAATATTATTTCTCACCATCTTGGAGTCCTTCAGGTGTTTTTTAGCAAACTCCATGCAGGCTTTCATATGTCTTGCACTGAGGAGAGGCTTCCGTCGGGCCACTTTGCCATAAAACCTCGACTGGTGGAGGGCTACAGTGATGGTTGACTTTCTACAACTTTCTCCCATCTCCCGACTGCATCTCTGGAGCTCAGCCACAGTGATCTTTGGGTTCTTCTTTACCTCTCTCACCAAGGCTCTTCTCCCCTGATAGCTCAGTTTGGCCGGACGGCCAGCTATAGGAAGGGTTCTGGTTGTCACAAACATCTTCCATTCAAGGATTATGGAGGCCACTGTGCTCTTAGAAACCTTAAAGTGGATGTAAACGCAAAAAAAAAAACATTATTTTCATAATTTAGAGTATAAGATTTCCTATCATTTGAGCCCAGTCATGCCACACAGAGTTAATCCAGCTCTGAGCAATCCTCTTTTATTGTTCAGTGAGATAAATCTTGACAAACAGAGAAAAACTTTGTCAAATCCTCCCCCTTGCTGTGAGTGACAGGTGATTTACATATCTCGTGCACTAGCCTAAGACATGCATTGTTTTTTAATTCCCTCCCACTCCTTTCTTTAGCAGCTCTGCAAGGATTGGCTGTTCCACACCTCAGCATGATTTGGCATGCTGAAGTCATGTGGTTACTTTCCTGTCTTTTCACTGGATGTTAGAGATCATAGCAGAAGTTCAGTGTAAGAAATACACAGGAGAAAATGCATATTGACAAGGGGAGTGTAGAGGTGGGCGGGGAGTCTACTGACATCACGACTCCACCCACCGAGCTCCAGACAACAGACCCACCCACAGAATCTGCAGTTTTTCGGCTCTCATAACAGACAGAGGGGAGACATTTGACAGGTAAGGATACATGCAGGAGGCATGTATATCCTTATAGATAACCCCTATGGCAGTAGTTTAGAAAGGATGACATTGGGTTTACATCCACTTTAAGTGCAGCAGAAATTTTTTTGTAACCTTGGCCAGATCTATGCCTTGCCACAATTCTGTCTCTGAGCTCTTCAGGCAGTTCCTTTGACCTGATGATTCTCATTTGCTCTGACATGCACTGTGAGCTGTAAGGTCTTATATAGACAGGTGTGTGGCTTTCCTAATCAAGTCCAATCAGTATAATCAAACACAGCTGGACTCAAATGAAGGTGTAGAACCATCTCAAGGATGATCAGAAGAAATGGACAGCACCTGAGTTAAATATATGAGTGTCACAGCAAAGGGTCTGAATACTTAGGACCATGTGATATTTCAGTTTTTCTTTTTTAATAAATCTGCAAAAATGTCAACAATTCTGTGTTTTCCTGTTAATATGGGGTGCTGTGTGTACATTAATGAGGAAAAATGAACTTAAATGATTTTAGCAAATGGCTGCAATATAACAAAGAGTGAAAAATTAAGGGGGGCCTGAATACTTTCCATCCCCACTGTATAACAAGACAGAACCAGAAAAATAAATCAAACGTGCAAACAAAATACACAGATGAAAAAAAAAACAATCCTCATAAAAAAAAATCCACAGTGTAAGTCCATTATCCAAAATCAGTGATGGAACCCATCTTTGCAGTATATTCTTCCAAAAAGTGCAGCAAAGTGCAACTCTTCAAACTGTGAAGCACATCACCACTGTGTTCATCCACCACATGCTTAACCACACCTGCTTACCAGAAAAATGTGATACTCAATGCTAGAAAAGTCAAATAGCGTTTGATGTAAAAGCGCTCTGGTCACAAAAGACAAAGTACATCCCACTCAAGTCCACTGGTCACCCACTGGATCTCAAATATATTATGAAGAGAAAAATCAGGGAAACTGCATAGGGTAGATTTTTTTTAAATTAAAAAATATAAGTTAAGTCCAGAGGGGCAAAGTGGAAAGGGGATTTTATATATTTTCCCTGCAGATAAGCCTTAATTTTTTGTAGGCCTATTGCACTGGGTAATTGCATGGAACATGGAGGTGTTGTACACTACCTGTAGACAGGCTGGAAATGTGTGTGTTGTTAGCTGTCCCGCCAATGGCCCAGGCTGGGAAAGAGTTAAACATATTCGGCTCAGTTTATATATATATATATATATATATATATATATATATATATATATATATATATAAACTATGGGTGGAGCCCAATGTTAGGCATGTACGCCTGAGCTGTAGCTTCCATAAAGGGCCCTGTGGTTCATGGCTGAACTCCCAGGGAGAGTGATTGAGAGCACTTGGGAAACAGGTGGAGTCACCTTGTTTACCCCTGACCTTCTTCTGCAGGTCTGTACCTTAGTGTGGATTGCCTTAGGGTCTTCATTTCAATATGGGCCTATGGTCAGGAATGTCGTGAGCCAGCCAGAAGACATGTATCCAAGATCGTGGCCCTAAAGACAGGCATGTGGTGACTCTGAAAAAATGCAGGGAGGGACCCGGGGGACAGCATAGCACCAACTGCAGTCCATTCCAGGTTCCCCTACATTTTGATGGTCTGCTGTGCCACATGGCAGTTTAGGACTATTTTTTTTTTTATTATTCTTACTATTGGATACTTCTGCATTTTTAGCCCTGTTTATAATTATAGTTGGTACTTTTTCATGGTAATCAAGAATTCTTTACCTTTTCACATGTAACCCACCCTCCCCCTCAAAGCTCTATGTACCCCCTCAAATCTTGGTCCAAGGCCAGTGGCATTGTTTACATCCCTCTACACATTAACAACACCTCTTTCCTTCCTGAGATAGTCAAATGTCAATAGCTAGTAACTAGTGGCAATGTTGTTTAGTCTACTTACAATTGACATTTTGGTTAAAGAAAGAGAGTGTTTGAAACAGCTGAATAGATTATGAAGGTACTGTTATGTTTCAATGCTTGGTCAATAATAGCACCCCACTTCCCTTCCCAACAAGGTATTCTCACCCATTTGTGCTCCCTCATTGCCTTTCCACTCTGTTGGAACATTCACCCACCATTGCTCTATTTCAGCAAAGCTTCCGGATATGGGGGAGCATGTCTTCATCTCTGTGTAACAGTGCTTGGGCCTGAGTGACTAGACCTGAACAATATTATGTGGGGTGGGGGGGGATGGAGGGTATCCACCTAGGCATAGGCGTGCGCATGGGGTGTTCCGGGTATTCCTGGGCACACCCTAATCACCATGTGTGGCGCAGATTCCCCCTGCTGATATTTCACCAAAGCCCCCCAACAGGGCTCCTAAAAAATTGTAAAAAATAATAAATAAATAAGAAGTAAAAATAAAAAAGTACTGACACCGTCCACTGCCCTACTGACAAGTCCACTGCTCTACTAACACTGTCCATGTTTTAAAACATTTGGGGTGCACACCCTAATGCAATAGGCTGCGCACACCTATGCACTTAGGTAAGCTTCAACACCAGTCCTTACTCAGGGTGCAGTCTTGCAGCCATGAGGGAGCACAGTTTACAGCATAGATCACAAGTGTGGACTGTCACTTTCCCCCGAATGTGACAGTTAATCTTTAAGAAATGCTGCAGTACTTTATAGATAGTAGTTTCACCCGATTAACTGACCTTGCTCCCGGAATATGCTTTTTATCCTTTTACAGACTCCCACATAGATCTCTGGCATTATTAAGTTAGCCTTGGGGAGCAGTGACATCCCTTCACACATTAACATTCATGGGCCAATATTGAAGGAATGCAAGAGGTAACAACCTATGGTGAGCTGGCAGCTCTTTACAATAATCTCTTTCAGTGAAAACTGTACTAAGTCATTATGGTTCACTAGACACATGACTGAAGATGCCCTTGTATAAGCCCCACCCACTATTGTTTATTAACAACTGTGCATTGTTACTGTAATGTAGATCTTTAGTTTGACTACAAGATGGCAATGTTAAGCCACTTTGTCCATCATAAGTTCCAATACAGGAGTGCAAAGACTGCTGGGACTTGTATGTTGGAAACAGAGCTTCTCCTACAGTTTAGCTGAGCCTAAACTACACAGCCCAGGAGCAACTGCTGGGGGCGGGAGAACATAAAAGGGAAAGCCCGGGAACATGAGATGAGAGAGAGAGACTTGATGGAAGGACATGTGTTTGAGAACTGTGTGAAGCCACGTTGGCCCAGACCCAGTTGGGCCAGAAAGTCACGAGTGTACATGGAAAGCCAGGTATCCTGAGGAGGCAGGCTGATGGAGACCTGTTTGCTGTTGGATCAGGAAGACATCATCATCATCACATCCACTTCTTCAAAGAACAAACTGGGCCCCCCAGCAGGACGCTCATCGCTTCACTCTTCTTTGAAAAAGGACCGGGTTAGAAGATTCCTAACTCATTTAAAACTTCCCTTTTTGCAAGTGTGTTTCCTGTTCAAGTTATTTCAAGTTTAAGGATACTGTACATTACAGGCTTATGCAATCAGCACATGTGCCAGAGTCCATCTATTGCTGCAATTCTGCTAGGCAGAACTCTGCATTTAGTCCAGTTTAAATTCAAGCCATCCAAGGAAGGAATTAGCAGCTCAACTTCTCCATTTAACTACTTCAATCGTTATGCTGACATTGCATTATAAGCTGGATGATTGTGTAACAGTTGTTCAACATTGACACTTCATTGTCCTTCTTTTATAGGTAAACTGTACACCAATGTATGTGGTACGGGGTACATTGTTTTCCACGCCTATGTGCTGTTGATTGTTGTCTTCCATATCCAATGTGTTCTGGATTTTTGTGTATGTCTTATTTTTAATGCTCAATAAACGTCTTTTGTTTGAGGAAAAAAAAAAAAACTTCTCCATTTAAAGGGACATACATCTTACAATTCCCCCCCCCCCTTCTACTAAGGTGACGTTTTCTTACCTTTCAATATTCTTAAAGTGATCTTTCCCACCAACTTTACATATTAAAGGAGAACTTGACTAACCACTCTATCACCTATAGAGATTATTCTGTTTTCTTCTCAACTTAAAGAGACCACATCCTTCCTTGTGCACCAACATATGGGCCCCAACTAAGCCAGCAGAGGAATCCAACGTATATTTATTGTTTAGTTGTGGGAGGTAGTTCTGACAAACTTTCTGAAGCTTAAACTTAGTCTTTTCTGACTGAGGGTCTACAAGTGAGTTAGCCTTGTGTTTTTGTTACCCCTCTTTACTCACTTGGGGAAAATCACTAAGTATGAGAGCTATTATTTACATCTTCAGTCCTGCAGGATGGGTGGGCATGTCCCAAAGTGTTATTGGACTGTGTTGTCCCTTTTGCAGTACTACCTTGTGTATTGATAGTTTTTGTTAACTATTTTCTTTGCATTCCATACTATTCTTTGATCTTAATACAAGGTAAACATTTGCTTTACCAGTGTGTGCATATTTTTCCTTTGTGTGACAGCCAAGGAACTACCTGGTGAAGGTACTTTTGTGGTGTCAGCAAGGGTGGTGCTCTGCCCAGTGCTCAGTGACGAACATAGAACCCAAAATATTCTAGCGGTTCCTGCAGGGGTAGCACTACAAGAAGATGGCTGCAGATTACAGTTTTCATGGAGAATACTGGGTTTACTGTTAGTGTATATCTGAAGATTATATACTCTGTCTGAGTAGTCTGAGCTGCTGCACTGAGGCCACCAAGGACAAGGTATTGTTATAGTGCATGCACAAATAAGTGTCCAGTGACCTGATTGTCTCCAGATGCACTAGAAACACTACACTAACACATTATAGCCCCAGCTAACCCTGCTATCTCAAGAAAATGTCTATGAGTGCATTTTGGTATTGTTATAAGCTTGTGCTTTTCATGCGATCTTCAGAATTTAGTGTTTATTTTTTCCCATTAAGGGCAAAGCAACAGGTTTGTTTTACGTCCCTATATTCATATCGAATAGAGGATAGAGGAAGAAGTATCCTCATTGCAAGAGAAACAGCAGCTATTTTGAGACTAGACGAAGACTTAGATTCTGAAACCAGCAGAAGAGAACGTGGGTGCTTCTGGAGAGACGGAGGCATATGTGGCAGAAATGTGGAGTGCTGTGAGCTGTGCTGTGGAGAGGGCTGCAGTACACAGAGCCACAAGGAGCTGCAGAGAGAGAAGGGCTGCTCACATTCTGTAAGGATAGAGTATACTGTGGAGGAGGCTGCTGAAAGAGAGAGAGAGAGATAACTGAGGTGTTGCACAGTGTTGTGCTGTTTTGAGACAGAGACTAGATAGAGAGCTAGAGACAACTTGCTGTGCAGTGCTACAGAGAAGAGAGAAACCCAGAGGGACCACCTGGGTTGAGGACTGTGATCCAGTTGGCATCGGCTTAAGGGGAAGTCTGTGTGCGGCATGACCTCTCATCCGGCCTACAGAGCTCAGACTTTTTGATGTGAAAGGCTTTGTGGCCACCTCTGTCGTTACTGAAATTCTTTGCTGGTTGCATAAAAACTTCTGCTACTTGGAGGGTTGGCCCAGGGTGTATGAGGCATTCTTTTGGGTTGTAGATACTCTCATGAGAGAGAGTGAACTCTCCACCAAGAGTTCACAAGCCCGACGCCAGCAGACTGTGTATTAGACTCCACACTGGCCAGTGGAATTGTTAGGGTGGCAGAACCAAAGATAGGCCGCATTGTTGTCCCTTTATAATCATCCTATTATAACAGTTTTTGTTTTAGAGATTGCTAAGTTTGCCTTGTTATTGCTATACTGTCTTAAACCTTCCACTGCAGGGCTTTCTTCCCTTTTTTAATAAAGCCTGCTTAATGCTATATATACAGTATATGCTAATGCAGTGCGTTTCAGGCTCAGTTAGGATCAGTAAGCACTGGGAAGGGCAGAAGAATCAAATATATCAGCAGTTACTTCAGGGAATTAAGCAATGCAAGAGGTTTGTCCACGACCTTTCTGCCTCCCCCTCATCTGGAAGCCAGGTCATTAGGATGGACCTAGTGAGAAGAGTAGAATAGTTCATAAGGGCTAAGCATAGTAATGGCCATGCTTAGACATCCAGCATAGGCATCTGTCACCTACCTGAGGCATGTAATCTCTGCAAAGGGAATGGTCACTGATCCCATGAAGTTAACAGCCATCGCCTCTTAGCTGAGGCCCCAAAATGTCACAGAGATGAGGGTGGGACCTGGGATTCTGGTCCTTCTACAGACGGTTTGTGGAGGGGTTCACCAAGATAGCCCAATCCTTCAACAAACATTTGAGGATTTAGGATAAGCTTTATGATTCGCAGCCACCATACTCAAATTCCCAGACTAAAGTGCCTAGAAAGTCTCAGCAATCAATACTGTAGTTGTAGTGCTACAACAAGATTAGTGATTCAACCAATATGAGCATGCCTTCCAACCAGTGGCGTAGCGTGGGTTGTCAGCACCCGGGGCAAGGCAAGTAATTTGCGCCCCCCCCCCAACCTGCGGACTTGTATCACTCCCCGAGTCCCTTCAAATACAATAGTACTGACCTACCTGATTCCTATACTGACCATTACACACTACACTGACCACTATAATATACTGTCCACTACACTAAGAACTACACTGACCACTACACTACACTGACCACTATACTGTCCACTACACTGACCACTACACTATACTGTCCACTACACTAAGAACTACACTGACCACTATACTGTCCACTACACCGACCACTATACTGTCTACTACACTACACTGACCACTATACTGTCCACTACACTGACCACTATACTGTCCACTACACTACACTGACCACTATACTGTCCACTACACTGACCACTATACTGTCCACTACACTACACTGACCACTATACTGTCCACTATACTGACCACTACACTGAGAACTACACTGTCCACTACACTATACTATACTGACCACTATACTACACTGAGAACTACACTACAGTGACTATTAAACTGTCCACTACACTACACTGACCACTATACTACACTGACCACTACACTAACCACTATACTGTCCACTATACTGACCACTACACTATACTGTCCACTATACTGACCACTACACTGAGAACTACACTACACTGACCACTATACTGTCCACTACACTACACTGACCACTATACTACACTGTCTACTACACTACACTGACCACTATACTGACCACTACACTATACAGACCACACTACTACACTGTCCACTACACTACACTGTCCACTGCATTATACTAACCACTACACTATACTGACCACAATACTACACTGTCCACTACACTACACTGACCACTACACTATACTGACTACAATACTACACTGACCACTACACTGTCCACTACACTATACTGACCACTACACTGTCCACTATACTACACTGACCACTACACTATACAGACCACAATACTACACTGAAGACTACACTACACTCTCCACTACACTATACAGACTACAATACTACACTACACTGTCCACTACACTACATTGACCACTACACTGTCCACTACACTATACAGACTACAATACTACACTGTCCACTACATTACACTGTCCACTACACTATACAGACTACAATACTACACTGTCCACTACACTACACTGTCCACTACACTACACTGACCACTACACTACACTGTCCACTACACTATACTGACCACAATACTACACTGTCCACTATACTACACTGACCACTACACTATACTGACCACTACACTATACACTATACTGACCACTACACTTAGAACTACACTACACTGACCACTATACTGTCCACTACACTACACTGACCACTATACTACCCTGTCTACTACACTACACTGACTACAATACTACACTGACCACTACACTACACTGTCCACTACATTATACTGACCACTACACTATACTGACCACAATACTACACTGTCCACTACACTACACTGACTACAATACTACACTGACCACTACACTACACTGCCCACTACACTGTCCACTATACTACACTGACCACTACACTGTACAGACTAAATACTACACTGACCACTACACTACACTGTCCACTACACTATACAGACTACAATACTACACTGTCCACTACACTACACTGTCCACTACACTATACTGACCACAATGCTGCACTGTCCACTACACTACACTGACCACTACACTACACTGACCACAATACTACACTGACCACAATACTACACTGTCCACTACACTATACTGACCACAATACTACACTGACCACTACACTACACTGTCCACTACACTGTACTGACCACTATACTACACTGTCCACTACACTATACTGACCACAATACTACACTGTCCACTACACTGTACTGACCACTATACTACACTGTCCACTACACTGTACTGACCACTATACTACACTGTCCACTACACTACACTGTCCACTACACTGTACTGACCACTATACTACACTGTCCACTACACTGTACTGACCACTACACTACACTGTCCACTACACTGTACTGACCGCTATACTACACTGTCCACTACACTGTACTGACCACTATACTACACTGTCCACTACACTACACTGTCCACTACACTACACTGACCACAATACTACACTGACCACTACACTATACTGACCACAATACTACACTGTCCACTACACTACACTGTCCACTATACTGACCACTACACTACACTGTCCACTACACTATACTGACCACAATACTGTACTGACCACTACACTGTACTGACCACTATACTACACTGTCCACTACACTACACTGTCCACTACACTGTACTGACCACTATACTACACTGTCCACTACACTGTACTGACCACAATACTACACTGTCCACTACACTGTACTGACCACTATACTACACTGTCCACTACACTGTACTGACCACTATACTACACTGTCCACTACACTACACTGTCCACTACACTGTACTGACCACTATACTACACTGTCCACTACACTGTACTGACCACTACACTACACTGTCCACTACACTGTACTGACCGCTATACTACACTGTCCACTACACTGTCCTGACCACTATACTACACTGTCCACTACACTACACTGTCCACTACACTACACTGACCACAATACTACACTGACCACTACACTATACTGACCACAATACTACACTGTCCACTACACTACACTGTCCACTATACTGACCACTACACTACACTGTCCACTACACTATACTGACCACAATACTGTATTGACCACTACACTGTACTGACCACAATACTACACTGACCACTACACTATACTGACCACAATACTACACTGTCCACTACACTACACTGTCCACTATACTGACCACTACACTACACTGTCCACTACACTATACTGACCACAATACTGTACTGACCACTACACTGTACTGACCACTATACTACACTGTCCACTACACTACACTGTCCACTACACTACACTGACCACTACACTATACTGACCACAATACTACACTGACCACTACACTACACTGTCCACTACACTATACTGACCACAATACTACACTGTCCACTACACTATACTGACCACTACACTACACTGTCCACTACACTACACTGCCTAGTCTTCCTATACTGACACTACATATACGGCGCCTGTCTCTTCTCTCCCCCCCTGTGTTTATCTATTTCTCACCTTATTGTCTTGCATCGGTCTGGAGGATAGGAGGAGGAGAAGACAGCTGCCCCGGTACTCACACTCTCCAGTGCTCCTCTCCCCTGCGCTCCGGCCGCCATATTCAGTGTTTCCCGGCGCACTGTGATTGGGCGTATAGGGGTCATGTGCGGAGGCGGGACTTCAGGAGCAACCGTGATCGCGGATAGGCCAGCCCCATGCCACACATGACCCCCATACGCCCAATCACAGGGCGCCAAAAACTAGACATGGCGGCGGAGCGCGGGGGACACAGGAAAATAAATTAGGAGGAGGCAGCCAGTAGTGACACTACTGGCACGAAATTGCGCCCCCCTAAATGTCGCGCCCGGGGCCACGGCACCCCCCGCACCCCCCACGCTACGCCACTGCTTCCAACAGCTAAAGTGAAGAAACCGCAGCTCTGGCCTATGTTGAACCTGCTCAGCAATACAAACTGCTTATGGATGCTATCAGAGAGGGACGCAGCACAGTGTTGTACCAAAAGAACGATGGACATCTTTGAGCTGCCACCTATGTTAGTTAAAGCCTCATCCCTGTCCCCTGAGTCCTCTGAGTCAACCCCGTCAACTATAGAGAACTTTTCCAAGGCACTTAGGGAGAACACACCAGAGTTTTGACCTTCATTCAAGAAGGCATCTGTTGAATATGCTGGAGAAGCAGAAGAACTCTCTTTACATCCCATTGAGTCTGTAAGGAAGATCTTCGCTCAAGTTGCTCTTCAGCCCAGAAAGCATGGAGTCAAGAGACTGATTTGTCCTCTGTAAAGTATGACTTATAATTCAGAAGGGAATAACTCTGAAGAAAGTAATTTCCACTGTGTGTAGTTACAAATATGCGCAGGTGCATTCCATCACCAGTCCGGTAAATGATACCCCCAGCGGCAGCACAACCCCCAACTATTGAAGTTCCTTTGCCCCCACCATTTGTTGGTACTTGTTATATAGTTCTGTGTCAATGTTAGTCTGGTTTATTTGGTTTGTTTGTGCATGGGGCCAGTTAATTGGTACCCTATATGGAAGAATAGTATGCAAAAACCAAGTAAAGTGGCACAAATATTATTTGGTTAGATGAAGGTAACACATAGGATGTGGAAAAAAGCTGCAAGTTCCAAACACTATGGTGTCAGCGTCTCAGTGACACAGTCAACACAGGTGCAGTAGTTCTCAGCAACGTTAGTGGCACATTGGAGTAGTTCCAGCACTAGGGTTGTCACTCTATTAAGGCTTACGTTACCGGAACAACATCTGAGTGGAGGGGTGGCCATTAGACAGTATAGAAATGGTGGAAAAAACTTGCGCTAATGAGCAAAACAAAATGAAAGAAATGACTTAAATACAAAGATGCAGCTGCAACAAAATACTTCAAATATCCATAAAGTAAAAAGCATCTAAATTAAAATTTGTGCGCTAGCAAAATATAGTGAAGTGATACAATACAGAAGCTCCTAGAGGTGATATCTAGAGCCACAATATGCTTGAAACCCAGCATAAAAATACAAGAACAATAAATAACAAACGAGTGCATTACATCATGTCTCAATGAAAAATGAAAGTGAAAAAATATATATATATAAAAATAAAAAAGAATGAAAGTTCTGAAGGTACGATTGATCACTCAATCCTTTAAAGAACACCACATTCAGTTCATGAAGCCAAGTGAAAAGGAGAAAGGGAGACGTTCCTTCGGTGTATCACATCAGAAGCAGAGAAGTGAAAAGATGCAAAAACGCTTTCACACCACAATCAAACTGCAAGGGGACTAAAAGGCCAAAATTGTAAAGATAAGGAAACCCATAATTTAGTCTCCCTTCTGATGCTGCAGCGGGCGGATCGGTTGGATCAGCTCGAAGTTGGCGGTGCACGCTAACAGGACCTGGATACTAACATTCCATCTGTCCCCGCAGAGGGTTATATCTGCAGGCCCGTATGACCTCGCCATAGAGGAGGTCCAACGAATGGGGTAAGGGCATATCCATTACTCCTCTCCTGCAATCAATGGTGGTTTGGAAGCGTTTTTGCATCTTTTCACTTCTCTGCTTCTGATGTGATACACCGAAGGAACGTCTCCCTTTCTCCTTTTCACTTGGCTTCATGAACTGAATGTGGTGTTCTTTAAAGGATTGAGTGATCAATCGTACCTTCAGAACTTTCACTTCTTTTTTATTTTTATATATATATATTTTTTCACTTTCATTTTTCATTGAGACATGATGTAATGCACTCGTTTGTTATTTATTGTTCTTGTATTTTTATGCTGGGTTTCAAGCATATTGTGGCTCTAGATATCACCTCTAGGAGCTTCTGTATTGTATCACTTCACTATATTTTGCTAGCGCACAAATTTTAATTTACATTAGACAGTATAGTAGTGTAACATCAATTGGAAGAACTAATCCAAAACCTTTATCTCAGTACTGGAGTGCAAGTAATAGTGGAGCCAGCAGCAGTGTCCCTAGTCTGTCTCTTCTCATCCGGAACTTCTCCCTAAGGCAAAATAAGCTGCCCTATCCAGCATGGATCCTGTCCCTACTATATCCATTTCGCAACAGTGCATCAACTGCAGCAGAGCACTACTGTTTGTTCGCATTGCCCCCATGAAAGATGGCCGCTGAGGTCATCCAGTGTGGCAGCTTCCAATTGGACTACTGCTGCCCTTGTGACACCTACAGAGGCTGCAGACTGAATCCAACAACTCAAAGCTTACCAAAAGGGTTTTATTTTTTATTTTTTTACCACCACCAGTTGAACGATGTGGAAGGTGAGCAAAGGGAAGGTAAGTAACAGTATATTTGTCCACATTAAAATAAATGCTTTATTTTGCATTACAAAACACACAGATTCAATTTAAAAACAGCATTTGAAAAAATATAAAATAGCTCCATACATACATAACTCACATAATTTTATTTTCATAAGAATACTTTGTGTTTTTAACCCCACCTTTATTTTCCAAACTACTTTTTTTTAATTCATCAGACAGCAAAAAAGGCCATGGAAGGTTGACTCCAGAGATCAGAGCTCCCTGACTTTCAGTATTTGCATACTCAGCAGGTTCTCACTAACATCCAGACAGCAGTTACCGTTGACCCTTCCGTGCTTGTTCCTAAGCAACAAAACAACAGTTAAACAGAACCTTTCAGCCTGCAATGTGCTTTGAACACTAAACTCAGGGAAACCATTAACACCTAGCAGAAGACCACTTGATGAAGCAATATGATGCAATCATTCTCGTGCACTAAAAGCACTTTCTAAGAAGCCAGATGCCCTATAAAACATAAATAGCTCATTAGCAAAATGTGCAGTTAAAGCACAAAAAGTTATCAATTATTGCCAAATCACTGCCAAATTAAGCAGTTTTTGCACTTTTTGTCACTATGCATAACAAGAAAATTTCAGTTCTAAAGCATCTGTTACCTGTACCAATTGTCTGACCCCGGCTTGTCTCAGATTTCATTCCAACATTTCCACCACAGTTTTTTCCCACAGTAGTAGGGATTAGCAGCTGATTTTACCAAACATAACTTTTCAGATTTTACAGTTACAGATTTTGCTATTTCCAAAAATTTGATAAAATTAGTCTCTATATTGGTTTGGGGAACTGCTTAAAAATGTTGCCTTTATCTGCTAGGAGAAATATTAAAAGGATAAAGGGGCTTATGTTAACATTAGGATTAGGATTATCAATAACCCAACTTCACACTTATGATTTGAGGTTACACATGCATTACCACAACATATGGAAACACATTAGAGCATTAGAGCATTGTGGTCACAAACAAACAAAAATTTCCTAGCACACTTATCAGCTAGGCTGCAAAAACCGACCCCGTCTAACAATTCATTTAAAGACAGAGGGTTAGTTGCACACATTTGTAAATATATGTGTAAGTCACAGTGGCCACGTCTCTGTATACTGCGGTCCTAACTCTATAGTTTTGAGAGTCTCCAAATTGGAGCACATATTGCAATGGGTAGATTACGGGCAGGTTTGTCTGGAGAGAGTCCACCCCTCCTTAAAGGCACAGGGACACGCCAAACACCCAGCAAGAGCACAATGGCAGCCAAAGGCACCCAGCGTGTCCCCTCACAAAATCCAGCCGTAAAGATGTGCAAACAAGTGGCAACCGCCCAAATCCATAATTAGCCATTGCAGTAAGGTGCACAGCTTTTGATGGCAAAACGGCACTAAAGGAATGCACCTCTGATGCACCTGCATTGCAGCACACCTCAGGGACAGTAAAAATAGTGCAGGCATGCTTATAATATAATAAATTGGCTGCTTTAACACATGTTAGGGCATGTGCTTTACTGCTCCAGATTGGAAAGGTGTGAAAAGGAACTTACAATTATTGTGCTGCCCCAGCAGTATGTGGAAAATGTTGTTGCATCTATATGTTTAGCCTAAGTTGTTCTCTGGTTAATTGTTTTTTCATTATGCTTTCACCTTGTGTCCCGTACCTGTATGCAGAGCCTGAGATGATGAGGGTAGCCTCTTGCACAGTTCCCATCTGAGCAACCCATGGATGTTGAGACAGGGACTGCAGGGAAAAAGGCAAGGCACAAGTGCCAAGGTGTAGACACTGTGAGCAGGAACTAGGTAGCGCTGGTATTTGACAACAGGGCTTTTTTTCAGGGGGAACTTGGTGGAACTCAGTTCCACCACCTCTGGCTCAGACCCTTTGGTGCCTGCTCACCACAATCACTTGTAAACACAGAAGTCTGGTTTCTGTGTTTACAAGTGACAGCTCTGCACTCTGTGTGTAACCCCCATGAACTCTGCACTCTGTATGTAATGAAATCCTGAAATTTAATGCCCCATTAAGACCCTCCTACTGTTTGTGAAATATGACCACACCCACTATTTGATTTGATTTGGAGGGTGTGTGTAGGGGAGGGGTTTTAGGGGGTCGTGGTTGAGTTCCAGTACCTATTCTTTGAGAAAAAAAGCCCTGTTTGACGAGCACAAGTACAGCTGGGGATGCACTGTGGAAACACAAAGTCCAGTTGATGGTGGTGTCCGGTCCCACACCAGGTCAAGTAAAAGCAGAGTTGAGAAAACCAGGATGTAAGCAGAATCAGAGCCTGGAACAGGCAGAAGTCAGCAACAACTGGGCAGCAAGGTACAGAGTCACTAGGCAGAAGAGTGGGCAGCAGTCTAGGCTGGGGTCAGTAACAAAGGCAGACAGCAAACATGAGCAGGCAAGGGTATTGCGAGAGGAAGGTCATAGAGGAAGCTGGGTCAGTAATAGGATCAAGGATGCACATCAAGACTGGATTGCAGGACGAAGGCTGAAGACCATACAGCAAAGAACTAGTGAACTAGAACTAGAATTAGAGTTCAGGCTTAAATATGCAGCTTGGCAGCAGTAGATGTGCACACACGTCCGCATCTGTGCATGCTCATATGTTTGGGTAATGATGAAGGTGCAGTCCATCTTCTTTGCTCATAGACATGTGGATGCCTATGTCTATGCACACATGCATAAGCCAGACAAGCCATGATGGCTGACACCATGTTCCTGGCACCTTGTGACCATTTTTATTGCATATTATTTTCTGTATTTTCTTCCCCTTCTTGTGAGGGCATTTCCTTTTCCCCCATGTGGGCATTTGTAATACACAGACACACATTGGGTCTAGGAAAGCCAATACTCTTTTTTGACCGCCTACAACAGTTCTATATCAAGTCTCCTGCATCTTAATGTATTGCCACAGCTTTCTGCATGCAATAAAGACACTTGTGGATTTCAAGTGTTTGGTGAATTCAGCTGACGAAGATTGTCTCTGCTATATTCAGGCCAGGCATAGAGGTCTCAGGAAGGGATAGTCACTATTACAACAATTGGAGTCAGAATAGTTACCATTAGGGCCAGCATTAGTGTTAGTCTTAGGACTGTGGTTAGTGTCAGGTTAGGGTTACCGTTAGGTTTAGGGCTAGTGCCACGGTTAAAGTTAGAGTTATCTTTAGAGTTTGTCAGAAACCATGAACCAGACTGAGGCAGAAGTGCAGTAAAATCACACTTGTTTATTAATAAAAATAAAAAGGTAAATAGAGTAAGGGTAGTCAAAGCATAGCCAGAGTCCAGTAACCGGATCGGGTAGTCAGCCAAGCCAGAGTTCAGTAACCAGATCGGGTAATCAGCCAAGCCAGAGTTCAGTAACCATATCGGGTAATCAGCAAGGCCAGATGTCAGGGATCCAAGTAGAGGAACAGCAAGCAGGATAAGGAGCCAGAAGGGATGTCAGCAAAGTCTTTAAACAGGAATGCAGGAGATGGTTTCTTGTGATGTGACCAAGGCAAAGGCAGAGATCAAGTGAGCTGGACAGCTTTAAGTAGGTAGGACTGACGAGCAGAATCAACAACAGCTGGGTAACTGTGGCGAGAGATGGGAGCTGGCAATTAGCTGACAGCAGAGCGGCAAGCTCAGAGAAGGAAGGGCTGAGCCCACCCCTGACAGAGTTAGTGCTTTTTGCTACACTGGTTCAGTGCCAATTTAAAGCACTTTGCACCCTCAAAAACAACTTTCTTGTTGCTTTTCTCTTGGCTATAATGCAATTCACTAACTTGTGCCAAAATTGCCTTTTGAGGATGAATTACACTATATTACCAAAAGTATTAGGACGCTAGTCCATAGCGCTCAATATTGAGTTGGCCTATCCTTTGCAGCTATATCAGCTTCAGCTCTTCTGGGAAGGCTGTCCACAAGGTTTAGGAGTGCATCTATGGGAATGCTGTCCACTGATGTGGGAGAGAAGGCCTGGCCCACAGTCTACGCTCTAATTCATCCCAAAGGTGTTCTATTGGATTGAGGTCAGGACTCTATGCAGGTCAGTCAAATTCCTCCACCCCAAACTCACTCATCCATGTCTTTATAGACCTTGCTTTGTGCACTGGTCCAAATCATTTGGTGGAGGGGGATTATAGTGTGGGGTTGTTTTTCAGGGATTGGGCTTGGCCCCCTAGTTCCAGTAAAGAGAACTCTTAAGGCGTCAGCATACCAAGACATTTTGGACAATTTCATATTCCCAACTTTGTGGGAACAGTTTGGGGATGGCCCCTTCCTATTCCAACATGACTGCATTCCAGTGAACAAAAAAGGTCCATAAAGACATGGATGAGCAAGTTTGGGGTGGAGGAACTTGACTGACCTGCACAGAGTCCTGACCTCAACCCGACAAAACACCTTTGGGATGAACTAGAGCGGTGACTGTGAGCCGGGCTTTCTTGTCCAACATCAGTGCATGATCTCATAAATGCGCTTCTAGAAGTGGGTTCAAACATTCCTATAGACAAACTCCTAAACCTTGGGGACAACCTTCCCAGAAGAGTTGAAGCTGTTATAGCTGCAAAGGGTGGGCCAACTCAATATTGAACCCTTTGAACTAAGACTGGGATGCCATTAAAGTTCGTGTGCATGTGTACGTGGCAGGCGTCCCAATACTTGGTAATATAACGTATTTGGAGTCTTTACATTGCAGTTAGCTAGCTTCTAACCCCAGCTAAGTTTTAAGGGGATTAGGCTCAAATTCTGTGTCCATCTCTCAGATCTCACTTACACACACATACCTCCCAACTGTCCCTGATTTCAAGGGACTGTCCCTGATTTGGAACAATGTCCCTCTGTCCCTCATTCCTCCTCATTTGTCCCTCATTTTGGTCTGATCTATACAGATGTATATAAAATACACTTTCTATCTATTAAAAAGTGTATTCCAGCACTAAACCTTTCATCTGATTTCTAAATTGCTGCATTTGTAAATTCCAAAAGCCAATATAAAGGAATAGTGGTGGTAAAAAAACACTTGTGGGTTTACCCAATCTTGTTTTTTTGTACAATGCTCCTTTAAGGGGGCGTGGCAAGGGGTGTGTCCTATGCCTGCATACTTTTGCCGATAGGTGTCCCTCATTCCCATCTCAAAAAGTTGGGAGGTTGGTATGTTGCCAGTCGAAGTATGTTTGTGATTGTTTGTTTGTCTTTAAAATCAATAAAAAGAATTAAAAAAAAAAAGTTGGGAGGTATGCACACAGAAATTCCACAATTAGGACAGTCCACTCCACACTTAAGTTTACGTTGACTGTACACTAACTTGAGGCATTTTAACATGTAAAAAAGGCAGAAATAGCAAACTTCTGTACCTTGTAAATACAATCGATTTGGTCAAGCAGAGATGTCTGTTTAGATCTTTTTAAACTCTTCAGCACCTTTGTATAACTACTCTTGCTACATTATGCTGCCACTTTAAATTTCAGGCAGCACTAGGTCACCTGGTCTACTGCTTCGGAACATGCATTATGTCTCCATGTTGTGCTTCTGTTACTTTTTTGTTGCGAAGCCTTATACAAGGATTTATTTTAAATCACAGTTTTATTGTCTCCCCTTGCCTTGACCGTCCACAATCAATACAATACAGAAATTCTGCAAAGCTTTTAACAAGGTAGTATAAACATTATTTAGAGACATGCAAGAATATAATAATTTAATAAAACACTAAAGTGATGAAATCTGAAACTGCAAGCAAACATACTACTGAATCAGCTTAAAACTGTGTGGAGCAGATAACATCCCCAGTGTGTTTAAATGTATTTTCCACTCCATGGGTTGATTTCGATCAGAGTGAAAAAATATAATACTATTGTTACTTATTTATACAATGCCATCTACAGTCTCTCAACAATTTAGGTGCCGTTGGTTTCTTGCAGTGCAGAAAAGGTATCAGTCCGAACAAGTTACATGAGTTGGACCACTGGTTGGGTGGCAAAACAATATTGCTGCAGACCAGTTCAGGATATAGGCTTACCTAACATGTAGTGTAGTCAAGCAAATCAAGCAGGCATGCATGCTTTGTTGAGTAAATTATAATATTACTGTAGTCATTTATATGCCAACTGTCTCTAACAGTCTCATGTAGCATGGCAGTAGTTTCATGTCGAGTTCTATCCTAGCCATTGCGTCCTCCATGCTCTCTACAAAAAGATAATTTGAAAAGCGATTTTTAATCTACGGAATGTAAGTGTTCTGACTTAACCATACACTATGTGGAGGTGTTTTGTTTCTCTTTCCGGATTAAATATCATTTGAAAAATATTGAGAAAATTTTTTTGAGCTTTGTTTGGGGAGCTGGTGGCCTGTATAGTCGCCCTTAGAAAGTGGTTGAGTTGGTTGTGGATATGAGAGTCCCCTAGGGTCGCTACCAGGAATTTCCGTGGAGAATGGCTGTGAAAACATCCTCCAATAAGTGTATATTTACCTCTGCCTGTCTGATCCATTAGGCGTATGCTGATTGGATCCATAAGTTCTGGTAAGCCGCCTAATTCTCACGAGGCGGATCCGCTTCCACGGAGTCCGCCTCGGTCCGCCGGCTCAGCGGGAGATCTCTCCGTTGATCTCCGATGAGGCGGCGGATGACAGGTCCCTCTCTGCTCACTGAGCGGGGAGGGGCTTGTCGAGCGCCGCTGGTTTCTATGGAGAGATTGCACGAAAACAGACAGCATTCGTCTGCTTTTAGCGGATCGGACCGGGTCAGATGTCCGCGGACATGTCAACGCTGACATCCGTTGCACCATAGACTAGCATGGAGCGCCCGTTCAGGTCCGCCGTCAAAACTGACAGGTGTACCTGAATGGTCCGATCATGTGAAAGGGGCCTTACGGTGGTGTTTCCTCTCTGTGATTGGTAGGGCATACAAATATTGCTATCGGACTATTATCTCTGGGATTCCCTCTACCACCTGGACTTCTTTTACAGCTCTACTCAAATATTGTATTAATGACAAGCAATTTGGATATGCTATTGACACAGGACTTTTTTCAATATATGTTTATATATCAAATATCACCCAAACCGTCCTCTCCGCTCTTCTCAAGACCTCCTACTCTCAAGCTCTCTTGTCTCCTCCTCCAATGCTCGTCTCTAGGATTTCTCCAGAGCCTCTCCCATCCTTTGGAACTTGCTACCTCAACCTGTCCAGCTATCCCCTACTCTTGCTACCTTCAGGCGATCCCTGAAAACCCATCTCTTCAGGGAAGCCTATCACGTCTCCAACTAATCTTTTACCACTTCCATCAGCTCATTCCCCACAGTTACAACCTTTTGTACCACCTGCCCCACCTTATTAGAGTGTAGGCTTTTGTATTTTATTATAACTGTATTGTCTCCCTTTTATATTGTAAAGCGCTGCGTAAACTGTTGGCGCTATATAAATAATATATAATAATAATAATAATATTGTATTGTACTGGATATTGCTAATCACGTCACAGTTTATGTGTGCCTGTTTTTTACCTTAATCACTATTAGTATCATTACCATAGACACCAGATATTGGAGGTCCTTTTACATCCTATAGATCTTATGGTTTTATATACATTTTGACTCTTAACAGGATCCACAGACTATATAATGTGCTTTTTAGATCCTTTTTCTGTTTTTTTTTGTAAGATTATTAATATCACATTCATTTGTGACACTCACAATGGGATTTATGAGCGTGCCTTCTTGATAGGATTCCCATACCTCCTGTCTTCAATATATTAGCGCTGCACTTTTTTAAAAGTAGTGTAGCCAGGAGCTGGATACTTACATTTTCCTGCAATCAGAAGACGCTGTGTAATGCTGTTACCAAGGAGCCGTTTCTCTCTAGTGTTCCAGTTTAGCTGTTCTGTGACTCTTTGATTAGAGGTAGAGCAAGGCATCTTGGGATCTGTAGTCCATTTGGAAAGGATTCACCCTCTGGTTGAATTGTGTGAAACTGCAACTACCAGCAGGCTGATGGAGGAGAGCAGGTCACCACGGGAGGGACTTTAAGAAGCAAGACTGGGGCTTGGCACGCTCTCTTGGGACTGGCGTGGATCTGTATGTAGAGAATCTGCAACTAATGAGCTGCAGCTGTTGCGACCTACTTTAACAGATTTACCCCACATATATCTGGAAGGACACCTACGGACAGTCCCTCTTCACTGTTTGTCGGCAGCCTGGAGGTCATTTCTGTCCAATCCACTCTGCAGAGTTATCAGATTGGTGTGAGCCATGGAGCGGTGCAGTGGGGGCCGGAGGTTGTCCTTGAGCCAGAAACTTGAAAGATCATCATCATCCTCATCGTTGTCATCATCATCTCCTGTTCCAGTGTGGTGAGCGGGCGATTGCCCAATTTAACAGACACTGCATATAGACATCTTTGTTCCTTACACTCTTTGTCATCCCTGTGATGGAAATATTGGATATCATATTTATATCAATGAGATTCAAGTGGACCATTGCAAGGACTCCAATTTAAACTGCCTTGCCTCATAGGATGTGTATGTGTATGTATGTATGTATGTATATATATATAGATATATATATATATATGTATATATCTATATATATAGATATATATATCTACGTGTATATGTGGGTATCTATATATATTTCATATATGGGAATATGTTTCTTAATATAACAAAGCTCACCTTAAGAAATGTAGTTACCTTGATTTGAACCCGAGAAGCCCTAGAGGTGTTGATTAGATCAAAGGTTATTGGCAGACCTTAAGGCATTCATTCTTCAGGGGGCCATTAACATGCTTCCAATACACTGATGGGAATCAGGGAAGGTCCCCTAGGTGGTAATCAACTCACCAGGGGCCATTAACATACTACGGTCGGGACTGTTTGGGCTAGGAGATCAAAGGAGATTGTTCATTAATTCATAGACTGGTAGGCACCGAGGGGGTCGCACTGTAACAGCAATGTCCGAGCATGAATTTTGAGACATCTCTTTCATTTGTGGCATCTTCTGATTGGTGGAGAATGCATATAAAAGGAAGTGGGCTAAATGGTTACAGGCAGTCCAGCCCGAGAACATCTGAGGGATATGCTGTCTGTGTAAAGTATCTATGTCTATCTTTCTTTCTACCCTTTTTTGGTATCCTAGGATTTATCTTATGACTTTGTATATCTTGTATATGTCCATTGAAAACATTTATGAGTTTATGCCTAAATTAACTTTGCAGCCTAGAGCAAGCACTATAGAGTTATATGATAAATTCTAATCATTCTAACCTTCTTCTTCTGTGTAAATAAATGTAATTTTTATCTTTTTTCCCTGTTATCACTCGTTTTTATTTTTATATAGACAAAGGTTTAATCACTTATATTTGTATCGTTAATCGTTTAAGTGAGGTATAGATATTTCCGTAACAAATGGTGCCCTGTGTGAGGAAGCTTCACGTTCGAGTGATTCTGCGGGTGGAGGACAAGTCTAACTCCAGAAACAGTAAGCATTTTTATGTCTTTGTATGTCTGTCTCCCCTGTATGAACACCCAAACTAGCAAGCTTCTTTGAACATTGTTTATATATATAACCTTTTGTCTGTACTAATACTTTGATGAGACTGATATGAACAGTATAAGTGAAATAAAATTGTACTGAGAGTGTATGAGAAGGCATCCTGCTCTGTTGGGCCAACACTGCAGGAGGGTGTCTGCGTGAATGATAAGGGGTTCTGATTGGACGTTTGGAGGCAGTGGAAAGAAGTAGGATCTGGGCCTTTCTGCCAACAAGCGCTTCTGGTTGACCCTTGCATGAGTCTAGGTCAAGACGCTTCCCGGTCTTTAAGATCGAATTGCACCTGTGGGCCTAGTACACACTGAATGATCTTCGATGTATGTATCTATCTTTCTGTGTAAACTACTAACTGGGAATCGTAAGCTTTGTGATTAGATCTGTAATGTTGTAACTCCTACAAATCGTATTGCAATTAGGTGTGCATCAGTTAACTACCTCCTGTACTACAAGCACGCATTAGTAATAACCTTTCGTTAAGCATTTCTTTTAGAGTACTTCAGAAAAGTCCACGGGGGGATTAAACTATTATTTAGTTTGGGAAATCTCCAGGCTGATATTTTGAAGGACTATAGCCAGGACAGGGAATTGGCCTGGCAAGTAGCGAAAAAAAAATCGGCAAGGGTGACAGGGGCAGTACCTGTCAACCCAATTCTTGGTCAGAGAGTAGCTACCTCTGAAGTAAAGGCAACCTGTAAAAAGGTTGGGGAATCAGTTCAAGGTCCGGAGTCCGTAAAGGATGGGTAATCTAATCGCTTCAAAGAGGGCGTCTAACCGTGGGGAACCCTACCACTTGACCCCGAGGGAAGAGATGATAGATAAATATGGACCTTGGGTTGTGAAATATTTGCAAGATTGGGATCGTTGGACTGGGAAGAAGTATTTTAAAAGAGGTACTTTTAAGCTAAAAGCTTGGGAAGATCTGTATCGTGCTCATCACAGTAAGATGACACGACCATATGAAAAAGATACTTTATTTATATGGATGCTGGAGTCAGCGAATAAAACAGAGGAAGTGAATGTTATTACTATGGGATTTAAGGAGAAATCATTCCAAACAATGCTTGAACGTAGGGACAAGCGTGAACCATCACAACCCCCAACAAGGGGTGAGAGTGATTGTCAGGGAGACAAGGAGCAGTTGTCAGGACCTGGGCCTTATGCAGTTGCCCAGTCCTTGTCAGCTGAATGCTCAGGGGCTGACATGAATTGTCACCTTTCAGTGGTGGACAAAAAGGTAGAGCCACAACACAAGTCTGATACCTCAGTAAAATGTGGATTACAGGGGGATGGGGAGGTACAGGAAGAAGAAGGCAGAGTAGCAAGACAAGGAGACGAAATGGCCATGCTGGCATTAAGGGAGGAAGGTCTCCAGGCAGAAGGGACACTTTCTGTCCCGCTGACGGGAGAGGATGTGAAATTAAATCTCACTGAAAGAAGCTGTAATAAGCGCACGGGAAAACCGCCGCTAATCTTTGCGGCCAGGTGGTTAGCAAAACAGTATGAGCATTTGAAATTGCAAAACACATCCCTAAAAGAAGAGCTAGAAATCACCAAAGGTAACATCAGTACTTTAGAAGCTTCCATGTCAAATTCAGAGGCTATCCACCAGCAATTAGTACTAGAAAACAAAAGATTACAGGAGGACATTCTCCAGTTGGGAAAGAGACTGAAGGATGCAGAAGGTGGGGTGAAACCATTATCTGTCAGCTGCCAGGAGCCGTTGGATCAGTTTTCAGATAGAGAAGATAACAAGGTAACTGATTTGGGTAGGTCTGAATTCAGGGGGACATCCTCCACACCTAAGGTATGTATCAACAAGAATAAATCCCAGGAAGGTAAGAGCTCTCTAAAAATTGCCCCTATATTTTGTAAGCCGCAGGTAAAAACTACTAATCCAGAAGAGGCCATCCCATATTCACAGTCATCTAAAACAAAGCCCTTTGTTAAGAGGTGTTGTACCACTTTAAATAAGATAAAATGCCACTTATGCGGATTACTGGGTCACATCGCGAGATTCTGTCTATCCAGTTCCAGCCAAAAAGTCGGTAAGCATAATCCATATAGGACCACAAGACGTGATTTTGAAGTGTACTCTGCACGCTTCGCCACATGGCCTAGAGGTAGGAAGTATGGACCACCTGGGTCAGGGGTCCCATTCCAAACTCCTGAGAAGGGGCTAATGAAATGGGATGGATCTCTGAAAGAATTTCAACCTTACCAAACAGATGTTATGGGTTTAAGAAGAAGTACAGGGTATTACAGGAAACATGCTGATATGTGTGATGTCTAGAGTTCATCTATAACCTAGCCATTTGTGTGTGTGTGTGTGGAATATGCAATATATTTTGTGTTGTGTGACGTTTGTTCTCAGCTGCTGACAGCCCACCCAAATGACCTCCCTTCTTTCTCACCAGGTCTGTGAAAAGGTACAGCGAACTGTATTGACATGCAAATGACCTGAGCCAAGATAATTATCTGTACTAGTGAATTGAAAGATACATGTATTAAAATGACTTTGTTTTTCAGGAAAACAGTACTGGAGAGGTTCTTTGTGATGAGGTATTATGATCTGCTGACAAATGGTACTGCTAAAAGGTTTTTTACGGATTGCTAATTTTTTTTTTCAACCATGGTGAATACATTCTTTTTTTTTGGAATTATTGGTATACCATAAAACAAAAAATCCACGTGGTATTAATGTGTATTAAGTAATACATATTAATGATAAGTTGAGCTCAACAATTTTTTGGTATCTTAAAAAGAAAGTGCACTGTTTATGTAATGTAATGTATATTTGTGTTTCATATGCTAATGTATTGTTACAGGTATATAACCATTGGATTATTTTGTTTCTAGGAGGAAAATGGAATATTTATTACTAAATTTTATTGATGTTTTATTTCTCAGATTCGATAATTGGGTTTCCTGGCTTTAAAGGGCACATCGGTCGGCTCGTGTACCCACTACTGTTCAGTGATCCCGGCGCCTCAGTGCTGCAAGGGATATTTCTTTGCCCTTTGGCCAGTTGTGTTTGGTAGCAGAAGTTCCTTGAGTTGGATACACATTATGCAATTTTTGTTTTCCAATTTCCTTCAGATGTGTAGTATGAGTGCCTGCCTGATGGCATACAAGTTGATAGTGTATAGGTTTGGGAGTGCCTGGCGAAGAGTTATGCAGGAAGATTGTGTATATTGCACTCTGTGTTCTGGATGGAGAGGTCATTGCTGGGAAGGAAGCACCTGGGTATTATTTGGGACATAGACGAGTTTGTTTCTGTGTCCTAAGGAATACCAATGTAATGTTAACCAGGGAACTAGAGGGTTCCTTGAACCTAACCATAGGTAGAGGTGCATTGTATACCCTGGGCATGGTCTCTGAAATCCAGGCACAGGGATGGAGTTGTGTGGGCATGCTGTATTCTCCTCAGTGGATACCCATAGGTGTCCTTCCTGTCCTAGACTCCTTGCGTACCTTAACTAGTGGTCTGTGTCCTGCATGACAGGAAGACCAGTGCCCCATAAGGTGTGCAACCTCTATGAAGAGACAAGTGTACCTGGTGGCAGGTGGTTTTCAATCCGGGTATTCTGACTATTTCCCATCCTTAGGAAAGAGAGGCTTAATGGAGACTGTCTTTGGAGCTGGAGGTGGGGCACTGGGTACCTTAAAACACTATGGAGCTGGAGATATTCAGGATCACATTGGGGGGGTCTTGTGCTACATATCAGGGAAGGGGTTAGGAAAGCCAACTTGCTCTGTCCAGCATCACTTTGCAGGGACAGACAGGTGGGGGTAGTATCCAGGTTGCCTATGAGTCGTAATAGATTGGTGGATGACTCAGTTCCAGGATCGTCAAAAATCTTACTTGCACTGTTCTCATCCCTAATGGCAGGGATGGAACATTGTGCAGATATCACGGTCAGTCTGGATACTATCCTATCAGACTCTACTGGATTACACCCCGGAGTCCATCTTGTTCTGATGATTTGAGTCTGGACAGCCTCAGATGACTGGTACTGATGAGTGCTAGAGGAAGGTAGGGGTTGTGCTATTGGAAAAGGCAACAATGCTGGCACAGGGGGGGGTCATGTCTAATGGATGCCGGGGTAGTGTCCCAACTGGTCCTAAACAAAGTTAAAACTACTTGAGACTGGAGACCAGGGTACTGGTGCTAGTATCACATGTCTAATGATGCACCGTCTTCAGCATCAGATTAAATGGTACTCAGCAGGGTACACCACCTCGGGGAGTCTATAGTACACCTCCTCTGGCCCGAGGCATGGATATAGCAGGAACACCGGGTTGTACCCCAATCACCCCTGAAGAAAGGTTTTATAGCAAACCTGACATCCCCTTACACCTACAGAAACTTCCTCTGGGATTTGGGGCTGAGTTAAAAGCTTGGCTGATGGATTTCGGACAACAGGATGAAATATTAAATGTACTAGGAGATGCTGAAAAACAAGCCACCATACGACTCACCCATGATCAAAATAGACTGATCCAAGTATCCCATGCTTTAGACGCAGATGCTAAGATTTCCTGGGGGGAAAGTTTATTTGGGTATAGTCCGAACGCTACAGCTTTCCTAAACATTTTGCTCCACCCTGTTGTGGTCCTAACCTGTGCAGCCTTATTGCTTTTTCTGATGCAGGTAATAATGTGCGTTACTATCAGGAGAATGAATGCCAAAGCTATGAGAATGTGTACCTCAACAAGGTATCTTCTCTCAAGGAACAGAAAGGCCACTAACTCAGAAACAAATCTCTGAGGAAGCCATATCCAATCCAGACCAGTACAAAGAAGTTGCGCATTTAAGAGAGGACCCTAGAACTATATTTTTCTTGTTCTAGGGATAAGCCTCTTCAATTTTTAGTAATAAAATGCAGTCAGGTTTACCTAAATTCCAAAAGTTTTTAATAATTTTTTTTATTATTTTTATTTATTTTTTTATTTTTCTCTCCCTTTTTTTGTTAATATCTGTGTACCTGACCTGCAAAAATACTGTTAATGGGAGAGGAGTTTTTTTTTTTTTTTTTAGAAAAACATTTGTTTTGTTTTTTTTTTTTTTGTTTTTATTTTTTTATTATGTTTTTTTAACCAATGTATTCATTTTTTTATATACAGATTCAAGGCTCTTTAACAGTCTTGGTTGGAGCAGCGTTCAATCTGTAGTTTTTTCCGTTTTTTGTTCTTTTTTTCATTATTATTCCCACTATTTTTCCTGTTCATTTTCATTACTCACCTCTCTTCTATTCCTTTTTCTTCTTTAATATTATGCTCTCTAAGTTTTTCCTTTGGTTTCTATCATTTATCTTCTCAAGATAATGTAACTAAGACATCAGTCATATAATTTTTCTTTAAAAAAAAGACTTTGCCTGCCCGCAAGTACCATATTTTAACTAAAGTATCCCTGGACATCCAGTTTTATGTCTTAATGTAATTCCACCTCCCCTAGTCTACCTACTGCCTTAACCTGAGCCCCGTGAGCAGGTGTGGTGAACCCAGGGACCTGGCAATAACAGACAGTATTGTCTATCCCTACCATCAAGGGCCATGGATGATACTGGCTGTTGCTCAGACTCTGTACCCTGTGGGGAACCCACTCTACTCGTCCACATTACACCCTTTATGAGTATTTAGTCTTAATGGCCAACACTCTGCTCCTGTCCAGCATTTCTCCAATATCTGTACACTAACGTTCTCCTCTCTCTTTTTGTATTCATGCACGACTGTCTGGAGGCCTGCCCGACTCCACCTGAAGAAGCAGCGACCACCAAGTTATTTCCTGAGATAAATGTGTCACGAATAAGACTTTCCTGGACTTTCCTTCACCATGCTGAAAAGTGCTGTCTCGTGGTCCGATCCAATCAATGCAACCATTACATGGTCTTACAAAGATACAGGACTAGATATGCTAGGATCCCGCCATCAATGTTGGAGTTCCGCTCCTCCAAGGCAGAGGAGTGATGAAACATTGCAATACAGACACTCATGGTTTGGATGTGAAGTCTCCAATGGACCAGGATTTCTTTGCTATCTTAAGCCTACTTTGTTCCGGCGTGTTCAAGAAAGGAAGAGGAGGCCGCAGTGGTGGTGGAGAAGGGTCGGGGCTTCTGGGCTGTTGTGGGTGGGTACAAGATCATTGAAGGAGGACATAAGTTCAAGAATGAACTTCAGGGGGAAATGTGATGGAAATATTGGATATCATATTTATATCAATGAGATTCAAGTGGACCATTGCAAGGACTCCAATTTAAACTGCCTTGCCTCATAGGATGTGTATGTGTATGTATGTATGTATGTATATATATATAGATATATATATGTATATATCTATATATATAGATATATATATCTACGTGTATATGTGGGTATCTATATATATTTCATATATGGGAATATGTTTCTTAATATAACAAAGCTCACCTTAAGAAATGTAGTTACCTTGATTTGAACCCGAGAAGCCCTAGAGGTGTTGATTAGATCAAAGGTTATTGGCAGACCTTAAGGCATTCATTCTTCAGGGGGCCATTAACATGCTTCCAATACACTGATGGGAATCAGGGAAGGTCCCCTAGGTGGTAATCAACTCACCAGGGGCCATTAACATACTACGGTCGGGACTGTTTGGGCTAGGAGATCAAAGGAGATTGTTCATTAATTCATAGACTGGTAGGCACCGAGGGGGTCGCACTGTAACAGCAATGTCCGAGCATGAATTTTGAGACATCTCTTTCATTTGTGGCATCTTCTGATTGGTGGAGAATGCATATAAAAGGAAGTGGGCTAAATGGTTACAGGCAGTCCAGCCCGAGAACATCTGAGGGATATGCTGTCTGTGTAAAGTATCTATGTCTATCTTTCTTTCTACCCTTTTTTGGTATCCTAGGATTTATCTTATGACTTTGTATATCTTGTATATGTCCATTGAAAACATTTATGAGTTTATGCCTAAATTAACTTTGCAGCCTAGAGCAAGCACTATAGAGTTATATGATAAATTCTAATCATTCTAACCTTCTTCTTCTGTGTAAATAAATGTAATTTTTATCTTTTTTCCCTGTTATCACTCGTTTTTATTTTTATATAGACAAAGGTTTAATCACTTATATTTGTATCATTAATCGTTTAAGTGAGGTATAGATATTTCCGTAACATCCCCAAATGTGTAAGGGCTTACCTTGGTTGGAGACCATATTGCAGAGATGTACGCTCATCATTGCAAATACACACAGCTCAACAAAGAGATAAGCTACCTGGGCTGTGAATCTGTGCACAAGGGCTTGACAGGAATTTGCCAAAGGATTGTCCAGGTAAAGCCATAGTCAGGGATTCCAGAAGTCAGAATAAAGGATAAACAAGCCAGGGTCAGAAGCCGGGGTCAGTCTTGGAACACTGTAACTTAAACACTGGAACACAGGAATACTTAGGCAAAACAAGAGACACAGGAACACAGGAACCTTTGGCAATGATAAAGACAAGAGACAATGAACTAACAAAGCCCTCAAAGTGAGGCAGTGTTTTATACCCAGCTGATTGGATAAACTGCCTCAGCTGAACCAGGAGTGGCAGGTACTAACTGCAACAAGATCCAGAGTATGGCCCTAGTATTCCATGCAGAACTGTGCAAAGCTGGAAAGCAGGCTGAAAGTAACTGAGGTGTGACTCAGAGGCAAAATAACAGGAGCACTAAACAGGCAGTCATAGGTTCAATACCTCTTTGAGCCACTCGGGGTGTGACCACGGTAGGGACCGTGACAGTTCCCTCCTCTTAGAAATGCCCTCAGAGCATAGAACAGCCTATTTCCTTTGGGCTTTCTTTGTTTTAGAAGTTTCAGCTGGGGAGACTTTCGTCGCTCGCAAGGCTCTTTCGAAAATCTTCAGGTCCTGTAGAGTCAGGAGGTAGCGGGGATACAAGCACAGGAACTTCAAGCTGGGACACCGGCACAGGAACTTCAAGCGGGGACACAGGTACAGGAACTTCAAGCAGGGACACAGGCACAGGAACTTCTAGCTGGAACATGGGCACAGGGACATCAGACTGGGCAGCAGGTACCGGAATATCAGACTGAATAGCAGGCACTGGGATGTCAGACTGGGGCACAGGGACTTCAAGCTGGATAGCAGGCAAAGATTCAGGGGTGGCAGGAAGGATCCTAGTAGTACCCACTTGCTGAAACTTTGGCCAAGGTGGACGAGTTGGGCAGAGAGAGATAAGGTGCCCTCTTACTCCACAATAAAAACAAAGACCACAGTCTCTCCTAGATAGAGACAAGAGACAATGAACTGACAAAGCCCTCAGAGTGAGGCAGTGTTTTATACCCAGCTGATTAGATAAACTGCCTCAGCTGAACCAGGAGTGACAGGTACTAATTGCAACAAGATCCAGAGTATGGCCCTAGTATTTCATGCAGAACTGTACAAAGCTGGAATGCAGGCTGAAAGGAACTGAGGTTTGGCTCAGAGGTAAAGTAACAGGAGCACTAAACAGGCAGTCATAGGTCCAATACCTCTTTGAGCAACTTGGGGCGTGACCACGCCTGGTCGTCTGTATGGCAGGGTAAGGACCGTAACACAAATGCCAATATTTGCTCCAGTATATCATTGACACTATACAGAGACATCCTTGCTATCCATGGATCTGCTGTTGCTTGTAGTTCCACAAACCTTAATATCCTTAAGTCAGTGATCACTGTGAATTCAACTACAATTCTGGTTGCACAGGAATATTGTTTACTTGCTATACATAATCTATTGGAACAGCTACATTATTTTAGCAAGAAGTATTCTTTGCATGCAATTAAGTACTTGAAAGCTAGCTGAAGATTAACCGGATTTTCACACAACAACTCTGGACTACCAGTACTTCTCTCCCCACTAGGGATGAGCTTCGAGTTCGAGTCGAACTCATGTTCGACTCGAACATTGGCTGTTCGCAAGTTCGCCGAACAGCGAACAATTTGGGGTGTTTGCGGCAAATTCGAATGCCGCAGAACACCCTTTAAAAGTCTATGAGAGAAATCAAAAGTGCTAATTTTAAAGGTTTATATTCATGGTATTGTCATAAAAAGTGTTTGGGGACCTTGGTCCTGCCCCAGGGGACATGGATCAATGCAAAAAAAAGTTTTAAAAACGGCCGTTTTTTCGGGAGCAGTGATTTTAATAATGCTTAAAGTGAAACAATAAAAGTGTAATATCCCTTTAAATTTCGTACCTGGGGGGTTTCTATAGTATGCCTGTAAAGGGGCGCATGTTTCCCGTGTTTAGAACAGTCTGACACCAAAATGACATTTCAAAGGAAAAAAAGACATGCCCCCCCCCCCCTGTTATTTAAGAACTGTCAGAAGAGGAGAAGCGTCACACAGTGGGAGCCTCCCTCCATGCTATCATGGATGCGGAGCGGCACGAAAAGAAGATGAAGAGAAGAAGATGAAGAGAAGAAGATGAAGAGAAGAGCGGGAGCCTCCCTCCATGCCATCATGGATGCGGAACAGCCCGAGGAGAAGAAGGGAAGAAGACGCCGACGCCGCGGAGGAGATGCCAGACGAGAACACCGGAGGAAGAACCAGAAGAACCAGAAGAAGAAGAAGATGGAGGAAGAAACCGAAGGGAGATAGAAGATAGAAAAAAGAAGAAGCATTTAAATAAAGGAATTGTCAAAAACTGTCTCTTGTCATTTTTAACATTTTTGACAGTTTTTTAGTGAAATGGTAGGCCCTTACCATTTCACACAGGGGGGAGGGCCTTGTTAAAGGGGGCTTCCAGATTCCGATAAGCCCTCCGCCCGCAGACCCCCACAACCACCGGCCAGGGTTGTGGGGATGAGGCCCTTGTCCTCATCAACATGGGGACAAGGTGCTTTGGGGGGCTACCCCAAAGCACCCTCCCAATGTTGAGGGCATGTGGCCTGGTACGGTTCAGAAGGGTGGGCACTCTCTCGTTCCCCCCCCTTTTCCTGCGGCCTGCCAGGTTGCATGCTCGGATAAGGGTGTCAGGGAAGACCAGCCAGTACTCAAGATGGCCGACGGAGAAGTCGACCTGTGACCTCAGCCTCTGCCAGAACACCTTCGGTGCACCTGTGTGCACATGACCAAGAGGCTATTTAAACCTGGTCTGTGCTTGCATCCAGTGCTGTCCATTCTACAGCGTTCCCGTGTGTTCCTGCCTGCTTACTTCTGATACCTGTACCTGTTTACCGACCCGGCTTGCCTTGACTCCGCTACCTGCTGCCTGCACCTGACCCGGCTTGTTCTGACCTCCGCACCTGCCTGCTCCTTCTACTACCATGCTGCCAGCCCGTTGCCGACCCGGCCTGTGTCCTGACTACGCTTCTGCCTCCACTTCTGCTCCTGACGTTCCCCCCAGTGTATGACCCGGTCTGCTTAACCTGCCTCTTCCGCCAGCTGGAGAATCCTGCTCGAGCACCGTGCCCCCTGCTGCTGTTCCCAGTTCCAGGAAGACGCCCTGTCAGGCACTCGTGCGACTCTGCACTTCTGCGCCTACTGTCTGCTCTATCAGGGGGCCCGAATCAGAGGAGTAAGAGAGGCCACTCCCTGCATATCAGGCTCTACCGTCAGTTACGTGACAGTAACGGACAGCCATGTCTGAGCCTGCGCAGGGACCCTCTCCCATGGATGAACTTTGCCAGCACCTGGCCAGCCTGGCACAAGCTGTCAAGGACTTACAGCGGGGCTACACTCAGCTGGAGGGACGCCTACAGACTCTGACGGACTCTGCCACCCCTCAGGGACCGTCATTAGCATCCGCTTCCTCCCAAGGATCCTCTCCTGCTCCTGCAGTGGTTATGCTTCCACCTGAGCCCAGGGTAACAACCCCAGACCGGTTCCTGGGTGAACGCAGCAAGTTTAGAGCGTTCCGGAACGCATGTGTATTTTACTTCGCCCTTCAACCCCGCACCTTCTCTTTGGAAGCTACAAAAGTCGGCTTTGTGATTTCCTTGCTGCAAGGCAAGCCACAGTCCTGGGCCCACCGCCTCCTGGAACAGAAGGCCGAATGTTTATCGGACTTAATTACATTCTTCAGTGCCATGGCCCAGCTGTATGAAGATCCCCAGCAGACGGCTTCAGCAGAAGCAGCCCTTCATGCACTCCAATAGGATCGTAGGGCGGTGGAAGATTATGTCTCAGAATTTAGACGATGGGCATTTGACACGAATTGGAACGCCGCCGCCCTACCCTACCAATTCCGCATGGGCCTCTCCGAACCGCTTAAGGACGAGCTAGCACGGGTAGGGGTACCCTCTACCCTCGAAACCCTGATTGATCTATCCATTCAGATCGATCGCCGGCTGAGAGAACGAAGACTAGAGAGAGCGGCAGCTTCATCCCGTCCGGTATGGATGTTACCCTGGGCACCCAGTTCATTCAATCCAGCCCCACCTGCTCCGGCCACTCCGGCTCTTGATGCTCCGGAACCTATGAAGCTCGGCCTGCTGCGTCCCTCTCTCTCCACCGAAGAGCGACAACGCTGCCGCCAGCAGAACCTGTGCCTATACTGCGGGGGATCCGGACATTACGTGAGGTCCTGCCCAGTGAAACCTCGTAAGTCCCTCTCCACTACTTCTGCCTCGCTGACTCCAAGCTCGTTTAACAATCCCGCTCACCTTACTTTTCTCATCTCTTTACAGCTGCCAGGAAGGACTATTCAGACTACCGCCATAATTGACTCCGGAGCCTGCAGCTGTTTTGTGGACTTGACCTTTGCTGCCGAACATCACATCCCCTTGCAGCCTAAGGCACAGAAGCTCTCGGTTCACTTGGCCGATGGCTCCACTATTAAATACGGAGCTGTCACCCACGAGACCATCCCTCTGCTTACCACCATTTCCAAGGACCACCATGAACTACTGCGTCTGGACGCCATCGCTTCCCCTCTGTTCTCGGTCATCCTCGGTATGCCTTGGCTGAGGGCCCATAACCCCCATATCGATTGGTCTAAAGAAAGAATTACCGTATTTATCGGCGTATAACACGCACTTTTTTCCCCTTAAAATAAGGGGAAAATCGTGGGTGCGTGTTATACGCCGATCCTCGCTATTTTGTGATGTGTCGGAGCGATCGCCGCGATCGCCGCCGACATTCACATAGCTTGTATTTTTAAAGATGGCGCTGCGGAGTTCGGAGGGACTCGGGGGCGCTCGTTCAGCTGAACGAGCGCCGCCGAGGACACAGTGACTGGGCGGAGCCGAGATACACATAGCCGAGGGTTCTCGGCTTTTCTCGGCGCCGTTCACAGTCACGCCCAGTCCCGCCATTGGACCTGTGTTATGTCAATCATAGGGACTGGGCGTGACTGTGAACGGCGCCGAGAATAGCCGAGAACCCTCGGATATGTGTATCTCGGCTCCGCCCAGTCACTATGTCCTCGGCGGCGCTCGTTCAGCTGAACGAGCGCCCCCGAGTCCCTCCGAACTCCGCGGCGCCATGTTTAAAAATACAAACTAAACGTTTGTATGTCGGCGGCGACAAGGCTGCACGGACCACTGGGGACAAGGCTGCACTGGGACAAGGCTGCACTGGGGCAAAGCTGCACTGGGGACAAGGCTGCACTGGGGCAAAGCTGCACTGGGGACAAGGCTGCACTGAGGCAAAGCTGCACTGGGGACAAGGCTGCACTGGGGCAAAGCTGCACTGGGGACAAGGCTGCACTGGGGAAAAGCTGCACTGGGGACAAGGCTGCACTGGGGCAAAGCTGCACTGACAAGGCTGCACTGGGCCAAGGCTGCACTGGGGCCAAGGCTGCACTGGGGCCAAGGCTGCACTGGGGACAAGGCTGCACTGGGGCAAAGCTGCACTGACAAGGCTGCACTGGGGCAAAGCTGCACTGACAAGGCTGCACTGGGGCAAAGCTGCACTGACAAGGCTGCACTGGGGCAAAGCTGCACTGACAAGGCTGCACTGGGGCAAAGCTGCACTGACAAGGCTGCACTGGACACTGGGGAAAGGCTGCAGATGAACACTGATGAGGCTGCATTGATGGGCATTTAAATGTAAGTTTTTTTTCCTTAAACTTCCCTCCTAAAAGTTTTTTTCCTTAAAATTCCCTCCTAAACTTGGGGTGCGTGTTATATGCCGGCGCGTGTTATACGCCGATAAATACGGTAACTTTGTTTCTTCCTACTGCACCCAGTACTGCTTACAGACCCCCTGCGGTGTACCCGCTTTGCTATGCCTGGGCACGGACTCTGTAACCAGTCAGCTTGCGCCTCCAGCCTACCATGACTTTCTAGACGTGTTTGGCAAGAAAGGGGCAGAGATCCTCCCTCCTCACCGGTCTTACGACTGCCCTATAGAGCTACTTCCCGGAGCCGAAGTCCCTTTTGGGAGAATTTTCCCCTTGTCCGAAAGCGAGCTGGTAGCGCTAAAGTACTACATCAATGACAGTTTAAGGAAAGGGTTCATCCGCCCTTCTACGTCTCCAGCTGGGGCAGGGATTTTCTTTGTTGAGAAAAAAGATCATTCATTAAGGCCCTGTGTGGATTACCATGAGCTCAACAAGGTTACGGTGAAGGACCGTTATCCACTTCCACTAGTTCCCAAACTTTTTCAGAGACTTGGTTCCGCTACCATATTTACCAAACTGGATCTTCGGGGCGCCTATAATTTGGTGCGCATTTGAGAAGGTGACAAGTGGAAGACTGCCTTCCGCACACAATTTGGGCATTTTTAGTATCTCGTGATGCCCTTCGGACTCTGTAACTCCCCGGCCACTTTCCAGCACTTCATTAATGACGTCCTCAGAGACTTCCTGGACTTATTCGTTATTGTATACCTTGATGATATGCTAATCTTTTCTTCCTCCTTAGATCACCACCTCAGACACGTCAGAAGCGTATTAACTCGCCTTCAACAACATGGATTGTACACCAAACCCGAGAAGTGCGAGTTTGAACGCCAGAGTATCCAGTTCCTGGGCCTGATCATTTCCACCGAGGGCATCAAGATGGATCCCCAGAAGGTCACGGCTATCCTGGACTGGCCTATCCCATGTGACAAGAAAGGCATTCAACGCTTCATAGGCTTTGCAAACTTTTACCGAAAATTTATTCGGGGGTTTTCAGCAATCATTGCCCCATTCCACAACTCACCAAACAGGGTTCCAGATTCCGCTGGTCTCCAGAGGCTCAGACGGCCTTTGAGGATCTGAAGAAGTTTTTCACGTCCGCGCCCGTTTTGAAGCACCTTGACTCGTCCTTTCCTTATGTCTTAGAAGTAGATGCCTCGGAAATAGGGGTTGGAGCTATCTTGTCTCAAAGACAGGGTCCTAAGGCCCTGTTGCACCCAGTCGCATTCTTCTTGCGTAAATTGTCTAGCGCGGAAAAGAATTACGACGTCGGGGATCGTGAACTTTTAGCGATTAAGGCAGCACTAGAAGAATGGAGATACCTTCTCAAGGGAGCTGCACATCCAATCCTAATCTATACAGACCACAAAAATTTAGAATATTTAAGGACAACAAGAAGATTGAGACCCTGTCAGGCCAGGTGGGCACTTTTTTTTCTAGATTTACCGTTCACCTGACATACAGACCCGGATCCAAGAACATAAAGCCGGATGCACTATCATGCATGTTCAGCAAATCTCAAGACGTCTCTCCCCCGGATACGATCCTGTCCTCTGGGAATTTCCTTCTTTTACAAGGGGACTTAATGACTCAGAGCCTCAAAGCCTCTGTGGGAAGTTCTACACCACCTGGGACCACCTTACGGACAGGGGAGGGGCTACTCTGGTATGAGGATAAGATCTTTGTGCCGGAAGATCTGCGAACAGCCACTTTGGGTATGTGCCATGATCACGCGCTGGCAGGGCACTTCGGGGTCAGCAAGACTTCTGAACTTGTGCAGCGAACTTTCTGGTGGCCGGGGGTGGCGAAGGACTGCAGGAAATACGTGAAATCTTGTACCACTTGTATCCGTAATAAGAACAGCAAATCCAGGGCCTGGGGTCTGTTGAAGCCATTACCTGTCCCGAATAGACCGTGGAGAATGAATCTCAATTGATTTAATTGTGGAGCTGCCCCCATCCGAGGGCTACAGTACTATTTTTGTGATCGTTGATCGATTATCCAAGATGGCCCACTTCATTCCCATGAAAGGCACTCCCTCTGCACAAGAGACTGCACAGATTTTTATCAGAGAAGTTATAAGACTCCAAGGGGTTCCAGCAAACATCGTCTCAGACAGAGGGGTCCAGTTTACCTCCAGATTCTGGAGATCCTTGTGTGAATCTTTGGGGATTGAACTGTCATTTTCCTCAGCCTATCACCCGCAAACTAATGGTCAGACAGAAAGGACCAACCAAACACTGGAACAATATTTGCGCTGCTTTTCTTCCTTCTCACAAGACGATTGGGTGTCCCTACTTTCCTTAGCCAAGTTTGCCTACAATAATTCTTCTCACTCAGCCACGAAACAATCTCCTTTCTTCGCAAACTATGGTTTTCATCCTTCCTTCCTGTTTAATAACATTCCGGAATGCCCTGTACCCGCTGTACTCGAAACGTTGGATTTCTTTAACTCCAACAACAAATTGTTACAAGAGACAATGGCCAAGACGCAGGCTTACAATAAACAGATCTTCGACAAGAAGAGAAGAGGGGAGTTGATCCTGAACCCGGGAGACCAAGTCTGGCTAGCCACAACGAACCTGAAATTAGCCTGTCCCTCAAGGAAATTAGGCCCCAGATTCGTGGGACCTTTCCCTGTAAAGAGGCAGATTAATGATGTCGCCTATGAACTGGAATTACCGGAGACCTTCAGGATCCACCCTGTGTTCCATATAGCCTTACTGAAGCCCACCATCCCTAACTCTTTTCCGGATCGGAATACAGAGCCACCCAAACCCGTGGTAATAGACGGCGAAGAGGACTTATCCTGACAAAGTAGCCAGATTGGGCATCCGGAGCTGCCCGTTAGGGGGTGGGCAATGTCAAGGAAGACCAGCCAGTACTCAAGATGGCCGACAGAGAAGTCGACCTGTGACCTCAGCCTCTGCCAGAACACCTTCGGTGCACCTGACCAAGAGGCTATTTAAACTTGGTCTGTGCTTGCATCCAGTGCTGTCCGTTCTACAGCGTTCCCGTGTGTTCCTGCCTGCTTACTTCTGATACCTGTACCTGTTTACCGACCCGGCTTGCCTTAATTCCGCTACCTGCTGTCTGCACCTGACCTGACTTGTTCTGACCTCCGCACCTGCCTGCTCCTTCTACTACCACGCTGCCAGCCCGTTGCCGACCCGGCCTGTGTCCTGACTACGCTTCTGCCTCCGCTTCTGCTCCTGATGTTCCCTCCAGTGTATGACCCGGTCTGCTTAACCTGCCTCTTCCGCCAGCTGAAGAATGCTGCTCGAGCACTGTGCCCCCTGCTGCTGTTCCTTGTTCCAGGAAGATGACCCGTCAGGCACTCGTGCGACTCTGCGCCTCCTGTCTGCTCTATCAGGGGGCCCGAATCAGAGGAGTAAGAGAGGCCGCTCCCTGCATATCAGGCTCTACCGTCAGGTACGTGACAAAGGGTCTGGTATGGATTTTTGGGGGGGACCCCACGCCGTTTTTTTTTTAATTTTGGCTGGGGTTCCCCTTAATATCCATACCAGACCTGAAGGGCCTGGTATGGAATTTAGGGGGACCCCCAATGTCATTTTTTTAAAAAATTTTGGCCGGGGTTCCCCTTAATATCTATACCAGACCTGAAGGGCCTGGTATGGAATTTAGGGGGACCCCCCATGTCATTTTTTTTTTTTGGTTCGGGGTTCCCCTGTGGGGAATTCCCATGCCGTTTTTATCAATGAACTTCTATGTGTATTGTCGGACTGGCAATGCATTAATAGCCGCGAGTAGATTTAAATGACTTTTTTTCCTTTGAAATGTCATTTTATTGTCAGACTGTTCTAAACATGGGAAACATGCGCCCCTTTACAGGCATACTATAGACACCTCCCAGGTACGAAATTTAAAGGGATATTACACTTTTATTGTTTCACTTTAAGCATTATTAAAATCACTGCTCCCGAAAAAACGGACGTTTTTAAAACTTTTTTTTTTGCATTGATCCATGTCCCCTGGGGCAGGACCCAGGTCCCCAAACACTTTTTATGACAATACCATGCATATAAGCCTTTACAATTAGCACTTTTGATTATTCATGTTCGTGTCCCATAGACTTTAACGGTGTTCGCGCGTTCGAACAAATTTTTTGCCTGTTCGCATGTTCTGGTGCGAACAGAACAGGGGGGTGTTTGGCTCATCCCTACTCCCCACGTTAAGGAATTGTTTGTTAAAATTATCAAAGCTTTATTTCACCAAGAACTCTCTTTAAAGAGCAGGTTGAATTGTGTTATAGTTTGCTGGAGTTATATTTGTTTATCTGTCATTTTGCTGGATCTTATGTGGGGATTCTGGGAAGCAGTAGAGAAGGGTTTGACACATAAAGGAGTCGCTCCTTAGCTCTCCTGTAGTCCATTCACATAGACATTATATGCACCTATCTGGTTATAGGAAATGTAGTGTGCACTGTCTAATATTTGAACTATAAAGGTGATAGTTATTTTTGCTACTGATAATACCTTATGTAAGATTACTTTTTTGGAGTTGAGCTTAAAGTGGTTGTTAACCCACTGTAATCTTCTTATCCCCTCTGTATCATAATAACATGTGTCCCTGTGCCTGTGTAATGTAAAAAATCTGCTGATCTGTACCCGTATAAGCTGCACTCAGGGCACTCAGCTGACTTGTCAGCTCCCTTGTTTCTCCAGCTCACAGCTGCAGTGGGCGGGGCCAAGGAGGGGGAGAGAGAAGAGAGAGCGCGCCGAAAATCAGCTGGGCGCTGGGAGACGTGTTTATACAGGTACAGATTGGTGGATTTTTTACATTACACAGGCACAGGGACACATGTTATTATGATACAAAGGGGATAAGAAGATTTATTATCAAATATAAGAACAGCAGGAGCGGGGGGGGGGGCGCAAGTACGAACAGAGAGGGGAGGGTGGAAGGAGGACAGAGGAGACAGACACAGAAGAGCTGCAGATAGCAAGGCTGTGCATGATGGGGACACGCAAACAGACCACGATGTCAGGGCTTAGCAGCTATGATTATTGTGGTCAGTTGGCAGAAAGGATGGTATAGCCAGGCAGGATCAGCCAAGTTTTATTAGGGTATACAAGGGGCCAAATGACACAGCACAAGCACTGTGCTGTATAACATGCTTTAAGGTAACAGGATCTGGATTTTTGGTTCTTTCTTCATTTATCCTATTGAGTAAACTATTATTGATTTAAACCATTCTGGTGTATTTCATCATTATTACATATCATTGTCTAAAAGTAAAAATGTTTGAACCCAGGGTAGATTCTCAGGGTCAGGGTAGCCAGAGGGGTATTGATCTATCTTGCGGCCTTCAAGAGTGCAGCGCTACAGTAGTTTCCTGTTTGAAGAGCACGATTGGAAGTAGTTTACAACAGTCTATTATAACACAGCAGCAATCTAATAACAGTTTCTTGCATATGTCTCTAACATGGGTCTCTTGCACACTACACTGATCTCTTGTAATGTGACTAATAATCTCAATGTCATATAACATCAGAGCTCTCTTGTATCACTAAAAACAAGTGTTGGGTAAACTTGCCTACAGCTCTCTGGGTCAGATAAAAGTGCCTCTAAAGGCAGAAGGTTTTTTTTTATCTTAATGCATTCTCAATCTCTACATTAAGGTAAAATTCTGTATACAGCTTCCCCCCAAGCCCTCCTTTATACTTACCTGATCTCAAATCAGTGCTGCCATGCCCAAGAGCAGAGGCTCTTTTTACGCACTGGACTGAAAGCCAGCAGCAGGAAGCATTGGCTCCTGCTGCCGTCAATCACAGCCAGTGAGGAGAGAACAGGAGGCAGGACCAAGCAGTGCTCTGGGTTGTAAATTTAGCCCGGCTTAGGATCGAGCCAGCATAAATGCCCCCTTAGCAAGCACCTTGCTATGGGGTGCACTTGGAGGGGGGGCAGGATTGCCAGCAGGGGACTCAAGAAAAGGAGGATCGGGGCTGCTCTGTGCAAAACCACTGCACAGAGCAGGTAAGTACAACATGTTTGCTGTTTTAAAAAAAAAAAACGGCTTACAATCTCTTTAAGCTGCTATTTTTTTTTCAATAGGACTACTGTGCCACAGCTGGGAGGTGAGGATTTATGGCATTTTAAAAAAAAAAATATTTATTTATTTTTTTTACTAGTAATAGCGGCGATCGTGATTTTTTTTTCCTGACTGCGACATTATGACGGACACATCGGACACTTTTGACACATTTTTGGGACCATTCACATTTATACAGCGATCATTGCTATAAAATTGCATTGATTACTGTGTAAATGTGACAGGCAGTGAAGGGGTTAACCACTAGGGGGACACAAGGGGTTAAATGTGTTTCCTAGGGAATGCTTCTAACTATAGGGGGCGGGGACGTACAAGGGGAGGAGACCGATCAGTGTTCCGCTGTACTGGGAACACAGATCGCTCTCCTGTCAACTGACAGGACGTGAATCTGTGTGTTTACACACACAGATCCACGGTCCGGCCCGGTTAACGGGCAATCGTGAGTGCCCGGCGGACATCGCGGGCGCCGGGCACACGCACCGGGTCCCGAACAACGCGGCGGGCGCGCGCCCCCTAGACGGCCGGGAACCCGAGGCCGTCATATGAAATCCACCCAGGATGGGAGATCTGTGGACGTCATATGTACATACACGGGTAGGGAAGTGGTTAAGATTAAAGAGACTGCAGATGATACAGTGTAAAATTTGCTAGCAACAGAACCTTTTAATGAGGACAAATTGGTCAAAATGTACTAGAAAAAAGTGTACAAGGATAGATTTTACTATAAGGATTATAAGGCCACAGATAACGCAGAAAATTGTCCAGCAGCGGGACCAAGAGCACATGGTGGGGCTTTACTAGAATTAAATGTAGAACCCTCTAGTTAGGTAGGTGCTAGAGTGAGGATTTTTCTGGAGATTAGTGGCTAGGCCTGTTTGTTTTCATTCTGGGCTGGGAGTGGCCTAGGGCAGGGCTGGGTGACTCACAGGTAGCATCACTGTCGCCTCCCTGTTCTTTCTAGAAGGTGCTAGAAGTAAGGGAAGGGAGGAGAGGTGGTGCTGCCTGGGTATCTTGAGGAGCCTTGACCATTTCCCAACTTGGATTGGCAGGGGGCAGGCCTCCTCAAAAACCTAGGGTCAGCCCAGCTGGGGAGGAGTTGTCGGGTGGAAGAACTGGAGTGGGAGAGTGTGAAGGCTGTCAGGGCCCACGGGGAGCTTCCCAGTCTGAGGGGGGGGATCCTGGGCCGGGGCTCGGGTGCATCCAGGAGGAGTAAAGAGATCCTGGAAGGAGAGGCACAAGTAGAGGACAGCGGAAGAAAACACTTCTAATGCCCCGTACACATGGTCGGATTTTCCGACGGAAAATGTGTGATAGTACCTTGTTGTCGGAAATTCCGACCGTGTGTAGGCTCCATCACACATTTTCCATTGGATTTTCCGACACACAAAGTTTGAGAGCAAGCTATAAAATTTTCCGACAACAAAATCCGTTGTCGGAAATTCCGATCGTGTGTACACAAATCCGACGGACAAAGTGCCACGCATGCTCAGAATAAATAAAGAGATGAAAGCTATTGGCCACTGCCCCGTTTATAGTCCCGATGTACATGTTTTACGTCACTGCATTCAGAATGATCAGATTTTCCGACAACTTTGTGTGACCGTGTGTATGCAAGACAAGTTTGAGCCAACATCCTAGGATTTTGTTGTCGGAATGTCCGAGCAAAGTCCGACCGTGTGTACGGGGCATAAGAGTCTCCAGGGAGGACAACTGGTCGCAGCAAGGAGTGCTGGCGAGTGAGCACAGTCGGGAGGACTGGGGAGGCACGCCTGAGAGAACTGGGAGATTGCAGTTTGAGATGGGTGCAGAACCAGAAGAGAGGGCTGTGGGAAGGGCAGTGGAAAGAGGTCTTTGCAGTCAGGCTGGTTGGCAGGGCCTGATGCAAGCTATCTGGGAGCGGTAGCTGAATAGAGAACAGATAGCACTTGAACTATTTCTACATCACAGGGGTCCAAGGTCCCTGCCTGCAAAAGGCAGTTCATTGAGGTCTGGCTGAAGTAGTGTCAGGCCTAACCATGCGGTGCTAGCTATTCTTTAGGAGTAACAGTCTGCAGCAAGGGAAGTGCTGGTGGAGTAACAGTCTGCAGCAAGTGAAGTGTTAGGGGAGTAAACCTCTGCCGGGTTAGCCCCCCCATATCAAAATTTTTGAAAAAATCTTATGCAGTTTGTTAGATCTTTGTTAGATCAGGTTAGATCAACCACTGTTTGCGTTAGATCTCACACAGAAGAAGCGATATTAACAGTTATTTGCTGGGGGGGCTAACCCGTCATCAGCCCCCCTTATCAAAAAATTGACCAGTTAGCTATTTTGGAAGCAATTTGTTAGATCCGGTATGATCAAGTGTTTTTAACGTTAGATCTCACATAATTAGAGACTTATTAGGTGATTAATGAGGGGGGCTGGCCCCCCCTTTAATAAATTTTCGGGCCAAAAATCATTCAGGCTAATAGATATTCGTTAGATCCGGTAAGATCAAGTGGTTTTAACGTTAGATCACACATCATTTCAGAGATATTCCACATCAAAATGGAGATATTAGGTGGTACATATGGACGGGCTGGCCCCCCCTTATCAAATTTTCGGGCCAAAAATCATTCAGGCTAATAGATATTCGTTAGATCCGGTAAGATCAAGTGGTTTTAACGTTAAATCTCACATCATTTCAGAGATATTCCACATCAAAATAGAGATATTAGGTGGTACATGTGGACGGGCTGGCCCCCCCTTATCAAATTTTCTGGCCAAAAATCATTCAGGCTAATAGATATTCATTAGATCCGGTAAGATCAAGTGTTTTTAACATTAGATCTCACATAATTAGAGACTTATTAAGTGATTAATGAGGGGGGCTGGCCCCCCCTTATAAAATTTTCAGGCCAAAAATCATTCAGGCTAATAGATATTCGTTAGATCCGGTAAGATCAAGTGTTTTTAATGTTAGATCTCACATCATTTCAGAGATATTCCACATCAAAATAGAGATATTAGGTGGTACATATGGACAGGCTGGTCCCCCCTTATCAAATTTTCGGGCCAAGAATCATTCAGGCTAATAGATATTAGTTAGATCCGGAAAGATTAAGTGGTTTTAACTTTAGAGATTGTCAGGTCCCTCACTTACCAGACAGGTGAGTCCGCTTGGGCAGAGGGTAGGCTCCCTTACGTATTCGATTCGGGGCCCCTGATAGAGCAGACAGGAAGCCCGCGAATACGGAGTGGTATGAGGGCCTGGTGTTTGGATCCTGGAGAAAGGTGGTCTTTCTAGCAGCAGGTAGAACTCAGGAATACTGGAACTGATGCTGAGCAGGAGCTTATCGGGTTGGTCACACACAGGCAGAGGTCAGCAACGGGCTGGCAGCAACGGTACAAAGGGAGCAGGCAGAAGCAAGGTCAAACAAGCCGGGGTCAGGTTCAGGCAGCAGTCAAGGAGGTCCAAAGGGCAAGCCGGGTCACAACGGGTCAAACTTCAGAGATACGGAACACAGAGAGGATCACGGAACTAGACACAGAGCTGTTGATCAGGCAGCACCGAACAGGGATAGAGGCAGGCTAAAATAGGCCGATTGGCGCCAAAACGCCGCGCTCATGCACGCGCCGATTCGCCAAGGCGCCCCGCGCCCCCGCACGCGCCCGAGCGCGCCCCCGACACCGGCGTGCACGTCAACACCACCGGGCACGCCCGCGGTAACGCCCATAGGCGAACGCGCGTACGCACGCATGCCCGGACGCCACCCTGCACGCCACGGCCGGCCAGACCAGACACGCCAGTGCCGCCAGGAACACGCGCCCCAGCACGCACAGGAACCCGGGCACCAACGCACCCCGGCGCGCACCGGCACCCAACCAGGTAACCTCTCTGACAGTGCCCCCTCCTCAAGGGCAGACTCCGGATGCCCAGCTGGGCCATTTTTGAGGCATGAGAAGCTTTAAAAGACTGTAAGAGTTCCCTGGTGTGCAAGTTGCTCTATGGCTCCCAAGAATTATCTTCGGGCCCATAGCCCTTCCATTTTACAAGGTATTGAACTTGGTTGTGTCTTCTTCTGCAATCTAAAATTGCCTCTACCTCGAACTCCTCTTCGCCATTAACTAGGATAGGCTTGGGTGGGCCAATACTACGGCCGACAAAGGAGTTGGGGGTGACCGGCTTCAAGAGGAACACATGGAAGACTGGGTGTATCCGCAGGGCGTTAGGAAGGTCAAGTTCATATGCCACATCGTTAATTTTTCTTTTCACCAGAAAAGGACTCAAGTATTTAGGGCCTAGTTTTCTGGACGGACAGGCCAACTTAAGGTTAGTAGTCGATAACCAGACAGAGTTGCCTGGTTCCAGAGCAAGTTCTCCACGTCTCTTCCTGTCAAAAATTCTTTTGTAGTCTTCTTGAGCTTTGGTCATGGTATCCTGCAGTAGTTTGTTATTATTTGAGAAAAAGTCCAAGGTTTCAGATACTGCAGGGACAGGGCACTCGGGAATAGACCCAGGCAAGAAGGATGGATGGAAACCATAGTTAGCATAGAATGGTGACTGATTGGTAGCTGAGTGCAGTGAGTTATTGTAAGAAAACTCCGCGATGGGGAGCAGGGAAGCCCAGTCATCCTGGGAGAATGCAGAAAAACAGCGGAGGTATTGCTCCAAGGTCTGATTCGTCCTCTCGGTTTGTCCATTTGACTGGGGGTGATAGGCCGAAGAAAATGATAATTCAATCTCTAGGGCGCCACAGAGGGCTTTCCAGAATCTGGAGGTAAATTGGACGCCTCTGTCGGAAACTATGTTGGTTGGTACTCCATGCAATCTGATGATTTCTTTAATAAAGATGGTAGCGGTTTCCATGGCCGAAGGGGTGCCCTTCATGGGGAGAAAGTGGGCCATTTTAGACAGCCTGTCTACCACAACAAAGATGGAAGAGAAACCTTCTGATGGGGGGAGTTCAACAATAAAGTCCATTGAAATCATGGCCCACGGTCTCTCTGGGACTGGTAATGGTCTCAACAGACCCCATGCTCTTGCCCGGCTACTCTTGCTTCTGGCACAAGTATTACAGGACTCGACGTATTCTTTGCAGTCTTTAGCAAGGTGAGGCCACCAAAAGGTGCGTTGGACGAGATCAATTGTCTTCCGTGTGCCGAAGTGACCGGCCAATTTGTGATCATGGCACAAGTTTAACACCCGTACTTTTAGCTCCTCAGGGACCACAATTTTGTTTTTGTACCAGAACAGCCCATGTTTGGTACAAGCTTCAGCAGGTGATGACATTCCCATAGAGGACCGTCTGATCTGAGAGATGAGATCCTCCTGTGAGATCAGGAAATTCCCAGAAGGGAGGATGGTGTCTGGAGGCAGGGTCTTCTCTGAGTCAAGGAACATTCGGGAGAGGGCGTCGGATTTGACATTCTTGGATCCGGGTCTGTAGGTAATGTGAAAAATAAATCGGGAAAAAAAAAGTGCCCATCTGGCTTGCCGGGGTTTAAGTCTCTTAGCCGTCCTTAGATATTCTAAGTTTTTATGGTCTGTGTAGACCAAAATGGGGTGAGTTGCACCCTCCAGGAGATAACGCCATTCCTCCAGAGCTGCCTTATTGGCTAGAAGTTCCCGATCTCCCACGTCATAGTTCCTCTCGGAAGAGGAGAGTTTACGTGAAAAGAATCCTACAGGGTACAGGAGTGCTTTAGCACCTTGTCTTTGTGAGAGCACGGCTCCAACCGCGACTTCGGAAGCATCCACTTCTAGGACGAAAGGCAAGGCAGGATTGGGATGTTTGAGGACGGAGGCTGAAGTAAACAGAGCTTTGAGTTTTTCAAAGGCCACTTGCGCCTTAGGGGTCCAGCAGATCCGTATTCCCTGTTTAATGAGTTCCGTAATGGGAGTTATTATTGAAGAGAATCCTTTAATGAATTTTCTATAAAAATTGGCAAAGCCAATAAAGCGCTGTACTCCTTTTTTGTCTACAGGTGCAGGCCAATCCAAGATAGCAGATACCTTTTGCGGGTCCATTTTGATACCGTCAGGAGAGATGACCAAGCCTAGGAACTGGATGGATTGGAGCTCGAACTCGCATTTTTTGAGTTTGGCATAAAGCCCATGTTGTCTAAGTCGGGTAAGTACGTTTCGAACGTGGTTGCGATGGTCAGTCAGGGAAGCAGAGAAAACCAGCATATCGTCTAGATAAACGATGACGTATAGGTCCAAAAAGTCACGAAAGACATCGGTGACGAAGTGCTGGAATGTGGCTGGCGCATTGCACAGGCCAAAGGGCATGACGAGGTACTCGTAGTGCCCGAATCGAGTACGAAAGGCCGTCTTCCATTCGTCCCCCTCTCTTATGCGGATCAAATTGTAGGCTACGCGGAGGTCCAGCTTGGTGAAGACTGTAGCAGATCCTAATCTCTGAAATAGTTTGGGCACTAGAGGTAGCGGATATCTGTTCTTTATAGTAATTTTATTGAGTTCCCGGTAATCGATGCAGGGACGTAAGGAATGAACTTTCTTCTCTACAAAAAAGATGCCTGCACCTGCTGGAGATGTGGAGGGACGAATGAATCCTTTCTTTAGGTTTTCGTCAATATAGGCTTTCAAGGTGCCCAGCTCCTGCTCAGTTAAGGGAAAAATCCTCCCGAAGGGAACTTCAGTTCCGGGTAAAAGTTCTATCGGGCAATCGTAGGGTCTATGTACCGGAAGGGTTTCTGCCCCCTTTTTGCTGAACACATCCAGGAAATCCCGGTAGGGTTCGGGAAGGTTTTGATAAGACTTGGTTTCTGAGTCTAGGCAAAGGCATTGAGAGGATGTCTTGGGGGTCCCCCGTAAACAGTGTTGTTTGCAATATTCAGATGAAAACTGGATCTTGCCTGTGGACCAGTTGATACTGGGATTGTGAGCCTGTAGCCAAGGCATTCCTAAGATTATTGGAAAGAGAGGAGATGAGATGACATCCAGGCGTAAAAGTTCCTGGTGTTCCGGGCCAATGGTGGCCAGTAGAGGAACAGTTTCCTGGGTAACAGGTCCGGAGCTGAGGGTGGAACCGTCCGCTAAGAAAACTGCCAGTCCCTGGGCCTTGGGTTGGATAGGAATATGATGATTTTCAATGAAGGTCCGGTCAATGAATCCGCTACATGCTCCCGAATCAATAATGACCGGTACTGGGATGTTCCTTTCAGGTAGCTGTAATATAATAGAGAGTGTTAGATGGTTACCGGATCTGGGTGAAACAGGTGCACACAAAGAGGAGGACGGCAGGCACTTACGTCTCTTGTTGGGGCATGCCCTTGCAAAGTGTCCAGACTGTCCACAGTACAGGCACAGATTGAGTGTGCGTCTGCGCGTTTTCTCTTCTGGGGTCAAAGAGGGACGGAGCAGTCCTAGCTGCATGGGTTCAGGAGCTTCCTGAGTTGGAACAGACGGGACAGGAGGAGCTTGGTTCGGGGCACTAGGAGCCCTGGGCAACATCCAAGTGAGGCGTGGATGGCCAATGGACCTCTCAGAACGTCTTTCTCTAAGGCGGCGGTCAATCTGGATTCACAGATTTATGAGCTCATCCAGTGTCTGAGGTACCCCTACCCGTGCCAATTCGTCTTTAAGAGGGTCAGACAACCCCAGCCGGTATTGGTGACGCAAGGCCGCGTCGTTCCACTCCGTGTCAGAGCTCCAACGCCTAAACTCCACAGCGTAATCTTCGGCCGCTCTGCAGCCTTGTTGTAGGGAGTGCAAGGCGGCTTCTGCCGTGGCTGTTAGCTGGGGGTCCTCGTATAACTGTGACATTGCACTGAAGAGGTCATTCAAGGAATCCAGAGATCTGGCTTTTTGCTCCAGCAGGTGATGGGCCCAGGTCTGAGGCTCGCTGGTAAAAAGAGATATGACGAACCCCACCTTGGTGGCCTCCAGGGAAAACGTACGGGGTTGTAAAGCAAAATAAAGTTCGTATGCGTTGCGGAACGCCCGGAACTTGCAACGTTCTCCGGAGAACTTTTCAGTTGTAGGCACCCTGGGCTCTGGTGGGAGCATTACTACAGAGGGTGCTGAGGCAGGATTAGCAGGTGCTGCTCCCTGGGGTGATGCTGAGAGGGCCTGGATCTGTCCTTCCAGTCTTGTATAGCCCTCCTGTAAGCTTTTAACTGCTTGGGTGAGGCCCGCTAGGTGCCTGCAAAGTTCATCCATGGGGGAGGCCCCCTGCCCGGACTCAGTCATGGCTGCCTGATACTGTCAGGTCCCTCACTTACCAGACAGGTGAGTCCGCTTGGGCAGAGGGTAGGCTCCCTTACGTATCCGATTCGGGGCCCCTGATAGAGCAGACAGGAAGCCCGCGAATACGGAGTGGTATGAGGGCCTGGTGTTTGGATCCTGGAGAAAGGTGGTCTTTCTAGCAGCAGGTAGAACTCAGGAATACTGGAACTGATGCTGAGCAGGAGCTTATCGGGTTGGTCACACACAGGCAGAGGTTGGCAACGGGCTGGCAGCAACGGTACAAAGGGAGCAGGCAGAAGCAAGGTCAAACAAGCCGGGGTCGGGTTCAGGCAGCAGTCAAGGAGGTCCAAAGGGCAAGCCGGGTCACAACGGGTCAAACTTCAGAGATACGGAACACAGAGAGGATCACAGAACTAGACACAGAGCTGTTGATCAGGCAGCACCGAACAGGGATAGAGGCAGACTTAAATAGGCCGATTGGCGCCAAAACGCCGCGCTCGTGCACGTGCCGATTCGCCAAGACGCCCCGCTCCCCCGCACGCGCCCGAGCGTGCCCCCAACACCAGCGTGCACGCCAACACCACCGGGCACGCCTGCGGTAACGCCCATAGGCGAACGCACGGACGCCACCCTGCACGCCACGGCCGGCTAGACCAGACACGCCAGTGCCCCCAGGAACACGCGCCCCAGCACACACAGGAACCCGGGCACCAACGCGCCCCGGCGCGCACCGGCGCCCAACCAGGTAACCTCTCTGACAGAAATATTAGGTGGTAGTACGTAAGGATGAGATTAGATCTCACATAATTAGAGACTTATTAAGTGATTAATGAGGGGGGCTGACCCCCTCTTTCAAATTTTCTGGCCAAAAAATCACCCGGCTAATTGATATTCATTAGATCCGGTAAGATCAAGTGATTTTAATGTTTGATTATCCATAATTACAGGGATATTATGGATATTTGGTAACGATGCACGTATATCCATACTAGTGTCTATACCGGAGGCGGTGATGAGCATTTTCACATGTACCAGTGAGGAGTGCCATTGAGCATACCGAGGTATGCTGAAATTATGTGGGACATTAATCGACAGGTGTGTCCAAGCCCAGTGAAGCCTGAAGCACAGTGCCAGAAGCCAGAGGGAAACTTCGGAGGGCTCTGGTGAAGGAGTCAACCATGTGCCCATCTACGGTAGCTGGCTCAAAACCAATGACACGAAGAGACAGCAGCGAAAGTCCAAACCCTTGCAGAGGGCCCCCATTGTTGCCTCCAAACAACCCAGTGTCCTGTTTCTTTTGACAAATGCTGCCTGGTGTCGGAGAGTCAATGCACACCAGACTCCCAGATCTTAGCACAGATTTAAGCCCAATCAGAACCTCGCAGAGAGGAGCGCGGATACAAACCACCGAACAGGCCAGGGCCACCACTTCCTCCATGCTCCCTGACAAGCTGGTGGGACCTTCTCCTGTTGTTCCCATACAAGTAAATGGAGTCTACACCAAGGCCCTTCTGGATACTGGAGCTTAAGTGACTCTTCTCTACAGAGACTTCTATGACAGGCACCTCAAGCACCTGCCTTTGCAGAAGTTGGAAGAGCTGCAGATATGGGGCATTGTGACTTAGAACTTCCCCTATGATGGCTATCTACCAGTCAAGCTGACCTTCGATCCCTCCATGCCTGGGAAAGCCAAGACTTTTGAAACTCAGGCAGTGGCAGGGGCCAGTAAGAGTTCTCTCATCATAGAGACCAATACTGATCTTGTCAGAAGGCTGTTGACACCTCTTGTTCTGGAGCCGGGCACTTCAACTACAAGTTTGCACCCCATGCTGAGACAAGCCTACCAGCACCTGGTACAAAAACAGAAGGGAAAGATCTGGCGCTTGGACCAGTGTGAGAAGGTGTTACAGCCTGGTAAAGTGGCCTATTTACGAGCATCTGTCAAGCTAAATTGGAAGCAAGCAGGCTCTTTCATTGTCCTTGAATCAGACGGACAGAGAGAAGACATAGGAGTGGAGATAATTCCCAAGGTGGTTTCAACCAAAGGGTTGCAAAGAAGTCACGGAAAGATCTTGGTTAGTGTCCACAACATAACAGCCTCGCCAGTGAAGATGCCGGCTCAGATGTTGCTCGGACAAATGAATCTGGCCACCCCAGTCCCGCCGTCTGATTTGGTGGGGGGAGCAAAGGATGGGATCTCTGTGGAGGAGCTCTATCTGAAAAATACTCCTTTTGCCTGAATGGAAAGAAAGGGCCAAGACTCAGCTCCTGAGATGGCAGGCTGCATTCTCCAAGAGTGAATTTGATGTGGGGTGTGCAAAAAGTGCCCAATACCGGATCCATCTCTTCGAGTGCATAAGCCGTTCAGGGAAAGAGTTTGATAAATTCCTTTAGGGGACTTGGAGGATCTGCATGAACAACTGGCAGAGTTGAAGAGGGCAGGTATCATCCGAGTCCCAGAGTCTATACGCTTCCCCAATAGTGGTGGTACAGAAGAAGAATGGGTCACTGAGGCTGGGTATTGACTACCGGACGCTGAACTTAAGGACCATTCCCGACCAATATACCACCCCAAGGATAGAAGATGTCTTGCAGAGCCTGTCAGGAGCGAAGTGGTTCAGCATGCTGGATTTGAAGAGTGGGTATTACCAAATCCCCATGCACCCTGAGGATCGGGAGAAGACCATTTTCATTACCCCGCAGGGAATCTTTGGATTTGACCGTATGCATCAAAGCCTGTCTGGTGCCCCAGCAACCTTCCAAAGGCTAATGGAGAAGACCGTGGGTGACATGTAACTGATCGAGGTGTTGGTGTACTTAGACGACATCCTCGTTTTCAGCAAGACCCTGGAAGAGCATGAAGAGTTTCTGCAGAAGGTCCTTAAGAGACTCCATGGTGAGGGGGTTGAAGCTGTCTCTGGAAAAGTGCCAGTTTTATCAACCCTCGGTCAACTACCTTGGTCACATTGTGTCTACTGATGAAGTGGCCACTGACCTCCTGGCCGAGGCCTACCAACGTGACTGAGCTTAGGTCATTTCTGGGATTTCTTCTGCTCTTATTACAGAAGATTTGTCAAGGGATTCGCTAAGACGCTGACCCTAATCTGGCGAAGCCTGTCAGACCAGCTGGAGGGCCAGAAAACCCAGAGAGTCCATTCAGGAACAATTGACTCTGAAGTGTGAAGAGGTTTTAGGCAGCTGAAGTGAAGCCTAACAACCGCTCCAGTCGTGGCCTATGAAGATCCAACCAGGCCATACGAGCTACACTTTGACGCCAGTCGAGGTGGGTTAGGTGGGGTGCTATATTGAGAACATGACTGCCATCTACGGCCTGTTGCCTACGTGAGTCGGAACTTGGCCCCCGCCGAGAAGAACTATCCCATGCACAAACTTGAGTTTCTGGCCTTGAAGTGGGTGGATAAGCTGAGGGATTACCTGTATGGAGTGGAGTTCGTGATCAAGACCGACAACAATGCTCTCACCTACATCCTCACTACCACCAAGTTGGACGCCACGGGTCACAAATGGTTGGCTGCTCTATCAGGGTTTATTTTCAGCCTGAAGTATCGACCAGGGTCAGGAAACAAGACGCTGATGCTTTGTCAAGAAAGCCCCATTGTTCCAGAGACCCTCCAGAAGAATAGGCCCAACTGACACCTGAAGGGTACGAGCCTTATGTCAAGGAGCAGAACATCAACCTGGAGTAGGATCCAGGACCAAAAAGGTTGGAGTGTCAGCCGTTGGTGTCCCCAGTGGCGTAGCGTGGGTTGTCAGCACCCGGGGCAAGGCAAGTAATTTGCGCCCCCCCCCCCAACCTGCGGACTTGTATCACTCCCCGAGTCCCTTCAAATACAATAGTACTGACCTACCTGATTCCTATACTGACCATTACACACTACACTGACCACTATAATATACTGTCCACTACACTAAGAACTACACTGACCACTACACTACACTGACCACTATACTGTCCACTACACTGACCACTACACTATACTGTCCACTACACTAAGAACTACACTGACCACTATACTGTCCACTACACCGACCACTATACTGTCTACTACACTACACTGACCACTATACTGTCCACTACACTGACCACTATACTGTCCACTACACTACACTGACCACTATACTGTCCACTACACTGACCACTATACTGTCCACTACACTACACTGACCACTATACTGTCCACTATACTGACCACTACACTGAGAACTACACTGTCCACTACACTATACTATACTGACCACTATACTACACTGAGAACTACACTACAGTGACTATTAAACTGTCCACTACACTACACTGACCACTATACTACACTGACCACTACACTAACCACTATACTGTCCACTATACTGACCACTACACTATACTGTCCACTATACTGACCACTACACTGAGAACTACACTACACTGACCACTATACTGTCCACTACACTACACTGACCACTATACTACACTGTCTACTACACTACACTGACCACTATACTGACCACTACACTATACAGACCACACTACTACACTGTCCACTACACTACACTGTCCACTGCATTATACTAACCACTACACTATACTGACCACAATACTACACTGTCCACTACACTACACTGACCACTACACTATACTGACTACAATACTACACTGACCACTACACTGTCCACTACACTATACTGACCACTACACTGTCCACTATACTACACTGACCACTACACTATACAGACCACAATACTACACTGAAGACTACACTACACTCTCCACTACACTATACAGACTACAATACTACACTACACTGTCCACTACACTACATTGACCACTACACTGTCCACTACACTATACAGACTACAATACTACACTGTCCACTACATTACACTGTCCACTACACTATACAGACTACAATACTACACTGTCCACTACACTACACTGTCCACTACACTACACTGACCACTACACTACACTGTCCACTACACTATACTGACCACAATACTACACTGTCCACTATACTACACTGACCACTACACTATACTGACCACTACACTATACACTATACTGACCACTACACTTAGAACTACACTACACTGACCACTATACTGTCCACTACACTACACTGACCACTATACTACCCTGTCTACTACACTACACTGACTACAATACTACACTGACCACTACACTACACTGTCCACTACATTATACTGACCACTACACTATACTGACCACAATACTACACTGTCCACTACACTACACTGACTACAATACTACACTGACCACTACACTACACTGCCCACTACACTGTCCACTATACTACACTGACCACTACACTGTACAGACTAAATACTACACTGACCACTACACTACACTGTCCACTACACTATACAGACTACAATACTACACTGTCCACTACACTACACTGTCCACTACACTATACTGACCACAATGCTGCACTGTCCACTACACTACACTGACCACTACACTACACTGACCACAATACTACACTGACCACAATACTACACTGTCCACTACACTATACTGACCACAATACTACACTGACCACTACACTACACTGTCCACTACACTGTACTGACCACTATACTACACTGTCCACTACACTATACTGACCACAATACTACACTGTCCACTACACTGTACTGACCACTATACTACACTGTCCACTACACTGTACTGACCACTATACTACACTGTCCACTACACTACACTGTCCACTACACTGTACTGACCACTATACTACACTGTCCACTACACTGTACTGACCACTACACTACACTGTCCACTACACTGTACTGACCGCTATACTACACTGTCCACTACACTGTACTGACCACTATACTACACTGTCCACTACACTACACTGTCCACTACACTACACTGACCACAATACTACACTGACCACTACACTATACTGACCACAATACTACACTGTCCACTACACTACACTGTCCACTATACTGACCACTACACTACACTGTCCACTACACTATACTGACCACAATACTGTACTGACCACTACACTGTACTGACCACTATACTACACTGTCCACTACACTACACTGTCCACTACACTGTACTGACCACTATACTACACTGTCCACTACACTGTACTGACCACAATACTACACTGTCCACTACACTGTACTGACCACTATACTACACTGTCCACTACACTGTACTGACCACTATACTACACTGTCCACTACACTACACTGTCCACTACACTGTACTGACCACTATACTACACTGTCCACTACACTGTACTGACCACTACACTACACTGTCCACTACACTGTACTGACCGCTATACTACACTGTCCACTACACTGTCCTGACCACTATACTACACTGTCCACTACACTACACTGTCCACTACACTACACTGACCACAATACTACACTGACCACTACACTATACTGACCACAATACTACACTGTCCACTACACTACACTGTCCACTATACTGACCACTACACTACACTGTCCACTACACTATACTGACCACAATACTGTATTGACCACTACACTGTACTGACCACAATACTACACTGACCACTACACTATACTGACCACAATACTACACTGTCCACTACACTACACTGTCCACTATACTGACCACTACACTACACTGTCCACTACACTATACTGACCACAATACTGTACTGACCACTACACTGTACTGACCACTATACTACACTGTCCACTACACTACACTGTCCACTACACTACACTGACCACTACACTATACTGACCACAATACTACACTGACCACTACACTACACTGTCCACTACACTATACTGACCACAATACTACACTGTCCACTACACTATACTGACCACTACACTGTCCACTACACTACACTGCCTAGTCTTCCTATACTGACACTACATATACGGCGCCTGTCTCTTCTCTCCCCCCCTGTGTTTATCTATTTCTCACCTTATTGTCTTGCATCGGTCTGGAGGATAGGAGGAGGAGAAGACAGCTGCCCCGGTACTCACACTCTCCAGTGCTCCTCTCCCCTGCGCTCCGGCCGCCATATTCAGTGTTTCCCGGCGCACTGTGATTGGGCGTATAGGGGTCATGTGCGGAGGCGGGACTTCAGGAGCAACCGTGATCGCGGATAGGCCAGCCCCATGCCACACATGACCCCCATACGCCCAATCACAGGGCGCCAAAAACTAGACATGGCGGCGGAGCGCGGGGGACACAGGAAAATAAATTAGGAGGAGGCAGCCAGTAGTGACACTACTGGCACGAAATTGCGCCCCCCTAAATGTCGCGCCCGGGGCCACGGCACCCCCCGCACCCCCCACGCTACGCCACTGGGTGTCCCCAGATGTTATTGCAATGTCGCCCAAGTCGGGGATGAAGGTCTGCCCAAGCTGTCAAAGACCTGTGGAGGGACCAGTTAGAGGACCCTCCCAGTAGCTTGGCATTCAAGGCCTCGGAGAGCCAATGCCCTGACTTGCTCCTTACTGACTCCCTGAAGGAAACCCATCTGCTGCACCGAGAGTGGGATCGGTTTCAGGTGCACAGAGGGTTGGTCTACTGAAGGGGCCCCTCTGACGATTCTGAAGAAAAATGGCAGCTATTCCTACCTGAAAAACATACGGAGACAGTATTAACTGCCCTACTATCAGAAACCATGAATCAGACCGAGACAGAAGTATAGTTAAATCACACTTCTTTAATAATAATAATAAGGTAAACAGAGTAAGCGTAGTCAAAACAAGCCAGAGTTCAGTAACCGGATCGGGTAGTCAGCCAAGCAAATGTCAGAGAGCCAGAGATAAACATAGTAGTACAGCAAGCAAGATCAGGAGCCAGAAGGAACGTCAGCCTAGCAAGTCTTTAACAGGAACGCAGGAGAAAGACTCTGTGATGTTGACAAAGGTGAAGGCAGAGATCAAGTGAGCTGGACAACTTGCTGGGTAACTGTGGAGAGAAATGGGAGCTGGCAATTAGCCGACAGCTGAGCGGCCAGCTCAGAGAAGGAAGGGCTGAGCCCAGCCCTGACACCTACATGACAACCTTGGCCAGCTAGGGCCCAAGAGGACTTTTCTCCTGGTGAGGGACCGGTTCTACTGGCCCTGCATGCAGGCTGAAGTTGAGGACTATTGCCACTCCTGCATCAGATGTATCCAAAGGAAGACTTTGCCTCACCGAGCTGCCCCAATGGACCATCTTCAGAGCCAAGGACCCATGGAGCTGGTGTGCATTGACATTCTGTGCTTGGAGCCTGATTAGAGCGGGCAGGGAAATATCCTGGTAGTGACTGACCATTTCACTCGGTATGCCCAGGCGTTTTCCACGAGGGACCAGCAAGCATCCATGGTGACCAAGATCTTCGTCAAGAAATTCTTTGTGCACTATGGTCTCTCCCAACGCATCCACTCTGATCAAGCGAGAGATGTCAAGAGTAGTCTCATCAAGAGACTTTCAGACCTGTTGGGCATCAGGAAGTCTAAAACCACCCCGTATCATCCTCAAGGAGATCCCCAACCAGAGAGATTCAACTGAACCCTCCTGGATATACTTGGAACTCTAAGTTCAGAACAAAAGCAGCACTGGAGCAAGCATATAGTGGCTATTGTGCATGCTTATAACAGCACCGCCAATGATGCCACAGGTTACTCTCCCTATAGTTTGATGTTCAGACTGTAGGCCCGGCTGCCAGTAGACTTGGCCTTCGGCACATCCTTCGACCATACCTTAGCAACTTTCCACAGAGGGTATGTGGATCGCCTGCAGAGACGTCTGAAAACCACCTATGATAAGGCTCAAACTGCCTCATATGCCCGAGGACAGAGAAACAAAATAAACTTTGACCTTAGGGTACGAGTGCAGGACCTACAGCCAGATGACAAGGTACTGCTGAGAAACCTGGGTGTCCCTGGAAAGCACAAGTTGGCTAACTGCTGAAAGTCGCAGCCCTATGTCGTTTGCAAGCATCTGCCCAGACACCCAGTATATCAAATCCGGCCAGAGGGAAGCACAAGCCTGCTGAAGACTTAGCATCACAATCATCTGTTGCCTCTGTCAGAAGCAGTTCATGTGCCACCACAGCCAGATTTACAGTCCACACCCACAGCCTCTCAAAGATCCCAGCCAGTGACTAGATCTCACACTGTACCCCTTGCTGAAGATGAAAACAGCGAGGATGAAGAGAAAGATTGTCTGTGGCCATCTCGAATGCCAGGGCCTGCCACCCCCCCCCTTTCTTCTCCCAAGGTGACTGAGGTGACTTTCAGGCCAGAGGCTCTTGAGTTTGTACCTTTTGAAGAGTTGGAAGACCCTCAATCTTCCCTGCTGACAACAGACCCCTAAGACTTTCCATCCTTCATTGAGGAAGCTGAAGCTGATATGCAGGAAGAAGAAGAGACCAGTGTGCCTGTAACCCCAAAACCTAAAGAACAGCGAGAGCGAAGGGTTATTCACCCACCCAAAAGACTAATATATGATACTTTGAGTGAAAGCTCTGAGCAGGTCGTTCTCATTGCAAAAAGGACTCTTGAAGAAACTGACCCTTCCACTGCAGATTTGGTGGTGGACAATCCCAACTCACTGTCAGGGCTGGGCTCAGCCCTTCCTTCTCTGAGCTGGCCACTCAGCTGTCAGATAATTGCCAGCTCCTATCTCTCCACAGTTACTCAGCTGTTGATGATATCCTGCTTGTCAGTCCTGCCTACATAAGCCGTCCAGTCCAGAGGATCTCTGCCTTAGCCTTGGTCAACATCACAGAAATAATCTCCTGCGATCCTGTTCAAGACTTGCTGTTCCACTACATTGATTCCTGACTTCTGGCTTGGCTGACTATCCGTTCCGGTTACTGAACTTTGGCTATGTTTTGACTACGTTTGTTCTTTTTACTTTTATTATTAAACAAGTGTGATTTAACTGTACTTCTGTCTTGGCCTGATTTCTTGGTTTCTGACACTCAGCCCCTGGCACATCTAGCTGGGCCATTCCAGTTAACCCCCCCCCATGCTAATTGTTGGGATGTTCCTCTGCCAGGGTTTTATGCAGATGTAAATTGTATGGTTTCCTGTGCACACTAACCTGTTTTTTTTTTCCGTGTGTATATCAAAAGCATGTAACAGGTCATACACTCTTTACCTCCTTTGGTGGACCAAAGTTTCTTTGGTGGGGGGGTGTCCCGAACCTCCCGCCATTCCTGCCAGTGACTGTCGGACTGAATAGACACTAACACAGGCACTCACTGAGGGAGAGCACACCTGTGAGTCCCTGTGGGGGATTTCTCCCCCTCCCTCTCCTCTTCCTGTGTCCATATTGGCAGGGAGAGGAAGCCAATCAAGCAGCAGCAGAGGACCACGACCCACAATACAGCCCCATTGATTTCGACAGGGGGTGGAACTACCAAGCCCAGCCTGCTGTGCAAGAAGGGGGGGCTAGCTAAAGACTTAAGCTTGTTGGTCTGAGGAGAGATCACCATGAGGCAGGGAGGTGAACGGAGGTGTGAGGAGAGACTACACGCACCCGCTGAAGAACCATGCAAAGAAGGTTCCAGAGACCATCCAGAGACGGTTGAAGATGGATGTACCTTCTGTACCACCTAAAATCTCTATTTTTTATGGAATATCTCTGAAATGATGTGAGATCTAACGTTAAAACCACTTGATCTTACCGGATCTAACGAATATCTATTAGCCTGAATTATTTTTGACCAGAAAATTTGATAAGGGGGGGCCAGCCCGTCCATATGTACCACCTAATATCTCTATTTTGATGTGGAATATCTATGAAATGATGTGTGATCTAACGTTAAAAACACTTGATCTTACTGGATCTAACGAATATCTATTAGCCTGAATGATTTTTGGCCAGAAAATTTGATAAGGGGGGGGCAAACCCGTCCATATGTACCACCACCTAATATCTCTATTTTGATGTGGAATATCTCTGAAATGATGTGAGATCTAACGTTAAAACCACTTGATCTTACCGGATCTAACGGATATCTATTAGCCTGAATGATTTTTGGCCAGAAAATTTGATAAGGGGGGGCCAGCCCGTCCATATGTACCACCTAATATCTCTATTTTGATGTGGAATATCTCTGAAATGATGTGAGATCTAACGTTAAAAACATTTGATCTTACCGGATCTAACGAATATCTATTAGCCTGAATGATTTTTGGCCCGAAAATTTGATAAGGGGGGGCCAGCCCGTCCATATGTACCACCTAATATCTCTATTTTGATGTGGAATATCTCTGAAATGATGTGTGATCTAACGTTAAAAACACTTGATCTTACCAGATCTAACGAATATCTATTAGCCTGAATGATTTTTTGCCCAAAAATTTGATAAGGGGGGGCCAGCCCCCCTCATTAATCACTTAATAAGTCTCTAATTATGTGAGATCTAACGTTAAAAACACTTGATCTTACCGGATCTAACGAATATCTATTAGCCTGAATGATTTTTGGCCCGAAAATTTGATAAGGGGGGGCAGCCCGTCCATATGTACCACCTAATATCTCTATTTTGATGTGGAATATCTATGAAATGATGTGTGATCTAACGTTAAAAACACTTGATCTTACCGGATCTAACGAATATCTATTAGCCTGAATGATTTTTGGCTAGAAAATTTGATAAGGGGGGGGCAAACCCGTCCATATGTACCACCACCTAATATCTCTATTTTGATGTGGAATATCTCTGAAATGATGTGAGATCTAACGTTAAAAACACTTGATCTTACCGGATCTAACGAATATCTATTAGCCTGAATGATTTTTGGACCGAAAATTTGATAAGGGGGGCCAGCCCTCCCTCATTAATCACCTAATAAGTCTCTAATTATGTGAGATCTAACGTTAAAAACACTTGATCATACCGGATCTAACAAATTGCTTCCAAAATAGCTAACTGTTTGGTCAATTTTTTGATAAGGGGGGGCTGATGACGGGTTAGCCCCCCCAGCAAATAACTGTTAATATCGCTTCTTCTGTGTGAGATCTAACGCAAACAACGGTTGATCTAACCTGATCTAACAAAGATCTAACAAACTGCATAATATTTTTTCAAAAATTTTGATATGGGGGGGGCTAACCCGGCAGAGGTGGGGAGTAATGGTGTGCAGCAAGTGAAGTGCTGGGGGAGTGAAGGATAAGAGGTCATAAGGAAGAGCTTGTGCTGGAGAGAAGACTGGAGTGTATACAGGGACGTCTTTAATATTGATTGGACCCTGGACAAACATTTTCTTGCCCCCCCCCCATGCAATTTCGATCTCTACCTGCTCTGAGACATACAAAAAAATAGCAGTTTACTGAATCAGGTCACTCCTGGGATCAGTGGAAATGTTGGGGGAGCAGGGGGGGTTATCAGTGGCTATGTTGGGGGGTTGATGGGATCAGTGGCAGTGGTGGGGGATGGGATTAGTTAGGAGGCAGTACACTGTGTCAAATTCTGAATCATGTAGAGCAAAGCTGGGAATCTTTGGCAAGTATATAGTGGTGGATTCTACACTGACCACCAATGTAATGGGGAATTTACATTTACCACCAATGTGAGGTGGGATTTACGCTGACCACCAATGTGAGGTGGGATCTGTACTGACCACCAATGTGAGGAGGGATTTGTACTGACCACCATGTAACGTGGGATTTTACGTCACCCATCAATCTAAAGAGGGATTTCTACACTGACAAGGGGGAATATACAATGAACTCCATGTAAGGGGGAATTTACACTTACAACCATTGTCGGGGAGATTTGTACTGACCACCAATGTAGGGGGGATTTACACTGACCACCAATGTAAAGGGGGATTTACACTGACCACCAATGTAAGGGCAATTCTGTGTTTACCACCAATGTAAAGGGAAATGTACACTGATCATCAATGTGATGAAGAATTTACACTGACAACCAATGTAATGGGGGATTTTACATCAACAACCAATAAAGGGGGAATTCTACACTGGCCACCAATTAAAAGGGACATTTACACTCACCACCAATTTAAAGGGGGCTTCTACATGGACCACCGATGTAAGGGAGGATTCTAAACTGACCACAAATGCAAGTTTGGATTTTTTTACTGATTACTAATAAAAAGAGTAATTTCTACATTGGCCACCAATGTAATGGGAATTTACATTAACCACTAATGTAATAGGAGCATTCACAGTAACCACCAATGTAGGGAACAGTGTTAATTTCATCAACTAAAACCGACTAAAACATTTACGGCGACTGACTTAAAGGGGTTGTAAAGGTAATTTTATTTATTTTTAAAAATAACTAACATGTCATACTTACCTTCACTGTGCAGCTCGTTCTGCACAGAGTGGCCCCGAACCTGCTCTTCTGGGGTCCCTCGGCGGCTGTTTCAGCTCCTCCCCTCAAGAACTATCCACCTTAATGCGAGCTCCCTCGCATGGTGGTTAGTTCTTGAGGGCGCGCTCCCGTGATACAGCCGGCGGCTATAGCCGCTCACTGTATCACTCGGCCCCGCCCCCCGGCGCGCCGCGTCATCGGATGTGATTGACAGCAGCGCGAGCCAATGGCTGCGCTGCTTTCAATCCATCCACTGCAGCCAGTCAGCGACCAGGCTGAGCTGCAATAGAGATGACGGGAACGAGCAGCAGAGATTCGAGGTGTCAGGTAAGTAAAACGGGGGGGCTGGGGGCGGCGGTATTGTCAAAAGTTTTTTCACCTTAATGCATATAATGCATTAAGGTGAAAAAATTTTTACCTTTACAACCCCTTTAATACCATTATAGTCAACTAAAATACAACTAAAACAATTGAGATGACAAAAAACTACTAAAACTAAAAAGTCATTTTAGTCAAAAGACTAAAATGGGACTAAAACTAAAATGTCATTTTAGTCAAAAGACTAAAATGGGACTAAAACTAAATGCCATTTTAGTCAAAAGACTAATGCCTCGTACACACGGTCGGACTTTGTTCGGACATTCCGACAACAAAATCCTAGGATTTTTTCCGACGGATGTTGGCTCAAACTTGTCTTGCATACACACGGTCACACAAAGTTGTCGGAAAATCCGATCGTTCTAAACGCGGTTACGTAAAACACGTACGTCGGGACTATAAACGGGGCAGTGGCCAATAGCTTTCATCTCTTTATTTATTCTGAGTAGGGATGAGCTTCGTGTTCGAGTCGAACCCATGTTCGACTCGAACATCGGCTGTTCGCCCGTTCGCCGAATTGCGAACGATATGGGCCGTTCGCGCTAAATTCGTGTGGCGCGTCACGGCCCATAATTCACTGCGGCATCGCAGTGCATTGCTGGCTGATGATTGGCCAAGCATGCACTATGACCCGCATGCTTGGCCAATCACAGCGCCGTCAGTAGAGAGAGCTGTAATTGGCCAAAGCCAGGGTGGCTTTGGCCAATTATGGCTCAGGGGATTTAGTACACACCCCACACTATATAAGGCCGCCTGCACGGCGGCCCTGTGTAGTGTGTGTTCCGGTGTGCTGAGAGATAGAGAGAGAGAGAGACAGTGTCATTTGATTTGAGTTAGATAGATTAGGCAGAACAGTCAGTCAGTTAGCTGCACTTACAGTGTATTGTGTATATATATGCATCCCAGGTGTTGCATATATATATATACACTGTATTCAGTTTAGCTAGATCCGTTCCTGTTATCTTCTATCTAGACTATTTACATTTAGTGCAGTGCGTCCTGCTCACAGTGTTCAGCTAGATCCGTTCCTGCTATTTACATTTAGTGCAGTGCGTCCTGCTCACAGTGTCCAGCTAGATCCGTTCCTGTTATCTACTAGACTATTTACATTTAGTGCAGTGCGTCCTGCTCACAGTGTTCAGCTAAATCCGTTCCTGCAATTTACATTTAGTGCAGTGCGTCCTGCTCACAGTGTTCAGCTAGATCCGTTCCTGCTATTTACATTTAGTGCAGTGCGTCCTGCTCACAGTGTTCAGCTAGATCCGTTCCTGCTATTTACATTTAGTGCAGTGCGTCCTGCTCACAGTGTTCAGCTAGATCCGTTCCTGTTATTTACATTTAGTGCAGTGCGTCCTGCTCACAGTGTTCAGCTAGATCCGTTCCTGCTATTTACATTTAGTGCAGTGCGTCCTGCTCACAGTGTTCAGCTAGATCCGTTCCTGCTATTTACATTTAGTGCAGTGCGTCCTGCTCACAGTGTTCAGCTAGATCCGTTCCTGCTATTTACATTTAGTGCAGTGCGTCCTGCTCACAGTGTTCAGCTAGATCCGTTCCTGCTATTTACATTTAGTGCAGTGCGTCCTGCTCACAGTGTTCAGCTAGATCCGTTCCTGTTATCTTCTAGACTATTTACATTTAGTGCAGTGCGTCCTGCTCACAGTGTTCAGCTAGATCCGTTCCTGTTATCTTCCTACTGACAGGCAGGCTTGTCTGGTTACAGTATATAAAGCTACCTGAAGAAAATTACTGGTGTTCTATTTGATCCTATTAGTACCACGGTCAGGCAGCTAGACTATTTACATTTAGTACAGTGCGTCCTGCTCACAGTGTTCAGCTAGATCCGTTCCTGTTATCTTCCTACTGACAGGCAGGCTTGTCTGGTTACAGTATATAAAGCTACCTGAAGAAAATTACAGGTGTTCTATTTGATCCTATTAGTACCACGGTCAGGCAGCTAGACTATTTACATTTAGTACAGTGCGTCCTGCTCACAGTGTACAGCTAGATCCGTTCCTGTTATCTTCCTACTGACAGGCAGGCTTGTCTGGTTACAGTATATAAAGCTACCTGAAGAAAATTACAGGTGTTCTATTTGATCCTATTAGTACCACGGTCAGGCAGCTAGACTATTTACATTTAGTACAGTGCGTCCTGCTCACAGTGTTCAGCTAGATCCGTTCCTGTTATCTTCCTACTGACAGGCAGGCTTGTCTGGTTACAGTATATAAAGCTACCTGAAGAAAATTACAGGTGTTCTATCCCAGCTTAGTGCAGCTACAGGCCATTAGTATGTCTGGAAGGCCAAGAAGGAGAGGCAGACAGTCACAAGCCAATAAGAGAGGGCAAGCAGGCTCTGTGTCTAGTGCTGGTCGTGGAGACGGTGCATCCTCATCAGCACGTGGCCATGGGACACGCTTGGCCTTTTTTTTGGCAGCTGGCCGTGTTGAGCCGCAACATGCGGAAGACTTGGTCGAGTGGATGACCAAGCCGTCCTCATCCTCCTCATCCTCTCTCACCCATGCCCAGGGTGCTTTGTCTGGCAAAGCAGCGGCCTCTTCCCTCAGCTCAATGTCATCAGTGACTCCTTCCCTAGCTCCACCATGTCCTCATGAGGATTCCCTCGAACTGTTTGACCACAGTGTTGGGTACATGCTCCAGGAGGATGCCCAGCGTTTGGAAGGCTCTGATGACGATACTGAGCTCGATGAAGGCAGTAACATGAGCACGGACAGAGGGGGTGCCCAAGAAGGACAGCAATCTGGCAGTCATGCTCCCCTTGCTGCAGCATACTGCCAGGTTTGCTCCAGTGATGAGGAGGGAGGGGATGATGAGGTCACTGACTCAACGTGGGTGCCTGATAGGAGAGAGGAGGAGGAGGAGGAGGAGGAGGAGGAGGAGGAGGCGGCGGCACATCACCAACGAGGCAGGATGCCCTCCAGGGGCCAGCCTAAGGGCAGCACATTGACTGCATCACACCCCAAAGCTCCACATGTGCAGGGCGCTGCAGTCTCTGCGCGTTATTCAAAAAGTTCTTTGGTGTGGGCCTTTTTTGAGACGAGTGCATCAGATCGCACCGCTGCTATTTGCAACATATGTCTCAAGCGTATCTCGCGTGGCCAAAACATCTCCCGCTTGGGTACCACATGCTTGACCAGACATATGTTGACCTGCCATGCAGTTCGTTGGCAAGCGTATCTAAAAGACCCACACCAAAGAACAAAGAGGATCTCTCCTTGCTCCTCATCAGCTGAGATTTCCAACCCCACTAGACCTTCAGTCCTCTCTGAGACCTGCAGTGAGAGGAATGAAGGTGTAGAATTAGGTGTGTCACAGCCAAGTACTTGTGGGCAATCTGCTTTTGGTACACCGACGTCAGATTGTACCAGGCAAATTTCCCTGCCCCAGCTGCTGCACCGCCGAAAGAAGTTTGCTCCCAGCCATCCACATGCCCAGCGGTTGAATGCTAGCTTGGCAAAATTGCTAGCACTTCAACTGCTGCCTTTTCAGTTGGTAGACTCTGCCCCCTTCCGTGAGTTTGTGGAATGTGCGGTTCCTCAGTGGCAGGTACCCAAACGCCACTTTTTCTCACGGAAGGCGATTCCGGCTCTCTACCGGCATGTGGAAGGCAATGTCCATGCCTCGCTGGACAGGGCGGTCAGCGGTAAGGTGCATATTACCGCTGACCATTTGGTCCAGCAGGCATGGACAGGGACGTTACCTAAGTTTCACGGCGCATTGGGTGACTCTGCTGGCAGCTGGGAAGGATGCAGGACAAGGTGCAGTAGTGTTGGAGGTTGTTCCGCCACCACGCCTCCAAAATGCTGATTGTGACACACCTCTCTCCTCCACCCCCTCCTCTTCTTCTTCCTCCATGGCCTCTTCCTCGGAACCAGCGGTGCTCCGTAGGCGTTCAAGGGGCTACGCAAGTACGCAGGCCAAAAGATGCCATGCGGTGCTTGAGCTGGTGTGCTTGGGGGACAGGAGCCACACTGGGGCAGAGGTTCTGTCAGCTCTGCAGGGGCAGGTTCAGAGGTGGTTGACGCCACGCCAACTTAAGGCAGGAATGGTGGTTTGCGACAATGGCACCAACCTCCTCTCTGCCCTCCGACAGGGACAAATGACCCATGTGCCCTGTTTGGCTCACATCCTTAACTTGGTGGTGCAGCGGTTCTTGGGCAGGTACCCGGGCTTACAGGATGTCCTGAGGCAGGCCAGGAAAGTCTGTGTGCATTTCCGCCGGTCATATAATGCCAGTGCTCGGCTGACGGACCTCCAAAAGGAGTTTAACCTGCCCAAGAACCGCTTAATCTGTGACATGCCCACCAGGTGGAACTCAACGTTAGCCATGCTGCAGCGGCTGCACACGCAGCAGAGGGCCATCAATGAGTACCTGTGCGACTATGGCACCAGTCAGGGGAGCTTGGTTTTTTTTCCCCACGCCAGTGGGCCATGATCAGGGATGCATGCACTGTCCTGTCACCATTCGAGGAGGCCACGAGGATGGTGACAGTGCATGCATCAGTGACACTGTCCCCCTTGTCCACCTGTTGGAGCACACGCTGCGTGGAATAATGGACAGGGCACTTGAGGCAGAACAGAGGCAGGAAGAGGAGGACTTCCTTAGCTCTCAAGGCCCCCTTTATCCAGTCAGTGTTCCTGCGTGCCCGCCGATCACACAGGAAGAGGACGAGGAGGAAGAGGAGGAGGAGGAAGATTGTGTCAGTATGGAGGTGGAGCCTGGCACTCAGCATCAGCAGCAGTCTTTAAGGGATCAGTCCCAAGAAACACATGGCCTTGTACGTGGCTGGGAGGAGGTGGCTGCAGACCATGTCGTTCTTAGTGACCCAGAGGACTCCGGACCGAATGCCTCAGCAAACCTACGCTGCATGGCCTCCCTGATCCTGCAAAGCCTGCGTAAGGATCCTCGTATTCGTGGTATCAAGGAGAAGGACCAATACTGACTGGCAACCCTCCTTGATCCACGTTACAAGGGTAAGGTTGCGGACCTTATCTTGCCATCGCAGAGGGAGCAGAGGATGAAACATCTTCGGGAGGCCTTGCAGAAAGGTCTGTGCAACGCGTTCCCAGAGACTGGGAGGTTACAAACTCCTGTTTCTGGACAACGTGTTGCTGAGGCTTCGGTCAGTCAAAGAAGGAGCGGTGGAGAAGGTGGCCGTCTGACCGATGCGTTCAGACAATTTTTTGGTCCGCAGCCCCAAGGTATGATCGGTTCCAGCAACCATCGCCAGCGTCTGTTTTACATGGTGCAGGAATACCTAGGGGCAAGATCAGACTTGGACACCTTTCCCACCGAAAATCCTCTGGGTTACTGGGTCTTGAGGATGGATCACTGGCCAGAGCTTGCACAGTATGCAATTGAGCTACTGGCCTGTCCTGCATCCAGCGTTCTTTCGGAACGCACATTCAGTGCTGCTGGAGGCGTGGTAACGATCACAGGGTGCGTCTGTCCACCGACTCGGTCGATCGGCTGACCTTCATAAAAATGAATGAGTCTTGGATCACCACCAGCTACCAAGCACCTGATGCTGATGTAACCGAATAATTTTTTTTGAAATCTCAGATCCCTTCAAAGACTGCCTATGCTGATGCTGAGTGACTATCCCTGAGTAATTATCCTCTTCCTCCTCAATCATCACGCTGATAGCTTGTAAGAACATTTTTGGTTCTGGGCGCCACCACCAGTGCCTAAGGCACAATTTTTCAGTCCCTGTTTAACAGGGGCGTGTAATTACAATTTTTGATGTAATACTTTGCAGCAGGGCTCGTTCCTGCATTCCAACTAGAGTGTCTGTGAGGGGTTGCAGTGTTGTGGCACCAGCACCAGTGCCTAAGGCCCAATTTTTCTGCCCCTGTCTAACAGGGGCGTGTAATTACAATTTTTGATGCAATACTTTGCAGCAGGGCTCGTTCCTGCGTTCCAACTAGAGTGTCTGTGAGGGGTTGCAGTGTTGTGGCACCAGCACCAGTGCCTAAGGCCCAATTTTTCTGCCCCTGTCTAACAGGGGCGTGTAATTACAATTTTTGATGCAATACTTTGCAGCAGGGCTCGTTCCTGCGTTCCAACTAGAGTGTCTGTGAGGGGTTGCAGTGTTGTGGCACCAGCACCAGTGCCTAAGGCCCAATTTTTCTGCCCCTGTCTAACAGGGGCATGTAATTACAATTTTTGAAGCAATATTTTGCAGCAGGGCTCGTTCCTGCGTTCCAACTAGAGTGTCTGTGAGGGGTTGCAGTGTTGTTGCACCAGCACCAGTGCCTAAGGCCTAATTTTTCAGCTCCTGTTCAACAGGGGCATGTAATTACAATTCTTGATCTAATATTTCACAGCAGGGCCCTGTGAGGGCTTACAGTGTTGTGGCCACAGCAACACCTAAGGCCCAAATTTCTGCTGAGTATATAGGGCAGGACCCTACTTTCAAACATCTAACTTACAAACGACTCCTACTTGCAAACGGAAGGAGACAACAGGAAGTGAGATGAAATCTACCCCTAGGAAGGGAAATTCTCTCCTGTAAGAGTTAATATGGGAAAACAATTTCTCCTTTCCACTGATGCTTTCCAATCCTTGTTCCACAAAAAAACCCAAATTTTCAAAAAACATTTTTCATTGGGACAAAAAAGTGAGGTGAAATCTTCTGAAGAGGAGGAAAGACAGCAAAACAAATGTCACAGGGGTGATAACCCTTCCCTATGTTTTCCAAAAAGCTTAGAAAAGATTTTTTGGCTGGAGCTAAACACGTTAAAAATGTTCAAAATTACAAACAGATTCTACTTAACAACAAACCTACAGTCCCTGTCTTGTTTGCACCGCCTGTATACTGCTGTTCAGAGTATATAGGGCCTGGTGGCCCCACACCTTTCCTTATTTTAATTTGGGTGCGGGGTTCCCCTTAATATCCATACAAGACCCAAAGGGCCTGGTAATGGACTGGGGGGTACCCATGCCGTTTGTCTCACTGATTTTCATCCATATTGCCATGACCCGACATGACATTAAACCCGCAAGCAGTTTTAAATGAGATTTTTTCCTTTAAAAATGACATTTGGTGCAGGGACTGTTCTAAACATGGGAAACACGCGTCACTTTACAGGCATACTATAGACACCCCCCAGGTACGATATTTAAAGGAATATTTCACTTTTTTTTTTTTTACTTTAAGCATCATTAAAATCACTGCTCCCGAAAAAACGGCCGTTTTTAAAAGTTTTTTTTGCATTGATACATGTCCCCTGGGGTAGGACCCAGGTCCCCAAACCCTTTTTAGGACAATACCATGCAAATTAGCCTTTAAAATGAGCACTTTTGATTTCGAACGTTCGAGTCCCATAGACGTCAATGGGGTTCTAACGTTCGTGCGAACTTTCGGTCCGTTCGCGGGTTCTGGTGCGAACCGAACCGGGGGGTGTTCGGCTCATCCCTAATTCTGAGCATGCGTGGCACTTTGTCCTTCGGATTTGTGTACACACGATCGGAATTTCCAACATGGGATTTTGTTGTCGGAAAATTTTATCTCCTGCTCTCCAACTTTGTGTGTCGGAAAATCCGATGGAAAATGTCCGATGGAGCCCACACACGATCGGAATTTCCGACAACACGCTCTGATCGGACATTTTCCATCGGAAAATCCGACCGTGTGTACGGGGCATAAGACTAAAACTAAATTGAAATTTAACGTCAAAATTAACACTGGTCTGTAGTGCATGTTCATACCTCAATGCCATAAATAATAACATATTAGATTTTTCACTCCAGCAGCAGATAATTAGTTCGGAAATCGTAGAGAAATTTTTAACCACTTGCCAAACAGCCGTTGCAGTTGTACTGTGGCAGAATGGCACGGCTGGGCGAAACGACGTTATGTAGCGTCGCTTTGCCCTGTGGTCACTAGGGGCGTGCGTGCCCGCTGCTCGCTCCCGGAGCCGATGCGAGTGCCCGGCGGTCATGATCACCACTGGGCTCCCGCGAACGCCGCTGACACACGGAGAACCGGGATCGGTGTGTGTAAACACACAGTTTCCGGTTCTCTGAGGGGAGAAGAGACTGATCATCTGTTCATACAGAGTATGAACAGCGATCTGTCATCTCCCCTACACAGCCCCCTCCCACATTCAGTTTGAACACACAATAGGGAACACAAATAACCCCTTGATTGCCCCCTAGTGTTAACCCCTTCCCTGCCAGTGACATTTTTACAGTAATCAATGCATTTTTATAGCACTGATCGCTGTATAAATGACAATGGTCCCAAAAAAGGGTTCAAAATTGTCCGATGTGTCCTCCATAATGTCGCAGTCCCGATAAAAAAAAAAATCGCATTACTAGTAAAAAAAAAATTAATAATAAAAATGCCATAAAACTATTCCCTATTTTGTAGACGCTATAACTTTTGCGCAAACCAATCCATATACGCTTATTGCAATTTTTTTTACCAAAAATATGTAGAAGAATACATATCGGCCTAAATTGAGGAAAAAAATGTTTTTGTTTTTTTTTATATGAGGTGTGAGGGGGAGCCTCGGCCCTACTGTCTACTGTCCCGGAAGTCAGAGGCGACATCTGTGCCAATATTTAAGAAGCTGTTCTGAGTATCTCTGAGGAGAAGCTGCTCGGAGGATTTGAGAAAAGACCAAAGAGACAGTGGTGATACCATTCAGGAGATTTAAAGACTACGATATCAGAGGCATGATTAGACCCAACAGGCTCTTCCCCTAAGGTGAGCGGGGAATTCACCAGGAGGTGGCGGTGGTGTTTTTTGATATAACTGATTTTTAGATATAACCTGTTGGAGTAAGTTGTTTAACCACTTTTGTAATTTTTTGTAAATATGGCACTGCGTCGCTTTAACTAACAATTCTTATTGTAAAGGTTAGATCATCCGGAGGACATCGAGTCCGTCGGACCCGCTGATTGACCCCCCACTGGCCAATGAGCCCGACGTACAACTACGGCAATTTGCGCAGCCGAGCCAACCTACTGCAGTATAAGTGCGGTGGCTCGTCGGCAAGCATGTTAAGGAAGAATCATACTTTTTTCTACTTTATGGGACTTTTATTCACTTGAATTTGGATTTGGATTTTTTTGGAACTACTATTGTGTGTATATTATTGTTTTACTGTAATTTGTGTTCATGTTGCCAAATTTAGACTATTGGGACACTCTCACTTATTCCTTTACACCATTCCTTTGTTTACATTTAATATTGAATTTAGTGTGAGTTCACTGTTTTAATGGTGCAACTGTTCTTATTTCACATTATCTAAATATTTAACATAATACTAATACTAGAATTAAGATTCTGCACAGGATACAGCAGTGTAAAACTGGTCAGCAGCAGGACAGTTTTAACCAGGGATACAAGACCTAACTGGTGTATGCCTAACTTTAATTATATCTATGGAGATAGGGGTTGTGGAGAATGTGAGTTATATAATAGCAGGTAGTTTAGGAGCAAACTGTTCTTACTCCCTTTTTTTCTGTACTCTCTACTTATCATTATTGATTGTAGAGGCTACCCCTACTTTTTTACGTTCTTTAGTGGTATGCTGTGAATAAAAGCTTCAAAAAAAGATGGTCAGTAATAAGTGAATGCTAAGCTTTGAGTACCCCAAACTTAAAAAAGGAGGCCCTAACATCATAAATTACATATCCACCTATCCCCAGCCTGACCTAAAAGAAACAAAAACCCCCAAATACCATTCATGAAACAAAAGCTCGCTTTATTTAAGTGGAAGTCTTGCTACCAAAAAAAAGTTTAACCTAAAGTAAAGTCCCTATCAACACAAACTAAAAAACAATATACTCCCAAAATAAATGAAAAACCCGCAAATTCCAGCCCACTGAAAAAAGCCTTTTTTTTAAGGGAAGGTTTGCAACAAAAAAAATTGTTATAGCCCAAACAGCAGCTAAAAGTAACTGCTGACCTCAGATCAACTAAAAAATAAAATCCAAGACAAAAAGACATCTATCATAAGAAAAAAACAACAAAGGGTTGATTGCTCTAAAAGCTACCAATCAAGAATAAAGTACAGTTTCCTAAATTAGATTAATTTCTAGCTATGCATTATGTCAGCTTTCCCCAGCCTAATGCTGGACACCCTGTGTAATCTGCAGGACAGAGGTGCAGTTTGCCAGCTCAGGTTCTGCATTGCATTCATTATAAACTGTAGGTTTGCCAGCTCAGATCCTGCATTGAATTTAAAGCAGTAGTAAACCGCGCTTCTTTTTTTTTTTTTTTTAAACCCTGCAAGAAAATTGCATAATGTACTAGTATGCATTGAATACTAGCACATCATTATGACATACTTCAGAACGAAGCCCTCCAGCCATGCGCTGGCAGGGTTTCCATCTTCACCCAGTCTTCTTTCCGGGTTCACGTCCTCCGGCCGTCTGATTGGCCGCGCCGTGATGACGTCACTCCCACGCATGCACACAGAAGTCACCGACCGCGGCATAGAGCTCTGAAGGGGTGGTATGGGTATGCCATCCCTTTAGAGTGCATGTGCTGGTGACATCACCGTGCAGGTTTAGAAGATATTCACTGTTCCTACAGCTAAGCTTTAGTATAGGCTTGTTATAGATGTAGGTACAAGTGTTAAAAAAAGACTTTACTACCTTTTTAACAAGTAACACACAGTCCAGAAAGGGTCTTTTGTTATTCCGTTCCTCTTCCCATGTAAACTTAGAGTATTTGTCCACTGAGTTTATGTCTTCACTAAAAGCTTGTATTTCTGATGTTCTAATATTGACTCACATATCATCCACAACCTGAACTCTCTTCTCCACCTCCTTAATGTACAGGTTAGATACAGTGGGGGGGACAGGTGATCCCATAGCACAGCCATGTTTCTGTTTGTAGAAGCTCTCCATGTACTTAAAATAGCTGGTGTTAAGACAAAGGTGTAGTAAGTAACATACTTGGTCTAGCTTGAGTTCTGTTCGACTGTCAGTCTTTACTGAGACTAAGAAAACATCTGAAGCAGGAGAAATACTCTTAACAATTTCTTGGGATCACCTTTGTCACCCATTGTAGTTAACCTGCACATGCAGGAGGAGAAGAAAACCTTGAATTCTTTCAGGGGTAAAATGAATCCCATGACAAAGCCTGCACGATGTATCTGATAGAGATAAGTGTGTAAAAGTGAGGGTTTGGAACTGACATAGAGGCGTCCTGGTGATGCTGTGGGTGGTGATGTGGGTGGTGAAATGCGTGGAGGTGAGGACACAGTACGTCTGACATCACATCCAGTTCACGAGGCTCGAGCGGTGGAACTCACATCTTGTGTTTTTGGTTTACTCCTATTTATGAGGATACGTGGAGGAAGACAGCTGGAAATTGGTCTCATTACTACTCACCCTCTAGACGCCCAAAAACAACGTTACTAGACCCACTTAATCTTGGGTCTAGGGATCTGGTGAGTCATAACCACATAGGGGGACAGGGTGTGTACACTAGGCAATCACATCCACATGGAGTGTGAAGAGCACTTTTGGAATTAGTTTTATATATGGACTTTGCAGGAATTTGGTATTTCCTTCAGTTCAATGAACAGGCACACTTTTGCTAGGATTCTATTGAAGCCTGTTATTAAAATGCTTCTTTTATGCATACAGTGCCTTGCAAAAGTATTCACCCCCGTTGGCTTTTTACCTGTTTTGTTACATTACAGCCTCTAGTTCAATGTTTTTTTAATCTGAATTATATGTGATGGATCAGAAGACAATAGTCTAAGTTGGTGAAGTAAAATTAGAAAAATATATACATACAGGGGGTCCCCGGGTTACGAACAGGATAGGGACTGTAGGTTTATTCTTAAGTCGAATTTGTTTGAAAGTCGGAACAGTACCTTTTTTAAGTGCAAATCTAGTCTCAGAGACAGGATGTAAACCCAAATCAACAGAGAAAGGCAACCAGATGGCAGGGGCGGCATGGTTAGTTCAGATATGTTTTGTTTCTTTTATTTTTTTACTTTTTAATCACTTTTTTTTATTTGTATTTATTTGTAGCTTGTCGTTTACTTTTTTTTTTATTTTTGTATAATTTTCTTATTTTTAATATTATTTTTCTTATTCTTTACTGTTTTTAATTATTTTTTTTTATTTTATTAATTTAATTATTACTGTATTTCTTATTTTTATTTTTTTTATCAATTTTTTTTCACTTAACTTTATTGCTATCACACAGGAGGAAACAATTCCCTGTGTGATAGCAATTGGAGGTGACAGGTTCTCTTTATTGACCCTGTCACCTCCAAAACAGGAGTCCAGGAGCGCACCTGAGCACAGCTCTCCCCTCTCACTATTTTCATGGCGGCAGCGACAGGAGACAGCAGAGAGAGGTACACTGTATGGCACAGCAGGGAGATGGATGGTGAAAGCAGCCATCAGAGGCCAGGCAGGCCAGCCGGCTGGGCGGCCGGCCGCGGTGCACCCTCGCGGGGGCAGCGGCGTAGGAAAGACCGGGGATCCTGGAGGCTTCGTAGGCCGCACAAGGCCTCGGCCACGACGGCCAGTTTTAGCGGCCTGGCAGGCCACCGGACCATACCAGGCCTGTGGATGGGCAGGCAGGAGGACGAAGGGGACCCGCAGCCAAGCCAGGAACGGAGGAAAGGCTCAGGAGAGGAAGATTCGGCCAGCAGTGACGTCATTCGGGCCCCGTTCGTAAGTAGGGGTTGTTCGCAACTCGGATGTTCGTAAGTCGGGGACCCCCTGTAAAGCTATTTTTCAGAAATAATAAAAAGATGATAATTGGCATGTGCATATGTATTCACCCCCTTTGTTATGAAGCCCATAAAAAGCTCTGGTGCAACCAATTACCTTCAGAAGTCACACAATTTGTGAAATGATGTCCACCTCTGTGCAATCTAAGTGTCATTACATATACACACCTTTTTGAAAGGCCCCAGAGGCTGCAACACCTAAGCAAAAGGCACCACTAACCAAACACTGTCATGAAGACCAAGGAACTCTCCTAACAAGTAAGGGACAATGTTGTTGAGAAGTACAAGTCAGGGTTATGTTATAAAAAAATATCCAAATCTTTGATGATTCCTAGGGTTATAAAAAGCTCTGGTGCAACCAATTACCTTCAGAAGTCACACAATTTGTGAAATGATGTCCACCTCTGTGCAATCTAAGTGTCACATGATCTGTCATTACATATACACACCTTTTTGAAAGGCCCCAGAGGCTGCAACACCTAAGCAAAAGGCACCACTAACCAAACACTGTCATGAAGACCAAGGAACTCTCCTAACAAGTAAGGGACAATGTTGTTGAGAAGTACAAGTCAGGGTTATGTTATAAAAAAATATCCAAATCTTTGATGATTCCTAGGAGCACCATCAAATCTTTCATAACCAAATGTAAAGAACATGGCACAACAACAAACCTGCAAAGAGATGGCCGCACACCAAAACTCATGGACTGGGCAAGGAGGGCATTAATCAGAGAGGCAGCACAGAGACCTAAGGTAACCCTGGAGGAGCTGCAGAGTTCCACAGCAGAGACTGGAGTATCTGTACATAGGGCAACAATAAGCCGTATGCTCCATAGAGTTGTGCTTTATGACAGAGAGCCAGTAGAAAGCCATTACTTTCAGCAAAAAACAAAATGGCACGTTTTGAGTTTGCGAAAAGGCATGTGGTAGACTCCCAAAATGTATGGAGGAAGGTGCTCTGGTCTGATGAGACTAAAATTGAACTTTTTGGCCATCAAAGAAAACGCTATGTCTGGCGCAAACCCAACACATCACATCACCCAAATAACACCATCCCAACAGTGAAACATGGTGGTGGCAGAATCATGCTGTGGGGATGTTTTTCAGCAGTCGGGACTGGGAAACTGGTCAGAGTTGATGGAAAGATGGATGGTGCTAAATACAGGGATATTCTTGAGCAAAACCTGTACCACTCTGTGTGTGATTTGAGGCTAGGACGGAGGTTCACCTTCCAGCAGGACAATGACCCCAAACAAACTGCTAAAGCAACACTTGAGTGGTTTAAGGGGAAACATGTAAATGTGTTGGAATGGCCTAGTCAAAGCCCAGACCTCAATCCAATAGAAAATCTGTGGTCAGACTTAAAGATTGCTGTTCACAAGCGCAAACCATCCAACTTGAAGGAGCTGGAGCAGTTTTGCAAGGAGGAATGTGCAAAAAATCCCAGTGGTAAGATGTGGCAAGCTCCTAGAGACTTATCCAAAGCGACTTGGAGCTGTGATAGCCACAAAAGGTGGCTCTACAAAGTATTGACTTTAGGGGGGTGAATAGTTATGCACATTGACTTTTTCTGTTATTTTGTCCTATTTGTTGTTTGCTTCACAATAAAAAAAATGTTCTGTAAATTAAAGATGCAAATCCTCAAACAATCCATGTTAATTCCAGGTTGTGAGGCAACAAAACATGAAAAATGCCAAGGGGGGTGAATACTTTTGCAAGGCACTGTAGATGATTTGTATATAAAAATAAAAAAGCACAACTGATTACAATGAAACAGGATACTGTCACGAAATTTAGAAGTTAAGTGGGGTCATACTTGATGAACAGAAGTCCACCTTTCCTATGAAATATACATGCTCCATACTCTCATAATCAACTAGCAATTAAGGCAAGATTGCAGAAAGACAAGAGAGATAATTGGTGTACATTACCTATTATCAAGATGAGTTTTGAATTTGATGAAGGACAGATGAGAAATAAAGAAAAGGTTATTTTACAAAAGCTCAGCATAGTGTGGTAAACTGACTTTGAAAGCTGTAAATTTATTTTAAAAAAGTAAATCACATCATGAAAAAGTAAAATGTGAGATGTTTGCTTTTTGTTGTTTTTTATAGCAACTAATATTTAATACATTGGGCTCCATTCACAAAGCGGTATGTTTCCCCTTACATAACGTAGTGAAATACTGCTCAGCGTTTTTCAAAAAGTTTTTTGGCATTCACAAAAAAGTGCTACTAAAATACCAAATGAGTTATTTTATTAAGCCTTTGCGGTATTTTAGTTGTGAACCATGCAGTAATTTAAAACCTGGCACTAGCTGGCATATTTATTAACATTAATAATTGGCGTTGTTAAGGAGCGGGCGGCCGCCTGCGTCCTTAACAACTAGTATACAACAAGGTTGTTAAGGAGCGGGCGGCCGCCGCATCCTAACAACTGCTGACAGCTGAATCTAACAAATAAAATTGCCGGCAATAAAAAAAATGGAATGGGCCCCCCCCCCCCAATGCATACCAGGCCCTTAGGGTCTGGTATGGATTTTGAAGGGATACCCATGCCAAAATTAAATAAAAATGGCTTGAGGGCCCACAGGAATCTTTACCAGACCTTTATCCAAGCATGCAAAGCAGCAGGTCAGGAAAGGGGGAGGAGGAGCCCCCCTCCCATCCTGAACCATAGGCCAATAGGCCACATGCCCTCAAAACCAGGCGGGGGGGTGGGAGTGGCTGCCGCCCACTCCTTACCAGCCGGTACACATTCCACAAATACCGCCTGGACCACTACTTACCCACTTGACGTCCAGAAGATTTACCCCCCCTCCATGACCATGTCATTTTTGTGCGGTCGTGCAACACTGTACTCAAATCAAATGTATGTAATTTTGTTCCCACAAATTGAGCTTTCTTTTGGTAGTATTTGATCACCACTTTTTTTTTTTTTTAGGTGCTATACCTTTCGTTGCAATTACATTTGGGTACATTTGACATTTTTGCCCTTTCTTCTTAGCAAAATAGCTCAAATTTTGTCAGATTGGATGGAGAGCGTCTATGAACAGCAATTTTCAAGTCTTGCCACAGATTCTCAATTGGATTTAGGTCTGGACTTTGACTGGGCCATTCTAACACGTGAATATACTTTGATCCAAACCATTCCATTGTAGCTCTGGCTGTATGTTTAGGGTCATTGTCCTGCTGAAAGGTGCCCCAGTCTCAAGTCTTTTATCAGACTCTTAACAGGTTTTCTTAAGATTGCCCTGCATTTGGCTCTATCCATGACCAATATTTTTTACTGGCTCTATCCATGACCATTATTTTTTACTTTCTACTATAAAACATATCCAACAAAAATTTTTAAAAAAATCAAATTTCTTCATAAATTTAGGCCAATATGTATTCTGCTACATGTTTTTGGTAAAAAATCCCAATAAGCGTATATTGATTGGTTAACGCAAATGTTATAGCGTTTACAAACTATGGAATATATTTATGGAATTTTTATTTATTTAATACTAGTAATGACAGCGATCAAAGACTTATAGTGGGACTGCGATATTGCGTCGACCTAACAGACACTAATTGACACTTTTAACACTTTGCGGGAACCAGTGACACTAATACAGTGATCAGTGCTAAAAATATGCACTGCCACTGTACTAATGACACTGGCTGGGAAGGGGTTAAACATCTAGGGTGAACAAAGGGTTAACTGTGTTCTAATTAATGTTTTTGTGTATTCGGTGTGCTGCTTTTTTCTATTCTAGCCCCTGCTTTGCAGAGACACAAGAGTGTCCCTTACCCCCTGTCAGAACTAAGATAAGCCTTGTTTACATAGGCATATCTCTGTTCTCTGTGTTTTACTAACGATCAGCAGGTGCCGGAGGACATTGAGTCCTCGGGACCTGCAGATCAGCTTCTGCTGGCGGAAATGCAGAAACACGTATATATACATTATCTTACGCACAGCTGCCGCCCTGTAGCAATAACAGTGCTATAGGCCAGTCAGCAAGTGGTTAATTTCCGCATGCATTTAATTATTTATTTCCTTATGTGAATGGATTTTAACACCTGTTCATGCAGTATTTACCAAGCGTTTTCAGTATTTTTGGGTAAATACCGCACAAACGGTCTATTGAATTGACAGTTTCAGGATTGCATGACATAATTAGGCAAAATGTGTCCGACACCTAAATATCTCATGCAAGTTCATTCTGTAAATGAAGCCCACTGTCCCTTTAAAAAAAAAAAAAATAGGCAGGAACCACTGCTCTTGAACCAATCATGTGACATGAGGAAGTCAACTAACATATGTGATGTTAGTGGACACACCTAAACAAATAGAGCTGATTACATTTATTCACAGCATTCTGGCAAATAATTGGGATCAATATTAATTGTTTTAGCATTTTTTTTTACAATATATTTACCAAATGTACAGCAGCTCCTACTAAAACTTTTTTTTGTTTTTAAAGATAAAAACAAGGATGCGCTAAAATCATGCCTTAATCCTCTCTTGGAATAAAACATAACTTTTTCTAAATAAAGTATAAAATAATTGTCATTATGCTGAAGTCAAAAATACTGCGAAGTGTAAAACCTTACTCATAGGGAAGTGTAGGTTCCCTGCAGGAGCCATAATCCAAATAACAGGAGATTTTTAGCTAATTTACAGTGCCTTGAAAAAGTATTTATACCCCTTGAAATTTTCCACAATTTGTCATGTTACAAACAAAAATGTATATGTATTTTATTGGGATTTTATAGTATGTGATAGACCAACACAAAGTGGTACATAATTGTGAAGTGTAAGGAAAATGATACATGGTTTTTAAATTTTTTTTTACAAATAAATATGTCAAAAGTGTGCATTTGTATTCAGCCCTTGTAGACTTTGTAGAACCACCTTTCGTTGCAATTACATTTGGGTACATTTGACATTTTTGCCCTTTCTTCTTAGCAAAATAGCTCAAATTTTGTCAGATTGGATGGAGAGTGTCTATGAACAGCAATTTTCAAGTCTTGCCAAAGATTCTCAATTGGATTTAGGTCTGGACTTTGACTGGGCCATTCTAACACGTGAATATACTTTGATCCAAACCATTCCATTGTAGCTCTGGCTGTATGTTTAGGGTCATTGTCCTGCTGAAAGGTGCCCCAGTCTCAAGTCTTTTGCAGACTCTTAACAGGTTTTCTTAAGATTGCCCTGCATTTGGCTCTATCCATCTTACCATCAATTCTGACTAGGTTCCTTGCCCCTGCTGAAGAAAAGCATCCCCACAACATGATGCTGCCACCACCATGTTTCACGTGTTAATTTTCAGTGTTAATTTTCTGCTTTTAGGCCAAAAAGTAAAATTTTGGTCTCATCTGACCAGAGCACCTTCTTCCACTTTTGCTGTGTCCCTCACATTGCTTCTCGAAAACTGCAAACAGGACTTCTTATGGCTTTCTTTCAACAATGGTTTTCTTCTTGCCACTCTTCCATAAAGGTCAGATTTGTGGAGTGCACGACTATTAGTTGTCCCGTGGACAGATTCTCCCACCTGAGCTCTGGATCGCTTCAGCTCTTCCAGAGTTACTATGAGCCTCTTGGTTGCTTTTCTGATTGCCTGGTCTGTCAGTTTAGGTGGACGGCCACAACTCCACAACTTTAGCCCTGACCTGTCTGGTGTGTTCCTTGGCTTTCATGATGCTGTTTGGTCACTAAGGCTCTCTAACAAACCTGTGAGGGCTTCACAGAACAGCTGTATTTATACTAAGATTAAATTACATACAGGTGGACTCTATTTACTAATTAGGTGACTTCTGAAGGCAATTGATTCCACTAGATCTTAGTTAGGGGTAGCAGAGTAAAGAGGGCTGAATACAAATGCACGAAACACTTTTCAGATATTTATTTGTAAAAAAAAATTGAAAACCATTTTTCATTTTCCTTCCACTTCACAATTATTTGTGTTGGTCTATCACATGAAATCCCAATAAAATACATTTAGATTCCTTAGACCCCTCCCTATTTATTTGGGAGGGGTCTAAGGAATCTGTGGTTGAATTTTTGGGGTACCTGAACACCAATAGAAATAACATCAAATTGGAGGCTCAGATTAGTGACAGATGCATCAACTTCTTGGACGTGACAATTGAAAGGAGAGGTGACTCTTTGGGAACGTGTGTGTACTTCAAACCAACGGATCGAAACAGCTTCTTGTGCATCAGGAGTGGTCATCACCCTGTTTGGATTAAGAATATCCCTAAGGGACAAATGCTGAGGTCCGTCGGAATTGCACTGAACAGGAAAAATATTATACACAGGCCAATATATTGAAGGAGAGATTCCTGCAGAAGGGATACCCGGAAAATATCTTGAATGAGGTTATAGAGCAGGTGGCTAATATCCCAAGGGAGGAATGCTTAAAGAAAAAAGAAATTATCACCTCTAATGAACAAAACCAGTGGGGATTTATATCGAGCTACCATTGTCAGTACAAAGATATTGAGGGGATCTTTAAGAAATATTGGTATATCCTCTGCAGGGATCGACATTTGGGCAATGTTTTGCCACAATACCCTAAATTCATTTACAGAAGAGCTCCTAGTTTTGGAGACAGGGTGGTGAAAAAGATTCTTGATCCACCCAGTCGCCCCTCAGTAAAAATAGATCTAAATGTTTTTTTCCCCTGCAGGAAGTGTTTATGCTGCAGAACAGTGAGGACCAGCAATAGGGGTATGAAGAGCATCACCAACTATGAAAATGAAACCTTTGAAATAAGAGAGTTCATTACCTGCAATTCATTGTATGTGGTGTATCTCATGTGGTGCCCCTGCGGTTTATTTTATGTGGGACGCACTAAACGACTTTTAAAGGTGCGCATTTCTGAACACATATCCAATATCAAAAATGGATTCAAATACCACAGTGTGTCCCTCCATTTTAAAGAAAAACATGATCAGGACCCTAGTCTGCTCCAGTTTTGTGGTATTGATATTGTATACCCAACCTGGAGGGGCTCAACCCGGGTGAGAGACTTATCCCAACGAGAGACTCAATGGATTTTTCTTTTAAAATGTCTTTTTCCCAGAAGTTTAAATATAGAACTGGACCTCAATTGCTTTATTAATAACTATTGACCCCCCCTCCCTAATAATAGAGTGGAGTCCTATTCTCTAATACCCTCCCAATAAAAGGAATAAGAATTATTGGTCTTTGGATAGGGATCAGAAGTGGGATGTCCTGGTACTTTGGTGTGTTAAGTACTTCAATCTGGGGGAAACCTCATCTCCTGCTGTGTTGAATATGTAACGATGTCCAGTAAGAGATCAGTATCAGTATGGTGAGATCAGTATGTGGACACTGTTATTTATAGTATTTCCAGTGACACGTTACTGATCACACCCCCTTAGTGTTTAGGTAAATTTCCATTTAGAAACAGTAAAATCAATCTAAAAATGAATTCTTATAATAGAAGTAAATTTACAATCTACTCACAAAGTTAATAGTTTTTGACAGTAAAAAACAAAAAGTTTTCCTCTTGATCATAGAGAAAAAATGTAAATGTATTTTTTGCATTTTCAGCTTAATATCATTTATTGAGTTGATTAGGCAGATTTATCTTGTGATTTGCTAGTTTTCTTTTAAGATATATATATGTTCAACCATTCATTTTAAGAGAGTGATATCTCCCAGTTTTAAATTACTTTGTATTATTCAATAGGGATTGTATGCCCGTTTTTTAATTATTTGTGGGAGAAACCTCTAGTATGTGACAGGCTATTGTTTTCACATAAATAAATATTTTGATATTCACATTACTATTATGTTCATCTGGGTCTAAACGCTCTGCTACAGTGCAATACTTGTGTATGGTGCGAGCGGGGACACAGTGAGTGCACAGGCGCAGTAATGTCAATTACGCCCGTAATATGAGCTGAGGGTATAAAGGGGAGATTACCTAACCGTACAGCCAATCTTATGATTAAGTCCTTGTGACGAAACATGTCGGGGCGTGGCTGTATGGCAATCGAAAACGTATGTTGTAGGACGCTGTGACGGAGAGCGCCATACTAGGAAGTGGGGAAGCGGTTCCAGAGAACTCCAGGGGACGGGTGAGACTGTCATCAGAGAGTGTCCGCCGTGACCACCATTCGCTGGTTCTATCGTTTGGAGTTATTGCTGTGATAATCTGTTGTGCTGTGCTTCTTTGCCTGATGTGATTTTTTAAGATGTGAGTTCAATGGTGGAGGAGAGTGTTATTTTAATAAATTTCATTACGTTACTGCACTATTGGATCACTTCTTTTTTTCATGTGGAGAGAGCACTTTATTGAATTACTCTGGATGTGTAACCATTGGAGGCCACTACTTTGCCCCCTTCTGTGTGGGATAAAGCCTTAAAGCCAAACACGAGAGTGTGAGGCAAGAGGAGCTGGTGAGTTTATTTGTCTAAGGGGAGTGGAATCACAGTCACAGAAGTGCGGTGGAAGATTGATTTATTGAAGATCTGCACTGTATTACGTCACGGATTAACACTTATGAAATTATTGTTTATTTATCACATATTTTGGACTTTTTCATATTTATTTGATTTAAAAGTCTTTATATTACACTTTTTGGCATACACAGATCTTTTATTCACTTAAATGATTATGCCCACATTTTTTTGGATACGTTTCACATTGTTTTGATGCACTGTACTGTGAAGTATTATTTCTCATTTTTTAATATTTTCACTTGTTTATTGAGGATTAATTGATCTAGCGCTGCTTTTTGATTTCACTATTGGTTGGGGTTAGTTTATGGTGAATGAATTTTCTGCACACATATCATGGAATCATTGCCTACCAATCATAAGACTTCTCTATATCATATCAATTTATTTACATACATTATTTATAACTCTATTATATGCAAAGGACATTGGTAAGTTGCTCCAACACCCTCCATCTAAATTGCTGGATTGTCTTCCCAAAGTATAAGAGGGGAGACAGACAGCTGGCTGCGTAGACCACCAGACTTGAGCTACAATTATGGAATGCTTAAATCTCTACATCTTATGCCTTTTTTAGGATTCATAAATGTTTTGTGGTTGGTACATACATGCATGTCTTGCAATGCCAGCAATGATATGGCCCATTGGGTCTCATCGAGAGCCATGTTGGATTTCTAGGTGTTACATAGCTCTTTTTTAGATGACTATGGACCAACATACAGTATCCCCTAAATTGCTCCCTCTCTTACATGTAATTAGAGGATACTTGGGTAGGAAGATATTTAGGTCCTATTTAGGTTCTTTTTAGGTCCTTTTCACCTAGTAAAACTTGCCAATTTTTTTTTAATAATGTTATAAATGTGCCCCGGTTGACGGGAGTGTGTACAAATTATCTGTGTCTCTCCCCTATCCTCTTTGTTGTTTTTTCGACCCAATAAAGATTCTCTTCCTATACAATCTCTACAGGTCCCTTCTGGGATACCCTCTTTAGATATATCTCTCAAAGAATACTCCACATTCTCATTCAAATTCTCTGGATGTGGAGCAATTTAGTCTTACCCTCATAAACTGACCTGTAGTGCTCCCCCTCTTGAGAAATTTAGGGTGGTCACCTGGCCACTGAAAAAAGGCTATTTGCTGATGTCAGCTTGCGATAGGTGGTATTTATCGCTGCATCTTCATCCCTTCTAATTTATAGATCAAAAAAATAATGGCCTTCCAATGTATTTCACAAGTGAAATGCATCCCAGTGGTGGAAAAGTCTTAAATACCCATACTCAGTTTGTACTGAACACAATGATTTCCTATTTAGTAGTAACATGTATAGACAAAGCATAGGGACAGCAATGAGTACTGCCTGTGCACCCACCTACGCTAATTTATTTTTAGACTGGTAGGAGACTGTTGCGTTTACAGAAAGTATATTTCGGTACACATCTTGCATCTTGCTATGGAGAAGGTTCATTGACAATGTGTAGTTCCTGTTAAAGGGTACAAAAGAATCCTTTCAACAATTTGTGGAGTGGAGTGTCTAAATGACAACACCATTGGGATGTATTTCACTTGTGAAATACATTGGATGACCAATTAAATTTTAGATCTGTAAAATGACACTCGGAGTCGCATCGAAAGTGATGTCAGAACATGGAGATAACATTTCAAAGCATCTGCTTCTTCATCAGATCTAAATGGCTATTGTACTCTGAGTGTGTTCCGTGCTGGTTCCAAGACAACAAGAGAGATGTCTGTCCGGTTGTTCCTCTCCTCTCGTGTTATAATCTACACACCACCATCCACTAGGGACCTGCTGAGTGGCCACAGTATTATACTGTTATATGCCTATTGATCTTTAGTGTGAGTAGCCATTTTGCTGATTTTAATTAAATATACCATTTGTTGCATCTTCTGCTGCACTTAGTATTTCTCCATTGTTCTTCCAGAGACTGCTTCGCTCTTAAGGGAGCTGCCACTAATGCTGCATACGTAGACTTCCTGGACTTTATAGATTTTTAGTTGTGTTATCAGTGTGTTTCGGTTCCCTCTCGTGTGCCATTCTGTTTTTGTCTTGTTCTAATCCAGTGTATGTTGAGCATTAGTCCACTGATTTGGGTTTAGCTCTGGAGGCAGAAGACTGGAAGGAAATCTGGAAAACGACAAATACGGCCTAACAGAATATATGGGCTCTTGAAACCACCTACAGTCCTGTCACGATGGTTCTTAGTAGACTAGGATAGCTAAATATGTCCCCAACTACTCGCGACTTGCTTTCATAACTGTGGGGGCCTGGCAACCCACTACCATATCTGGTGGATCTGTCAGGTAGTTAATGCATTCTGGACCAACATTTTTAGCCTCCTCCCACAGTTGTTCGATTTTGCTCTCCATAATATGCATTCACCGGATCTGACCAAGGAGCAGTTTCAGTTGCTACACCAAGTTACTACATCTGCTAAACAAATGATAGCGAAAGTCTGGAAGACACCTTCCCTATGTCTCTTTGTCACAAAGAATAGTCACACAAGCCATACTCCACGCCAAGACTCAAGCAACCTTACAAGACAAAATACACATGCACACACAGATTTGGCAACCTTAGGTGAACCATTGTCTTCCACCAAATTTTGATTCTTCCCTACTTGAACCTGGACATTCTACAAAATCAATTGTTTATGACATCTGGGCCACAGGCTGTGGCCTACATGACCCCTAAGAAGATCTCTTCCCTCTTCCCCCTTTCTCCCATAATCTCCTCATTTCTCTTTTTTTTTACTTAATCCTCCGTTCCCCCCCCTTCATCTCTGAATACTAGAAGCCATAGTCTTCTCTTCTTTTCCCCATTTATAATATGTGATACTTTTATACATGCATATTTTTACAACCCCCATCTTAGTAAAAAAAAAACAGATTTCTCCTGCCAAATGTTACATTAATTTTTGGCAACTTATACTCCATGGTTATATATGACTTGCTTGTCCTCCCTACATAGAGGGTTGACTTTACAATAATTGGTTTTGGGGTTTGTGTTCCCCTTTATGTTTTGTTATGTTAAAACCTTTCAATACAATCTTTGAATGAGAAAACTGCTAAGTACATACTGTACATTATGTCACATAACGTGTACACCCTGTACATTTCTAAAGATGCATTTACTGTTTTTGTAGTTTATAGCTTGTAAAATAAAACCTTTTGCAAATAAGCTACAACTTATAAAGTACCTACAGTACATTTTTCTGTAATAAAATGCACAGTGTACATTGCTCTTCTTTATTGGTGTCATTTGAGTGCAAAGTCTTGTGGTTGATGGGAAATCCAAAGGTGTCAAACATCCTCTGACGCAACAAACAAAATGTTGGGTTTTGTTTTGCATAAACTCGATGAGGCAAGTGTCAAACTCTCTTAACCGCATACCAACACGTGAGTGGAAAATGAAGTGTTTACAAAAGATTACATTGAATTATAATGACTTGTCTATACTGTAAATTAGCACTGAATGATATCATTCTCTTTTCTATATAAAAGAGAAGTCATCCTATACTAAGTTGTTTTCACACAATATAGGGTCAGGGCTATCATACTGCAATACAAAAAGTGTTATTTAAATGATCTCAACAGTTACAGATCTGTGATAGTTTATAATGAGGGTAGTGAGAGAAACAATGAAAGTAATGAGTTTATCCAAGGAACTTGATGAGTTATTTTCAAGGAAAAATATATCTGATTAATGGGTCAGCTCATTCCACTGTATTTTATGAATAAGCACAGAAAAACCCTTTTAATACAAATGTAGCACTACCCTCGCTGGAGCCTCTTGGTAATTTGGGTTATCTGTTCTGCTCCTCGACTTCAAGAACAACTTCAGCCCCTCTGACACACCTGGTTGAGTGAAAGATTTTACAAGCACTGATGGAAATACAGGTGTAGATATCTTTAACTTGATTGTAAATTAGTACTAGGAAATAGACACGTGACCATTTAGTTGTAAATAAACTCACAGAAGGTACTGTAGGTTCAAACACAGTCTGCTAGACAGCATAATCACTATGCCAAGGTAACTTGCAATGTGAAAAATAATACTGGTCTAGAATGCACTCTTGGAGAACGGCTAGGATAAGGTGTAATGTTCTCTGAGAGGTACCTCTTAACATAAGCAATAGCTATTGGGGGCAATAGCATCGGGGTCCAGTTGTACCGTTGGTGCACATGAGTACATTCCCAGTCACACTTGCAAGCAACAAATAAGCTACTAGATGGCTGTATGGTCAGTTCTCAATAGGGATGGATCAATCTCTGGCTTTAGCAGCAGATAGTAATTCCCCACAGCAGCATCTCACCATCCAGTCACACACAGTGATTAGTCCACTCTCTCCTCTGCACCCTGGTGACTCTGTCTGCACTCATCACTTCGGATTCTGCTCAGGGTTCAATCACCATATTCCCTTGTTAGATACACAGCTCTGTGCAATACCTTTGATTGGTTTACAGTGACAATCCTTCCTCCTACAGTTTGAATGGCGATGATCTGGGAACTGCAGGAATTTAGCAGAAAGGCAGATAGTATTCAACAATACATGAAGCGTGTTTAAAGAGTATATAACTAGATTAAATGTTGGTCTTTTACAGCTGCCTACACTTATACTTTTAAAATGTTCTCCCAAATATACTTTGATTTACATTGGGCTGGGGTTGTGCTTTAAACAACAGGTTTACATTTCAGTGGTTTGGAGTAATATGATTTGAATAGATTTGAATGGCTGTGGGTGAAATTCTAACTTGAATCAACCTTGTACTTTCCCTCTATCCTGTTCAATGGCTGAAACCCAATGAAAAAGCCCCTTGTATGTTCTGGGTTGGTTTGGGTTGAAGTGTGCAGATAGCTAAAGACCCTTACCTTACCCCTACATGACAGCAGTCTGGCCTGGTGATTGGCTGCTCGGGTAATGAGGCATTCCATTGTGGGAATAATGGGGAAGAGTCACATGGCTCTGACAGGGGAAGGGGATGGTTAAGGAAGCATGCGTAAGGTAAGTATTAACAGTGGAGGTGTTTGGCTATCAACAAGCCCCATTACTTTATTCCAAAGTTCACTTTAACACTGGTATTCTAAGCAGCCTATTCCCTGAATCACCTTGCAGCAGATATATTTCAGAATCATTTTCTCTCAACCACATGAAACCCCTCTTTTGGGATACAGAGAGTTGCCTCTGGCTGGCTTTTTTTTTTACAAATGTACAGCATAATGTTCAAAGCAGACATCATCAACAGATTCTGCAAAAAGAAAAACTGAACTGTTAAAATATTGATGTGCTTTGCTGCGCTCCTCGGTACATGCTCTGTAAATCTCCAATGCAAGACAGGAACAAAAGTGTTTTAAAGAATTATAACTTTACTGGTTCTGAAGAAATTCTTTTACTTTATTTTAAAGTATAAAGTTATATTACTGCATTTTAAATAGGTTCCACTGCTGAAATCAGCAAAATGTATACAATGTGACATATACAGTATATGTGACAATCTATATACAGTGGGGCAAAAATTATTTAGTCAGCCACCAATTGTGCAATTTCTCCCACCTAAAAAGATGAGAGAGGCCTGTAATTGTCATCATAGGTATACCTCAACTATGAGAGACAAAATGTGGAAACAAATCCAGACAATCACATTGTCTGATTTTTGAAAGAATTTATTTGCAAATTATGGTGGAAAATAAGTATTTGGTCAATATCAAAAGTTCATCTCAATACTTTGTTATATATCCTTTGTTGGCAATGACAGAAGTCAAATGTTTTCTGTAAGTCTTTCTTCACAAGGTTGTCACACACTGTTGCTGGTATGTTGACTCATTCCTCCATGCAGATCTCCTCTAAAGCAGTGATGTTTTGGGGCTGTTGCTGGGCAACACGGACTTTCAACTCCCTCCAAAGGTTTTCTATTGGGTTGAGATCTGGAGACTGGCTAGGCCACTCCAGGACCTTGAAATGCTTCTTATAAAGCCACTCCTTTGTTGCCCAGGCGGTGTGTTTGCGATCATTGTCATGCTGAAAGACCCAGCCATGTTTCATCTTCAATGCCCTTGCTGATGGGAGGAGGTTTGCACTCAAAATCTCATAATACATGGCCCCATTCATTCTTTCATGTACACAGATCAGTCGAACTGTTCCCTTTTGCAGAGAAACAGCCCCAAAGCATGATGTTGCCACCCCCATGCTTCACAGTAGGTATGGTGTTCTTTGGTTGCAACTCAGCATTCTCTCTCCTCTAAACACGAAGCGTTGTGTTTCTACCAAACAGTTCTACTTTTCATATGACCATATAACATTCTCCCAACTCTCTTCTGGATCATCCAAAATGCTCTCTAGCAAACCTCAGACGGGCCCGGACATGTACTGGCTTAAGCAGGGGGACACGTCTGGCACTGCAGGATCTGAGTCCCTGGCGGCGTAGTGTGTTACTGATGGTAGCCTTTGTTACGTTGGTCCCAGTTCTCTGCAGGTCATTCACTAGGTCCCCCGTGTGGTTCTGGGATTTTTGCTCACCGTTCTTGTGATCATTTTGACTCCACGGGGTGAGATCTTGCATGGAGCCCCAGATCGAGGGAGATTATCAGTGGTCTTATATGTCTTCCATTTTCTAATTATTGCTCCCACAGTTGATTTCTTCACACCAAGCTGCTTGACTATTGCAGATTCAGTCTTCACAGCCTGGTGCAGGTCTACAATTTTGTTTCTGGTGTCCTTCAACAGCTCTTTGGTCTTCACCATAGTGGAGTTTGGTGTGTGACTGTTTGAGGTTGTGGACAGGTGTCTTTTATACTGATAACAAGTTCAAACAGGTGCCATTAATACAGGTAATGAGTGGAGGACAGAGGAGCCTCTTAAAGAAGAACATACAGGTCTCTGAGAGCCAGAAATCTTGCTTGTTTGTAGGTGACCAAATACTTATTTTCCACCATAATTTGCTTCCACATTTTGCCTCTCATAGTTGAGATATACCTATGATGACAATTACAAGCCTCTCTCATCTTTTTAAGTGGGAGAACTTGCACAATTGGTGGCTGACTAAATACTTTTTTGCCCCACTGTATATATATATATATATATATATATATATATATATATATATATATATATATATATATATATATATATATATACATATACACACACACACACACACTTTAGTATAGTTTCCCTTGTTGTTTTAATAAAAATATACTTACTAGTATATACAGTATATTATATACTGTAAGTCAATGTATGTCATAGTGCATAATATTCCCACATATACAGCAACTAATCAGAGGCCAATATTTGTGACAGGTTTAAGTATTGCAAACCAAGAGGAATAATGAGGACATCCAGTTGCTAAATCGCCCATTATTATAAGCATGAATTTTTTTACAATGTTAGAATTGAAAAAGCTCTAATAAAATATAAGGAGCCATTCACCATATACAGTATATCACAAAAGTGAGTACACCTCTCACATTTTTGTAAATATTTTATTATATCTTTTCATGTGACAACACTGAAGAAATGACACTTTCCTACAATCTAAAGTAGTGAGTGTACAGCTTGTATAACAGTGTAAATTTGTTATCCCCTCAAAATAATATAACACACAGCCATTAATGTCTAAACCGCTGTCAACAAAAGTGAGTACACCCCTAAGTGAAAATGTCCAAATTGGGCCCAAAGTGTCAATATTTTGTGTGGCCACCATTATTTTCCAGCACTGCCTTCACCCTCTTGAGCATGGAGTTCACCAGAGCTTCACAGGTTGCCACTGGAGTCCTCTTCCACACCTCCATGACGACATCACGGAGCTGGTGGATGTTAGAGACCTTGCGCTCCTCCACCTTCGATTTGAGGATGCCCCACAGATGCTCAATAGGGTTTAGGTCTGGAGTCATGCTTGACTGGTCCATCACCTTTATCTGGTTGCCGCCACACAAGCTTGACACCATCTAAACCAAATAAGTTTATCTTGGTCTCATCAGACCACAGGACATGGTTCCAGTAATTCATGTCCTTAGTCTACTTGTCTTCAGCAAACTGTTTGCGGGCTTTCTTGTGCATCATCTTTAGAAGAGGCTTCCTTCTGGGACAACAGCCATGCAGACCAATTTGATGCAGTGTGTGGCATATGGGCTGAGCACTGACAGGCTGACCCCCCCACCCTTTCAACCTCTGCAGCAATGCTGGCAGCACTCTATACGTCTATTGCCCAAAGACAACCTCTGGCTATGACGCTGGGCACGTGCACTCAACTTCTTTGGTCGACCATGGTGAGGCCTATTCTGAGTGGAACCTGTCCTGTTAAACTGCTGTATGGTTTTGACCACCATGCTGCAGCTCAGTTTCGGGATTTTGTCAATCTTCTGATAGCCTAGGCCATCTTTATGTAAAGCAACAATTCTTTTTTTCAGTTCCTCAGAGAGTTCTTTGCCATTAGGTGCCATGCTGAACATCCAGTGACCAGTATGAGAGAGTGAGAGCGATAACACCAAATTTAACACATCTGCTCCCCATTTACACCTGAGACCTTGTAACACTAACGATTCACATGGCACTGGGGAGGGAAAATGGATAATGATGCCCAATTTGAACATTTTCACTTGGGGTGTACTCACTTTTGTTGCCGGCAGTTTAGACATTAATGGCTGTGTGTTGAGTTATTTTGAGGGGACAGCAAATTTTCACTGTTATACAAGCTGTACACTCACTACTTGACATTATAGCAAAGTGTCATTTCTTCAGTGTTGTCACATGAAAAGATATAATAAAATATTTACAAAAATGTGAGGGGTGTACTCACTTTTGTGAGATACTGAATGTCCCCCATATACACAGTACACAAGTGTTTCAGTAACAGGCAGGTGTCTGTTCTATGTTTCTATGATCTGTCTTATGCTTATGTATGTGGTGATTATTAGAAATCTGCCATTTCATAATTCTTATAAAAGGTCTTTGCTGTTACTGTTATGCCCTGCACACACGATAGGATTTTCCGATGGAAAATGTGTGATAGGACCTTGTTGTCCGAAATTCCGATCGTGTGTACACAATTTCGACGCACAAAGTGCCACGCATGCTCGGAATCAAGCAGAAGAGCAGTACTGGCTATTGAATTTCATTTTTCTTGGCTTGTCGTACGTGTTGTACGTCACCGCATTCTTGACGTTCAGAATTTCCAACCAACTTTGTATGACCGTGTGTATGCAAGACAAGTTTGAGCCAACATCCGTCGGAAAAAATCCCATGGATTTTGTTGTCGGAAAATCCTATCGTGTGTACAGGGCATTAGTGCTAAAAAACTTCACTTCTCTTTCTAGCTTTTTAGCTCTTGTTAGCTTTACTTTTTTTTTACTAGGGACCAAATGTCCCCCAGTTCCCTAAGAGTTCCAGACTTCCTATTTAACTCTTGGTATGGTTATTGCACCCACTATTTAATCCCACCAAATAAAGCCCAAAAAGCTTTTTAATGCCTTTAGCGACTTAACTTACCCGTAGTGAACTACAGTATGTCTGATGTTGTGCAGGCAGCTGTATCCTGTAGAAATCTTCTGAGCAGGGTGCACTGTCCTCTTCCTGTTGCTGAACTTCTGGTGCTGAGGCAGCTAATAGCTCTGAGATGTCTGTGAAATTGCAGTGAACAACCTCCCAACGGGGACCTAGCCCTTCCTTCTGCATTGTGAAAAGTTCATTCATGGTGTATACTAAAATTTTTGATTGGGAGAGAGGCAGCTGAATCACAGGGTCCTCTTCCCCATTCACAGATAATGTTTCATGCATCAACTTTTCCCAGAGGAGGAGGTAGGAGGGGTAGGTCCTTGTCCTTGCCAGAAGTTCAGCAGCAGGAAGAGGACAGGGCACCCTGAACAAAAGAGTTCTACAAGATCCAGCTGCTTGAATAACATAGGACAGTTTATTACAGGTAAGTTAGGTCCCTAAGGCTCTAGAGAATTTTTTTAATTAGCTAAACTTCAGCTTTAAATATAACCATAATATACTAGGTATTAGCTATAAGAATAAATGTATTTAATGTTAGTTCTAGTCCACCGACCTTTTACATACTACAAATGAAAATCATTTGAAGATATGACATTGGGCCATGTGCTCAGTACAACTTGCACAGAATTGCTAAATTAGACAATGCATTGATCTCATCTTAATAAATTGAGAGAAAATTAATTCAGTACCGAGCTGACCTCATATTCTTAGAATTATTCTACTGCGCGAGAAGAAAAATACTTATGCAATATCTTTTTTCCTGTATTATTTAAAGTGAACCTGTAAGAATATAAATATAGAAGCAGCCACTGTTGACTTTGAAAAAAACAAGTGTACACTCCTAACATGCACTCAACTTCAGAACCCAATGTCAGATTGACAGCTCAATTACTCATTCAGAGGAGCCCCTGTGTGAATGACTACTGCAAAGGGCAACTCAGTCTGCAAGGTCGGAAATCTCAAGGTATGTTGTGTTACATCTGACTACAGCTGCAAAAGTGTGTATATCTCAGTTATTGCAGGAACTGGAGCTATCAAGTGGATAATAAAGGACTTTAATAATTAGTATTCTAATTATAAAGTGCTGTGTTATATTACTCTTGGCTATAAGTGACACAGAAGAGTCAACATTTTAATATGTCATTGTGGGTAATATTACAATCACATACAGTGCATTTTAGTGACTATAATATCTTACAATCTAAGCGGCAGCTCATCTGGCTGTCCCTCTGCTCCTATCCGCATGCTCCTCCTCATTAGCATTGCAGCACAACTCATGATATAACAAATTTTTATTTTCAATAGTAATCTTCCTGAGAGGAAAAAATCGTATTTGTTATGATGTCCCTGTTCCTATAAAATGCCAAGTAAATGTGCATAAATTACCATTTTAGCTCCTTTGTTTGGCTTGTTCTTTTCTTAGCATATTTAGGAAACATGCATACCATCTTTAGTCCTGTGTGAGGTCTGGTATTTATTTGCTCATAGAGAAGATGGCCACAGACAGGTATTTTTCAAGAAGGTCAATCATTGGGTTTGTATATCAGTTATGCCTTTACTGGATGGAAAGTGTGTTGTATTTAGTGACTTCAGCATTAATGATTAGCATCAGATCTGCTCATCTTAAATCTCGAAACAGTCTTAGTGAACATAATTAATAGTAATCCAAAAATCAGCTAATACTAAAAAGCTAGACATTTTTCATGTCTGTGATTGGTATCTTGGAAAAACTTCTTAAGGTCCAACCTGCACCAATTTCTAACGTCACCTTAGGTGAATGCATTTGAAATCTATACTTGGTAGAGAAAACCTTTAAGGAAAATAAGCCATCTATTTAATGTCTTTATATTGTGGTATCTTATCTGCGCACATTTCTGTAATTGTAATGTTTTTAAACATATTTTCTTCATTTAAAAAAATGAAAAGTTAAACTAATTTAAATGGACACCACAAATCCTTTTATTTTTCCCGGTAATGCTGTGAATTAAACATTCTGCTGTAAGATCTACAATTATCCAAGGAATTCCTAAGAAGTGTAGTATTGGGAAGTATGAGCAAACTGATGAAATCATTTTCCATTATTAACAAATAAAATACATCCATTTGTTTACTGGCTAAAACAAGAAATAAACTGCAGATATTGTGTGTGGACTACTTAAGGTTAGAACACAAAATGCACATTCCATTAGATCACTTTCTGAGAATTGGCCTCTTTTTTTTTTTTTTTTTTAAAGGTGTTTGATGAGATCTGATTGTTATCTTTGTCAAGATGATAAAGTAAGATGCCATTTAACAAACACACGGTATATTATATAGGCATATAGTGGGGAAAATAATTATTTGATCCCCTGTAGATTTTGTAAGTTTACCCACTTACAAAGAAATGAAGGCTCTATAATTTTTATCATAGGTGTATTTTAAATGATAGAAACAGAATATCAACCAAAAATCCAGAAAAAACACATGATACAAATGTTATAAATGGAGTTGCAGTTCAGTGAGTAAAATAATTATTTGATGCCCAAGCAAAACAGTTTCTTGTATTTGGTGACCAAGTTTGCATACATCTCCGGAGAGATTTTGGTCCCTCTTCTTTACAGATCTTCTCTAAATCCTTAAGATTTCTTGGCTGTCGCTTAGCAACTCGAAGTTTCAGCTCTCTCCATACATTTTCTATAGGATTAAGGTGTGGCTAGGCTACTCCATGACCTTAATGTGCTTCATTTTGAGCTACTCCTTCCTACCGTCATCTTGACCAACACTCCAATACTAATATTAACCTCTCGGAATTTAAATTAGAAGATAGGCCTAGAAAATTGCTTGAAAAAGAACTCTCCTACTCACCTACCGGGTCAATGAACGAGTTTGAGGTATATAAAGATATCACTTTATTTTTATGAAAAGTGTACCTGAGACAGTTACATCAAAGACCTATCCAAGAGGAAGATTGGAACCCTCCAACTGAATCCCAAGATGATGAGGCTCTAAATATACTCACCTCCCTATTAACGGAAAGTGAGGATGAGGACCAACCTACCCCTACTCCTTCTAGCCCATGGAAACGTGATGCCAACCTACTTATAAAATCAACAAAAATGCCCCTTTCCATAAAATAAGATGGTTGGGGGTCTTTTTAGACTTTGTTCAAGATGATCTTACCAAGGTGAATTGGCAAAGAGGAAGAAAAGACAACCTGGACCCTGAACAACGCAGAGCCTTACGAGAGCTGAAGGAGGCACCAAATCTGGTCAGACAAGACGTTTCTTGTAGTTGGTGACCAGGTTTGCACACATCTCAGGAGGGATTTTGGTCCACTCTTCTTTACAGATCTTCTCTAAATCCTTAAAGTTTCTTGGCTGTTGCTTGGCAACTCGAAGTTTCAGCTCTCTCCATAAATGTTCTATAGGATTAAGGTGTGGATACTGGCTAGGCCACTCCATGACCTTAATGTGCTTCTTTTTGAGCTACTCCTCTGTTGCCTTGGCGGTATGTTTTGGATCATTGCTATACTGAAAGACCCCAAGGGGGTGGAAAAATTGACTTTGTAGGCACCAATCATAAAATTCAATATGAATATTTTATTATACAAAAAGTATAGAAAATCAAAAACACAGACATTTTAAAACAGTGCAATACATTGCAAGGCAATATCTGTGTAGAGCTACACTAGTTTGATGTCTCATATGCTGAACAGAGGGTTTGGGTTGTTTTCCCCTTTTGTAAGGGATACCCCTCTGTATGATTTGACCTATGTATGAGAGAGCACCAGCTATTGCCTTGCAATGTATTGCACTGTTTTAAAATGTCTGTGTTTTTGATTTTCTGTACTTTTTGTATAATAAAATATTCATATTGAATTTTATGATTGGTGGCTACAAAGTCAATTTTTCCACTCCCTTGGGTGTATTTTCAAGAATTTGCAGATTTTGGACGTTGGCACTGCCCTACCTATGAAATCTTCAGGGTCCATCCTGTGGTGAGATTTGGTATTTTGGTTTCTGTTCTAGTATTGACTGGGTGGTAGCACCCGTTTGTTGTTTCATGATGGTTTCTTTTTAACATTGTTGATTTTGAGCTAACTGTACGCCCTGGCATTTTTTGCGCAATGTTCAGTGTGACACGGGAATTTCTTGTAGCAAATTGATCTACTTGCTCCTTTACCTGTAGTGCTGTCCCTGCTAACTTTGTTGTGTCAGGCTGCTTTCTGCCCAATAGGGTTAAAATGGACTTTGTAGGAGATGCCTGGTCTGGGTATATGAGTGAATTGCACAACAATTGTAATACCTCAACCAGAGATGATCTGGCACTCAACCAGTATCTGGCGAAAGCCAGAAGACTCCTTAAGAAGAAGTCAAATCTATACTGGCATATTGAATTTTTTCAACAGTACATACTTGATAACATTTGTCCAACTGGACTTAGAATACAATTGTCCCCTTCCTTTAAAAATGTGACATCTGAATTTAAACTTGTCTGGGAACAAGAACTTACTAAATGTAGCATCGAACTGATTAAGCTTTTAGTTGCCCAATATAGAACAGACCTAATGGCCTTGGATCAGGAATTGATCTCTCTACAGGCACAACAAGACTCTTTTAAAAGTCATGTACAGTTTGATAAGAATTGGCAGGAATATCTGAACAGACTGAATAAAGATATTATATCGAAGAAACAAACCAAAATGTTTAGAGACAAGACGGCTTTTGTGGAAGGGTATGCATACCGCTGGCACCTAATGCCGCAAAATAAAAGAACTAGGCAAGGCCCCAAACCTAGCAATAATGGTTCAAGCTATTCCTCTAGGGAGGAGGATACTGAATCCGACTCCTCCTTTGCCTCTTCTTCTACACGGCCCTTTTCTCAATCTACTAATGCATGTCCCAATCCCAACTCCGGACCACATAAAAGGGGTCTGCTAGTAAACCAACCCTACACCCCGCACCCCAAAAAACGACCTGATGAGACCAGTAAACATCATCCACCAATGTCTAAAGTACACTCCCAAGGCCCACCTCCGGGCTCGAACATGGGTGCTATGGGTGGTACTCACCCAAATACTCTCTTGGGCCATTTAGCCACACAGGCACTCACTATGTTACAGAACACACCTGGACCTAATGTCAACCCCACTTCTAGTAATGGTTCTAATCTTTCAAATGTAACGACACACTACGTCACTAACACGACATCACTTTTACCAAGTTCAACAGCACCTGCACTGTTTCCCACAAAACAGAGCACATTGGATGCTCATGTAACTTCTTTATTATCACCCTCCTCAAATTTTCCCTCATCCCTGACCCTGCCCCCTCCCACGTAGAATTAGATATTATCAACCTTACCCCCTACTCCTTTTCCCAAGCAGATTGTGATCTTTTGAGATTCGGATTGAGCTTTTGTCCTACACCTCAGATGGACAAATATGACACCATCAAAGATCTTTATCTTTTTTGTAGAAAACTAACTTACAAATATCATTTTGATGATCAATACATACGCTCTAAACACGACAAAGAACTCTCTGAAAGTATTAAACACTTTACTATGGAAGAATTTAGGGCTTTCAGGGATCTTATTCTCCTGCTAGAGGAAAATGAGAGGTCTAAGTCCCCAACACCCACTATGGATACCACATATACATCTACTCCTCCACTGCCTAAACCTAGCAAAAAATTCAAACCTAAGTCTAAAAAATTCCCAGATCTTACGAGCAACCCCCATATTTGGGCCTTTTTGACAGCCACTATTGGAGATTTGAGGCAACTCACACTAGATCCCATGCCAAAAAATTTACGGCCTGACCAATTACAATCTCTGACTAAACTACGTCATTGCCCCGATCTGGTTATAAAACAGTCAGACAAAGGGGGCATTATTGTATTAATGTATTAATGTATTATTTTGGTGTGTGTCGTCTCTTCTCTCTCTCTTTCCCTATTACAGGTGACTCAAACGGGCTCCTGAAGAAGCATTCAATTGCGAAACATGTAGAGCTACACTAGTTTGATGTCTCATATGCTGAACAGAGGGTTTGGGTTGTTTTCCCCTTTTATAAGGGATACCCCTCTGTATGATTTGATCTATGTATGAGAGAGCACCAGCTATTGCCTTGCAATGTATTGCACTGTTTTAAAATGTCTGTGTTTTTGATTTTCTGTACTTTTTGTATAATAAAATATTATTAGCAGCAGATGACATCTGTGTCCCCAGGCTGTGGTCATACAAGAGACTGCAGCTTTTGTCAGACCAGACTGAACCCAGGGCAATCACTCTCTGGTCTTCTTTCCACGCTTCCTTCCACGCTGTGGTGGTGGAGTTGTGGCAGCAGGAGGAGGAGGAGGAGGAGGATGGTCCAACTCAATCACGTCGGTCTTGAGTGTTAGTTCCCCACTTACCCCCTTAGTTAGGACTTTATAAATAAGTTGCTCACACAGGATGCGTTGACCCTCCTGCATGCCCTGCAGTTTTGTGGCAGCCATGCAGGCAAAGGCCTCTTCAGGAGTGGGTAAGGCTCGGAGGGACGCAGAAGCCTCCTGAATGAGCCTGAGCGCAGAATCCTGCACGGGAGTCGTCTTCCTCGCCCTTTTGTATGGAAGGCGGAGGGGAGGAACCTGCGATTTGGTCAGGCTGCGACTTGTCCCAGGCTTCTCTTGGCTGACACTTAGCCCCGCCTCCTCCTGGCTGCCACTAACCCCCGCCTCCTCCTGGCTGCCACATTCCACAGCCTCCTCCTGGCTGAGGTCTTCCTGTGTGTGAAAAAGGGACATAGTTTTAGTTTTTTATTCATCAATCACACACAATTTTCACCTCCTGACTTTTGCAAATTGAATGTTAACAAATATAACAGACTATCATTCTGAGCCCAGCATTTTTCATTCTTGTCCCAATTATTTTTGCCCACTACTGTCTATTGATATGTAAAACACTTTTTTCAATCAGCAATTAGTGATCAATAATAACATCTAGTAAACATCATTTATTTATTGAGCAGAAATCTGTAGAAGAATGCTATACCTGGCTCTAGCTGGGCTCCTCCACTTCTTCCTGGCTGGAAGGCCCAGGTTGGACATCGGAAGCCTCAGCTGGGGTGGAAGGAAGAGTGGAAGGAAGAGTGGAGAGGGATTCCCTGACTTCAGTGTGGTCTGACAGAAACCGCAGTCTCTCATAGTACCACAGCCTGGGGACATAAACGTCATCTGCTGCAGCTCCGGATATCTGGGAATCTGTGACCTTCTTGCGCTTACTAAGATAAGTGCTCCTCAGGCCACCAATTTTGGTTTTTAAATAGGGGATAGTTGCTGTGGGGACTACCGGCTTCACCAACTCCAGCAGTTTCTCCAGCGCTGCCTGCCTCTTTTGTTTATTGTTATAATGGGGGTGTCTCACTTGCCACAGACAGGGCAGCTCCCTGTATTTGTCTATGAACAGGGGGAGGAAGTTGTAGTCATTGAAGCCATCCATTTTATCTGCAAGACACAACACAAGACAAACCCTAATGTCAGGCGAAACTCTCCTAATATAGTTACAATCTAGGCCTCAATTTCGAAGCAGTATAGGCCCAAGTTTAGATCTTACCTTCGTTATCACGATCGGCGCTTTCAATGCTCCTTCCTCCGCTCACAGATCGTACGTAATATGCACGCGTGTTACGCTTTATACACACTACGCATGCGTCTAACTCCACCCGCCCCTGACGTTCTTTATAGTCTATTCCCTGCCCCTTTTCATTCTGCGCAGTGGGGGAAGAGCACATGGCGGATACACAGCAGGATCGTGCTAATTATAGCAACGAGGAGGAGGAGGAAAGCCTGGATCCGGAAACATCCAGATCCAGAAGGAGACGATTTAAGGCCTCAAATATGTCCTTTGGGGAGATGTTGGAGATGGTTGACATCCTGAAGAAGGCCAACTATGATGGAAAGTATGGACCTTACCCCAACCCCAATGTCAGAAAGGCCAAGATAATTGTGAAAGTGGTCAAAAGTCTGCACCGGAAATTCGGGGTACGACTATCGAAAGATCAGCTCAGGAAGTGGTGGTCGGACCTCAAATTAAGAGAACATGAGCAGTACAGAAAGATCCAGAGAATGCTGCAAAAAAGTAAGTAGTTGTCCTGTGTTCCTATTCTTTTTATGTTTCTTACATTAGTGCTGCTCCATGTGCTTTTCTTACAAGTGTACATTTGTAAATGGCAACTTTCATGTTCATGGGCACATTATTCGTTCGTATCAAAGATTTTTCTTTCGGCCTATAAAACACCATTGTTTAGGCCATATGCATTTGGCCACAATTTTTACGCCCTACTTGTCAGAAACTATTTTGGTTGTGTAGATGGCTTTGTTACTAGAATGAAATGCAAACTAGATTCTGTGTAAGGAGAGGACACTCAGCAGCTGTTTTCACATCTGGACACTGGAGCACTAGTGTGGGACACAAGAACACCATTTTTATTAGGGGGCCACACAGGTGCTCCAGTGTATACTATGGGGGGTCTCCATCTGTGAAGCTTGTACCAAACAGGTAAAGTATTGAAGATTGACAAAGGACACTGAAAACGCTACATTTTTTAACTCTGCCAAAATAGACAATTGTACCCCACTTCCAAGTAATGTTTCCTATTTATAGTTCTGCCATCAAATCACTGTGTGCTAAGTATAGCATTTTTGTTTTAAAAAGGGGAGAAAAGACTCAGAGGACACCCCTCGTCCGAGGAGACCAGAGACCCCCCACCTCTGGAAGAAGGGGAAATTCCCCCAACCCAAGAAGTGCAGGAGGATGAAGAAGACGTGGTGGAACTAGTCACCACAACAGGTGAGTGTCTGCGACCACAGGCTCAGGTAAGAGATGGATGCCGGCATATTTTTGATACCTGTTTTTGTTTGGTTTATCTCTTTTTAGGTGATCGTGATGTTGGGGATCCAGAATCTTTCACATTAGAAAGTGCCCAGATTCTGATCAGGGAGATCATGGGGTGTAAATTACAATTGGAAAACCTCAAGAAAAACATCAATGATATTATTCTAAAAAATAAAAACAGCATTGATGTTTTGGGGCAAGTTTAAAACCCCTCCCAATCCCTTGGTTTTTTGGTGTGCTCCAATGTTCAAAATGTTTGATAGATTTGTAGAAAAGCCTAATTTGTAGGATGCACACAGTGTGCCAACATGTGCTATCTGCCATCACGGTAGATCAATGGACGCGTTTTGGGGGTGCAACCCCTTCCTCAATAATAAAGTAGCTGAGAGGAAGGGGTTTCTCCCCCAAAACACATCCCTTGACCCCCTGTGATGGCAGGTCGCACATGTTGACATTGGTAAATTTGTGTGCATCTTCCAAATTTGCCTTTTCCTGGTGTAACTTCACCCTATCTGAACGCAATATCAAACACAGTTCCTAAATACTCATGTCTGATATTGCCTTCAAGTTCTACCAAATGTGAACTTTGTAAGTTCAAGATTTGTGTCTTTCTTGTTGCTTTTACACATGCCTGTTTTATCTTAATAAATGGACCTTTATCTGTTTTATAATGCTAACCCAAAAATTTATAAACAACAAACGTGGGTTTGTTAGAAAAACCTTTTCGAAATGCACATGTGATTGTGCAGGTATTAAAGAGATTGTTAAGCAAGAATGTGTGGATTATTGTGTCAACGCTAATAAAACACTTTGTTGGTGATGTAATTGGTGTTTTCTGTGAAAATGGGGGTTATTTCCTAAGGGCAAATCCTCTTTGCACTACAAGTGCAGTTTCAGTGCAGTTGCAAGTGCACTTGTAGTGAAAAGTGTCTTTGCCTTTAGTAAATAACACCCAACTTCACAAATTTGCTGGCATATTGATGGCCCCCCTACCCGCAAAGAACTCCAGGTATCGTAACCAGACATCACGGGCACTCAGGGAGGGCAAGCCAGGACGGCGACTTTCAAGCGCTGTCAGTGTTGTTTCATGTATCACTCCGGCCTCAGGCCCAACTGAGCCAGCATAGTTGGCCGAATGTTTCCGTAAAAAGTTATGGAGAATACAGCACGTCATGATTATATGATTAAGTTTATACTCCGCCATATGGATGGGTGTCAGAAATAGGCGGAACCGGCTGGCTAGGATTCCAAATTTGTGCTCCACCAATCTTCGGGCTCTGGCCAGCTGTTAATTAAAAACCCTCTGTTCCGGGGTGAGGGTCCTCATAGGGAATGGCCGCATAAGATGGTCCCCCAGCGCAAACGCTTTATCAGCAACTAACACGAATGGGAGTCCTTCCACATTGTCCTCTGGAGCTGGCAAGTCCAAGCTGCCATTCTGGAGACGCCTGTAGAACTCCGTCTGGGCGATGACTCCACTATCGGACATTCGGCCATTCTTCCCCACGTCCACATACAAGAAGTCGTAATTAGCCGACACCACCGCCAACATCACAATACTATTGAACCCCTTATAGTTGAAATAGTATGACCCCGAGTTGGGTGGTGGGACGATGTGGATGTGTTTCCCATCAATTGCCCCTCCGCAGTTAGGAAAGTCCCACCGCTGGGCAAAGTGGGAGGCCACAGTCTGCCATTCCTGTGGCGTGGAAGGAAACTGTTGAGGAAAACAAAAATAAATTAATATTTTTACACATAAACATGGCAAGCAGATTAGGCACAAACATTCTGGGGCAACCTCCAGATAGCATTTATTAAGGGGAATTTAACAACACCAAAGTATAAGGTACACCTATCATATTCCCCCTCCCCCCCCTCTCATGGGCCATTTCTAACATTATGGGGGTGGGGAAATCTTGGACAGGTAACCCTCTTCACTTCATTGAGAGATGAATGCCTAAATACAGGGTATTACCGCGTTCTTGGCGATCGGAAATTTCGACAACTTTGTGCGACCGTGTGTACGCAAAACAAGTTTGAGCCAACATCCGTCGAAAAAAATCCTAGGCTTTTGTTGTCGGAATGTCCGAACAAAGTCCGACCGTGTGTACGGGGCATGAGAATAGAGAATGTTAACCTTGCAAAACCTTGTTTGTAAGTTAAAAATACATTTGGCAGCTACTTACAGAAAAGTAAATTGCACTTTCTGGTCTATAGAAGCACTGGTAGTGTAGCCAGGGTCTCACTAGAGGCTTTCTCTAGAAATATAGTATGTAAACTGAGAGATCTGTGTAGAACAAAATAAATAATAAATGGCCTTTTTCCTGAGATCTCATTAATTCTTTCTTTTTGTACACAGATCTGTGGCAAACATCATCAGTGGACCGACACAAGGATCGAGGAAAAATAAATTTTCATATTTGGCAGGTAGCGGGGGGCATATCTCTAAATGCTTAAAATTGCTGACATGTTGGACTCATCATTTTGGATAAGTCTGTTGGTAGAACACAAAACTCCTTAAAAATAATTACAAGTCATAAATGCAATGCATAATACAATAAAAAAAAAACATGTTTTGCCATTTTTGTTATTACATTAATGCCCTTCTCAAAGGTTTGGATAGTTTAAAAAGTGTAAAGAAATAATTAATTATACAAATCCAGCCAGAGCTATTTTTTAACAATATTACATCTGAATTGACAGCGTGAACACATTTACAGCGCTGTAAAAAAGAAATCTCATTTATTATTTAGTCAACACCTTGCATGATTCAACACCAGCTAAAAGTGGCTCCAACTGCATTGCCAGCCACCAGGAACACTGGAGATTTAGTTACCTGTTCCTGGGAATTGCTGAAAGTACATATTAGTTTACCACTGGAGGAATTATAGGCATTGGTTGTGGAGAGGATTCCTAACTGGCGGGCATGTTCGTGGAAAAAGGTTTATTTTTTCCACAGTGAATCAGTAACTGTGACATTAACGCTACAGCCATGAGTTTTAAAGTCTACCTTGAGCATTTGTTTATCTAGCTGCAATGTTTAATAGTTATAATGGTAAATCCCAACTCTAGCCAAAATTTTTTTCTTTTTGTTTTGCATTGAGTAGAAATGCTCCAGTTTTTCTGTCAGATTTTAAGGGGAGTCTGTATTCTCTCTGGGGAACTTCCATTCACTTCCTGTCCTCCATGACCTCAGTAGAGAGTCAGAAAGCAATCAAAATGTTACAGAAGGCATAGCTCCCAACTGTCCCTGATTTCGAGGGACTGTCCCTGATTTGGAGCAATGTCCCTCTGTCCCTCTTTCCTCCTCATTTGTCCCTCATTTTGGTCTGAACCATATAGTTGTATATAAAATGTACTTTTTATCTTTCAAAAAGTGTTTCCCCTGTGCTAAACCTTTCATCCAATTTCTTAATTGCTACAGTACATTTGTAAATTTCAAAACCAGTATAAAGGAATAATAGTAGTAAAAAAAAGCACATGGGGGTTACCTAACCTTTTTTACGGGGGCGTGGCACGGGGTGTGTCCTATGTCTACATACATTTGCTAATAGGTGTCCCTCTTTCCCTTTTCAAAAAGTTGGGAGGTATGCAGAAGGTTCTCTTTCCTGCTGTTTTAAAAGCAAGTTTTTTGTTTTTTTATTGCTGTCTGCATCCTCGTTGGGGAGATTTCCCACGCATCCTGTTCTGTCTGACAATTGTCAAATAGACCCAGAAATAAAGGACCAAGGCAGCAACAAAACCCGATAGAATTTTTAACTCTTCCAAAATCTATCCAAAACTGAAAAAAAAGAAGCTTTGGCTAGGTTTGGGTTTTTAGCTAATACATCTCTTATGATTGTCTAACACCATAATGATGTCACTAATGTGGCTGACAGGCCAAATATTGGTTCAGCTAACAAAATAGCTGACTCTAATGCCGCGTACACACGGTCGGACTTTTCATCTACAAAAGTCCAACGGACGCTGACGGACTAAAGCTGGCTGGTAATCCGATCGTGTGTGGGCTTCTCCGGACTTTCAGCAGACTTTTTCAGCCTCAAATCCGACGGACTTTAGATTTGGAACTTGCTTCAAATCTTTACGTCGTAACTACGACGGACCCCGAAATCCGCTCGTCTGTGTGCTAGTCCGACGGACAAAAACCCATGCTAGGGCAGCTATTGGCTACTGGCTATGAACTTCCTTATTTTAGTCCGGTGTACGTCATCACGTACGAATCCGTCGGACTTTTGTGTGGTCGTGTGTAGGCAAGTCCGTTCGTTAGAAAGTCTGCTGCAAGTCCGCCGAAAGTCCGCCGGAAGTCCGCCGGAAGTCTGTCGGACAGGCTGTCGGACTTTTGTAGACGAAAAGTCCGACCGTGTGTACGCGGCATAATGGACACTGATAACAAGTACAATATAAATGAAGAATGTTTCCTCTTTTATTAAGAAAGCGTATGGCAAAAACATCTGTTGCATATAAAATCCTTGTGTTCGGCAAGCTGAGGCCACAATCCAGCAATGGTTCATAAAATATAGCAAGAGTGTTTTGAAATCTAGATGTGAGCTGCATATGACTTAACTGGAACCTGAACAAGTTATTCTGTTTCAGCTGCTGAGGCTATGTAGATAGTGATTTCCAAACTTTCCTAGGTTATGATGGAATAGCAATAACTTACATATTGGCAGAATCCACAGGTAGGTAACTCATTAGAAAACACGACTGAAGATCTTGATAAGGTTTAAACTCAGAGGATGAATCTTACAATGTGACCAGGTCAAATGAATGAGGTCAAAACAGGTATTCAGAAAAAAGATCATAAAACAAACAATCTTATGCGCTTAGATAAATACACTATATTACCAAAAGTATTGGGGCACCTGCCTTTACACGCACATGAACTTTAATGGCATCCCAGTCTTAGTCCATAGGGTTCAATATTCAGTTAGCCCATCCTTTGCAGCTATAACAGCTTCAACTCTTCTGGGAAGGCTGTCCACAAGGTTTAGGAGTGTGTCTATGGGAATGTTTGACCATTCTTCCAGAAGCACATTTGTGAAGTCAGGCACTGATGTGGACGAGAAGGCCTGACTCGCAGTCTCTGCTCTAATTCATCGCAAAGGTGTTCTATTAGGTTGAGGTCAGGACCAGGCTGTGCAGGCCAGTCAAGTTCCTCTACCCCAAACTCGCTCATCCAGGTCTTTATGGATCTTGCTTTGTGCACTGGTACAAATCATTTGGTGGAGGGGGGGTTATGGTGTAGTGTTGTTTTTTAGGGGTTGGGCTTGGCCCCTTAGTTCCAGTGAAGAGAACTCTTCAGGCTTCAGCATAGCAAGACAATTTCATGCTCCCAACTTTGTGGGAACCGTTTGGGGATGGCCCCTTCCTGTTCTAACATGACTGTGCACCAGTGCACAAAGCAAGGTCCATAAAGACATGGATGAGCGAGTTTGGGGAGGAGGAACTTGACTTGCCAGCACATAGTCCTGACCTCAACCTGATGGAACACCTTTGGGATGAATTAGAGTGGAGACTGCAAGCCAGGCCTTCTCGTCCAACATCAGTGCCTGACCCCACAAATGCGCTTCTGGAAGAATGGTCAAACATTCCCATAGACACACTCCTAAACCTTGTGGATAGTCTTCCCAGAAGAGTTGAAGCTGTTAGGGAGGCAAAGGATGGACCAACTCAATATTGAAACCTACGGACTAAGACTGGGATGCCATTAAACTTGCGTGTAAAGGCAGGTGTCCCAATACTTTTGGTAAAATAGTGTAAATATGTCTTGAGAATGCAGAACACAATCAGTTTGAATACTGGATATAAATAAAAATGATAATCACGTGCACAATCCCCACACTAAATATAGATCAGTTCTACTATATGTGACACAATAAATATAAAGCAGGGATATAAAACAAAAATATTACACCTACATATACAATGAACAGACCTCAGTGGTCATATACCATAAAAAATGAAAAATATGTGAACAGTCCATGGGTAAAATGAAACAGACAATAAAAAAGTCCACAACAGGTGTCAATAGAATAAAGTGTACGGCCCTTTAAGGCGATGATATTAAAGAACCGGGAGTAGGCTGAAATGCGTCAGTAGGCATGGCTGGACAGGAGCTGAGGCTGAGGCCGTTCCCTAATACAGGCATCATCAACCACCGGGCCGTGGCCTTTCGGCAGCCGGGCTGCGGGTGCGGGCGGCGGGTATGAGACACCTGGGCAGGATGAAAGAGCCGGGTGGCCGGCATAAGAGAGCCGGGCGGGCAGCATGAGACAGCAGAGCGGCCGGCATTTGAGAGCTGGGTGGGTGGAAGAAGCGAGCGGGTGGGCGGGCAAGCAGAGAGAGCAGAGAGATGACATTATCTCTCACCGCCAGCCCCGCATCACCGCTCTCCTGCCTTCATTCGGAACCCACCACTGCACAGAGGCCTGCCTCTGTGCTAAATGGACCAGTGCTGCCACCAATGCAGTGGTGGTAGGCAGCATGGCAAGTGATATTCCGCATCTGGTGACAGGAAACATGACAGGTTACGTGGCAAGTGACAATCCACATCTTGTGGCAGGCAGCATGGCAAGTGACAATCCACATCTGGTGGCAGGCAGCGTGGCAAGTGACATTCTGCATCTGGTGACAGGCAGCGTGGCAGGTGACGTGGCAAGTGACATTCCGCATCTGGTGGCAGGCGACAATGGCAAGTGACATTCCAGATCTGGTGACAGGCAACGTGGCAAGTGACAATCCACATCTGGTGGCAGGCAGCGTGGCAAGTGACATTCCACATTTGGTGGCAGGCAGCGTGACAAGTGACATTCCGCATCTGGTGGCAGGCAACAGTGGCAAGTGACACGCTCAGGGCTCCTGACTGATTCTGCATTATAGTGAGTTTAACTATTTCATTTATTGCTACAATGAAATAATAGAAATAATGAGCTTCAATCACCCTTTGGGGGGGAATGCTTCAGGAGGGGGGTGCTCTCTCTCGTCCCCCCCTTTTCCTGTGGCCTGCCAGGTTGCGTGCTCAGATAAGGGCCTGGTATGGATTTTGGGGGGGACCCCCATGCCATTTTTTTCTAATTTTGGCGCGGGGTTCCCCTTAAAATCCATACCGGACTTGGCTTTGTAATAGCTAAGACAGATGCACATAAGTTGTAATTCTGAAGGAGATATCTCACTATTAAAGTAAGTAAGTCCCTCATAAATTCTAAGCTGACGTGAGATCTAGCTTCCCAGCCGTACAAAACTAAAGTTATAGTTTCAGGAGCGTGGTGGTGGGGAAGGGGGTGTCTCAGCTTTTGAATCACTGGCATTTCAGGATCATGGCATTGTTTCCTTTTTTTGTTCAAGTGCTTTGTGAATGAGTCCACCCTGATTTCAGAAGAGTCAGTATTCAGTGTCATGTTTCCCTAGCTCTCTGACCTTATTAACAAATGCTTGTGTAATGATTGTATCCCGAGACACTATCTGCCAGAGTTTGCTAAGTTTAAGCAAACAGAAAATGGCAAAACATTATGAAATTTACCAGATTTTCTACAGATAATCTATTCACTGCTTCCAGCTGGTATATTGATGTTTCCTAGAACTGTAGTATATTTGGAGGCCTTACATGTCTGTTGCAAAGTTAACATTTTTGTTCAGATCAAAGTACACAGTAGTTTTATACAGCAATTGTAAATTATTACCTTATTCATTTTTTTAACCCAGAATGATAAATGGTTTTCAAAATTTTTTACAAATACCGTAAATATCTGAAAAGTGTGGTGTGCATTTGTATTCAGCCTCCTGAGTCAATACTTTGTAGATCCACCTTTCACTGCAATTACAGCTGGAAGTCCTTTGGGGATGTCTCTACCAGCTTTGCACAACTAGTGACATTTTTGCCCATTCTTCTTTGTAAAATAGCTCAAGCTCTGTCAGATTGGATGGAGAGCGTATGTGAACAGCAATTTTAAATTCTTGCCGCAGATTCTCAATTGGACTTGGGTCTGGACTTTGACTGGGTCATTCTAACACATGAATATTCTTTGATCTAAACCATTCCTATGTGGCTCTGGCTGTATGTTTAGGGCCGTCGACCTGCTGGAAGGCGAACCTCCGTCCCAGTCTCAAGTCTTTTGTAGCTTCTAACAGGTTTTTTCTAAGGCTGCCCTGTATTTGGCTCCATCCATCTTTCCATCAACTGTGACCAGCTTCTCTGTCCCTGCTGAAGAAAAGCATCACCCCGACAGGATTCTGCCACCACCATGTTTCATGGTGGGGATGGTGTGTTCAGGGTGATGTGCAATGTTAGTTTTCCGCCACACATAGCGTTTTGCTTTTAGGCCAAAAAGTTACATTTTGGTCTCATCTGACCAGAGCACCTTCTTCCACATGTTTGCTGTGTCCCCCACATGGCTTCTTGCAAACTGCAAACAGGACTTCTTATGGCTTTCCTTCAACAATGGTTTTCTAAACCATTTAGCACTTTCCTTCCACTTAACAATCATGTGCCACTTTGTGTTGGTCTATCGGTCTATCACATAAAATCTCAATAAAATATATGTTTTTGGTTGTAACATGACAAAATGTGGAAAATTCCAAGGGGTGTGAATACTTTTTCAAGGCACTGTATGCCAAATGTGAAAACAGGGACCTGACAGACAAAGCATTATTCTTTATACTGTGCTGAACGCTGTAAGATAATGTGTAGCACCCCCGTGTACATAGTTGTATAGGTAAATTTAGTTGGGCTCCACTTTAGCCAGTGAAGCCAGGGTTAATTATTCATTTAGCTGGCAGGCTTTACAGGCTGAGTCTCTGTTGCCACCCAGTGGTTTCTAAAAGTTCCTTGAAGGTTCTAGAACTTAGTGGGCAGAGAGGCAGAGATAAGGGCCTGAATATTCAAGGGATCTCTGCCAATCCCTAGAGGCTCAGAAGGTGGAGGCCATGTGGGGAGAGTTTTCAGGATCCAGAGGCCTGGAGGGGACCCCTGTGCTGGTGGACTCTGGCTCCAGGCAGATGTTTCCAGAGAGAGAGAAGGGGTGAGAAGGAAGGAAGCTGAGAAGAACCCTCACCCCCTTCAGCCTCAGGAAAGGCTTGGCTGAGACACCCTGGGAGCATATGGAGGCCTGACCAGAAGTTACCATCCCTGCTACAGGACTCTAGGGACTAAGAGTAACCTCTGTTTGTTCATTGCTCACAGCCTATAGGGGAAGGCAAACAGGTGTGATACCAAGCTAGCCATATAGGAGGGACACCTATTGCCAAACCTTCACCACCTGCTTGAGAAGATTTGCTGCTGACATACCAGTGCTGGAATTAGAATTGGAATTAGTGCCAGTCTGTTTGCAAGTAGTCTCCCATAGGAACAGTCTGTGGACTACGAAGACAGAGTAGCTGCAGTTGTCCTCAAACATTCTTCAAGTCCAAGTTCTGGGCATTGTATACCTCCATATAACCCATCCAAGTTGTTTACCACAATAAAAAACAAAAACAAAACCCTTCAACTGGTTTACTGACTTTGTGTGCCTGCCGAGTGTGGCCTGGCTGTGCAGAAGAAGGGGGACCCAGAATCCAATGGGCCTTTAAGGGAGTAGCATTACATAAGTATGATCCTCATCATAGAAAAACTGCTCCCCGTCAGTGAAGTTGCCCATCATAATAAAGTAATAGTAGGAATGCAGGGAAAGAGGGGTTAGCAGTAAGCTCTGACTTTATTTTTTTGGATTCAGAATGGCCTGGCATTTAACCATGGCAGAAAGGTTTGGGACAGTGCTGCAGACATGTGCATCTCTAGGTGCTTGCACTTCAACCCTGCAGTAGTTTGCACCCCACCCCAGTGACAGAGTCTATTAATGCATAACGTTTAACTTTCCAATGATCTTTTGTTTAATCATATTCATTTTAAATATACAAATTATGCAATAAACTTAAAGTAGACTGTAAAAGAACAATCTTGCATGTGCTTAACTAGTGTACTAAACAGAAGGAAAAGCACTTTAGGCAATACTTCCTGGGAAATATAAGCAAATAGGCCTGTTTAAAAGAAGAAATAATGGGGTAAAAGCAATCTTTACAAGGTAGGATGGTGAGCCAGTGCCTTACCCCTTAAGGTTTAGTTGTATCCCAACTAATATTTTTTTACCCCGGCAATGTAATTTCTGTGGCATCTCACAAGGTGGCCAAAACTGTCAACCAAGCTCAAATCCTTCTGTCTCTCTTTTCTGCTTAATCTATTTTGGTCTGATGTATAGACCCCTATAAGAAGTTTCATTTAACTGCCAAAAGGGTTATAATAAAACTCTCAAACCGTAATTTGCATTTGTTATCTTGAGGAAGTATATGGGAAAGGTAGTGGTGGAAAAAACGACTTTGGGTTAAACTAGTAATTTTTGTATAAGATTTCTTTAAATTCATGATGACAGCAACTCATCTGTCATGCTCAAAGCTGGTTATACATTGATCAACATGTGGCCAGTTCAGCAAGGACCAGCCAAAATTTGATCAGTGTGTCAGAGTCCCTGCGCAACAGAAGTTGAATGACTTCTGACGAAGGGATTTGTTGGAAAACTTTTCTTGAACAGTGGCTGCAGCCAATCAGCTGTAGCCACTGATCAGTGTATTCTGACAGCAGTGGATGCAACTGTTAGGGAGCCCATACATTCATCTTTTCTATTTCATTCAACCAGCGGGTTGAACAAAATCTAAAATTATCCGATTCCCTCATCAACACAATCGATGTGAATAGAGGAATCCTTCCATTGTATTAATGTGTGGAGCCTTCCCCACTGTCAGAGTACAATGATCAGTGCTGGTGGCTTTAGCTATAGCGGGAGGCACTGATCGATCAAGAAAAACCTGACAGGCTGCTTGTACAGAAGTGATCGGTCCCTGCTAAACTGGCTGAATTTTGATCCATGTATGGCCGCCTTTAAAATACATCATTCGGTGGGGACTCCTCCATCCACTTCCTTTGTGTGGATGGAGGAATCTGTTTTGTTCGTTCAGCCCAGAGGCTAAAAAAGAAAATCTAACAGTGCATGGCCTGCTTAAGAGGCCCGCAAACCTTGGGCTAAAAGGCCTAAAAGGGTAAAAGAGTACTGCTTTGAGAGCTGTCTTCAGCCAACAAAAGTTATAAGAAACTAAAAAAAAAGAAAATTAGTTGATAATAGGCATTAGGCATGAGACAATAGGATAATAGGCCTACCAAATAACTATGCAATTTATCTAGAAGACTTTTGGAGTGGCTTATTAAAGCTGTCTTACTCTGTTTTAGAAAAATAAACTGTAACACTTTTATCAAGCAACAATGAAACCATTTTATTATATTAATAAACAGTGAAAACACCATGAGTTTTGTATTTGTTCCAAAAATAACAAGGGATTAAAAAATGCATACAGTCTCCTTCCTGCAGTACAAAGATAGTTTGCTCAATGGATACCTTATATGTTTCAGCAAACACAGGCAGAGATAAGCCACGATTAGAAGGTCCATATATTGCATAAATGTACTCCCCCTAACCCTCACCTCTCACCAATCCAATGAACAGGGAATATATACAGGCTCAGTACTAAGAAAACGAGAACAGGATCGGACTGGTTCTGCAGAGATAATGTACAAAGGCTATGCATGGTCATTCCTCTTGTTAACATTCTCTTTAACATTTACATAGCTATGTTATCAAATTATGTATTGTATAGGAGAAAACTTATTTTCTTTTCCCCTTGACGCAATATTATTTGAGATTTATGCTAATGTTTAGGTTTTATGCGCTTAATGTCTTTCAGAATGTATTTGAGAACATTAGCCGCATACCTGAAGCTTAGGCAATTTTTTTCAGCTTACTTCAAGATTACCGTTGAAATTAATAGCAACTAATAAAGGGACCATATAATGTAAACTGCTTATTTAGTATGGCTTATTCTGCTTATGACTTGTTTTGTCTTGATTGTTTATAAGGGAAAATTTTGGTAATAATTCACCAAGTGAGTATAGATAGATTGTACCCCCAGTTCAGTAGAAATGCTGTATATATAAACAGATACTCTACCCTCAACTAAAGGTGTAATGTTTTGCCTGGGTGAAGGGCAACCCCAAAGAGAATGCTCTGTCCTGAATTTAGAATGATTGTCAAATATCCTGCTGCCTAATGACTAACTGATGTGACAGACTGCCCAAACAACAAAAGATGAACAAAAGGAATGCTGGTCTGATACACAATTTAGATGGTGAAAGTAGAACTATAGGCATTTTTTAATACATTTTGGAGTAAGGGAGGGTTGTAACCTGTCAGATCTGTGTCCCATTGGGAAGATTTACCTTCACTTCCTGTCCTATGGTCAAAAACAGGAAGTGACAGGAAATCCTTGCAAATTAAGGGAATCCCTTGGGGACCCCCCAGGTCACCAAAACTAGTGCCCCCCTTGGAAGATTTTTTTGCTCTATTATTTTTCTGGGAACAGCCCAAAATGTGGGATTTTCATTTACTTTCACTTTCAATGATAATGGTAAACAGGACAAATAGAGAGGGTGATTCTCTCTAATGAGGACACAGACAGCAGTAAAAACCTAATGGATATTGTAATCCCTCTCCACTCTACTAAACTAAGAAAAAAGTGAACCAAAAAAAAATTTTGCCTGTACTTTAAGCATCAGTAATTTGGCAGCTTCTAGCACAGGTACTAAGTCACAGGTTCTGTGCCACAGTACAGTCAATCAAACTATACAACAAAAGCATCTGTAGTTCACTCAGACGTAGATGCTGGACATTCTTCGAATGGGAAAATTGTCTTAAGCTGCCCACACACAAATATTTGCATGAACATTCGCAGTACTTTCAATAACTTGACGAATATCATTTGAAAGTACTTCAAAATTTAATTTGCTTTAGACATTTGATGTTGGAATGAATGTAATTTCCTGAAGGAAAACTACATTCACTATTAGAAATTTGTTCGGTCAAGAAAAAAAATTCCATTATACAATACACATTATATTCCAATATAAAATATTCTCATCACTGCAGTCAAAAACAAATGTCGGTGTGACCTGACCAATGATTAAAAAATTTAACAAATATGTTTCAAACAAAATTCTACTAGTATATGGCCAGCTCTACAGGCTTGTCATCAGACAGCAAAGTCTTTGATGATCACTTCAAGCAGTTGAGCAACCCTCTAGGAATCTAAGCTAAGGGGTCCTGTGTTGGGCCTCCCGCATAAGAAAGTTTATCTTGGATCATAGCAATTCTAAAACACAAATTATGAGTTGGAAAACATTGTTGAGATATAGAAAAGGTAAACCTTGGTGAGCCTTCCTAAAGCAGACTGAACACCCACCAGAAAAATAAATTGAATCATGTTTCTTAAACATGGGCATTTATGAAGTCTTTACATCTAGTCATGGTATACTGAAATTAATCCAGAATGCTGCACTGATTAATGCTAAAGAGCATGTCTGCTGAAGCATGGAGTGGCACCTTCAGTTTCACTTCCAATTCTTCCTTCTCTGTCGGGGTCCCCCAAGGTTCTGTTCTTGGACCTCTCCTATTTTTTTTTTTTTTTAAGATTTTATATGCCAAGTGTACATATACAGAAGGAAAAAAAAAACAGAAAAAAAGCAGGTTACATGTATAAATGGACATAAAACCATATCAATAGTTCTTATGCTATCCTAGGTATCTGTACTGCTAAACTCAATATAGTCCATTGAACCTCTCCTATTTTTCCTATATTTAATCTACACCGCCTCCCTGGGTCAGCTGATAGCCTCCCATTTCTTTCAATATAATTTCTATGCTGACGACACCCAAATCTATCTCTCCACCCCTCAACTCACTCCATCAGTCTCCTCATGCATCACTAATTTACTAACAGACATATCTGTCTGGATGTCACACCGCTTCCTCAAACTCAACTTGTCCAAAACCAAGCTAATAATATTTCCTCCCCCACGTGCCTCTTCCCCTGACTTCTCTGTTAAGAGCAATGGCACAACCATCCACCCATCCCCACATGCCAGGATGCGAGGTGTTATCCTGGACTCTGAACTTTCCTTTCAGCCTCACATCAAAGCACTTTTTGAGTGCTAGGGTACTGTTTACTCCCACTGATGTCAGAAAAATATTCTATTACCGCTGGCTACAGTCCGGCCCCCCTAAAGTCTGAAGGATAGTAAACTAGCCCTTTGTTTAAAAAGTTTGGAGACCCCTTTTTTAACCGTATTGATATCACAGAGAGGGCAAAAGCCTTCAGCAGACTTCGGAGATTATCATCATCCACATGAAGGCCCCTCACTCACCACTGAACAAATTTAAACATACTCTTGGCTGCTGTAGCAGCTGGGGAAGTGTGTTTAAAATCCCTGTCTACCAGCCTCCATTTATAAATGGCGCTGATAGGCGAGTGGTTAAAACAACCATCCACCAAAATGAGCAGAACTGATTAATACGTAATGAGTCTTAAATAGTATGGAAGGGTGGAACCAGATCTGTATTTACCATAATGGCACTCATGGGCCAGTGCTTAGGGCAGCGGGATTATATTAGGCAGGCAGAACCTTGCATTTGCAAATTGAGAACATTTTTTCCTTATTTCGCTTCCCTCTTCTGGTCAACTCAGGTCATTTGTGGCCAAATTCAGCAAGAGAACTGCAATGGGAAGGGAGAGCAGGGGATGGCTAAGGGGGTCTGTAGTTCAAAAAAACATGAAGTCATCTTTCTATTCTCTTGTTTATTAATCTGTATAGTTAAAAAGTAGCACTGCATAGTAAGCAGACCCTGTGCTCCCTCCAGTAGCGAATTGTATTTTTTAATAAAAAAAACAATCACCACAAGCATTGGAGATTGTACAAAAGATGTCATCATTCATGTGTAGCATAATGTCTCAATTTTCACTTCATCCCTCCAAAATGCCCTAAAACCTTACTAAGTCAACCTTCTCTATGCACCTACACTGCAGTATATACTTTTCTCTGAAACTGCAGCTGCTCTTTAAAGAAATAGTATAGTGCTTTTTTCAATGAACTAGGATCCGAGGAGCTCCATAGGAACACATGGATGAGTTTGAAGACGATCACCATAAGGTGTTTACCTTCCATCGTTATGTTAGACGCCTTTTATGTTGGGTCAGGTTTACATTTGAACAGAGCGGCACCTGATGCCTTCTTTGTTAGTATGCAACACACCTGGCCCACTCACCTCCCTGAGGAAAGCACACAGGCACTGGAGTTGTCGTAAAAGTGTAAGCAAAGTCCGCACTACAGGTATCCTGCTCTTCCAGGTGGCCAGTCTCATGTAACCAAAATGAACACTTTCAGCATCTTGAACCACCAAATAGGCCACTGCAGGTATTCCCGGACTGTAACCACCAAATGATACGCTTAGGCCTTGCTGCCTTCTTCGGTTCATTGTAACCATAACTACAATACAAACAAAGAAAGAAGGTGCACCAGACTAGTGCATTACTGTATAACTCATTTAATAAATATTAAAAGTCAAATGTACTCACGAAACTGGAGTTGTCACAAGCTGGTTCCCCCATTCACAGCTGCTGGATGTAGAGGTATGGTACAAAAAGGGTTGTACAGCAGTTCTTCCCATACAAGGCCTCATCGGGTCAGCAGAACAGTCTGGCCTGGTGGAGGAATGTGGTTTTGGCACTTTTTCTTTGTCATCTGTTTTGTTGAGCCCTCAATAAACAACTGAGGTTCATTATGGGGCACTGATGTTTTCTGTTTTATAAGCAAAAATTCTAACAGGGGTTCAAAGCCTTTCTCACTCTATCCAAAACTAAGAAAAACACAGCTTTGGCTTTAGAGATACTTTAACTATTATAATTAATTTAGAATCACAAAGAGAAGTACCCTGTAAGACAAACATAGGTATCCCCTGAAGTTATGAATCTAGGCTGTTGACTGGATTTACAGGGGCTGGTAGCAATGAAAAGTGATGACAATAGTGTTGGTGAGGCCATTTAAGTACATGCAATAGTGAATGGTGATATCTGGCCAGCAGGAGATAAAATGGGCCTTTGTCAGGGAACCAACAGCAGTTGAAGGGCTCTAGGACCCAGCATCTCTACCAGCACTTATGGCAGGAGGACTTTAGGACCCAGCATCTCTACCAGCACTTATGGCAGGTGAAGGACTTTAGGACCCAGCATCCCTACCAGCACTTATGACAGGAGAAGGACTTTAGGACCCAGCATCTCTTCCAGCAGGTCACATGGGCGTATATAAGGACGTCTGCTAGTGGCTTTAGTTGCTAGTTGATCTTTGGCTCCTCCAGTGCGTTATCTCTGTGATATTCCTGTGTCTCCTGTTACCAACCTGGCTTGTCCTTGACCTGTCTCCTGTTTGCTTTCTGTGTTCGACCTCAGCTATCCACCTGACCACGTCTGCTCTGCTACCCACCCAGCTCAAGACCTAGGCTTCTTTCTGACCATGCTCCAGTCTCAGCATTATCCAAATCCTGCACCACCTGCTGCTGATTATATGCCAGCACACCAGCTGTACTCTGGAATCTCCTGCATACAGTCCAGCAGGCAACCTGTGCTACTTTGGGCCTGACCTCTCCTGTTTCCACCCTCAGGGGGGTCTGGAACCTAACTGCAATGGAATCCCTCTCTCTCCATTGGGCTCCAGCACCAGGTACGTGATAGCATTTGTTTTTGTAGACACATACATATAGGAGGTGCCTTGGTACCTTCTGATTCTGGCCAGCTGGCAAGAAGGAATGCACATAATAACTGGAACGGCAATGACAAGCATTAAAGGGGGACCCAACTGGTGGTTTGCACAGAAGACCAGAGAAGTCCATGCCCAGTCCACCACTTATTGCACGTTATTTTATTATAACATGCTATCATATGCCCAGCTGCAGTATACTATTTTACTGATTTGTTTGACTTTGCCTGCACAAGGACATGCTTATTTTATCACAGCCCGATATGATCCTGGATCAGAGTGTTCAAAGTCCTATCTATCAATGTTTAGTTTATTCTGTCAATAGCAACATTCAAACATTTACATGGTGCAAATTGCAATTCAACAGTTGAAAGAGGGAAAAAAGATACAGATAAAATCGCATTAAACAAAGATTTCACTTAATGGCCAATATTGTTCAGAACACCCACGTAAAATACACATTGCCAGGCTTATTATTAATGATATCACATGAATGTTTCCATTGCTATTGTCTGAAATTAATTACTGCACTGTGCCTTTCAAAAGCGCAGGAAAAGGTCTTGTGTGGTGCCTGTCTGCCTTCCAATGATATGCGCCAATGTGCCTATAATTAACCTAATGTTTATACATGTCACCAGCTCTAAATATCCTATTAATATTATCAGTGCATTGGGAATCAAAATTAAACATTGCAAAATTAGCAGCAGGCTTGAATGCTTATGAGTAGTGGCTGACAAATAAATGCAGGTTTCAATAACCATTCAGTCTCACAAAGGTGCTAGCAGAACCTTTTAAAGGGAATACATTTTACATATTGACTTTATTCCACTTAAGCCCCGGACCATTTGGCTGCCCAAAAACCAGAGCACTTTTTGCGATTCGGCACTGCGTCCCTTTAACTGGCAATTGCGCAGTCATGCGACGTGGCTCCCAAACAAAATTGACATCCTTTATTTCCCCACAAATAGAGGTTTCTTTTGGTGGTATTTGATTACCTCTGCGGTTTTTATTTTTTGCGCTATAAACAAAAAAATTAACGACAATTTTGAAAAAAACGCATTATTTTTTACTTTTTGCTATAATAAATATCCCCCAAAAATATATAAAAAAAATGGTTTTTCCCTCAAATTAGGCCGATACGTATTCTTCTACATGTTTATGAAAAAAAACTGGCGCTGAAGTAAATACTGAAAAAAGTGTCAATAAGTGAAAAACTGTTGCAGCTGCTGCATGAAAAGTACTAAAACTTCAACATGTGATATACGAAAGTATGCGGCGCTGGCAACTAAATAATAAGTCAATAATGATACACTCAATGTGTGTCTGTGAATGAACACAATAGAATCACTAATAACAACCTCAATGCGAGTCTGTGAATGAACACAATAACCACATGAAATTGACAAAAAAAAAAAGCAATATCACAATAACATGTGCTATAAGTTCGGTGATAGGGTGATAGATATAAGTGAAAATGTCCTCAATTAAGTATGTGAATTCCCTTTAGGGAGACCTCACTCATCAAACAATGGCAGACCCTCAGCTTGAAAGTCTGAGAAAGTAAACATACACAGTCACCTGGAATGTTGTAATTCTGAGGATGAATCAGATGGATGCTGAAATGTTGCAAGTCAGATGAATGCTTGAAGGTAAGAGGGATATAACATTCCACATAATGTAAAGCGCAAACAGGCATTCAGAAAAGACTTCCACGATCGCCGCTCAGATGGCATGCGCTCCACGGAGGCAGGAATTTGCGTCACTGGTTGTGTCGTGAGCCGGATATTACGTCGACTACATATTTTTGGTAAAAAAAAAAAAAAAATCGCAATAAGCGTTTATGATTGGTTTGCGCAAAAGTTATATCATCTACAAAATAGGGGATAGTTTTTTGGCATTTTTATTAATTATTTTTTTTTTTTACTAGTAATGGCGGCGATCAGCGATTTTTATCGTGACTGCGACATTATGGTGGACAGATCGAACACTTTTGGCGCAATTTTGGGACCATTCACATGTATACAGCGATCAGTGCAATTAAAAATTCATTGGCAGTGAAGGGGTTAACCACTAGGGGGCGCTGTAGGAGTTAAGTGTGTTCTAGGGAGTAATTCTAACTGTGGGGGGGAGGGGCTATGTGTGACACACACTAACAAACAAATGGCCCCTGCCCCCACCTATAACTGGCCTTCACAGCAAGGAGCACATGGAAGGGCTATCACATGAAAGACAAAAACAGAACATTCCATAGCTCAACTCACCAACCAGTCTGCCAACTGACCAAATTAACCTGTCCAACAGTGTGCATTAAAAACAGGGGTTTAGTTAGCACACATTTGCAAATGCATGCATAAGCTGCAAGGCCTCTTCACGGCACCCTGTGTATGCTTGCAGTCCTAACGCTACTGAATTTATAAGCGTCTCCACAATGGAAGCACATTCATTAAATGGATAGATGAGGGGCGTGTGTGACACGACACTGATCACCGCTCCCGATTACAGGGAGCGGTGGATCAGTGTCAGTGTAACTAGGCAGAACTGGGAAATGCTTGTTTACATCAGTATTTCCCCGTTCTTCCTCTCCGTGAGACGATCGCGGGTATCCCCATGGACATCGAGTCCACGGGACCCGCGATCACACTCATGGAGATCGCGGGCGGCGCACCCGCAAACTGCTTCTTAAAGGGCAACGTACAGGTACGTTAATCTGCCTGTATGTGCCCTTCTGCTGACGTATATCGGCGTGAGTCAGTCAGCAAGCAGTTAATATAATTTGAAGTATTTATTTTTAGCTGACTTATGTCCAATATTAAAAAGAAACTTTTAAAAAATTGCATTTTGTTAATCACAGCAATAAATGATTTTGCATAGAAATCATTTATATCTACCATTGCCAGTGAACAGGTGAAGCACTGGGCTTCTTTTACCAGGCTAACCCTAACTAATTTGTTGAACAAACACCGGTTGTTTACAGGGCTGAATAGCTTGGTTTATAAAGTGCCTTGAACAAGTATTCATACCCCTTGAAATCGTCCACATTTTTTCATGTTACAATCAAAAACGTAAGTGTATTTTATTGGGATTTTATGTGATAAACCAACACAAAGTGGCACGTAATTGTGCAGTTGAAGGAAAATGATAAATGGGTTTTCAATTTTTTTTTTTAAATAAATATCTTCAAAGTCTGGCGTGCAAAAAATATCCCAAGCTTTGAATATCTCACAGAGCACTGTTCAATCCATCATTCAAAAATGGAAAGAGTATGGCCTTTATGGAAGAGTGGCAAAAAGAAAGTCATTGTTGAAAGAAAGCCATAAGAAGTCATGTTTGCAGTCTGCGATAAGCCATGTGGGGGACACAGCAAACATGTGGAAGAAGATGCTCTGGTCAGATGAGACCAAAACTGAACTTTTTGGCCCAAAAGTAAAACACTACGTGTGGCAGCAAACTACCACTGCACATCATCCTGAACACACCATCCCCACCATGAAACGTGGTGGCGGCAGCATCATGTTGTGGGGATGCTTTTTTCAGCAAGGACAGGGAAGCTGGTCTACAGGGCAATCTTAGAAGAAAACCTGTCAGAGTCTGCAAAAGCCTTGAGACTGGGGTGGAGGTTCACCTTGCAGCAGGACAACGACCCTAAACATACAGCCAGAGCTAAAATGGAATGGTTTAGATCAAAGCATATGCATGCTTTTATATGGCCCAGTCAAAGTCCAGGCCTAAATAAAATTTAGAATCTGTGGCAAGACTTGAAAATTGCTGTTCACAGACACTCTCCATCCAACCTGACAGAACTTGAGCTATTTTGCAAGGAAGAATGGGCAAAAATGTCACTCTCTAGATGTGCAAAGCTGGTAGAGACATCCCCAAAAAGACTTGCAGCTGTAATTGCAGCGAAAGGTGGTTCTACAAAGTATTGACAAGTATTGACTACGCCACACTTTTCAGATATTTATTTGTAAAAAAAATTGAAAATCATTTATCATTTTCCTTCCACTTCACAATTATGTTGCACTTTGTGTTGGTCTATCACATAAAAACCCAACAAAATACATTTACGTTTTTAGTTATAACATGACAAAATGAGGAAAATTTCAAAGGGTGTGAATACTTTTTCAAGGCACTGTACATGTAGCTCCCTCTAGTGTGTGCTAGAAGTGAGAGTAGGAAAATTATAGTTTAGCTCAGGGCTAAGCCTGAGCTATGGAATCTGTAACAGGGTTAACAAAGGTTCAGGGCTGGGTGACTTATCCTGGCAGCTTTCTGGTGTCTCCCTCTGGTCTAGAAGATTGGAGAATCTTCCGGAATTGGAAGGTGGAGTTTAGGAGGAGCTGCCTTAAATATTTATTGAGCCTCAGCCAATCCTCAGAGGTAGGCTGGCAGGGGGCTGAGACCACTCCATAAATAGACATGGGCCATGCCAGCATGGGCAGTCGGGTGGAAGAAGGAGATACAGTGTTGAGGAGGCTGTCGGTGGCCCACAAGGGTGCCCCCTAGTCTGGAGTGGGGGATGCCCTGCCTTGAGCCAGGGCTCGGGTGCTGGAAGGATCTGCTAAAACACACAGGAGGAGTCTAGAGTCTGGAGACACAGGAGCAAGAGAGAGAACAGAGTGAGTAGCCAACACTGTGGGGACTAACAAATGGGGGAGACTGCCACAGGTAGCCAGCCTCTATTGAAGACAAGGGTGTGCTTAAGGCTTCAGCCTTTCCCTAGAGATCTCCTGAGAGTCAGCTGGTGGGCTGGTGAAGAGTCAGTCTGGTGGACTGGTGTGGAGAGTTAGCTTGGAGGGCTAGTGAAAGGGGCAACTGCAGCCAGGTGGGTTGGCAGTGTCCGAAGAGGTGGTGCTGGGATCAGTGGCCACAGAGGAGAAGTTACATGCTGTTTCACTGCAGCTGTGCTAACAAAGAGGGGCTAGGAGTTCCTTTCTGTAATGGGCTATTGCTAATCTGACTGAAAGCCTGTCAGATCATTCAAGTGATTCAGCTGGAGCAAACAAGTGTGTGCAGGAGGAAAAGAAGGAGACTGTATATACTGTATGTGTATATAGGAAGATGTCCCTTAAGTTTTGCTGAAGTCAAATGGGCATCCCATAACCTCCCATCCCTATCCAAGTTATTAACCCTCAAAAAAAGAAACAAAAACAAAACAAAGTCACAGACTGTTCTCTGACTCTGCTTGTGAAAATTTGGTGGGCCTGGCCGTGCAGGAATGGGGGATCCAAGTTCGTCAGGAGTCCCTATAGGTAAACAGTAGACCGGACGTGGTATTCTGAGGGGTGTTTAGGTGGGTTTTGGGTAGACAATCTTTTTAAGGGAACTTTATATTAGAGCTCAGGGGGGGAAGGTCTTCTACCTTGAAAAGTGCAGCACCAAAGTTGACTTCAGTTAATCTTACATTTCTGTTTCAACTTTGCAAGTTTTGTCTATCTAGTTGGTCTGTCTGTAGTGTCCTACTAATGCACTAGATGGTAAAAGTGCATGTGCTGCATACAATTATCCAGGGCTTTTTTTCAGCAGGAACTAGGGGGAACTCAGTTCCACCACCTCTGGCTCAGGTCTTCTGCTCCCTGCTCACCACTATCACTTGGTAACACTGAAGTCAAGCTTCTGCATTTAGAATTGATAGCTTATCTCCCAGTAGCTCCCACAGGTCAGATCTCCTGCACAGATCCCACTGAGTGCCGGACAGGGACAAGGGAGATATAGAACAGGTACCCAGGGTTCAGTGCAGTCATGGGCAGGAGAGGGTGCGTGGTAGGCTGCACCCTCTGTGGTCTCCATTTTTTCCCTGGTGACCAGTTGTTGATGCTCCAACTACATGATATCCCTTGCAAGTGACTGTAGTATAGTATAGTATGCTGGGAGGTACTACAGCCGGATAGGTGTTTCAGCTTAATATTGCAACAAAGGTATGACAGATGGTGGCGCTTTTAAGGAGGGGGGGGGATGAGGGCAGTGGAGGGAGGGGGTTGTATGCAGAGGGAAGAGCTACTATTTGATGCCATTTGGCAGGTATGTGTGTGTGGCGGGCATGGTTGAGTTCCTGCACCTATTCTCTGAGAAAAAAAGCCCTGCAATTATCCAAATAATACATATTCACAGCAAGTAGTCTAAGGCTGTATCAACTGAAAACAAAGCCATGCCCATGCTTCATGATTGTGTTCAGCGACACGGAAACACACATTTAATTTTATTGTGATATCTTAATGCATGAAAACAATGCAACACATTTTTATGTGACACAAAGCTAAAGAGTCACGGTTACAACTTTGTAGATTACTGCTTTGAATGTATTAGATGTACAAGGTCTGTCCAGAAAAAGTCCAGGCTTTGTTAATAAAATGAGAAAGGTTTTGTGTGACATCAATGTAACCTCAGAGGCAATAAGAGTGTACTAGAATGTGGATGTGTGAACAATTATGACTTCACTGCACTAGTCAGTGGGTATGCTAGAAGCCATTGAGTAAGCATGTTTACTGTGTGGCTGTCACATTTAAAATGACTGAGCAAGTGGAGGAACGAATCTGCATCTAAGTCTAAATTAAGCTTGTTGTTTCTAACATGTATTTTTTTCTCATGTAGTGAGTTATAGTCCCACAATACACTGTTTCAGTAACCGTTTGGTGTGGTCACACTAAATGACTTAAAATAATGTGCGTGCTGACTTGGGGTTGATTGGTGGGAGGATATGTAAACCCAGCCTAAAACTCAAAAACTCCAAACAAAACTGAAGTCTAAGTATTTGTTTCTGACCTTTTGTAAGGCCAATTTGCTAGCTTTTGGTAAAAAAGCGTATTGGTAGATGGGCCATGTGGGACAACCAAAACAAACAAAAATTCTTAAAATACCCCTTACTGATTCACATGGGAGGCAGGATACCTGGGGGCCCCTCATTCTAAGGGAACATCCGTATTCCATTAAGTCCCCGGGACGTGACCCTTATAGAAACATAGAAGAGTGACAGCAGAAAAAAAGACCATGTGGTCCATCAAGTCTGTCAAATTTTTTTCAATTTTTCAAGTCGGGTTGATAACAGACAGGCGGATCAGGCATAGGAAGCAGGCAGAATCGTAGTCAGGTCACAGGCAGGCTTTGGCAACAGACGGGCAGATCAGGCATAAACAGCAGACAGAAGCGTAGTCGGGTCACAGGCAGGACTTTGCAACAGGTGCTAGGTAACAGGAAACTGGAGGCAGAGATCAGTCCGTGGGAAGCCAGAGGTCAGAGCAGGAAGCAGACAGAAGTAATTGGGAACAAGCCAGATCGGTAAGAAGTCAACACACAGGAATCAGAATTCAGGTAAACGCTGTAGACCAAGCAGCAACCAGTCAGCGTTGAAGCTCAGTTTAAATAAGCCGACTGGCGCCAGTTCTGGTGACAGATGCGCGCACACGCATTTGCAGAAGTGCCTGTGGCCATTCTCGACATTCTTGGTTGGCGCCTGCGCACAGGTATGCGCCTAGAAACGGCAGCTGTACTCCGCAGACGTCTTTCCAGACACTTTCTAAGATTAGGCTTCAACTCTCCTGCTGCTAGTTTGAAGGCATGTCCCTGTGTTCTTGATCTCAGCGTCATATTGAAAATACTGCCTTTTTCACCCCCTTGATATATTTAAAGATTTTAATCACATCTTCCTTTTTCCTTCTTTCCTCCAGACTGTACTTATGAAGTTCCTGAAGCCTCTCCTGACTTCAACATGACTTGTCACCCACAACATGGGAACAAGGTGCCTTATTGGCTCCATCATATGGCTCAGGAAGGGTCCCCTCCCCAAAATCTATACCAGACCCATATCCAGACGTGCAGTCTGGCTGTCCAGGAAAAGGATGAGCAGCAAGCATAGGCACCACATCCTGAACCATACCAGGCCACATGTCCTTAACATGGATAGTGTACCTTACCTTTACATAGCGCCATGTCCTGATATTGATGGGAAGTAGGGTCTTATACCCACATCCTTGCCCCGGTGGATGCCGGGGTCTGCAGGGAGGGCTTGTAATAATCTGAAAGCCCCCTTTAGAAGCCCCCAGATCTCCACCCCGGGGCCCATCAATGCCATTTTTTTTTTATAAACCAGCTGTCTCCAAGGAACCTGCCCTAGAGTAGCGCTACCTTCAATAAACATTAACCATCAATGGTATACTTAACACATCTAATAATACAAAATAAGTGTCACAAAAATAAATTGAAGTCAACTTTATCCTGATAGACATCTAACTGGGTTGAACAACAAAGGTCCTAAAGGTTTTCAAGGATCAGAATATAGAAACTGGTCTTATTAGGATAAAATCAAGATGGGAGAGGACAAGAGTATAGAGGACAAGGATATACCCCAAAACAAAGGTTCCCTCCACAGAGATATGAACTAAATAGGAATGGTCAGTGCTATTCATATAATGGTATACAGAGGGGAAATGGATATGGGTTTAGAAATTAGGTTCCTTTGTATAACAGACATGGCGCATTGGAGAATAGAGAGGAGGAGGTATCAAACTCTTTTTTAGAAGCACAGAAAACTCCACAATAGGAAACAAATTTGGGGTAGGTAGAAGAGAAAGAGAGGAAGGAGGGCAGGGAGAAAACTTCAAAAGAAGAAGATACAGTTAGGTGAAGGGATATTTATATTTAGTGGCATTCCTCATGAAGATGAAGAGATAAAGGTGCTCAATAAGGGTCTCAAATTTGTCCCAGTTAAAACATGAATAAGTTTGATACTTATAATAATATACAAATTTTGTGAGAACTGTCAACATTAGAAATATCTAATCCTGTCACAAGACCCTCCCCAATAAGTGATGGGCATCATTCCTCATTAAGGAATAAATCTGTTTCCAATCCCCAGAACAAAGACAATAAACACATAGAGGTGTTCCAGAATATGATCCTAGGGAATTTGCATAGGCTAAAAGTCAAGAAGTTGCAGAATCCAAGTTGGATTAAAAGGGGGATTGAAAAATTGGAGAAGAAAAAAGATTTAGTAATCCATCCCGCAGATGGGGGAAGGAGAGGAAAGGATTGTGGCGATGACTAAAATTTATTACAAAAGTGAGATGGAAAGACTGCTACAAGATCGAGAGACATATATTTTAGGGAATAATTTGATATCTGAGTATAAAGAAGAATTACAGGAACTTGTTAAAAAGTTGTGAAAAAAAAGCTCAATATTTAGTTCCATTGGCATGCGGGACCCCAGTGATATACTTTCTTCCCAGAGTATATAAAAGTATTGAGAATCCACCGGGGAGACATATAGTGAACGGGACTTATTCCATCACTTCCTGTTTGGGTCAATATATAGATTAGCTTGCTCTATGAATGCTTAATTGAGTGACACTAATTAATTAATTACTGAAGATTTTAGACGATATGACTTGTTCAGATTCATGTATATTGGTTACTGCCGATGTAAGCTCCTTATACACGGTAATCAAACACAAAGATGAGTTATTTTCGGTTTAATGTGGGCATTGCAGACATCCGAGCCACCTAGGAAACATTGAAAGTTTCTAGTGGATAGCCTGGGTTACAATTTTCTGGAATATTACTAAATATTACCAACAACTCACGGGAGTTGCTGTGGGGGCTAGTTTTTCTCCCAGTGTTGTCAACATTTTAATGGCACACTGGAAGGCTGATGTTGTGTTCCAGGACAAACCACAACAATTTAGGTGCTACAGGTGTTTTATAGACAATGTGTTTATGATTTGGAAAGGGGACAAGGCCAATTTATTATCTTTTATGAGGAAATTATGAGAATAATAAAAATATAAGTTTAACGTGGAAAATGGATCGAAAGAGCATGGAGTTCCTAGATTTAGAGATATCTGTAGATAGGGGTAGGTTTGTAACAAAGACACATTTCAAACCCACAGACCGTAACAGTTAGATTTCACTAGATATTTGTCATCACGTGTTGCGGCTATTTACCATACCCAGAGGACAATTTATTAGATTACGACATAATTGCACCCCTGAGGAAGATTTTTAAAGCAATCTGAGATAATTAGTAAAAGGTTCATTCAGAAAGAATATTATAAAGCCAGGATCATGCAAGAAGTTAGAAAAGTGAAGAAATTGTATAGAAGCAGATTGATTAAATTAAATAGCTCACAAGTGCAACTTTTTTTTTCTTAATGATTTTTTAATTATTTTGGATTACAATGTACAATATAAACATGTTGAGAGGATTAATACTAAATACCGGGGAATACTACAGAAAGATAAAGCCTTGCGACCGTTTTTAATGCCACACACTAGGTTTATTTATAGAACAGCATCCAATCTGACAGTTCTGTTAGCCCTAGTGGTGATTGATCTTCCCAAAAATTACAAAAATATTTCATTTTAATTTCTTTCAGGATTTTATTCTTGTTGTAGATTTATGGCATGGAAGACCTCTACAGTGAATGTAAGGAGGAAAAGGGAAGTTGTGGTACATGCCACTGACAAAAAGTATATGATATGTGCCAAAGAGGGAGTGGTGTAAATGCTGGAGTGCCCTTGTGGCCTCCAGCATGTGGGCCACTCATCCGGACAGCTCTCGGTAAACCTAATGGAACATGTGATTTTTTTTCTCCTCTTTAAAAATTTGCAATTTTTCTAAGCATTTTAAGACTCATCACAATAAAGACCTGAGTGGGTTGAAGTTTTGGGGGGTGGAGAAAGTGGAGAGACACTGCAGAGGGGGCCATTTTCTTAGACAGTTGACCCGGGGGGAGTCTTTCTAGGTTTCTAGGTTCTTTATCTCTCTCTGGCTCAACATTGATTTTGATTTAAACTGTTTCTTTAGCGATATGTGACCCCCTTCCATAGGTTTTGGAAACTCAACAGCAATTTGTTTATTTATGCTCTACTTCCTTTCTGTACATTTAAAACTTGAGATATTTACGTTATACCATTTGTCCTCCTTTTATTTTTATATTTTTTTAATACAAATATATTTTTATGTTTTTATCATATTTTAGGCAAACTGTATGCTTTTACAATTTTTCTTGTTTTAGGAAGGGAAGTATAGTTTTTTTATTTATTAGATGCATTTACATGTTTATTGCATATACTGGTTTGATAATCCTCGGGAGGTCAGCGTATGGCAAATTATTGTCAATTCATTTGGTTTTGTGTATTTATTTTATGGCTTGAAGCAGATTTGAGCCTTTTTTTGTTACTTCTGTGATCTCCCAGGCTGTTCGGCCTCCCGTGGATGTCACTTTCCGGCTTTGGTGTATAGTTATTTATTATGTATCCATGGCAACATTTGGGTATCCCTTTTAAGTGTGCTGGCTCTGTTCCTACTGAAAAGGGAACAGAAAGGGCGCCAGACTGAGTGCAGTATGTCCAAGAAGTTTTAATTAAAACAAGTAGTAACTCCCATTTGAGATGAAATCGAAAATCAGCACTATTATCTAATAGTGCTGGTGGCATCCTCCCTGATCATCCCCTGATCATACTCTGGTGGGCTATGCGGTCTTCTCATTCAACTATTTATATATATGTATATATAGTTTCAATATGTTTCTATGACATCTACATTGATCCCTTTTTGGAGAGTGCTGGGTTAGTGGGACACGTGTATGTGTGAGTACGCATGTGTCTTTCATGTGTGTACACGTGCTCGGTTGTGCATACATGTGTGCATGGGTGTAATTGTTTGTGCACACATGGATCGAAGTGTGTGCACGGTTATGAGTTTATATATGTGTACGAATTACATATTTTTCTCACCATCATCATTCATAATAAATTTGTCATTTAAAGAAATTATGCACATATCTGTACATATTGTCATAACTAAATGGATAGATATATCCTTTGTGGTGATGTCTGAGTATTATTATGGTTTTTAATGTATTATCTCTCAACCAATTAATCTATAATAATGATTTTCCATTAATGATTTTTATACATTTTTTTATTATTTTTTTATGAATTTTTTATTATTTTTTTATTTATTTTAAACAATTCAATTAATGAATTAATTAGTTTTCCTTTGTAAACACCACAATATTATCAATGAATTTTATAAACAAGCAAGGTTTCACTTATGTATATCTACATCCATTCGTTTTTCTATTATCTATTCTTTTAATTTTTCACATTTGACTGATGTGTCTGCCAGCCTATCAGATCCTTTTTTCCTCTAGTCTACCTGTATTTTATTTAGGAATGTCAGTTATGTCGGCCAATCACGGTCTGAGGAAGAAGCTTGTTGCTTTAAAATGCATTACCGCTCCTTGTATCTGTGAATAGTCGTATTTCCTGTTCCTGTGACATCACGTCCAGTCCAACGCCATCTTGTGGTTCACGCTGGTCACGGCCCTGATCAGCTATTCCAGGCTTCCTGCTTCCCAGCCCTGCCTGGATGATTACAAACACACCATCCGTACCCCAGGCTGCAGAGGGCGATTAGGACGCTCTCTAGACGCTTTCTAGAGCTTCCAGGACTGATGATTTTATTACATGCTGACCTCCTTTCATCTCAGTTGTGAGTTACTACTTGTTTTAATGAAAAATTCTTGGAGATACTGCACTCAGTCTGGCGCCCCTCTGTTCCCCTTTCTATACAGAGTACACTGCTTCACTCTAATTCCCCGTACACACGATCGGACTTTCCGACAACAAAACCGTGGATTTTTGTTCAAAGGATGTTGGCTCCAACTTGTCTTGCATACACACGGTCACACAAATGTTGGCCAACAATTACGAACGTAGTGACATACAGGACATACGTGATATCTCCATTACGAACGCTAGTTATATCTCCGGCTCGTAACTGATTCCAAGCATGCGTGGACTTTTGTCCGACGGACTTGTGTACACACGATCGGAAAGTCTGACAACAAACATTTGTTGGCGGAAAATTTGAGAACCTGCTAGCCAACATTTGTTGGTGGAAAGTAGACAACAAATGTTCGATGGAGCATACACACGGTCAGACTTTCCGCCAACAAGCTCACATCCAACATTTGTTGTTGGAAAATCCAATCATGTGTACGGGGCATAAGGCTGCTGCCTCCAGGTGATGAACACACAAGAAAATGGACTGTTAATGGATTATTTGGTTTTAATATATGTTTTATAACATTTGTGTGCATGTTCTCACACATTTTTAGATGTGTACATACTCCAGTTGCTATATAACCTTATGCTATCACCCTCATCTAGCGCTGCTGTTTACTACTGTTTGTTCTGTTCCTACTGAAGACATCCTATTGGACATAACGCATATAGTGAGCAAAGCCATGTGCCGATAACATCATCACGTTGCCATTCTGGGATTGCTAAGCAGTAAGAGACTGGTATAGGCAGACTGATAGAATACATAGAGGAATGTTTTATTGATGGCGATTATTTGATTTATCCTTGTGAGTGTTTTTAAAACTAATTGATTTTTAATAAACTCAGTGAGCACTATTAGTTCCCTTTTCTCTTATATATGTGATGTTATACTTGAGCTGCATACAGTCAGGTTCATAAATATTGGGACATCGACACAATTCTAATCTTTTTGGCTCTATACACCACCACAAACAAGATGTGCTTTAACTGTAGACTTTCAGCTTTAATTTGAGAGTATTTACATCCAAATCAGGTGAACGCTGTAGGAATTACAACAGTTTGTATATGTGCCTCCCACTTTTTAAGGGACCATTTGGCTGCTCAGCTGTTCCATGGCCAGATGTGTGTTATTCCCTCATTATCCCATTTACAAGGAGCAGATAAAAGGTCCAGAGTTCATTACAAGTGTGCTAATTGCATTTGGAATCTGTTGCTGTCAACTCTCAATATGAGATCCAAAGAGCTGTCACTATCAGTAAAGCAAGCCATCATTAGGCTGAAAAAACACAACAAACCCATCAGGGAGATAGCAAAAACATTAGGTGTGGCCAAATCAACTGTTTGGAACATCCTTAAAAAGAAAGAAGACAGCAACACCAAAAGACCCGGAAGACCACGTAAAACAACTGTAGTGGATGACCGAAGAATTCTTTCCCTGGTGAAGAAAACACCGTTCACAACAGTTGGCCAGATCAAGAACACTCTCCAGGAGGTAGGTGTATGTGTGTCAAAGTCAACAATCAAATAAGGACTTCACCAGAGTGAATACAGAGGGTTCACTACAAGATGTAAACCATTGGTGAGCCTCAAAAACAGGAAGGCCAGATTAGAGTTTGCCAGATGAGACCAAGATCAACTTGTACCAGAGTGATTGGAAGAGAAGAGTATGGAGAAGGAAAGGAACTGCTCATGATCCAAAGCATACCACCTCATCAGTGAAGCATGGTGGTGGTAGTGTCATGGCGTGGGCATGTATGGCTGCCAGTGGAACTGGTTCTCTTGTATTTATGGATGATGTGACTGCTGACAAAAGCAGCAGGATGAATTCTGAATTGTTTCGGGCAATATTATCTGCTCATATTCAGCAAAATGCTTCAGAACTCATTGGACGGCGCTTCACACTGCAGATGGACAATGCCCCAAAGCATACTGCAAACGCAACCAAAGAGTTTTTTAAGGGAAAGAAGTGGAATGTTATGCAATGGCCAAGTCAATCACCTGACCTGAATCCGATTGAGCATGCATTTCACTTGCTAAAGACAAAACTGAAGGAAAAATGCCCCAAGAACAAGCAGGAACTGAAGACAGTTGCAGTAGAGGCCTGGCAGAACATCACCAGGGATGAAACCCAGCGTCTGGTGATGTCTATGTGTTCCAGACGTCAGGCTGTAATTGACTGCAAAGGATTTGCAACCAAGTATTAAAAAGTGAAAGTTTGATGGATGATTGTTAATCTGTCCCTTTACTTTTGGTCCCTTAAAAAGTGGGAGGCACATATACAAACTGTTGTAATTCCTACAGTGTTCACCTGATTTGGATGTAAATACCCTCAAATTAAAGTTGAAAGTCTGCAGTTAAAGCACATCTTGTTCGTTTAATTTCAAATCCATTGTGGTGGTGGTGTATAGAGCCAAAAAGATTAGAATTGTGTCTATGCCCCAATATTTATGGACCTGACTGTATGAGATCATGCAAGAAGGGTTCAAGAGATTGATTCAATATATGAACATCAGCCACATTGGGGGTTAAAAAGCACTGTTTGACCTCATCTCATGATAGGGGGTCAGATGTGAAGGTGAGCAGATTGGAAATATCACGTGATGGAGTGCACTGTTTTCACTTGGTGTTATATGTGCAAAGAAGATTTGGAAGTGATCACAGCTCTTTCCACTGGTGTTTGGAGTCACAAAAGTGTTGGACTATTATTTATTTTTGGGACACTTATTTTGTATTAATAGGTGTGTGCTAATTAATACCATTGATTGTTTATGTACATTGAGGGTAGTACTACACTGTTTGTTTTTGAGTTATACATATTGGGTGGAATGGAGTCACTTATATGGGTTGGGACGGCACGACAAGACATCTTGTAAGCTAAGGAGGATGCTCGTATCATCTCGACACCACCCTGGTATAATCTGCTACATGTTCATCATAGAATGGTGCACTGATGCACCTGATAAATGTGAGTACCCCAGATGGGGACTTTTGCTTTAGTGAAATAAATTGTTTAAAACGCCATTGCACTGTTGAATATTTCCTTTCACATATCCCGGATAACTATGCTGAGGAACCCAGGAGCCTGACATTTTAAAGAGCCCAGAGGTGGTTCACATGCGTGCTTTGACTTAGCTTAATCGCAAAGTCGCACGCTCCAAGGTGAGCGTTTACAACCTAAGGGGGGGCACCTGAGTGCAGACACCCCAGCACGTCTTGGATCATACTTTTTATTGTTCCTGAATTACACAAACTTTTATCACGTTACTAGAGATGCAGTTGGATGCGATTTGGATGCAATTTATATGCACATGAGCCCTTTGTCTTATGATCTGAATCACATATCCCCTGCAGTGTTGTTTATTTTCAGCACGGTCATTTATGACATATTTGGACACTATATATTGCACAGGAGCACTTTTTCTATATATTATTTGGTTTATGTTTATGGTTTTAAACTCAGTTATGCACGAGGCACTTTAAATTGGTATTGTGTGTATATCATATCCATTTATTTGTTATATTTATTTGATTAATTTTACATAGTTTTAGTATACACTACAATCCATATATTTTTAGCGCAGTGTATTCAATTAATGTAACCCATATTTTGTGTTGGTATATATTTGAGTATACAACAAAATCAACAAAATCCCCTTCCCATAGCAAACAACTCTGTCCTCCAGCAAAGCCCCATCGGCAGGGTTACCAGGGGTCATACCATAGAGCTGGGTATCATGTCAATGTGTGTCCATTGTGGGGGGTCCTAAAGCACTGCTAACATGGATGAACCCAGGGTGGACCATCCATTTAGGTAAATCTAAAGTAGATTACACTGTTGGGTTACAATGTTTAGTTAGCTTTGGACTATGCTCCTTGGCATGACCCTACATATATCACTGCTGACAAAGAGATGTTAACCTACTGTATATTTGTAACAAACATTACACTTTAAAAGAAGATCTATGTATACTGTGCCAACCATGACCAAAAAAAAAGCAGCATTGTCTGTAGGCTCCCTGTACCTGATCTATTCCCATAACTAACTCACCATGTCTTCCATGTTGTGTCCCTGTCTGGAGGTTGCCACATTGGTAAAGGAGCCAGGCTTTTCTTCCACATGACCTCCTGATGACTGGAGAGCTCATGACTGATAGTGGGTAATGATTAGCAAACATCAGAACATTTGTAGGAGAGATAGCGATGAAACAGAATTAGGGAGATGCTTGCACTGCAGTTCCTCAGGTGCAGCTTCCTCTCCAGCAGGCCTTCAGAAAAAAAATGAGCAGCACAGTAGTGACATCACCAAATCTCACTTAAACTCTCATGAAAATAGCAATCATCATGGCATGAGCGAGCTTGATATGCCTTCGATGACCTTCCACTGCAGGTATGCAACTTTGAAGCTATAGGAATAGGAATAGCAGAGTCACATGTCTGGCACTGCTACATCTCAATAGGAATTCAGGGCAAAAAAGAGATTTTCAGGGTACTGCCTAGCCACAATCCACCTTTCTTGAAGTGTTGCTAAACCCACAACAGTAAAATCAGTCTGTATATGCAGTAAAGCATGCTTGTTATACTCACTGTGGAACCTTAAAAGTGGTTAATCCTCCGCATTGTGTAAAAAGGTTGTTTTATCCTGTCGTCTCTGATCCTCCCCTTCTTTTACTGTCCCCAATCTATCTCCTGATAGTACAGTGCACTCTGCACATGCTCAGTCTGGTGTCTATTGCTAGCTGTGTTTTTTTTTTTTTGGGAGGGTGCATGTGATCAGCACAGGGCCAATCAGCACTTTCAAGAGTGTTCAGGGGTCATGCACCCTCACAGGACAGTCAAAAGAGGATGAAAACTCCTCCTATAAGCTTTAACCATAGGACAGCAAACTTTGTTTTGTTTCGAATGCTGCTTGATGCATTGATATACCTCTTTAGACCCAGTCTGTCCAGACAGTATGGTCACCAACTGACTTGACACCTACTGACTTGACGCCATCCACAGGCAGCTTAACTCTGCAATAAAACACAGAGGTTCAATTCAATGCAATTTACTTAGCTAATTGCAATACAAAGAATGTTTTCCAGCCTTTTGAAGTTTAAAAAGATGATGACGTTCCCTGTCTCTGTGAACAAATAACATAGATTGTGGGGACCTGGAAGAAGTGGTTTGGGTTTAGCCAGGACTAAACTAACTAGAACAGAAAACAGAAAGGGGTGGGGAGAACAGAGGAAAATACCAAAATAACATTAGTACAAATAAAAAAGTTGCAGTGGCCCAAAACCACCACATAGAACAGAAACATGATAACCTCCTGTAGTTCAATCCAAAACAGGAAAATTACATGAAAGCAGGGCAGAACGCTTTGGTTTTTTGATTGTAGGTTCACTTTAACTAGTTGAGGGTTTGTTCCGGGCTGATGGTTAATTATACTATGGTAAGAGCTGCTGCCTCCACCAAGACACCTACCTAGGTAGGGTATGTGTGAAATAAAGAAGGTTCTAGTGGGTGTGGTGCTGCTTTGTTATAAATGCTTATTTAAGTGTTGTTGCTTACAGTGGGGATGGAAAGTATTCAGACCCCCTTAAATTTTTCACTCTTTGTTATATTGCAGCCATTTGCTAAAATCATTTAAAGCGGGATTCCAGCCGGGAAAAAAAAAAATTAAAGTCAAACACTGTAGCTGCTGACTTTAAATAAGCACACTTACCTGTCCTGGGTGCCCGCGATGTCGGCCGCCCGAGGCCGACCTGGCTCTCGGGTCCCGGCACAGCCATCCTAACTAAGGGAAACAGGCAGTGGAGCCTTACGGCTTCACAGCCCGTTTTCTACTGCGCATACACGAGTCGCACAGCGCTTTGTAAATGGGACGCGATGTGCTGTGGGACACACACAGTTCCCAAAACACACCGCGCCCCATTCGCCAGAAAACAAGGCAGGGAGGAGAAGACTGAAGATCACCGCGGCGTAGGAAGAGGCAGATTAGTAAGACTGCCTAGCAACAGCCATTTCACGTAAGTTAATTTTTTTTTTTTCCCTCCATTTTTTTTGGTATTTTTTTATGATATTTTTTTTCAGGGTGGACCTCCACTTTAAGTTAATGTTTTTCCTCATTAATGTACACACAGCACCCCATATTGACAGAAAAACACAGAATTGTTGACATTTGTGCAGATTTATTAAAAAAGAAAAACTGATATATAATATGTCATAAGTAGTCAGACCCTTTGCTCAGTATTTAGTAGAAGCACCCTGTTGATCTAATACAGCCATGAGTCTTTTTGGGAAAGATGTAACAAGTTTTTCACACCTGGATTTGGGAATCCTCTGCCATTCCTCCTTGCAGATCCTCTCCAGTTCTGTCAGGTTGGATGGTAAACGTTGGTGGACAACCATTTTTAGGTCTCTCCAGAGATGCTCAATTGGGTTTAAGTCAGGGCTCTGGCTGGGCCATTCAAGAAGCCACTCCTTTGTTATTTTAGCTGTGTGCTTAGGGTCATTGTCTTGTTGGAAGGTAAACCTTCGGCCCAGTCTGAGGTCCTGAGCACTCTGGAGAAGGTTTTCGTCCAGGATATCCCTGTACTTGGCCGCATTCATCTTTCCCTCGATTGCAACCAGTTGTTCTGTCCCTGCATCTGAAAAACACCCCTACAGCATGATGCTGCCACCACCATGCTTCACTGTTGGGACTGTATTGGACAGGTGATGAGCAGTGCCTGGTTTTCTCCACACATACCGCTTAGAATTAAGGCCAAAAAGTTCTATCTTGGTCTCATCAGACCAAAGAATCTTATTTCTCACCATCTTGGAGTCCTTCAGGTGTTTTTTAGCAAACTCCATGCGGGCTTCAATGTGTCTTGCACTGAGGAGAGGCTTCCGTCGGGCCACTCTGCCATAAAGCCCCGACTGGTGGAGGGCTGCAGTGATGGTTGACTACAACTTTCTCCCATCTGCCGACTGCATCTCTGCAGCTCAGCCACAGTGATCTTTGGGTTCTTCTTTACCTCTCTCACCAAGGCTCTTTTCCCCCAATAGCTCAGTTTGGTCAGGCGGCCAGCTCTAGCGAGGGTTCTGGTTGTACCCAAATGTCTTCCATTTAAGGAATATGGAGGTCACTGTGCTCTTAGGAACCTTAAGTGCAGCAGGAATTTTTTTGTAACCTTGGCTAGATCTGTGCCTTGCCACAATTCTGTCTCTGAGCTCTTCAGGCAGTTCCTTTGACCTCATGATTCTCATTTGCTCTGACATGCACTGTGAGCTGTAAGGTCTTATATAGAAAGGTGTGGCGCTTTCCTAATCAAGTCCAATCAGTATAATCAAACACAGCTGGACTCAAATGAAGGTGTAGAACCATCTCAAGGATGATCAGAAGAAATGGACAGCACCTGAGTTAAATATATGAGTGTCACAGCAAAGGGTCTGAATACTTAGGACCATGTGATATTTCAGTTTTTCTTTTAATAAATCTGCAAAAATGTCAACCATTCTGTGTTTTTCTGTCAATATGGGGTGCTGTGTGTACATTAATGAGGAAAAAAATGAACTTAAATGATTTTAGCAAATGGCTGCAATATAACAAAGAGAGAAAAATTTAAGGGGGTCTGAATACTTTCTGTTCCCACTGTATATTCACATGGTGTGCAATTGAAAAACCTCTGTGACCTCTATGGATGTGTGTGAAATGATTCCATCCAAATAAAATGACAGGTGCAAATGCTACTCAACAATCCTTAAAATATACAAATAATATATCAATCATAAAAAATGAAGAAAAACATTTATATATAAACAGTCCTTTCAATAAAGTGGCAGGTTCGATAATTAATCATCAATCTTCAAATAAAAATATGAGCCATATGTCATACATAAAGGTTAAATCCAAAGTGCAATAAAGTGACAACTTGTAAAAAAGTCCTATTATTGTATTCGAGTCCTAAGTTTGATAAACAGTCTGTCTGTTTATCAGCCTTCCCCTAGTAAAAGCAGCACACACAGTGTAGTAAAACAAACACTAGCTAGGCACACAGTTAACCCTTTTATCGCCCCCTTCCCAACCAGTGTCATAAGTACAGTGACAGTGCATATTTTTTAGCACTGATCACTGTATTAGTGTCACTGGTCCCCCAAAAGTTAGTGTCAGAATGTCTGCCGCAATATCGCAGTCCTGCTATAAGTTGCTGATCACCGCCATTACTAGTAAAAACAAACTAGTAAAAACATTTTTTTTTTTGGATATGTTTTATAGCAGAAAGTAAAAAATATTGTTTTTCTTTTTTAAATAGTCTGTCTTTTTTTGTTTATAGCGCAAAAAATAAAAATCACAGAGGTGATCAAATACCACCAACAGAAAGCTCTATTTGTGGGGGAAAAAAGGACATTTGGGTACAGCGTTGCATGACCGTGCAATTGTCAGTTAAAGTAACGCAGTGTCGTGTCGCAAAAAATGGCCTGGTCATGAAGGGGGTAAATCTTCCGGAGGTCAAGTGGATAATAAAATATATCTTTGAACGATGCCTTACTCATGTCATAAGGGCCATTACAACATACAGTACTTACATAGAATAAACCATTTTTATTGCAATAAAAAATACAACTCTATGCATTTGCATAAGAAACAGAAATATATACTCATTAGCATGACTGGAGCAAACAGTAAACCTTGCTATGCCAGATCAAAGCCTTCTACTTTTTGTTTACAGAGTATATCGTGACTGTGACTAAAACACTTGGGTCTTTAAAATGAATCCTACACGGTAATGATTACATAACAGCAATCTGCTGTGTTGATATCATACCCTACTTGTTCAGCATGGTGTCTGTCAGTATGACATCTCATCATGATCATTGCTCATACAAACATGTGTACACACATGACTTTAGTAATAACTAGGTGTGTGTTAAATGGTAACTGGTGTATAATAAACACAACATTGGAAAACCAAACACTGATGGTTTATATGAAACAGAGCAAATGAATTCCACTCTTCCTCTCTACGTGCACAATGAGGCTTTCATGTTCTTGGCGTATGTGTCCATTTAAAGCTGAACTCCAGCACTAAAACTTTCATTATTTAGTGTATGGATGGGCACTGGTGTGGCACGGATGAGCACTGATGTGGCATGGATGGGCATGGATGTGGCATGGATGAGGCATGGATGATCACTGATGTGGCATGAATGAGGCACGGATGAGGTATGGATGAGCACTGATGTGGCAGGGATGAGGCATGGATGGGCACAGATGAGCACGGATGTAGCATGGATGAGCACTGATGTGGCATGGATGAGCACTGATGTGGCATGGATGAGGCATGGATGGGCATGGATGAGGTATAGATGAGCACGGATGTGGTATAGATGAGCACGGATGTGGTATTGATGGGCACGGATGTGGCATGGATAAGGCACGGATGGGCACTGATGTGGCATGGATGGGCACGAATGAGCACGGATGAGGCATGGATTGGGGCACAGATGAAGTATGGATGAGCACAGATAAGGCACGGATGAGGCATGGATGAGCACAGATATTGCATGGATGAGGTATGGATGAGTACAGATAAGGCATGAATGAGCACGGATGAGGTATGGATGAGCACGGATGAGGCATGGAAGGGTACGAATGAGGCATGGATGAGCCCTGATGGGCACGGATGAGGCATGGATGAGGCATTTTTTTTTTTACACAAAGTTGTCGCTACTGGGCACTGTAGTGGCACTGATGACCACTGTAATGGCAAGAATGTGGCACGGATGAGTACTGATGTGGCACGGATGAGTAATGATGTGGCACCAATAAGCACTGATGTGGCACGAATGAGCACTGATGTGGCATGGATGAAGCACAGATAAGCACTGATGTGGCACAGATGAGCACTGATGTTGAATGGATGGGCACCGTTGAAGCATAGATGAGCACGGATGAGGCATGGATGAGCACTGATAAGGCATGGATGGGCAAGTATGAGCATGGATATTGCATGGATGAGGTATGGATGAGTACAGATAAGGCATGAATGAGCACGGATGAGGTATGGATGAGCACGGATGAGGCATGGAAGGGTACGAATACGGCACGGATGAGCCCTGATGGGCACGGATGAGGCATGGATGAGCACTGATGAGGCATTTTTTTTACACAAACTTGTCGCTACTGGGCACTGTAGTGGCACTGATGACCACTGTAATGGCAAGAATGTGGCACGGATGAGTACTGATGTGGCACGGATGAGTAATGATGTGGCACCAATAAGCACTGATGTGGCACGAATGAGCACTGATGTGGCATGGATGAAGCACAGATAAGCACTGATGTGGCACAGATGAGCACCGATGTTGAATGGATGGGCACCGATGAAGCATAGATGAGCATGGATAAGGCATGGATGAGCACTGATAAGGCATGGATGGGCAAGTATGAGCACAGATGAGGCATAGATGAGCACGGATAAGATTTGGAATGGATGAGCTATGGATGGGCACAGATGAGCATGGATGAGCACTGATGGGCACGGATGAGGAATAGATGAGCATTGATGGGCACCGATGAGGCATGGACGGGCACGGATGAGGCATGGATGAGCACAGATGAGGCATGGATGAGCACAGATGAGGCATGGATGAGCACTTATAAGGCATGGATGGGCAAGTATGAGCACAGATGAGGCATAGATGAGCACGGATGAGGTTTGGAATGGATGAGCTATGGATGGGCACAGATAAGCATGGATGAGCACTGATGGGCACGGATGAGGAATAGATGAGCATTGATGGGCACTGATGAGGCATGGATTATCATGGATGAGCACGGATGAGACATGGATGAGCACTGATGGGCATGGATAAGGCATGAATGAGAACGGGTGAGGCATGGATAAGGCATGGATGAGCATGGATAAGCACTAATGGGCACGGATGAGACATTGATGAGCATGGATGAGCTCGGATGAGGCATGGATGAGCAGAGATGAGGTATGGATGAGCACTGATGAGACATGGATGGGCATGGATGAGCATGGATGAGACATGGATGGGCACCAGATCCAGTTCACTTGCACTGCTGCACTGGCTCCCTCCTCTCCTCACACACTGTACTGATCAGTGTGAGGAGAGAACTGAACCAGGCATGCACCAGTTTGTTAACAAGTGATCACTCTGTCACTGGACAGAGCGATCACGTGGTAAAGAACCTCTGTCATTGGGCCTTTACCCAATCCGTGATGCGCCGGATCTGGAGGACTCAATGATCACGGACACTTCCTGGTGTGTGCCCCAGGGGGGCGCGCGGGAAGCACGAGGAGAATGTCATAGTATGCCCTCCCAGGACTAGCCAACCGCGCTGTAGCTGTCATTTGGCTATGTCCCGGTCGGCAAGTGGTTAGAAGAAGACCACAGAAGACCAGAAGACCACAATCTAAAACTATTCATTTAGTAGAGAATCAAGTAAAAATACAGTAGGTGAAGTGTAACGTTTAGGGATGAGCTCCGGCGTGTTCGCATGGCGCACGTGCCGAGCCCGCCAGGAAGTCGGCACGGGGCAGCGCTAATCACAAGCAGTGAGACATTTCCCGATGTGCGGCTGCAGAGATCGGGAAATGTCTCACTGCTTGTGATTAGCGCTGCGCCGTGCCGACTTCCTGGCGGGCTCGGCACGTGCGCCATGCGAACACGCCGGAGCTCATCCCTAGTAACGTTATTGGAAGCCCCACTGTAAAACCTCCCAAAGGCAGGCAGAAGTACTGTATCACTGTGGCCCACTTTGTCCCCACCATTTATTTCCATTTCTGACCAGCCACAATGTTGTATGTGGCCATGCACCATCTGTATAATTACGGCTAGCTTCACCAGCTGCACAATACAATGGGGCTGATTTTCTAAAACTGAAGAGTGCAAATTCTGGTGCAGCTCTGCAAAGAAACCAATCAGCTTCCAGGTTTTATTGTCAAAGCTTAATTAAACAAGCTGAAGTTAGAAGCTGATTGGCTGATCAGCTGCACCAGATTTTGAATCTTCCATTTTAAGTAAATCTCCCCCAATATGTGCCCAAGGTACTGGGACAGTGCCAAAGCAAACTTATTATTGTTGCTCCTCCATGTTGTTCTGGACTAATTTGTCTGCTTTGACCCATATTTTGGTTTGATTTTGGTCTCAAAAGTTTGTCAGCATCCTTCATTCTTTCATGCCCCAAAAAAGTTACTGGAATGCTTCCCACCTTTGATTTACCCATTTTTTTTATTTCCTGTCTTTAACCTAAGCTGTGGCCAATGGCACATATACCTAAAGACCCCATATGGAGTCAGCATACAGAAAACCCTTTTAGTAGGGCAAATAAAAAAAATACTCTTACATTCCCTACTTTGGGAAAACCCCCACCTACCATTGGGGACACCGGATGTTTACGTATACTGCAGAAACTTTACCTAAGACCCTGTTTCACTTGAAGTCAAGTATACATATAATTCTATTAGGCTTAGGGAGTCTCAGAAGTGAAAGAAGAAATCAACAAGGGAATTTCCCAGGGCAAATCATTGTGCCAGGGCTTCAGGAATTCTAATTCTATACAAATTTTAGAGTTGACCGAATCTTTTGGTTTAAATCAGATAAATACATTTCCGGGCATCAAAACAAAAGGCGTGCAAAGTCACAGCTTTAGTAGAAGAGCCTGTGGCCTGGTAGCAGCTGCAGAGTGAGACCCTTGCTCTCTAGGGGTTTATCAGACCTCTGCAGAGAGACCACTGCTTCCACACAGAGAACAAATGTCTCCTTTTACAGTACGCTGGCATAAGGCAGGCTTTTCTACTAACGCTGTGTCTGCTTTCTAAAGAAAACAAGCTTTTAAAAAGAAAGATTTTAAACACCTTAGCTATTGATGCATCGGGAATGTTAGCTGATATTAAAGCAGAGTTCCACCCAAAAGCGGAACTTCTGCTTATTCGTCTCCTCTCCCCCTCCAGTGCCACATTTGGCACCTTTCAGGGGGGGAGCGGGGGGGACGGGGACCTGTTTTTGACAGGTCCTCTTCCTCACTTCCGGAGATGGTGCCGCAGCTGGGCCAATTAGAAAGCGCAGTGCACTTTGTGCATGCAGAGTAGGGAACCGGCTGTGAACCCAAAAGGCTTCACTGCCGGGTTCCCTTACCAGGAATGGTGGAAGCTGCACCTGACAGCCAATCCGAAGAATGGCTGGGGTGCCGACAACGTGGGCTCTCTGGACAAGTAAGTGTCCATATATTAAAAGTCAGCAGCTGCAGTAATTGTAGCTGCTGACTTTTAATATTTCGTGGGGGGCAGACCTCCGCTTTAAGTGAAGTTTCAGTTGGGCTTCAATTAATATCTTGTAGAGCTACACCTGTAGGAGCTGCTAGTTTTAACTGGTTCTCCCTCAAACAGTACAGAGGCCACCAGCCACCCAAGCAACAGTCCATTCTCTCCAGCTCCAATAAACAATCTAGGGTATGTCTTTTTTGTGATTTATTGCTGGTAAAACTTGGAACAGGATAAGGATTGGGGTATGAGATACTCCAAAATGGTTAGTACTTAGCAATTAGAGAATAGTCTTTTCCTTAACCATTTCAGCTCCGGAAGGTTTTACCCTCTTCCTGACCAGGCCGATTTTTGCGATACGGCACTGCGTTGCTTTAACTGACAATTGCGTGATCGTGTGCAATTTGGGTTGTTATTTCGCCAAAACATGTTGGGATAAGAGACTACTTCATGACTATCCACCCAATAAAACTGTGGGACCACTGAATGGATATGTGTAAACACATTTTATTGATCTGTTTTTAACATGTATAAATAAACTTTATACTTTTAATATTTGAATGTTTCTATTCTTACTTGTTGGCACCGCTATAATCCTATGAACATTTTTGGTGCCTATATACTTGTCCCTAAGGAAAAACCCTCTCTCCAGGGGGTCAAACCATCAGCTTCCCTGCCACCATCTGGGCACACTTAACCAGGGATTGGCTATGCCCTGATCAATATTCAGGTTCGTTATTCGAATTCTTTCTCCGTAAGCTCTAGAACCTTCTTCTAGAGGCAGGGAGAAGCAATTAAACTCCCAGACTTTGAAACCCTGAACAGACCAAATCAAACAATCACTGCTCCCAGAAGGAGCCAAATACTAAATTTGTGGATAAAGTAAAACTGCGCAACCAAACACAACAATATATATGGAAAAACAAACACAAATCAAATAGTGTGTGCATTCAAGTCCATGTGGTGCTCCAACAAATAAACCGCAACGTTGAACACTCAGGATGGGGCTTGAAACTTCTGTTTGGTAAATATGATAAGAGAGGCTGCTTACCGGATAAGGTGGATCTCAGATTATACTCGCTCAGCAAAAGATCAACTTTTTGGCAACTACTTAATAGTCTCCAGCATTGGGATATATCACAGGATAAAAAGAAGAAGAGGCTTCATGGTGCAGTACTCCCGTTCAAAAGATTTATTAAAAGCTTCACAGGCACTGACATCCAAAAACAATGAAACGATTTTCAAACAGGCGCGGCTCAAGCCAGCCAGCTGGTGCGTGGTGAAATCAAGAACTGGTGCTCCACCGACGCCTTTCCCCTTACAAGGCATCGACTGGGAACGTAAATACTAAAATTACATAACATCCTACGATAGGAGTGTGCTGTAATCTTTATGTTATAGTCTACTCTATTGACCAGTCTGACCCTTGCTACTGTATATTTCTACTTTATGTTTTAAAGGTCAGGGGTCCTTAATGACACTATTCAATGTCTATGGATAGGGAAAGAACAGAAGAAACTTGTGACCACCAGAACATATTTTGTTTCCTTTTTACCACTTCCCATCTGGCTACTGTATTAAAACGAATGGACAGACAAGTGTTGACACAACGTATATATATATATATATATATATATATATATATATATATATATATATATATATATATATATATATATATAATATGAACATACAGTGCCCTGAAAGGTAGTCATACGTCATACTCCTAGAAATTTTCCTAATTTTGTCATTTTACAACCAAAAACGTAAATATATTTTATTGGAATTTTATGTGATAGACCAACACAAGGGCACATAATTGTGAAGATGAAGGAAAATGAAAAATGGTTTTCAAAAGTTTTTACAAATAAGTCAAAAAGTGTGGAGTGCATTTGTATTCAGCATCCTTTACTCTGATACACCTAACTACAATCTAGTGGAATCAACTGCCTTCAGAAGTCACCTAATTAGTAAATAGAGTCTACCTGTGTGTAATTTAATCTCAGTATAAATACAGCTGTTCTGTGAAGCACTCACAGGTTTGTTTGTAAGAACTTTGGTGAACAAACAGCATCATGAAGGCCAAGAAACACACCAAACAGGTCAGAGATAAAGTTGTGTAGAAGTTTAAAGCGGAGTTCAGCCGAAAAAAAAATAAATAAATCGGACACTTACCTGTCCCATGGTCCAGCGATGCGGGCATACGAAGCCCGCTCCTCTCCCCCTCCTCTCTGAGGTGCCAGCATTCTTAATGTGGGCGCTCAGCTGTGGCTTCACAGCCGGGCACGCACTGCACATTCCAGAACCTCGCTGTGCGCTGTTAATGGCCGGGCAATCTTCTGGGACCTGTGACATGTCCCAGAAGATTGCAGGGAGGGAGGGGGAGAGGTGATCTTCCCTCTCGGTGCCACGGAGCCCCGGGAGGAAGTGGGAGCTGGATGCCTCTAAGAAGATGGTATCTGCTCCCCCCCAAAAAAATGGCATGCCAAATGCGGCATGTCAGGGGGTCACCTGCACTTAAAGCAGAAGTTCCATTTTTGGGTGGAACTCCGCTTTAAAGCAGGGTTAGGTTATAAAAAAATATCCCAAGCTTAGAACATCTCATGAAGCACTGTTCAATCCATCATCCGAAAATGGAAAGAGTATGGCACAACTGCAAACCTACCAAGACATGACGGTCCACCTAAACTGACAGGCCGGGCAAGGAGAGCATTAACCACTTCAGCCCCGGAAGGATTTGCCCCCTTCCTGACCAGGCCATTTTTTGTGATACGGCACTGCATCGCTTTAGCTGACATTTGCGCGGCCGTGCGATGTTGTACCCAAACAAAATTTATGTCCTTTTTTCCCCACAAATAGAGCTTTCTTATGGAGGTATTTGATTCCCTCTGCATTTTTTTTTTTTTCTCTATAAACAAAAAAAGTGACAATTTTGAAAGAAAACACAATATTTTGTACTTTTTACTATAAGAAATATCCCCAAAATTTAAAAAAAAAAACTAATTTTGTCATCAGTTTAGGCCGATATGTATTCTTCTATATATTTTTGGTAAAAAAAATGGCAATAAGCGTATATTGATTGGTTTGCACAAAAGTTATAGCGTCTAAAAAATAGGGGATAGATTTATGGCATTTTTATTATTATCATTTTTTTTACTAGTAATGGCGGTGATCTGTGATTTTTATCAGGACTGCAACATTGTAATGGACACATCAGACACTTTTGACATGTTTTTGGGACCAGTGACATTTATACAGCGATCAGAGCTAAAAATAGCCAATGATTACTGTATAAATGTCACTGGCAGGGAAAAGGTTAAGACTAGGGGGCAATCAATGGGTTAACTGTGTTCCCTATGTGTGATTCTAACTGTGGGGGAATGTGGCTGACTAGAGGTGGAGAGAGATTGTTTTTCCTACTCTCCCCTGACAGAACCGGGATTTGTGTGTTTACACACACAGATCTGTATATATTCTGTCACCAGAGCAAGTGCAGTATGGTGACATTATACTGCTATAGCAGTGATCAGAGATAGTGGCTGGCTACAAATTGTGAAAAAAAGATTACAAAAAAAAAGTGAAAATCTCTTTTCACAAAAACTGTGAAAAAAGATTACAACTTTAAAAAACTCACCATGCCTCTTACTAAACACCTTGGACTGTCTACTTTCCAAAAATGAGTCATCTTGGAGATAACTGTAATGACCTGGCATTTTAGGGCCTCAAGAAATTAGATGGCAATTGGTAGATCAGGACTGATCAATTTTCACATATGTATACCATAATCTGTAGTAGGGATGAGTCCGATGTTTGACTCGAACATCGGGTGTTCGTCTGTTCGCCGAATAGCAAACGATTTGGGGTGTTCGCAGCAAATTTGAAAGCCGCAGAACACCCTTTAAAAGTCTATGGGAGAAATCAAAAGTGCTAATTTTAAAGGCTTATATGCATGGTATTGATATAAAAAGTATTTGAGGACCTGGGTCCTGCCCCAGGGGACATGTATCAATGCAATAAAAGTTTTAAAAACTGCCGTTTTTTTCGGGAGCAGTGATTTTTATTATGCTTAAAGTGAAACAATAAAAGTAAAATATTCCTTTAAATTTCGTACATGGGGGGTGTCTATAGTATGCCTGTAAAGTTGCACATTTTTCCCGTGTTTAGAACAGTCCCGGCACAAAATGACATTTCTAAAGGAAAATATTATATAGTAATAAATATAGTAATTTAAAAGTACTCGCGGCTATAATGAATTGTCAGTTCTGGCAATACAGATAAAAGAAGTCATTGAAAAAAATGACATGGGATCCCTCCCAGTCCATTACCAGGTCCTTTGGGTCTGGTATGAATATTAAGGGGAACCCCAAACCAAAATTTGAAAAAAAAAATTGCGTGGGGGTCCCCCCAAATTCCATACCAGGCCCTTCAGGTCTGGTATGGATATTAAGGGGAACCCCGTGCCAAAAGTAAAAAAGAAATGGCGTGGGGGTCCCCCTCAAAATCCATACCAGAGTCTTCAGGTCTGGTATGGATTTTAAGGGGAACCCCACGCCAAAATTTAAAAAAAAATGCAACCTGGCAGGCCGCAGTAAAAGAGGGGGGATGAGAGAGCGGCCCTTCCCTCCTGAACTGTACCAGGCCACATGCCTTCAACATGGGGAGGGTGCTTTGGGGTAGCCCTCCAAAGCACCTTCTCCCCATGTTGATGGGAACAAGGGCCTCATGCCCACAACCCTTGCCCGGTGGTTGTGGGGGTCTGTGGGCTTATCGGAATCTGGAAACCCCCTTTAACAAGGGGACCCCCAGATCCCGGCCTCCCCCAGTGTGAATTGGTAATGGGGTTCAAATGTACCCCTACCATTTCACAAAAAAGTGTCAAAATGGTACAAATGATAAGACACAGCTTGGGACAAGTCCTTTATTAAAAAATAAAAGAATAAAAATGTCCCACGAAGTCCATTCATCTTCTTCTCTTGCTCCGCTGACGGAGCGAAAAAGTAAAAAAAAAAAGCTGCGACTGACCCGCCTCCATGGAAGGCACCTGCCGTATGACGTGTCCTCACAGGTGACAGTTCTTTTATAACTGAGGGCAGGCCACACGGTGACATTCCCAGGTGACCCCGCCCCCCTCTGATGCACGGGGAAAGCCATGGGAAAGTCCCCATGCGTCAGAGGGGGGCGGGGTCACCCGAAACGTCACTGTGCGGCCCCGCCCTCACTTATAAAAGAACTGTCACCTGCGAGGACGCGTTATACTGTGGGTACCTCCTATGGAGACGGGTCGGTCGCGGCTTTTTTTTCTTTTTTGGTCCGTCGGCGGAGCGAGAGAAGAAGATGAATGGACTTCGTGGGACATTTTTATTTTTTTATTTTTTAATAAAGGACTTGTCCCAAGCCATGTCTTGTCACTTGTACCATTTTGACACTTTTTTTGTGAAATGGTAGGGGTACATTTGTACCCCCTTACCATTTCACACAGATTAGGAGGCCAGGATCTGGGGGTCCCCTTGTTAAAGGGGGCTTCCAGATTCTCATAAGCCCCCGTCCACAGACCCCCACAACCACCGGGCAAGGGTTGTGGGGATGAGGCCCTTGTCCCCATCAACATGGGGACAAGTTGCTTTGGGGGGCTACCCCAAAGCACCCTCCCCATGTTGAGGGCATGTGGCCTGGTATGGTTCAGGAGGGGGCGCTCTCTCATCCTCCCCTCTTTTCCTGCGGCCTGCCAGGTTGCGTGCTTGGATAAGGGTCTGGTATGGATTTTTGGGAGGACCCCCACGCCATTTTTTTTTTAAATTTTGGCGCAGGGTTCCTCATAAAATCCATACCAGACCTGAAGGGTCTGGTATAGATTTTGAGGGGGGCCTCCACGCAATTTTTTTTTAAATTTTGGTTCGGGGTTCCCCTTAATATTCATACCAGACCCAAAGGGCCTGGTAATGGACTGGGGGGATCCCATGGCGTTTTTTTCAATGACTTCTTTTATCTGTATTGCCGGGACCAACAATTCATTATAGCTGTGAGTACTTTTAAATGACTTTTTTTCCTTTAGAAATGTCATTTTTTGCAGGGACTGTTCTAAACACAAGAAAAATGTGCCACCTTACAGGCATACTATAGACACCCCCCAGGTATGAAATTTAAAGGAATATTTCACTTTTATTGTTGCACTTTAAGCATTATTAAAATCACTGCTCCCGAAAAAAATGGCCGTTTTTAAAACTTTTTTTTGCATTGATCCAGGTCCCCAAACACTTTTTATGACAATAACTTGCATATAAGCCTTTAAAACGGACACTTTTGATTATTCATGTTCGTGTCCCATAGACTTTAACGGTGTTCGCGTGTTCGAACAATTTTTTTGCCTCGTTGCATGTTCTGCTGCAAAGCGAACCGGGAGGGTGTTCGGCTCATCCCTAATCCCCTAATCTGTAGAATCTATAACTTTCATACAGACTAAATAATATACCGATGTATTATTTTTTTTTTCACCAAGGAAATGTAGCAGAATACATTTTGGCCAAAATGTATGAAGGAAGATCATTTGTTTTTTTTTTAACTAAACTTTTTGTTCTTTTTTCCATTATATAGTAAAAACTAAAAACCCAGTGATGAATAAATACAACCAAAATAAAGCTCTGTCTGTCTAAAAAAAAAATTAAAACTAAAATAAATTGTGTATAGTGTTCCATGACCAAGTAATTGTCATTCAAAATGTGACAGTACTGAAAATAAAAAAATGGCTTGGGCAGGAACGGGGTGAAACAGTCCCATCTTCAAATGGGTAACTTTAAAATACAAAATATAACATGCACTGTTCTATGAACACTACACATCCCATTGTCCATAGTCCCTAGTCCATCTTGGGAGCAAGCAAGAGAAAGCGGCTATGTTTCTACATACAGTGGAAGGAACATAACCACCCTCCAACAGGAAATCAAATCACAGCATTATAAAGAAGGATCTTGGAGATTTGGAGGTGGCTGAGCGCAATTAAAGGTACTTATCGAGTTTGGATTTAGTTTGAAATCAAGGCATTTTTTTCTTTGTATCCATAGAGGGATAAAGGATTAGCATCTCTGTTAGGTCTTAATTGTTCCCTGTTCCCTGTCTTCCTGGAAGGGAGATATTTCCCAACTTTCTCCTCAGTTCAGCTGTATATAGATTCCTGTTGGCTACCCATAGCCTAAAGTGATCTCTAGAGACAACCCTCTGCTTTCGCCTGTAAGCTAGCTTGTGGTTGTGCCTCTTACAGTCAATCCTATTGTAGAGGGAAATAATATAAGCTATTTTGCACATTAATAAAGACAAATTCTAGGTACACATAGTAGTATTATTTACATTATTAGATTTCATGATAATAAAGACAAATTCAATGTACACATATTAGCATTATTTACATTACATTATAGAATAGAATTCTGGAAAATGTTTAGCATAAAAATAAAGGGAAATTCTGGGTTTATACTTAGCATAATTATCATTTTCTACTGAAACTATTTCTTGATTGAAGCAACACGTTCATCCTCCATTGGAAGCTGGACATCAGATGAATATGCTGCCTTACACTGTTGCTTTTATCAAGCAATATTTGCAATAAGAAAAAGGACAGCTTAGCAATGGAAACCTTCACATTTCTTTCATTAAATGTTTTCTTCAAATCTGAAATGCTGGTATTCTCATTAACACAATAGTCTGTCAAGGGGTTATACTCTCAGGGACTGGAACCCATTATATAAACATAATTGTTCAAATTAATAAAGAAAACCTGGTGCCCAAAGTCACGGTTAGAAACCCCTAATGCCGCGTACACACGAGCGGACATTACGGCGGACTTTGCCCGGCGGACTTTTCGATGTACTTTCCGACGGACTTTCTGAATGAACGGACTTGCCTACACACAATCCACCAAAGTCCGTCGAATTCGTACGTGATGACGTACGACCGGACTAAAACAAGGAAGTTCATAGCCAGTAGCCAATAGCTGCCCTAGCATGGCTTTTTGTCCGTCGAACTAGCATACAGACGGCGGACTTTTCGACCGGACTCGATTTCAACGGATAAATTTTAAACAAGTTTCAAATCTAAGTCCGTCCAACTTTTGAGAAAACAAAGTCCGCTGGAGCCCACACACATCGAAATGTCCGACGAAATCCAGTCCGCCGGGCAAAGTCCGCTGTAATGTCCGCTCGTGTGTACGCGGCATAAGGGTTTATCAATCCGGGTCGAACAGACCACATTTTTGCCCACACACATTCCAATCCCTCCCCTCCTTTGTTTAATTGTTCAAATTGAGCACACATTATGTGGAGCTTTCCTTGACCAAACAATGATATTGGGGTGACGGGTGAGTAGACACATATTCAACATTATTATGAAAGTATTCACAAGAGATGCATTTTCCATTACATCAAGTGTAAATACCAGAATGTTTTCATCTGTTATTTGTCACTTAGATACTTGGCAACACCTTTGATATACTTTTACCCAAGTCATGAAATTGCTTGTAAGCTTTCTAATATAATGAAATAAATCTGACTGTACTTGCAGGCCAACTACACTTTATGTTGTGAAAGAGATTCAGAACATTAGAGATATATCTTAGATATTATGTTTAATGCTTTCCCATAAAAAAAAAAACATCCGCCCTCCCCAGCAGCACACACTCACCTTGCTTCTACAACCTCCCTATTGGGCCCTTCAGTCTATCATGAATGCTATTGCCAGACTCATCCTCCAATCCAACCGCTCAGTGTCAACAACCTTCTCAGCTATTTCCTTCACTGGCTTCTGCTCATCCAACACATACATTTCAAAATACTAACTACAACATACAAAGTGATTCCACAACTACCCTGTAGTACATTACCAAGCTCATCTTAAGATATTACCTATACCATCCTCTTTATTCCTCCCAAGACCTCTTGCTCTCTGCCCCCCTCATCTCATTCTCCCATGCTCTTCTCCAGGACTTCTATTGAGCCTCTCCCTTCCAGTGGATTCCCCTAACCAGGGGCGGACTGACCATACGGGCACTCGGGCATGGACCGATGCCACTAGGGGGCCCCATCAGAGTGGCCAGCCTCACTAAAAGCAGGGACAGTATGTAAAAATCTGTGGTTTTTTTTACACCTGTCCCTGAAATGTCCCTTGCCGACATCATTTTGCTGTAAAAAAATGGAGGCTATAGCTGCCCCGCCTCTGTACTGCCTCCTCAGCCAATGGGAACACAGTGTACACGCCCCCTTCCTCACCGTGGCTCATTTGATTTCAGAGCAGGAGATTGCCAACAGCTGGAGGAGAGGAGAGGGAGGAGGGGACAGCCTGTAGTGTGGGAGGGGCTGCAACCTGCTGGAAGGTAACTTGCTGAGCTGAACTGATTGTATTTTTGTCAGTGGCTTACCCTGGTGAGCAGGGGGGAGGGTGAGGATGTGTTTTTCCTCTAGCAGAGCTCCCCCTGTCTCTGAAGCTGTTAGATCGATTTTCTGTGTGAGAAGTGCCATGCTTCTGGAGGAAGGATGTTCTGAACTTCTCCCCCAATCTCTGCTACCCTGCCTACTCATTACCTGCCCACCAATACACAGACACAGTCCCCTCCTCTCCTGCGTTACCATCTAAAGTGTCTGTGAGCTGCTGGGGCACTACAAGTCCCAGCATGCCAGGAGATGGGGGCAGCAGTGTGTTTCTTTTAGGCTGATTTTTGGGTGAAAAGTGCTGGTGCCTGTCTGTGTGTATATATGTATACTGTGTGTCTATGTTTATATATGTATACTGTGTGTCTATGTGTATATATGTATACTTTGTGTCTATGTCTATGTGTATATGTATACTGTGTGTCTATCAGTGGTGGTACGTCCATAAAGGGCGCATGGGCGCTGCCCCCTCTCTCCTGACACCTCACTATCACCATAGATAGATTCATGCATTGCATGAATCTATCTATTGTCGCCACTGACACCCCCTATTCAGGTGCCTGGCCCCTTTTCGGGCACCTGAATTACAGTGGCAGCAGTGTTTTTGGGAAGCACCTGATTAAAGCCGCAGGCTCTAATAGGCGCCCAAAAAGGTGAACAGCGGGCGCCATGCTGGGCGTTCGCTGTTCACTCAGCCGTGTGTTAGCAAAGCAAAGGAATTCACTTTGCTAACACTGAACCGCCTCTCAGCCAATCAGGTGCTCAGGTCTGTTACCTGTCACCTGATTGGCTGAAGTGTTAGGAGCTGTGATTGGATGCCTGATAGAGAGGATGGAAGAAAACATCGAGGAGTGTGCAGGACACCGCCGCTGACCCCCTGCGAGACAGGTAAGTGCCAGGCGATGCACACTGGCAGCATTTGATGGGGCACAGTAGCGGCAATTGATTGGCACGCTGGCAGCATTTGATGGGCACACTGGCAGCATTTGATGGGGCACAGTAGTGGCAATTGATGGGCACACTGGCAGCATTTGATGGAACACAGTAGCAGCAATTGATGGGCACACTGACAGCATTTGATGGGGCACAGTAGCGGCAACTGATGGGCACATTGGCAGCATTTGATGGGGCACAGTAGCAGCAATTGATGGGCACACTGGCAGGATTTGATGGGTCACAGTAGTGGCAATTCATGGGCACACTGGCAGCGTTTGATGGGCATAGTGGCTGCATTTGATGGGCACAGTGGCGGCAATTTATGGGTACAGTAGCGGCAATTGATGGGCATATTGGCAGCAATTAATGGGCACAGTGGCTGCGTTTGATGGCATGGTGACTGCGTTTGATGGCACAGTGGCTGTGCTTGATGGACACAGTGGCGGCAATTGATGGGCACAGTAGCTGCGTTTGATGGGTACAGTGGCGGCAATTTATGGGTACAGTATTGGCAATTTATGGGTACAGTGGCTGCGTTTGATGGCACAGTGGCTGCGTTTGATGGGCACAGTGGCTGCGTTTGATGGGCACAGTGGCTGCGTTTGATGGGCACAGTGGTTGCGTTTGATGGGCACAGTGGCTGCGCTTGATGGGCACAGTGGCAGCAATTGATGGGCACAGTAGCTGCGTTTGATGGGCACAGTGGCTGCAATTGATTTTTTTTTTTTTTTTTAGTTTGTTTGCGCCTACCCAAAAATTTTGAGCACCAGCCACCACTGGTGTCTATGTGTATATATGTATAATGTGTGTGTGTCTATGTGTATGTATGTATACTGTATGTTTCATTTGTGCCTACTGCCGCTAAACAGTCGATCTAACAATGCTATGCCCGTGAAAAATCCACTTGTTGCCATTCGGAGGCAGCTGAATGGTGAACTGCTGAGCCCGGCCTCAGGTCAGGCAGCAGGGCAGGTCTGGGTGCGTGCCTGTGTGGTGATATGGCACACATCAAGCATGGCTTTTATTCACACGCCCCACTGCCAGATCTGAGGCCAACCACAGCAGTTCACTATTTCGTTGGCTCTAAGAATTACTTCCGCACTTCAGAGACCGCAACAAGTGGATTCTTTTTTCTAATTTAAAAGGCCTTTTCCTGCCAGCTGCCTGCCACACCAAGCACTAAGGTGCAAAGGTGTGTGTGTAAAGGGACACTGATAGAAGGTGACACACTGGGGGGGCTCTGCCATAGGGTGGCACACTGGGGGGGCTCTGCCATAGGGTGGGACTCTACGGACTGTGATGTATAGGGAGAATGTTGGGACTTTCATGTAAGGGAGGACTCTGATGTGAGCGTGGCACTCATCCTGACTGCTGTACTCTATATGTTGTTTTGTTTGTTACTTACTCCTGGCATAGCAGCCACCTGTAAGCCTGGGGGCCCCATTATCTTCTATTGCCCGGGGGCCCCATGAGTTGTCAGTCCGCCCCTGCCCCTAACCCAATCCATTTGACTATATCCTACTCTGTCTTCCTTACGACAATCCATGAAAACTCACATTTTAGAGAAACCTATTCTGCCTGTACCTCACAACTGGAATTTTTATTTTCTCCATCAACTCATCCTGCCCACAGTTATTATCTTTTGTAACACTGGCCTCGCCCTTTGTCTTGTAGACTTTCACAAGCAGGGCCTGCCTAACCTACTTGTATGGAATGGTATTGCAACTTTACTGTCTATTAAGCACTACACAAACTGTTGGAGTTTTTTGTTCATGGAGGGGCATATGACTGACTGCCTTTCTCCATGTGATAGTGCTAGTGCTTGGTAACTGGCCACAGCTGTCTCATTGGGGTGGTGGATTTCTATTTATCACAAGGGGAATAGAACACCATGTTAAAACTATGCATGGTACCATGCAACATGCCCTTACCCATATATAAAGTATTTTACCTAATATCTTCATTTTGTATTATGCATAAAGGTGTTTCAGGAGAGTATCACCCAACTTTCAATAAACCGCATATGTTAACAGAACAAATACCTATTGGTCTGATTATTCACTTCCAAATGATCTAATACCCCTGCATCTGACCAGTTAAAGGCTGCTATTGATCTTGGCCACAGCTGGTTGACATGCTGTCATATGACGAGATGCAGCTGACAGCATATGTTGGAACCTCGCAAAAGAGGTTCCTTTTTTAATAATTCCATCTTTACTATAATTTTTACCATATTTATCTGCGGATTTTAAATGTTTCTTTATAGCCCTGTAATATAACTGCTCACTGATAACACTAAAACTAAGAGGTTCTCTAAAACTTTATGGAATGTTTTGACCTTGTTAAAATTACTAACGTCACACCGGAAACTACTCTAAAGTAGGTTAGGTATTAAAAATAAATAAAACCTTGCAATGAATGACATTGTCTGAATGAAAACAATATTTACCCCATGAATATTTTTGTCATGTGAATTTCTGACAATATGCATTTAGGGCAAAGCAGAGTGTTGCTGTAGGCATTCTCTAAAACCAGAGAGAACTGTGTACAAAATAACCAGTAAAGATAAACTTAATACATAAAAGAAAATCCTGAGTTCAAATTACCTGTGATGTTGGCCAAGGCAAGACAGGGGTCACATGATCTATTTGTTTACTTTCTGTCATGTGATCCAGCTAAATTCTCCCTCTCTGGAGGTGTGTTGTTGTGTGAAAACAGATTTCTGGACTTCAGTGGAAAAACACAAATTGCACAAATTCCACTTAGTCGTTTATGTGATTGTCGCATCTTCTCTCACTTCCTAAGCACAGAACATGAGAGGAAAATACATAGGAATCTTTTCAAAAACCAAAACATAGGTTTTACTTCCTTCTTGGTCCTGCTCTCTCTGCTTGCAATCATTTAGGCTGGCTTCCAAATTTTTGCACTTGTGTTGTACATTTTTAGGTGCCTTTACAACACACATAGTTATGTGTTGGCAACACACAAAATGCAAATATCATGCCTTTTCATTCACAGCCTCTGAATTCTATGTGCCCCTTAACATACAGTCCAAACACCAACCATCTACTTATAAAATCTACAGTGTAAGTGTTCATTTAATTTTACAAGTGCATTTTAGTGGTCACACGTGAGTTTAACTTTTAAAAATGCAACTTTGGGACGACACATGCACAACAGCTGTCATGACGGGGTTATGGAGGGTGCCATTACTATCCTCTTTTTGAAAATGCTAGTTACCTGGTCATATCTGGTTTAAATAGTTTGGAGTCTCAGACCTGACACAGCATGTTGTAAATAAGTCAACAAAATGTCAGAATATCTAACCTCTATGCTTCTTCCAGATCATTGATTCAGAAAACACTACAGCCAAAGTGGTAGCACAACAACTAGGGAAATAATATTCCCAAAGGGAGTGGTCATCAATAGAAGCCTACATAATTCTGTTATTTTATTTATTTAATACAGGTACTTATATAGCACCGTCAATTTACGCAGCGCTTTACATATACGTTGTACATTCACATCAGTCCCTACCCTCAAGGAGCTTACAATCTAAGGTCCCTAACACACATTCATACATAAACTAGGGCCAATTTTAGACAGGATTCGATTAACCTACCAGCATGTCTTTAGAGTGTGGGAGGAAACCCACGCAGGCACAGGGAGAACATGCAAACTCCAGGCAGATGGTGTTGTGGTCGGGATTCGAACCAGCGACCCTTTTTGCTGCTAGATAAAGGTGCTAACCACTACACCACTGTGTTATGACAGGTGTACTCAGGGCCGGGACTAGGAGGGTGGGCAGGAGGGGCAGCTGCCCTGGGCACAGTGGTATCATGTGAAGTGGGGGGCACCATGAGGAGTCTTTCTGCCGCTACAGTCTGACAGAAGTATTGACAGCAGCGTTTCTATGACTGTCAGCATTGAGCTGGAGAGGAGGTTTGGGCTGTGCTCTCTCTCCCCTTCAGGTTCTCCCTTCTGTCACTGCCACGCTCCTCGATAGAGACTGTCAGATAAGGTCTGAGCAGGGTTTACTTACCCTTCCCCAACTCCTTCCAGTAAAGAATGTTGGTAGGGGGCAGGTAAGCAAACCCTGCTCAGTCCTGATCTGACAGGCATTGGCTTCTCTAGTGCAGGTCTGCGCAGCCACAATCCCATACCCCTGCATCTCTCCCTGCCGGCTGCTTGTCAAAACTGTGCAAAGCAGCTTCCCCTAGGCTCCTCCTCAACGGTGACATGTCAAGATGAGGATGAGCCTGGGAGGAAGACTTCCCCTGTGCTGTATCTGAGGTCTGTGTGTGAGGAAGGGGGGAATTGTACTGGGGCCACAACTGGGATAGGAGGGAAGACGGGGACAGAGTAGCATATATTTGTGTTGGGGATGAGAGTATTTGTACTAGGAGGGGAGGGAGGAGTGGATTAGTGATAGGAGGAGGGGTCGGGGGGATTTGTGTTGTTAGAGGGGAAGAGGAGGAAATGAGTGCTAGGAGGCAGGATTGGAGGAGGGAGGGATGATTTGTGGGGGCAGAGGATTTGTGTTGTGGTAAGGTGGGTGGTGTGCTGGGAAGGGTGATTTAGGGGATTTGTGCTGGGAGGCAGGATGGGAGAAGAGGATTTGTGTTAGAAGGGGTGGTTTGTGCTAATAGGAGGGATTTGTGTTAGAAAGGGTGAACTGGCAGGGGGAGGATTTAGGCTAGTAGGGATGACTGAGGGGGATTTGTGCTAGGAGGGTACATTTTGGGGGGGGGGGGGTTGCTGGAGGTGGGGGATTTGCAGGGGGGGTGTGTTCAGAGGGGAAATCTGAGGGGTAGAGGATTTGAGGGGGTGGATTTAGGGAGGGAGAGGATTAGAGCTGGGAGGGGGATGGAGCACACAAAGATTTATGCTAGGTTGGGGATTGCATGGGGGGGGGGGTTGTACTGGCAAGAGGGGGAATTTTTGTTTGGGAGAATTTTGGATTTCAAAGGGAGTTCGTGCATAGGGGGGTAAGTGTGCAGATTCATGCTCAAATTTTCTTTGTCCCGGGCACTAGATAACCTTGTCCGAACACTGGGTGTACTTTAGGCTTTGTTCAAGATCTGCCCAAATGCTGCCTTTTTGCAGAATCTGAGAAGTCTACACTATGCCAGCCATTGCTGCTTTGTATCAGCATGGAAATCAGTGGAGTTGACTTCCAGGAATATAGTAGGGTCTAGACAGTTATACTGTATATGGAACAAATGCCAACAGAGAGTTGAGATCCATTATCTGCTTGGGCTGAAGGCTATGGAATCTTTCTGTGATTTAAAATTATGGTTTCATAAATATATTTTTCTCCATATAATAATTACATAGAGAGTACTAAGGGCTGCATCGTGATTCAAATACATGTTGTTATCCCATTATTTGTCTCCCATCCATTCAGTACTGTATACATGTGCTAATATCAACATCAGAACAATGGGGATACAGAAAAACAATTCAAGACTCCGTGTAGCGTTAGATTTTTTTCTGCATTTTTCTGATTGATGGGCTGTGTAATCCAATGAGAGCCTCGCACATACAATATTTTGGCATTGTCCCTTTTAATATAGACTTTGAAAAGTGGGTCCTAGTGCATATTTTCATAGATGCTGTAGGGGCACAACTGGGCACTGGGTCTTTCAGTGGCAATTATTTTCCAAATCTGTGCAGGCACTGCTTGCTACTTCTACACCTCTTTTTCTACCTACTGCTAGACTTTGGCCTGTATTTTTATCAATGCACTTGTCTACCATCCCCATTCTGTATCTGTCTGCCTATTGCTGACTAAGGATTAGGTTCAGGTGCGGCGCAATGCAGGGTCAGCTTTGCTATTATACATTATACACATTGTATCGATGCGTCACTTAACATGCGGGTTTAAGCTATCCCCAGGCATGTTATTTAAAGGAATTGTGCATTTTAATGTTTCAGTTTGACTATTATTTTGTCTTGGTACCTATCCCCAGGGCAATGCCCAGCTCCCCTTGCCCTTTGTTTGATAATCCCTTGCCTATCAGGCTTGAAAAATGACCAGAACTATTCAGCTCCTGTTGTCTTTAACGGGGTTTGGGTTTATAATCAGAATTTCTACCTATCCCTACGGCTGACCTTGAGCTTGTTTCCTGATCACTAATCTGCCTGCAGTTCTGGCACCCTGCTGCTTGTCTGTTAACCCAAATTAATTCCTGGCTCTGTACACATATCAGACCTGTCTCTCTGTCACTGTTAGTTGCTGCCTACATTAAAGCTAGATGTTCCAGTCATTTAGGTTTCACCATAGGCACTCGTGCCACCAGTCAGCTCTAGTAGGAGCCTTGGGCTGGAGGTGTAAGAGAGGCTGCCCTTATAACATGACCAAGTACGTGGCAAATACATGTGTAGCGGGTGCCTTACCAAGCTGGCCACCGCCAAAATGATATACACACAGAGGCAGAAAGGGAGAAACATGCCTGTCAGCATTTGTAAGGGGGATTCCCCCCTCCCTTTCCTCTCAAGCACACAGGCATCTGCCTGCTCTGCTTCCTTCCCCTGTGTCTCTATTGGCAAGGAGGGATCCAATGGAGCAGCAGCCAAAAGTAGCCAATCAGCAGAAGCTCCAGCAGCAGCAAAGATTCATGGGACATAAAGTCCTGTTCACCAAATGGCCCCATTGCTCTTAAAGGGGGCAGAACTACAAAACCCAGACTGCTCTGCAGGATATGGGCAGGCTAAGCACTCCATTTTGGAAGACTGAAGAGAGATCACCACGAAGGAGAGAGAGAGGGATAGATGTGTCCAGGGGACCTGCAGGGACTGCTGAGAAATGGTTCCAGAGACTGCTGAGAGACGGTTCCAGAGACTGCTGAGAGTCGGTTCCAGAGACTGCTGAGAGTCGGTTCCAGAGACTGCTGAGAGACGGTTCCAGAGACTGCTGAGAGACGGTTCCAGAGACTGCTGAGAGATGGTTCCAGAGACTGCTGAGAGACAGTTCCAGAGACTGTTGAGACATGGTTCCAGAGACTGCTGAGACACGGTTCCAGAGATGGGGTGAGACAGGTGTCCTACCAGAGAAAGACCTCCAGTGCATCTCCATGCAGCTGAGGACAAGAGTCGCAAGGTGGCAAGTCGCAAGGTGAACTACATGCCAGGACATCCGTCCTTCTTTGGTCACAGGACGGGTGAGAGGGCAAATTACCTGCTTTGCTGACGCATTACCCACTTTTGAACACTATAGGCAGACATTACAGTTTGGAAGGGCAAAGAGGACCTGTTACTGCCAGATCAAATCCAATGTGCTGCCTAGTGATTTCCTTTCCCTGGATTCTGAGGATTTATTACCTTCTATGCGCTCCACCTGCCAGTGAAGATAATCGCAAGGCCTTGCACTTTGAGCATTGCTATTACATTACTCTAAAAGGGGACATATCACTGGTGTTTACCTTTAGCCGTAGTAATATTTAGAGCAATCAATAGCTTGCTTGGACAGTCCATTTATTACTGTTAATGCTGTGTACATTGATATTATTCACTTATTGTTGCAAATTATTATTGACTGTTTTGAGAACTATTTCAACCAAGTCTTGGCTTTTTATCCACGATTTGGCGGACCAATATCCCTTTAAGTCTGTTTTTCTTCACTAAGTAGACATGTGCAATTTGTTTCGTTCTGAATTCGTTTTTTGACTAAATTTGACAAATTTGTCAATTTGGAAATATTTGAATTAACAAACATGTTTAACAAATTTTTTCAAAATTCGAAAATCCGGAAATTCGAAAATCTGAAATTCAGAAATCCTAAAATTCGGAAATTTGTAAACTGGAAATTCGGGCATTCGAAAATCCGGAAATCGGAAAATCTGAAAGTAAGAACGAAATTCTCGAAAATTAGAAAACCCACAAATTTGTGAAAATCTGAAATAACTAACTAATAATAACTATTACTAAGTATTGAATTATAGGTATTGGAATTTTCTTTCAAATTTGGCTGTTAGTGAAGGGCAATAACTTCTCTGCAGGATGTGGAAAGCTTGCCAGAAGACCTGAACAAATTAATGAGGTGGGCAACTACATGGCAAATGAGGTTTAATGTAGAAAAATGTAAAATAATGCATTTGGGTGGCAAAAATATGAATGCAATCTATACACTGGGGGGGAGATCCTCTAGGGGAATCTAGGATGGAAAAGGACCTGGGGGTCCTAGTAGATGATAGGCTCAGCAATGCCAAGCTGCTGCTAACAAAGCAAACAGAATACTGGCATGCATTAAAAAAGGGCTTAACTCCAGAGATAAAACGATAAGTCTCCCGCTCTACAAGACTCTGGTCCAGTGGCACCTAGAGTATGCTGTCCAGTTCTGGGCACCAGTCCTCAGGAAGGATGTACTGGAAATGGAGCGAGTACAAAGAAGGGCAAAAAAGCTAATAAAGGGTCTGGAGGACAATCTTTATGAGGAAAGGTTTGCGAGCACTGAACTTATTCTCTCTGGAGAAGAGACGCTTGAGAGGGGATATGATTTCAATATACACATATCATACTGGTGACCCCACAATAGGGATAAAACTTCACGGAAGGGCGTTTAACAAGACTCGTGGCCACTCATTAACCGCTTCTGGACCAGCCGCCGCAGTTTTACTGCGGCAGGTTGGCTCTCCTGCGAGAAACCACAATATTGTATCTGATCTTGCGGGGTCCGGATAGCAGGCGCGCGTGCGCCTGCTGCACAGTGGGGGTGCCGATGCTCATGGCCGACGGTCGCGATGACCGCCGGCCACGAGCGATCGTGAGCAGGAGACACAGAACAGCGACGAGTGTGTATATACACACACACTTCCCTGTTTTGTTCTGACAGGAGTGACAGATTGTGTTGGATTAGCTAGGAACCACGATCTGTCACTTGCTATAGTTAGTCCCTCCCCCTTCAGTTAGAATCACCTCCCAGGAAACATAGGTAACCCCTTCACCGCCCCTAGTGTTAACCCCTTCACTGCCAGTGACATTTTTACAGTAATCAATGCATTTTAAATCGCACTGATCGCTGTATTAACGCCAATGGTTCCAAAAATGTGTCAAAATTGTCTGATGTGTCCGCCATAATGTCGCAGTCATGATAAAAATCGCAGATTGCCGCCATTACTAGTAAAAAAATAATAATAATAAAAATGCTATAAATCTATCCCCTATTTTATAGACACTATAACTTTTGCGCAAACCAATCAATATACGCTTATTGCGATTTTTTTTTTTAACCAAATATATGTAGAAGAATACATGTCAGCCTAAACTGAGGAAAAAAATAGTTTTTCATTATATTTTTGGGGGGTATTTATTATAGTAAAAAGTAAAAAATAATGTGTCTTTTTTCAAAATTGTCGCTCTTTTTTTGTTTATAGCGCAAGAGGCGATCAAATACCACCAAAAGAAATCTCTATTTGTGGGAAAAAAAGGACGTCAATTTTGTTTGGGTACAACGTCGCACGACCGCACAATTGTCAGTTAACCACTTGCCGACCGCCTCACGCATATATACGTGAGCAGAGCGGCACGGGCAGGCAAAATCACGTACCTGGTACGTGATTGCCTTCCCGCGGGCGGGGGGTCCGATCGATCGGACCCCCCCCCGGTGCCATCGGCGGTCGGCGTTTGGCTGGGAGAGTTGAGAGACGAGGGGGAGACCATCCGATCGTGGCCCCCCCCTCGCGATCGCTCCCAGCCAATGAGAAACATCCCCTGCCTCTGTATAGTACACAGAGGCAGAGGATGTGATGTCATCTCTCCTCGGCTGGCCAGTTTCCGTTCCAGCACCGAGGAGAGAAGACATGTAAGTGCACAACACACACACACAACACAGTAGAACATGCCAGGCACACTAAACACCCCCGATCCCCCCCCCGATCGCCCCCCGATCCCCCCCCAATCACCCCCCCCCCCTGTCACAAACTGACACCAAGCAGGTTTTTTTGTTTTGTTTTGTTTTTTTCCTGATTACTGCATAGTGTCAGTTTGTGACAGTTAGCAGTGGTAGGACAGTTAGTATTACCCCCCTTTAGGTCTAGGGTACCCCCCTAACCCCCCCTAATAAAGTTTTAACCCCTTGATCACCCCCTGTCACCAGTGTCGCTAAGCGATCATTTTTCTGATCGCTGTATTAGTGTCGCTGGTGACGCTAGTTAGGGACGTAAATATTTAGGTTCGCTGTCAGTGTTTTATAGCGACAGGGACCCCCATATACTATCTAATAAATGTTTTAACCCCTTGATTGCCCCCTAGTTAACCCTTTCACCACTGATCACCGTATAACTGTTATGGGTGACGCTGGTTAGTTCGTTTATTTTTTTTAGTGTCAGGGCACCCGCCGTTTATTACCGAATAAAGGTTTAGCCCCCTGATCGCCCGGCGGTGATATGCGTCGCCCCAGGCAGCGTCAGATTAGCGCCAGTACCGCGAACACCCACGCACGCACCGTACACGCACCGTACACCTCCCTTAGTGGTATAGTATCTGAACACATCAATATCTGATCAGATCTATACTAGCGTCCCCAGCAGTTTAGGGTTCCCAAAAACGCAGTGTTAGCGGGATCAGCCCAGATACCTGCTAGCACCTGCGTTTTGCCCCTCCGCCCAGCCCACCCAAGTGCAGTATCGATCGATCACTGTCACTTACAAAACACTAAACGCATAACTGCAGCGTTCGCAGAGTCAGGCCTGATCCCTGCGATCGCTAACAGTTTTTTTGGTAGCATTTTGGTGAACTGGCAAGCACCAGCCCCAAGCAGCGTCAGATTAGCGCCAGTACCACTAACACCCACGCACGCACCGTACACCTCCCTTAGTGGTATAGTATCTGATCGGATCAATATCTGATCCGATCAGATCTATACTAGCGTCCCCAGCAGTTTAGGGTTCCCAAAAACGCAGTGTTAGTGGGATAAGCCCAGATACCTGCTAGCACCTGCGTTGTGCCCCTCCGCCCGGCCCAGCCCACCCAAGTGCAGTATCGATCGATCACTGTCACTTTTTTTTGTAGCGTTTTGGTGAACTGGCAAGCGCCAGCGGCCTAGTACACCCCGGTCGTAGTCATACCAGCACTGCAGTAACACTTGGTGACGTGGCGAGTCCCATAAGTGCAGTTCAAGCTGGTGAGGTGGCAAGCACAAGTAGTGTCCCGCTGCCACCAAAAAGACAAACACAGGCCCGTCGTGCCCATAATGCCCTTCCTGCTGCATTCGCCAATCCTAATTGGGAACCCACCACTTCTGCAGCGCCCGTATTTCCCCCATTCACATCCCCAACCAAATGCAGTCGGCTGCATGAGAGGCATTTATATGTCCTCCCGAGTACCCCTACCCAACGAACCCCCCCAAAAAAAGATGTCGTGTCTGCAGCAAGCGCGTATATAGACGTGACACCCGCTATTATTGTCCCTCCTGTCCTGATAATCCTGGTCTTTGCATTGGTGAATGTTTTGAACGCTACCATTCACTAGTTGAGTATTAGCGTAGGGTAGGTACAGCATTGCACAGACTAGGCACACTTTCACAGGGTCTCCCAAGATGCCATCGCATTTTGAGAGACCCGAACCTGGAACCGGTTACAGTTATAAAAGTTACAGTTACAAAAAAAAAGTGTAAAAAAAAAAAAAAAAAACACAAACAAAAATAAAAAAAAATAGTTGTCGTTTTATTGTTCTCTCTCTCTCTATTCTCTCTCTGGTGTTCTGCTCTTTTTTACTGTATTCTATTCTGCAATGTTTTATTGTTATTATGTTTTATCATGTTTGCTTTTCAGGTATGCAATTTTTTATACTTTACCGTTTACTGTGCTTTATTGTTAACCATTTTTTTGTCTTCAGGTACGCCATTCACGACTTTGAGTGGTTATACCAGAATGATGCCTGCAGGTTTAGGTATCATCTTGGTATCATTCTTTTCAGCCAGCGGTCGGCTTTCATGTAAAAGCAATCCTAGTGGCTAATTAGCCTCTAGACTGCTTTTACAAGCAGTGGGAGGGAATGCCCCCCCCCCCCCCACCGTCTTCCGTGTTTTTCTCTGGCTCTCCTGTCTCAACAGGGAACCTGAGAATGCAGCCGGTGATTCAGCCAGCTGACCATAGAGCTGATCAGAGACCAGAGTGGCTCCAAACATCTCTATGGCCTAAGAAACCGGAAGCTACGAGCATTTTAGGACTTAGATTTCGCCGGATGTAAACAGCGCCATTGGGAAATTGGGAAAGCATTTTATCATGCCGATCTTGGTGTGGTCAGATGCTTTGAGGGCAGAGGAGAAATCTAGGGTCTAATAGACCCCAATTTTTTCAAAAAAGAGTACCTGTCACTACCTATTGCTATCATAGGGGATATTTACATTCCCTGAGATAACAATAAAAATGATTTAAAAAAAAATATGAAAGGAACAGTTTAAAAATAAGATAAAAAAGCAAAAAAATAATAAAGAAAAAAAAAAAAAAGCACCCCTGTCCCCCCTGCTCTCGCGCTAAGGCGAACGCAAGCGTCGGTCTGGCGTCAAATGTAAACAGCAATTGCACCATGCATGTGAGGTATCACCGCGAAGGTCAGATCGAGGGCAGTAATTTTAGCAGTAGACCTCCTCTGTAAATCTAAAGTGGTAACCTGTAAAGGCTTTTAAAGGCTTTTAAAAATGTATTAATTTTGTTGCCACTGCACGTTTGTGCGCAATTGTAAAGCATGTCATGTTTGGTATCCATGTACTCGGCCTAAGATCATCTTTTTTATTTCATCAAACATTTGGGCAATATAGTGTGTTTTAGTGCATTAAAATTTAAAAAAGTGTGTTTTTTCCACAAAAAATGCGTTTGAAAAATCGCTGCGCAATTACTGTGTGAAAAAAAAAAATGAAACACCCACCATTTTAATCTGTAGGGCATTTGCTTTAAAATAATATATAATGTTTGGGGGTTCAAAGTAATTTTCTTGCAAAAAAAAATAATTTTTTCATGTAATCAAAAAGTGTCAGAAAGGGCTTTGTCTTCAAGTGGTTAGAAGAGTTGGTGATGTGTGACATAAGCTTCTAAATGTTGTGCATAAAATGCCAGGACAGTTCAAACCCCCCCAAATGACCCCATTTTGGAAAGTAGACACCCCAAGCTATTTGCTGAGAGGCATGTCGAGTCCATGGAATATTTTATATTGTGACACAAGTTGCGGGAAAGAGACAAATTTTTTTTTTTTTTTTTTTTTTTTGCACAAAGTTGTCACTAAATGTTATATTGCTCAAACATGCCATGGGGATTTGTGAAATTACACCCCAAAATAAATTCTGTTGCTTCTCCTGAGTACGGGGATACCACATGTGTGGGACTTTTTGGGAGCCTAGCCGCGTACGGGACCCCGAAAACCAAGAACCGCCTTCAGGCTTTCTAAGGCCGTAAATTTTTGATTTCACTCTTCACTGCCTATCACAGTTTCGGAGGCCATGGAAAGCCCAGGTGGCACAAACCCCCCCCAAATGACCCCATTTTGGAAAGTAGACACCCAAAGCTATTTGCTGAGAGGTATAGTGAGTATTTTGCAGACCTCACTTTTTGTCACAAGGTTTTGAAAATTGAAAAAAGAAAAAAAAAAATTTTTTTTTCTGGTCTTTCTTCATTTTCAAAAACAAATGAGAGCTGCAAAATACTCACCATGCCTCTCAGCAAATAGCTTGGGGTGTCTACTTTCCAAAATGGGGTCATTTGGGGGGGGGTTGTGCCATCTTGGCATTTTATGGCCTTCAAAACTGTGATAGGTAGTGAGGAGTGAAATCAAAAATGTATGCCCTTAGAAATCCTGAAGGTGGTGCTGGGTTTTCGGGGCCCCGTACGCGGCTAGGCTCCCAAAAAGTGCCACACATGTGGTATCCCCGTACTCAGGAGAAGCAGCTGAATGTATTTTGGGGTGCAATTCCACATATGCCCATGGCCTATGTGAGCAATATATCATTTAGTGACAACTTTTTGTAAATTTTTTTTTTTTTTTTTTTTTTTGTCATTATTCAATCACTTGGGACAAAAAAAATAAATATTCAATGGGCTCAACATGCCTCTCAGCAATTTCCTTGGGGTGTCTACTTTCCAAAATGGGGTCATTTGGGGGGGGGTTTGTACTGCCCTGCCATTTTAGCACCTCAAGAAATGACATAGGCAGTCATAAACTAAAAGCTGTGTAAATTCCAGAAAATGTACCCTAGTTTGTAGACGCTATAACTTTTGCGCAAACCAATAAATATACGCTTATTGACATTTTTTTTACCAAAGACATGTGGCCGAATACATTTTGGCCTAAATGTATGACTAAAATTTAGTTTATTGGATTTTTTTTATAACAAAAAGTAGAAAATATCATTTTTTTTCAAAATTTTCAGTCTTTTTCCGTTTATAGCGCAAAAAATAAAAACGGCAGAGGTGATCAAATACCATCAAAAGAAAGCTCTATTTGTGGGAAGAAAAGGACGCAAATTTCGTTTGGGTAGAGCATTGCATGACCGCGCAATTAGCAGTTAAAGCGACGCAGTGCCGAATTGTAAAAAGTGCTCTGGTCAGGAAGGGGGTAAATCCTTCCGGGGCTGAAGTGGTTAAACCGACGCAGTGCGGAATCGCAAAAAGTGCTCTGGTCAGGAAGGGGGTAAATTCTTCCGGGGCTGAAGTGGTTAAGATTAGAAGAAAACAGGTTTAACCTTAGACTGTGTAGAGGGTTCTTTACTGTAAGAGTGGCAAGGATGTGGAATTCCCTTCCACAGGTGGTGGTCTCAGCTGAGAGCATAAATAGTTTAAAAAAACTATTAGATAAGTACCTGAACAACCACAACATACAGGGATATACAATGTAATACTGACATATAATCACACACATAGGTTGGACTTGGACTTGTCTTTTTCAATCTCACCTACTATGTAACTATATGTAACTATGTAAATTTATCCGAAGTTCCGAATTATTCGAAATAACGAATGTCGCATCTAAACAAATGGAATGTAACAAATTAATAATAAATAATAATAAAAACTTTTTATTATTATTAATTTGTTACGTTCCATTCGTTTAGATGCGGCATTCAGTATTTCGGATAATTCGTAACTTTGGATAAATTCGTATTTGTTATGTTCACTAATAGCCAAATTTGAAAGGAATTCCAATACCTATAACTTAATAGTTAGTTATTATTAGTTAGTTATTATTTCAGATTTTCGTTTTTATTTTCAGATTTTCGTTCTTTTGAATTTTTTTGGATTTTATTTCTTATTTTCTGATTTTTTAATTTTCAGATTTTCTCTTTCTTATTTTCGGATTTTCAAATTTCCGAATTTCTGAATTTTTGTATTTTAAATTTCCGAATTTTTGGATTTCGAATTTCCGAATGTATTCGAAATAAAGAATTTTATGTTAACCACTTCAGCCCCGGAAGAATTTACCCCCTTCCTGACCAGTGCGTTTTTTGCGATTCGGCACTGCGTCGCTTTAACTGACAATTGCACAGTCGGGCGATGTGGCTCCCAAACAAAATTGACGTCCTTTTTTTCCCACAAATAGAGCTTTCTTTTGGTGGTATTTAATCACCTCTATGGTTTTTATTTTTTGCGCTATAAACAAAAAAATAGCGACAATTTTGAAAAAACGCATTTTTTACTTTTTGCTATAATAAATATACCCAAAAAATATTTAAAAAAAACATTTTTTTTCCTCAGTTTAGGCCAATACATATTCTTCTACATATTTTTGGTAAAAAAAAAAAAAAAAACGCAATAAGTGTTTATTGATTGGTTTGTGCAAAAGTTATAGCGTTTACAAAATAGGGAATAGTTTTATGGCATTTTTATTATTAATTTTTTTTTTACTAGTAATGGCAGCGATCAGCGATTTTTATTGTGACTGCGACATTATGTCGGACACATCGGACATTTTTTACACATTTTTGGGACCTTTGTCATTTATACAGCAATCAGTGCTATACAAATGCACTGATTCCTGTGTAAATGACACTGGCAGTGAAGGGGTTAGGGAGGGGTTAAGTGTGTCCTAGGGATGTGTCACTAACTGTGGGGGGGCGTGGCTACATTTGACACGTCACTGATCTCAGCTTCCAATCACAGGGAGCAGAGATCAGTGACGCTGTTACTAGGCAGAACGGGGATATGCTTGTTTACAAAAATGTTTACAAGAGGGTTAAGGCAGTGCTGGAAAATAATGGTGGCCACACAAAAATTGGGCCCAATTTGGATATTTTCACTAAGGGATGTACTCACTTTTGTTGCCAGCGGTTTAGACATTAATGGCTGTGTTGAGTTATTTTGAGGGGACAGCAAATTTACACTGTTATTTACATTGTAGCAAAGTGTCATTTCTTCAGTGTTGTCACATGAAAAGATATAATAAAATATTTACAAAAATGTGAGGGGTGTACTCACTTTTGTGAAATACTGCATAGACACATACAGTATATGTATATATATATATATATATATATATATATATATATATATATATATATATATATATAAAAAGAAGGCCAGTATGGTGGCCTGAATTTATGTGAGGAGCCCGGAGGGTATTTAAGCAGCCCACTCGCTCTTTGCTCCAGTGTGCGATAATACACGTCACTGGGCCGACTCTTCTCAGCTCACCTCATGTTCATGAGTCTGTGCATGCGGCTTCTCCATTCGTGGTCTTCGTCGGCGGTTCCCGCTCACTGTCGCAGGTAGTATTCAAACCTTTTTTGTATCACATGCAATCTTGCGATTCATTATGCTTCCTATCCTGCATCCCTTTCGTAAAAAACCTGCTTCCGAGTTGTTGTCGGACATCATTCGGCACAGGCGTGGTACATTCGTAAGTTCCTCCCGCCAAACATATGATTCATTTGTAAATCCAAGCCTCTGAGATGCTGTCGGTTGTTGTCCGATATCACTCGACATAGGCTTCACTGGTTATAAGATTCACTGTCCATGGGGTTGCCGTCTCATCCATTTGGAGATGAACATGTATTGTTTGTACGGGTTCTACGGCTGAATGAGGTGGTAATTAGACCCACCTGGTGCCTTGTCTGCACTTTGATTAGCCTGGGGGGCTGGGTGGTAGGTATGTGTTCAGTTTCGGAGTAAGGGGTGGCATACACTCTACAACCGATTCGTATTAGATTCATTTAATACTCCTTACTACCGATTCGTATCAGATTAATTTCATACATTTTACAACCGATTAGTATCGGTGTCATTTCTCTTTATAACCGATTCGTATCAGATACATTGCATACTTTCTACCGTTGCCATTCGTTGTAATCCCCATACCGTTTGTTTTAGTTCCCACAGCGGAACTTACGAATCGTTTGTACGAGGTTCTTCTCTCATTTATTTACCAAAGTTATTTTCTGTGCATCATGCACGGCGCCACACCACACTCTTCAGATGTATTGCACACCTGCTCCAGCCCAATGCGAACCCAGTCGCACGGTCACTGTCGCAGGTAGGATTCCTTACCGTGTTTTGTCATGTCAAAATTTGTGGCAATTCACGGTGTCGCCCGTACCATGTGTTTGGTTCGCGCAGTGGAACTTCCGAATCATTCGTACGCACTTTTCGCGTTCTATTTCCTACACCAAACCTTGTTGTTTTGCCCCGTGCATGGCATCACGCCACAGCCTCCCAATATGTTGCACTCCAGCCACAGTCCACCGCAAACTCACTCGCATGGCCCACTGTCGCAAGTAAGATTTGTTACCACATTCTTTATGTCCTATCAATTCATTACCATTCGTTGTCTCCCATATCGTTCGTTAGTTCCCCCTACGGAACCTACGAATCAAATGGACGTTGTCCTTATCCCTTATACTGCTCGCTTAAGGGTATGGTAAGTCACCAAACAAACCAGGTGTTTCTATCCTTTTCTCAGTAACCCAATTTTCATTCATTGAGACCCTTGCAGCCATGCAAAACCGTCTCAGCAGCCCGCCACTCTCGTTGAGACCCTTGCAAAATGCAATAACGTCTCAGCTACCCCTCACTCATCAAAAAAAAAAAAAATCTCGGCCCAGCAACCTGACACCTGTTGAGACCCTTGCAACCATGCAAATCGTCTCAGCAGCCTGACACCATTGCAATACGCAAAATCGTCTCAGCAAACCTCTCACTCTTCAAAAAAAAAACCTTTGCCACCAAGCAATTTCGGCCCAGCAACCTGACACCTGTTGAGACCCTTGCAACCATGCAAATCATCTCAGCAGCCTCACACCCTTGTTTAGACCCTTGCGAAACGTAACATCGTCTCAGCAACCTCTCACTTGTCAAAAAAAAAAAATTAATTAAAATAAAATATAAATAAATAAATAAAAATAAATAAATAAAAACCCCTTTGTCACCATGCAATCTGACACCTGTTGAGACCCTTGCAACCAAGCAAAGTCGTCTCAGCAGCCTGACACCCTTGTTTAGACCCTTGCAAACGCAATACCGTCTCAGCAGCCTTACACTTATCAAGACCCTTGCAACCACGCAATACCGTCTCGAGCAACCTCCCACTCATCAAGACCTTTGTGACCACGCAGTCTCGCCCCAGCAACCTGACATTCATTAAGGCCCTTGCAGCCAGGCAAATCGTCTTAACAACCTGACACTCTTGTTGAGACCCTTGCAAAAGGCAATATCGTCTCTGCAAACCCAACGCCCATTGAGACCCTTGCAGTCATGCAATATTGTCTCAGTAGCCTGACACTCATTTGAGACCCTTGCAAAACACAATATCGTCTCAGCAACCTCACGCTCGTCTAGACCTTTGCGACCACGCAATCTCATCTCAGCAACCTGACACCCGTTCAGACCCTTGCAGCCATACAAAATCGTCTCAGCAGCCTGACACTCATTTTAGACCCTTGCAAAACGCAATATCGTCTCAGCAACCTCTCACTTGTTGAGGCCCTTGCGACCACGCAATATCATAAAGAAAAGAAAAAGCCTCATACTTATTGAGACCCTTGCAATCACGCAATATCGTCTCAGAGGCCTGACACTCACTGAGACCCTTGCAACCATGCAATACTGTCTCAAAACAACCTCATACTCATTGAGACCCTTGTAACCACGCAATATCGTCTCAAACGACCTCATACTCATTGAGACCCTTGCAATCACGCAATATCGTCTCAAATGACCTCATACTCATCGAGACCCTTGCAACAACGCAACACCGTCTCAGCAAACCAGACTGAGACCCCTGCAACCATGCAGTGCCGTCTCAAAACAAACCTCATACTCATCGAGACCCTTGCAACCACCCAGTTTCGTCTCAGCAAACCAGACTGAGACCCTTGCGATCACGCAATATCGTCTCAGCAAACCAGACTGAGACCCTTGCGATTAGGGATGAGCTTTGAGTTCGAGTCGAACTCATGTTCGACTCGAACATTGGCTGTTTGCAAGTTCGCCGAACAGCGAACAATTTGGCAAATTCGAATGCCGCGGAACACCCTTTAAAAGTCTATGGGAGAAATCAAAAGTGCTAATTTTAAAGGCTTATATGCAAGTTATTGTCTTAAAAAGTGTTTGGGGACCTGGGTCCTGCCCCAGGGGACATGGATCAATGCAAAAAAAAGTTTTAAAAACGGCCGTTTTTTCAGGAGCAGTGATTTTAATAATGCTTAAAGTCAAACAATAAAAGTGTAATATCCCTTTAAATTTCGTAGCTGTGAGGTGTCTATAGTATGCCTGTAAAGGGGCGCATGTTTCCCGTGTTTAGAACAGTCTGACAGCAAAATTACATTTCAAAGTAAAAAAGTCATTTAAAACTCGCGGCTATTGCATTGCCGGTCCGACAATACACATAAAAGTTCATCGATAAAAACTGCATGGGAATTCCCCACAGGGGAACCCCAAACCAAAATTTAAAAAAAAATGACGTGGGGGTCTCCCTAAATTCCATACCAGGCCCTTCAGGTCTGGTATGGATATTAAGGGGAACCCCGGCCAAAATTAAAAAAAAAAAAAGACGTGGGGGTCCCCCTAAATTTCATACCAGACCCTTCAGGTCTGGTATGGATTTTAAGGGGAACTCCGCACCAAAATGAAAAAAAAAAAAGGTTTGGGGTCCCCCCAAAAATCCATACCAGACCGTTATCCGAGCACGCAACCTGGCAGGCCGCAGGGAGGAGATGCTGGACGAGAACGCCGGAGGAAGAACCAGAAGAGCCAGAAGAACCAGAAGAAGAAGAAGAAGATGAAGGAAGATAGAAGAAAGAAGAAAGAAGAAGCATTTGAATAAAGGAATTGTCAAAAACTGTCTCTTGTCATTTTTAACATTTTTGACAGTTTTTTAGTGAAATGGTAGGGGTACTTTTGTACCCCCTTACCATTTCACACGGGGGGCCGGGATCTGGGGGTCCCCTTGTTGAAGGGGGCTTCCAGATTCCGATAAGCCCCCTGCCCGCAGACCCCCACAACCACTGGCCAGGGTTGTGGGGATAAGGCCCTTGTCCTCATCAACATGGGGACAAGGTGTTTTGGGGGGCTACCCCAGAGCACCCTCCCAATGTTGAGGGCATGTGGCCTGGTACGGTTCAGGAGGGGGGGCGCTCTCTCGCCCCCCCCTCTTTTCCTGCGGCCTGCCAGGTTGCGTGCTCGGATAAGGGTCTTGTATGGATCTTTGGGGGGACCCCACGCCGTTTTTTTTTTTAATTTTGGCATGGGGTTCCCCTTAAAATCCATACCAGACCTGCAGGGTCTGGTATGGAATTTAGGGGGACCCCCACATCATTTTTTTAAATTTTGGCCTGGGTTCCCCTTAATATCCATACCAGACCTGAAGGGCCTGGTATGGAATTTAGGGGGACCCCCACGTCATTTTTTTTTAAATTTTGGTTCGGGGTTCCCCTGTGGGGAATTCCCATGCCGTTTTTATCAATTAACTTTTATGTGTATTGTCGGACCGGCAATGCAATAGCCGCAAGTAGTTTTAAATGACTTTTTTCCTTTGAAACGTCATTTTGCTGTCAGACTGTTCTAAACACGGGAAACATGCACCCCTTTGCAGGCATACTATAGACACCCCCCCAGCTACGAAATTTAAAGGGATATTACACTTTTATTGTTTGACTTTAAGCATTAATAAAATCACTGCTCCTGAAAAAACGGCCGTTTTTAAAACTTTTTTTTGCATTGATCCATGTCCCCTGGGACAGGACCCAGGTCCCCAAACACTTTTTGTGACAATAACTTGCATATAAGCCTTTAAAATTAGCACTTTTGATTATTCATGTTCGTGTCCCATAGACTTTAACGGTGTTCGAATGAACTTTTTTCCTGTTCGCATGTTCTGGTGCGAACCGAACAGGGGGGTGTTCGGCTCATCCCTACTTGCGATCACGCAATATCGTCTCAGCAAACCAGACTGAGACCCTTGCAACCACGCAATGTCGTCTCAAAAACAAATCTTCATACTCATCAAGACCCCTGCAACACTCACTGACACTCTTGCAACCAGGCAATATCATCTCCAGTAGTATAAAACACTTTGCGGCATGCACCTACGTGCAAACTCACCTCAGTGAAGAACAATCAACCACACAAACACGCAGTGGCACCCTGTTGGCCATTCATCTCCAGTGGCCACTCATCTTTTCTCTGTCTTTCTCCTTGAGGTTATTTCGGGTTTTCATCTGGCACCAGGTTGGAGTTTATCTCCCCAGATAAAAAAATAAATAAAAATAGGAGGGGAAGAACGTACAGTTCGCATCTTTTCCAGGGTCAGTCGCATGACAGGATTGAGCCAGTTCAGTTTAGGCAAAGTTACGATGACTTCCTGCTCATCGAACAACCAGGCACACCACCGGCAGATCTAGACAGGTTGAGGATAGTGTTCAGCAATCTCAATGTGCCCATAGCCGAGCACAAAGTGGAAGGCCCGGCACACTTTATCACCTTCCTAGGTGTCACTCTGGACACACGTGGCATACAGGCTAGCCTGCCTCCTGACAAACTAGCCTGTACCAGGACAGTTATCCACGACTTCACCCAGTCACAATGGCGCACCATGCGGTAGTTGTAATGGCTGTGCATTGAGTTTTTTTTAGACTGATTTTCATCAGTGTTGTCACATGATAAGATATAATAAAATATTTACAAAAATGTGAGGGGTGTACTCACTTTTGTGAGATACTGTATATATGCATTCTACATTTGAATCATTAATTTGTTGTCTAGCCCAGCCATAATAAAGCCTTCTTAATCTATCCCAGTCTATATTTAATCTTGGCTTTCCTTTGATTTGTTAATGTATTTTTTCTAGTGCTTTAGGCTAAATCAAATAACTCGCCTGTTTGTTCAAGTAAATTACATTTGTTGATACAAGACATCAAGATTTTAGTTTTCAATTTAGAAAAAAACCCAATCCCTCAGGTGCAGAATGGAACTTATATTACAGTTTAAGGAAGATTGCTATGGAAAAACTAGGAAAATTGCATCAGCTGCATTAAATAAATATCCAAAAGTGAAGCACAAAATAGCCATCAAACACAAAATATGAGGGGAATCAGAGTTTAACGGTGTGGCAAGGGTTATAAAATATGAGTACAAACACATACAGCGTTCAACTGATGTTTCAGGAAGGACATGAGGTAGTTTAGACTTTTACAATAAAATACAGTTGTGAACTTGACAAGAGAACACTTTTTCTTGGAGGGTAAATTAACAGTAGTCAGGATTTAGCACTCAAGTTGCTGCCTGGGTCTTGGAACATCATTTAGCAGCACAAACAACAAAAGTGTTCCCAATATGTTATTCCATATCAATGGAGCATGTGGACACATATGGCACCTATGGCACCCAAAGAAACTCCATCCGATAGGATCACCTCTACTATAGAAAACATTTTCTTGTTTATTTGGTCCTAGATTTTGAGTCAATGTATTGTTGAGACTGAAAATTAGGGAAATTCCAGAATTTTAACTGCTTGCTGACCAACCGCCGCAGTTGTACCTCGGCAGAATGGCACGGGCAGGCAAATCGCCGTCGTTATGTCGCTCCTTCTGGAGGCCATTAGGGGCGCCCGCAGCTCGCCCCCAGAGCGGATGCGAGCGCCCGGCAGTCTCGGTGACCGCCGGGCTCCGGCGATCGCTCGTAACACAGCGAGAACCGGGATCTCGGTACTCTGAGGGAAGAAGTGACAGATTGTCTGTTCATACGAAGTATGAACAGCGATCTGTCATCTCCCCTAGTCAGTCCCCCTGCCCCCTTCAGTTAGAACACATAATAGGGAACACAATTAACCCCTTGATAACCCCCTAGTGTTAATCCCTTCACTGCCAGTGACATTTTTACAGTAGTCAACGCATTTTTATAGCACTGATCACTGTATTATTGCCAATGGTCCCAAAAATGTGTCAAAATTGTCCGATTTGTCCACCATAATGTCGCAGTCACAATAAAAATCGCAGATTGCCGCCATTACTAGTAAAAAAAAAATAATAAAAATGCTATAAATCTATCCCCTATTTTGTAGGCGGTATACCTTTTGCGCAAACCAATAAATATACGCTTATTGCGATTTTTGTTACCAAAAATATGTAGAAGGATACATATCGGCCTAAACTGAGAAAATAATAGCTTTTTTTTTTTTTTAAAATGGGGATATTTATTATAGCAAAAAGTTAAAAATATTGTGTTTTTTTCAAAATTGTCGCTCTTTTTTTGTTAATAGTGCAAAAAATAAAAACCGCAGAGATGATCTATTTGTTGGAATCGCAAAAAGTGCTCTGGTCAGGAAGGGGGTAAAATCTTCCGGGGCTGAAGCGGTTAAGCTGTCAACCGAATAGGAATAGAGGGACAATCTTTAAATGAGTACATTTAAGCTGGCCATACACCAGTAGTTTTCACACAAATGTTCATGTGAACATTCATACGAAAAATGTTATCAGTACATTCAATGACATGACCAATGTCATTCAGAAGTACTCACAAAAATGTTTGCTTTCAAAATTCGATTTTGGAGTAAATGGACCTTCCCAAATGAAAACCATTCATTTGTTTAAGAAAAATTTCCCATTCTGCTTCTTCAACATTTTTTGACAGCAAGGTCAAAAACAAATGTTGATTTGACCCCAGTAATGATTAGAAAATCAATCAAACATTCCTAAAACAAAATATGTTCATTTTTTAAACCAAATTCTACTATTGTATGGCCAGCTTTATTCTGATGATTGACAACTGTCTAATACATTTTTTATTCATTTTGGAGCGATTTCCTCTTACTTTCTGTTGTGTTTACAGGTCAATATGGGATACAGATGGCAAGAAAATCTGACAAAGCTTTTAATCATTCCCTACTCTTTTTAAAACTAATAAGTTTTTTGGTTAAACATTACTTTAAATAGTTAAACGGAGTGCTTTACATTAAGAACTTGCTCTGTGGTACAGTATTGTACTTTTAGTTTTTCCTATATACTATATAAATTGTGCATGTTATCAGTGTGTGCTTACCTGGGTTTCTCTCCCACACCGCTGAAAACATAGTAATTTACTAATTGTCTACCACCCTAACTGGCCTTTGTGTCTGGATGAGTGTAAAGGGGCATTGTGTATTTTCCATCAATAGCAGGAACTTAGAAAGTAACGTGATGTGCTCTGGAATAAGGCATTAATAATTGGCATTATACAAATCAAATGACTAACCCACTTGATATTCTAATCCTCATGTGAAATTATATTTGGTAAAAAAAAATATTAAGCCGTGTATGGGGTGCAGCAGACAACAAATCCCAGTATCTCCTCTACATGTGCCTCTGGATAGCAATATTTAAAGTGGAATACCACTTAGAAATGTTGTTAGCTTTGGGTAGAAAGGAGTTGGATTAATGTTGTGGTGCCTCCTGGTAGGAGACAGAGCTAACAGAGACACAAGGGGTAAGTGACAGTTTGTCTTCAACAGAGCTCTTGAATGTGGAGATGAGCTGGAGACCCTAGTGGTACAAGTTTGCTTTGTTGAAAACTGTCACTAGGTCATGGCCTTCAGAATCTGCCTCCAAGCAGATAGGAGGAACAGAATGGCTACAGCGTGGAGGCTGTACACTAGGCAGCAGGCAGAAAATTAGTCAGGTCCATGAAAGGGTTTTTGCAAGCGGCAAGCAAGAGAGTAGTCAGGTTCAGGCATTTGTTGAAAGCAAGGTGCAACCCTGTTTTTTTTATTTTTTGCTAAACAAACAAAAAAAGACAGAAAATGTTGAAAAAAAAATAGTTTTTTCCTTTTTATTATAAAATTTTACAAATAAGTAATTTTTCTCCTTCACTGATGGGCACTGATGAGACGGCACTGATGAGGAGGCACTGCTGAGGCTGTACTGATATGTGGCACTGATAGGTGGCATTAATGGGCACTTATGAGCAGTGATGATGGGCACGTATATTGAGCACTGATGGGCATTAATTGGCACTGATTGGGCTGCACTGGTAATTAGGGCACTGATGATCAGTGTTTTGAGTATCTGTGCACATGTCCCCTGTCAGGATTTCCGGTTACCGGCTCTCCTCTCCTCATGCTGTGAGAGCACATGAGTACATGAGAGCTGATAACTGGCAACTCTGTTTAAACTGTGATCAGCTGTGATTGGACACAGCTGATCACTTGGTAAAGGGCGGCTGTGATTGGCCCTTTACCACAAACTGTGATTAGCTGTGTCCGAAGGACACAGCAATCACAGCACGTGCCAGATGCGTGACCCAAGGGGGGGCATGAGAGGCTTGGTTCCAGGGGGACGTCCATGGAAGCCCTCCCTGAACAAGAGAGCCGCGATGTAGCCGTCTTTTGGCTATGGCAGGTTAGGAAGTCTTTAAAGCAATATAAAAAAAAATAGAATTTTTTACATTTTTAATCTTTAGCCCTCATTCACACGAGGCGGACTCCGTTTCCACGGAGCCTGCCTCAATCCACCGGCTCAGCGGGAGATCAGTCCGTTGATCTCCGCTGAGCCAGCGGATGACAGGTCCCTCTCTGCTCACTGAGCGGGGAGGGGCTTTTCATGCGCCGCTGCCGCCTATGGAGGGTTCGGACGAAAACGGACAGCATGTCCGTTTTCATCAGATCTCACCCAATCCGATCCGCCAGCGATGGACCTGGACGTAGGGCCATCCGTATGCTTTTAGACAGAGTCTAAAAGACGGGGTCGGATGTCAGCGGACATGTCTCCGCTGACATCCGTCGCTCCATAGGCTAACATGGAGTGCCCGTTCAGGTCCGCCGTCAAAATTGACAGGCGGACCTGAACGGTCTGATCGTGTGAAAGGGGCCTAAAGGATAAGTTCACCTTTGGTTTTTAGGTGGAACATGTAACATCTCCGATCCCTGCATTCCCTGTGACAGCAGGCCAGGGATATTCTCCCCTTACCTGCTGTCACTATTTGAAAAGAGTGTGGCCGCGTGGGGCTCAGCCCACGTGTCCGTGTCATTGATTCACAGGTTCCTGTGAATCAATGAACTACAAGTACCGCCAGCCTTTGGGGCCTGTCAGCTTGTAGTTCTTAATGAACTACCAGGGCACTGTTGAGTACTTTAGTAGTTCATTGAGTCTGTCTTTGTGAAATTGCCTGCCTGTATGATGTATGAGCAGACAGCTTACACTGACAGTCTTTAGGAATCCTACATGGCACCTGCGCTCAGCTGATCAAATGGTCAGCTCTCCCTGGAATCCCAGATTCATACACACATCATTGGCTCCAAGGCTGGCTCTGTTCCTCCTCCAATACTGGGCTGGCATCCACTCATGTGATGATACAAGCACACCGTATACCATGGATAAAGGAACAATTCATAGTGCAGTATTTATGCAGTGGCTAAAAACAAAGATAAAAAATACTGCCATGCAGTCACATAACTCGCCACCACACCAGAAGTCAATGTGGCAATGTGACATCATGCATGTAGCTCACCCAACACATTTCCCACAAGCTTGTGTCACCAGAGGCCCCTGAGGACACACTCTTGTGGGAAACGCGTCTTGCCATCAGTGGAAGCACTTTTGGTCAGCCAATGTCATTGGCTGGGCTGTGATGATGTGCATGTGCAGGAATTCTCAGGTTCAGCATTGCTGTGTGAGGGTGGCGATCTTAGTACAGAAAAAACGATTTTGCTTCCCTTTTGTCAAAGCCTGCACCACTAGTGACTGGTGATCTAAAGACAAAATGAGGAATAATTAAACAGCAGAAGGATTGGTAGAGAAAGTGCACAATAATACACATAAGAATAACACACACACATAGAAGAAAATTAAGCAGAAGCAGGGAGGTCTTTGCACTGTGTATACAGCTTCCGCTCCTGCAAGGAGAACAGCCAGCACAGTAGGAACATCACCAAATCTAACTTTAGTTCTTGTGAGAATAGCAGTCATGGGCAGCAGTGGCTTGGTTCTCATACTGCAGATATACAGCCATGAGGCTTTAGGCACAGGTGTGCCTAGGCACACTCACATACCAGAAAGTGCAATGCTATTTTAAAGGAGGAATTCAAGACAAATGGTTAATTTTTTAGGGTACTGCCTAGACAAAATTAACATGTTCATATCTCCCCTATAACACAACCTTCACTTTTTGAGTTCAGGTCCACTTTAAAGGGAACAACCTCTAAAAAAGGCAGTGTACTTTCAAAGTATATTGCTGTTCCAACCAGGCTGCAAAGTTTAACAATCAGAAAATTATATTTATGTGCCAAATAAAATGCTCTCAAATGAGATTCCTACTGTGCCTATAAAAGTAATAGAGCTGACATGGTGAATAGTGATTGCCCTCTTCCATCATCTCCATGTTTATCATTACTGCATGCAATCAATGGTGTCATCAATTTGGTGAAATATCAGAGTACAGTTTTCCCCCTTCCTTATCTAACACTACAGCATGTTTTAATAAAGTCAATGAATGAAAAACTGTGTTATTATTGTTCACTGTATTTGAATGTAAATGACTTTAGTATTGATTTTCATAGACAGGACCAGGTCACCCTAATTAGTTATTCAGAAAGAGTGCAGCTTGCAATATTAAGCTTTATCAAGAAGGGAATACAGTAAATCGTGATGATGGGAATAAAGTCAGCCGTCACTGCAATTCTCAAATAATTAACAGCGCTATAGAAAACCCATGTCTCTAATGACTGTTCAGATTGGAATATAGATTGGTTGATTATAAGTCTGCTGCCCTTATTACATTCTAAAAACAATAACTACATATAAAGGCTATTTTCTATGTCTAGACAACAGTGTGATTTTATTTCTTAAAGCAAACTTGTGGGCGCTTGTAAGCTTGCTGTGGGATTACACTGTAGGCACCTCTAGAAATCTGCATGCACAGTGTGTTTAGTTTCCCAAGACCTCCAAAACCCAGGAGGTTCTATTGTACAGCAACAAGTCCTTGCATGGATGTGCTGTGGCCCTTTTCTATAATCATTATAGGCCCTTAACGCTGTATGTCCCACCCGATGTTCGCAAGCTTTTATACATAAGACCAGAGCTGCTGTTAGAAATCTTGGGGCCATGTACAGCCTAGCTGACAGAACAGTGAACCATGCATGAGCAAACCCCCCTCATTCATGCAGCCAGAATACTTGTGTGAATGAACCCTTACCTATGTCTTCGACACAGATTCCTCAATCCTTTCTCTGCAGTCTCAGCTGCAGAGTGAATAAACAGGAAGCGCTCTGTACAGAAACTTCCTGTTCATTCACAAGCGGAAGCATTGTAAACACAGGGAGGGCCACAGGGGGATTGGTTTGAGTTATTGCACCCATTTCTGCTGCTCTGGGCCCCCTTGCTGAACTTATGGGGCCTAGGCCCCATACAGGAGGGCAGGTGTTACTCCATTTTCAGTGGCCCTACATTGGACGCTCAAAATTCAATGACTGTGCCGATAGAATGCTGTTTCTAAGCTTTCTGAAAGCCTTTTGTTCAGTCCAATTTTCATAAGTGACCTAACAGTTTCAACAATCTTGAAATCTGGCAGCATAGGAGCTGCCTTGCAAGCAAAAGCATACATGCTGAAAAAAAATCTGTAAGCAGCAAACAAGCATGCCTCTCTTTCCATTAAATCTCCATTCTCTCAAAGCCTGTTCACCAAAGTTTAAAGCGGTATTAAACCCAAAAGCAAACATTTATTATATTGCAGCTTACCATTATTTTAGATGTGATGGTTGCATTAATTTTCTTCTTTAGGTTTTTTTTAGACCAAGTATATAGATAAGTATTTCTGACCCTTTTTTTATGATGTTTCTAATCTAGATATTTGTGACTTAGGTAGTGCTTAAGCCAGTGGGTAAGTATAGCAACGTAAAGTTTAATATTATAACCAGTAGCGCTCTACTAATCTTGTCTTGAACTTGAAGTACCAAATAGGACTAACAGTAGAATCACCACATAAAGATTACAATGCACTCAACAGATCCATTGAGGTCAGAGTTATCAAGTGGGCAAAAACTGCTTGTGAAACCAAAGCTTCCCCAGGAATTTCATCAACAGAAGAGCCAAGCCAAGTGACGTCCTCAGTTCACACCTACCACCAGATAGGTGACTTCGCCATCTGTTGCCGCAGAACAAAGCTGCAGCTGGGCAAAGCTTAGAGTTTGGTATGTCAGACACCATACCTAGTGCTAGGCATAAACAAGTTTTATATTGGATTTTCATGTTTTGCTTTGCATTAAAAAAACATTTTTGCACTTACCATTCTTTTTATTTTTATATTCTTAGTGTGGGAGTTCCGTTAATGTGGATGTCACTGCGAATATCACTTGAATCAGCTCACGTGTGATGGTATGCCATAAGAACCAAAGGAACAGCTTTAAAAGCACTTTGTCACCTCTTGATAGCTCTGCAGTTAATAGATCTGGTGAGCACATTGCAATCATTTGGTGGTGGTCTCGCTCCTCGTCCTATCTGTCACAGAGCACCGCTGATAATATTGAACTTGACATTTGGTTTGTATGTCATCCTTGCAAGTTAACTGCGAAGTAAATTTTTTTGGAGGTTGTTGTGATTTTTGGAACAGCAGCAAGTCAACTAGAAGGAGGTCAGTAATGGCAGCCTCCATTTTTCCATCATATCAGGTTAAAGAAGCTGGAAACTCCAATAGAATGAATGAAAGTAGTGTGTGTCATAAACTGCATTGTTTAAATAATATAGTCTATTTTTTTACTTTGTCTCTTTTGTTTTCATCTCAATACTAAAGATCTCATGCAGCCTTTATGAAGCCACTTCTATCAACACGCATTCCTGCGATAGCTTCATGGCATTTTCCAAGGCAGGGTTTCTAACTGTGACATCAGTGGACTATGCCAGTTTAGTGTGTGTAAAAATAGCCACATGTAATCTCCAAGTTGACAACAGAGGAGCACAATTGGGAGACAGGGATAGAGCTTGCAATGTTATAACACTAAGTGCTTAAACAAGGACCTGCATGGCAGGATCACCAGGCATTATTTTAATGAAAACTGCAGATTTTTGACATTACATTGATATGTTAAAGCTTAATTGAGATTTTACATAGTTACATACTGTAGTAGGTGAGGTTGAAAAAAGACACAAGTCCATCAAGTCCAAGGGTACGTGCTGACGTCACCACGCTGTGTACTAGAAGGACGGGCCTCTGTTGTTTGCTGGCTGGCTTTGTTTTTATAAGCAACTTTTAAACATACCAAACATAAGTGCAATACTTTTTTATATAATTAAATCGAATAGACTGTATTACACTATGCTCAGTCTTTTTTTTCTGGGTCATTTGCTGAGTATAAAGGTCACCGACTCCATAACGGTGCCAGTGCTTGGGAGACCTACAGCCATTCCTCCTGTGAAACTCAGCCAGAGATCGTCTGTGCAAGTTAAAAGCCTTGGCTGGGCTAGAGCCACATGCCCTTTTTGCTTGCCATCCAGTAAGCAGGTTTTTCTTAAGGTGGCGGGGCACTTTTTGGTTTGAATCACTGTGGTGCCACTGGGAAGATGATTTATTCCATCCTATATGTTGATCAATAATATGCCGTTTCAATGAAGATTTACCTGCAATATGTGGGACTATTTAGCGCAGCTTCTCTCATTTCCCATCAAGTCCAAACTATGTGTGTGATTGTATTTGAGTATTACATTGTAAATCCTTATGTGTTGTGGTCGTTCAGGTGCTTATCTAATAGTTTTTTGAAACTATCGATGCCCCCCCGCTGAGACCACCACCTGTGGAAGGGAATTCCACATCCTTGCCGCTCTTACAGTAAAGAACGCTCTACGCAGTTTAAGGTTAAATCTCATTTCTTCTCATTTTATTTTATTAAACTTCCTTCTACGGAAAAGTTTTATCCCTGTAGTGGGGTCACCAGGGTGGTATTTGTAAATTGAATTCATATCCCCTCTCAAGCATCTCTTCTCCAGAGAGAATAAGTTCAGTGCTTGCAACCTTTCCTCATAACTAATATCCTCCGGACCCTTTATTAGCTTTGTTGCCCTTCTCTGTACTCCCTCCATTTCCAGTACATCCTTCCTGAGGACTGGTGCCCAGAACTGGACAGCATACTCCAGGTGAGGCCAGACCAGAGTCTTGTAGAGCGGGAGAATTATCGCTTTATCTCTGGAGTTGATCCCCTTTTTAATGCATGCCAATATTCTGTTTGCTTTGTTAGCAGCAGCTTGGCATTGCATGCCATTGCTGAGCCTGCCACCTACTAGGATCCGCAGGTCCTTTTCCATCCTAGATTCCCCCAGAGGTTCTCCCCCCAGTGAGTAGATTGCATTCATATTTTTACCACCCAAATGCATTATTTAAATTTTTTCCACATTAAACCTCATGTGCCATGTAGTTGCCACCCCATTAATTTGTTCAGACCTTCTTGCAAGGTTTCCACATCCTGCAGAGACATTATTGCCCTGCTTAGCAAATACTGAAATTGAGCTGTTTATCCCATCCTCCAGGTCGTTTATGAACAAATTAAATAGGATTGGTCCCAGCACAGAACCCTGGGGGACCCCACTTTCCACCCCTGACCATTCTGAGTACTCCCCATTTATCACCACCCTCTGAACTCGCCCTTGTAGCCAGTTTTCAATCCATGTACTCACCCTATGGTCCATGCCAACGGACGTTACTTTGTACAGTAAACGTTTATGGGGAACTGTGTCAAATGCTTTTGCACAGTGTTTGGATTTTACATATATTTGATTATTATTTACCTATATTCCCATTGGTTATGAATGTAATGTTTGGTATATCCCTCCCATTAAAACACATAAAAAATACATTTGCCCATGATGACAGAAAGTAAAAGACAATTTATAGGCATTCTGAATTTGCTGTATCATGACTTTAAAATATGTAGCATTAAAATCCCATCCAAGCCCCAGCCTCACTATTGTGTGCTACAATATACGTCAGCCTAGTGGAAAATTACTAGACGAGTGTGTAAGACTCCTTGTACAAGAATTTCTGCTTTTGCCATAACATTAACAAACTGATTTTACCTGTCTATCTAGACAAAGTGCTACATAGCCAGCATTCCTGACACATTTGTGAAAATGCTGGCTTTGTCAAGGTCCCCATCTGCCTTCTTATTAAATAAGAATATGCATTGTTTCTTAATGATAAATTCATCCTGAACATCACAAATTTAGTTCTGAAATGATAGAACCAAACATCTGCTTTGTTCAAGTGCACTGAATTTGGCGCAAAAATGAGCTAAAAGCAGCACAGCGCGCATAATTATAGGTGCACAGCGTCAATTATGAACATATTATTAATTGGTGGCACAGCTCTTCAAAGTAACCAGGGGTTTATTTACTACACCATAAAAAATATTGTGCTGGGTCTACTCAAAAAAATTGAGGCAACTATTTGCATCAACTTTTTAAGTACTGTAAACTAAACTTATTTTTGTCTGACTCATTAGACTTTTCATGTTTTCAACTTTGTTCTTTTAAGTAAAGCCAACTCAATTTTTTCAGTTTATAGACCATAGCTTCTATTAAAGCCAACTTAATTTTTTCAGCTTATAGACCATAGGTTCAAGTTAAGCCAACTCAATTTTTCCAATTTCTAGAAAAGTTTAAGATAGGAACACATACATTAACTTATTTATTTCAAATACTTATATAGCACCATCAATTAACACAGTGCTTTCTTTACATATACATTGTACATTCACATCAGTCCCTGCCCTCATGGAGCTTACAATCTAAGATCCCTAAATCACATTCATACATACACATACTAGTGCCAATTTACACAGGAGCCAATTACCCTACCAGCATGTCTTTGGTGTATGGGAGGAAACCTACGCAGGCACAGGGTAGAACATGCAAACTCCAGGCAGGTAGTGCTGTGGTTGGGAATTGAACCAGTTACCCTTTTGCTGCTAGGTGAAAGTGCTAACCACTACACCACTGTGCTACCCTATTTATAAGTTGCTTAGTTGCATAGTTACTTAGTTTTAAGTGATATTAACGTGTAACTTACTCAATTTTTTTAAGTTGGTAAAACTTATTTTCCAAATGTATTTGATATATGTTTGAAGGTTTTTATATAAAAATAATATGTTTTTAAAAAAAGGAATAGTCTCAAGAAACAAGCTTTCAAAAAAATTAACATTTATTATTTATAAAGTGTTACAAATGTAATATTATTACAGCATCATCAAAATGTAAATGTAAACATAAAAAAAAAAATGAAAAAAAAATGCCTTTCTCAAAATTTCTCTAACAAATCAAACTGAAACACACCCACATACAGTATATATGTAAAGAACATAGAATACAGAATGTATTAACTTTCTTTTAGCCTTTTAGGAAAGTAATTTGCACTTTAAAGTGTGAACTTTTGAAGATAGAGTCCCCACATCTAGCTCTAAAAGGATCTTCTGAAAAGCGTCAAAGGTATATTTTAGGTTTTCAGGGTAGCTCAGGCTAAAAGCATAAATGAGTCTCATAATCATCCTTTCTGATACAAAATGAGAGTTCTGTATGAAAAAATACACTATACCTATATGCTTGTTTTTCCTGCCAATACAGCATAACATATGGTATATTTGTTTATGAAATGTAATAACAGTGCAAAGTGGACGGGGCTTTAGGTTACATCAGTGTTTCTCAACTCCAGTCCTCAAGGCACCCCGACAGGTCACGTTTTCAGGCCTTCCATTATTTTGCACAGGTGATTGGATCAGTTTCACTGCCTTAGTAATTACCACAGCCGTTTCATCCGAGGGAAATCCTGAAAACATGACCTGTTGGGGCGCCTTGAGGACTGGACTAGGAACACTGGGTTACATAATCTAACGTTGAATGTCCAATATCTCAAAAACCAAACAAACAGAAAGTTTGTTTTTGTGGTACAAATCAGTACAAATGCAGCACAAGATGCGGCACAGCTGTGGTGGGTATGTAGGCATTAATATTAAAAACAAATTGGCCAAACTGCCAATTCTCTACCCCTAGAATATGAACTCGGATTGAGTGGGGACATGGAGCTCTGCCCATGACAGAAAGAGATTCTCTACCTGAGAATCTGAGAACCTGAGAACCTCTACCTGATAAGCATGGCTCCTGCACTGACAGGTGATCCCAGTCTCCTCCCATCCTAATCGAGTGGTGCTTGTCATTAGTATCTTCCAGGAAAAGAAGGGGAGAAAAGATTTCCTTGTCTCCAACCTCACTGGAGACATCCACCACTCTAGAAATCGTAGGGTGCTGAGACATGAAGACATTAGAGAATTCAACAACTGAGTCCTTCTGTCCCACCTTAACAGGACATTCTGTTGCAGTGGCCTGCAGTGGAATTGGGCAAATGGAATCGCCTCGAATGAGGTAACCACCTTCCCCAATACTCCCATGCAGCGACCCATCGAGGGATACCTTAGAGTTCTGAGGGAAGACATCTGATCTCTCAGAGCTGCAGAGCCCCTATAGGATGAACTGCCTTTGCCTGCAGATATCCCAGATACTCCAACCTCAGAATTACCTCTAATTATTGGTGTGGTAAAGGGTTGGAACTAATGCTGACCTCAGGAAAATTGAGAGCCCATCCAACCTCTGCAGAGTGCAAACTGTGAGAGATAAAATTGTGCTCCAGCTGATGAAGGGATTAATTCTGATCAGCAAATCGTCCAGGTATCCCAAAATGGGCACCCCCTGGACCCTCAAAAGGCCTAGAAAATAGGACTAGGACCTACGTAAATACGTAGAAATTAGAATGTGGACAGATCAAAAAGCAGCACCAATAACCGAAAAAATGACGACTCTCAATTGCAAACCACAATGAACCTCTGATGGGGAAGGGGATCAGAACATGTAGGCAGGTTTTCTTTACATCCATTGATACAAGGAAATCTCTTGGCTGGAGCAAAGCCATTTGAAACCTTTGTACTTTGAGAAATTTATTTAGACTCTTCAAATCCAAAAATTGGACATTCATCTCCGTTTGGCTTGGAACCGTAAACAGGTATGAATAAAAACTGAGAACCCCTCCTGTACTGGAAGTGGCATGCTCACTTCCTTGAACAAACAAGTGACAAGATAGACACCCTCTTTTGAGGGAAAAACTGCAAATTCCCGCAAACATTCCGCCACCTGAACAAATAGGGACACCTCTTCATACAGAGGGAGACCTGGAATCTGATCCTTGTTGCCTTCAATGACCAAGCTGTATTGTGGGGCTAAGGCTTTACTCTGGAGGATGAGCCCTGTGAGTGACGAAAAGACTGCCTCGAGGAAAACTTTTACAAGATAACCTTGCTGACCAATACTGTCAGCCAAACATCCTGTTCATGTGAACGGACAAAAGTCCCAAGCATGAAACCTGCTGAGTGGAACCCTTCACGGCATCCATTGTAAAACAAAGAGCTTGAGGTAAATCTGCTAAGTTTTCACTTATGTCACGCTCACCATCTACAAGTTCCTAGACAAGTGCATTATACGGCCATAAGACTCTGACAGACACCAAAACACTGCTACTGCTTGCTGCATAGCAGCCCCAGCTGAAGAAGAAGAGGCCTTCAGCAGTGTTTCCAACCTCTTATTTGCTGGATCCTTGAAGATGCCAACATCATCCACAGGGCATGTCACATTCTTGTTAAAGTGGTTGTAAAGCCTTAAGGTTTTTCACCCCAAAGTGGTTGTAAACAATCACCTTGTAAAACAACCCACTCAGTTTGAAATAGAAATGAAAGGCAAAACATTTGTGTATAGATTAAAAAGAACTTATAAATACCTGTTTTTCCCTTTTTTTATAAATGATCACCTACCCTCTGTTCTCGGCTGTATAAGAGTTGATGGGAGGAGAAGTAGCAGCACACTGAGCATCCCAGTAAATGGCTGTGCAGGAGGGTCCATTGACACAGACAGCAGGACTTGGAAGCGAACGCGCATGGGGCCTCCATGGAAAGCGGCTTTTCGTGGGGGCACCCGATGAAGAGGAGGGGCCTGGAGCGATGGCGGGGGATCCCAGAAGAAGAGGATCAGGGTTGCTCTGTGCAAAGCTATTGCACAGAGCAGGTAAGTATAGGCATGTTTGTTTTTTTGTTTTTTGTTTTTATCGTAGGTTTACAACCAATTTGAGATAGAAAAACAGCTGCCTCAACTAAGGGCATACCCCACCTCTTAAACTTTTTTTTCCATAGGATGCAGCTGAGAAAAAACACCTTGTCATTGTGCCGCGGCCGAGACTCCCACGCACATGTACAGGAGTGACATCGTTGCAGCTCGGCCAATTAGGTGACCAGGGTCTCCGAACCCGGAAGAAAGACTGGGTGAAGATGGAAGCCTCTGCAGCGGTGACAGCTTGCCACTGGAGGGCTATGTTTAAGGTAAGTCTTTCATATTGCGCTAGTATGCAGTGCATACTAGCACATTATGATGTTGCCTTGCAGGTGCAAACTTTTTTTTCGTCTTACAGAGTTTACTACCACTTTAAGCAGAGTAGGAAAAGGCTAAAACAAATGTGAACTTTTTATCGCTGGCTCTCTTTTGCAGGTTTTTATTATTTTCTTTTCGTTGCCAAGCAAAGGGTTCTAATTCTTCTCCACACTATCAAAAAAAAAACTTGAAAAAAAAAATTTGGAGCTGAACATACACTTCAACAATTGTTGAGACACGCAAGGAGTTCATTGTTTTCAATATGTCAGCTGGCCAAGTTAAAGGCTTACATTGTGACAAGAAGCAGTAAAGCAATACCATAGCACTACAAAGCAGGAAGCAAAACATGCTTTATAATTAAAAGTCATGCACTTAACAACATCCATTGGATTTAACATAGTATACAAAATGGGATAACAATAATAAAGTAATTTAAAAAAAAAAACTTTTTGACTACACACGTTTGCCAAGCAGTCTGAGGTTTAAGCACATGGAATGAGCCTAGCTCTGAAAACTGCATGGTAACTCATCGGATGACTGCTTCAGGGAAACAATAAAAAGTAATTTACTCAATTCTGGATGGCTATAAGGTAAAACGATCCATTGCAGAAACTTGAGCGCTCCAGTACGCACAGGATAACACACACCTTAGAGTGAAAGCACAATATTGTTCAAGCTTTTTTAAAAGTAAAAGAGTTACTAAAACATTCTATATGTTTACAGAGTGGAAAATTACTGATACACACGAAGATGCCAACAAACCGCGAAGCTTTCCCTGCTTTTCAACCTAACCCTTCTGTCCCTAAAATGTTTGGCTTTACATTTAACCTTTTAACTCTGGAAAATTAGAGGTCTCAGGGAACCCTTGGAGATCATTTTCTGATCATTTTACAATCAATGAGTTGTAGATATTATAACAAATAAAATAATAAAAAGTATAATTTACCACCTTAGATCCCAACATTCAGTAAAACCAAAGCTCCTTCCTTGCACTGCAAGGGTTAACTGCTTGTTTTTTTCTAAGGGACAGTAAAAGCATAATACTTATCTGATACTCCACTTCCCCAGCAGACAGCGCTACCCCATCCTACAGCGGTAGACTGTCCCTTGGTATCCTCATGTCCAGTGCATGCCTAGGTGCAATACCCTGTATTGGCCTTGATGATGGCAGAGTATCTTAGATCAGTGGTTCTCAATCCTGTCCTCAAGTATCCCGAATAGGCCATGTTTGCAGGTTTTCCTTCATCCTGTACAGTGCTTTAACCACTTGCCTACTGGGCACTTAAACCTCCCTCCTGCCCAGAACAATTTTCAACTTTCAGCGCTGATGCACTTTTAATAACAACTGCGCAGTCAAACAACGCTGTACCCAAATGAAATTTTTATCATTTTTTTCCCACAAATAGAGCTTTCCTTTTTTTGGTGGTATTTAATCACAGCTGGGATTTTTATATTTTACTAAACAAACAAAAAAGATGGAAAATTTGGGGGGAAAAAAAATCATGTTTCATAGTTTGTTATAAAATTTTGCAAACAGGTAATTTTTCTCCTTCATTGATATGCTCTGATGAGGCAGCACTGGTGGGCACTGATAGGCTGCACTGGTGGGCACTGATAGACACAATTAAGGCGGCACTGATAGGCACAGATAAGGCGGCACTGATGGGGACAGATAAGGCGGTACTGATGGGCACAGATAAGGCGGCAATGATGGCCACTGATAGGTGGCACTAATAGGTGGCACTGATGGGCACTGAAAGGTGGCACCGATGTGCAGCACTGTTGATGAGGCACTGATTGTGGGCACTGATAGGTGGCACTGTGGGCACTGATAGGTGGCACTATGGGCACTGACGGGTGGCGCTGGTGGGCATTGGTAGGCGGCACTGTTGTCTACTGTTAGGTGGCACTGTTAGGTGGCACAAGTGGGCACTAAGGAGCTGGCGGCAGCTCTCCGTGATTGGGACTGATGTCCCTCTCATGGCCACCGGTGATCGGCTTTTCTTTTTTCTCCTCACGCTGTCAGCGCGAGGAGAAAAAATAGCTGATTACCGGCTCTGTTTATATCGCATGATCAGCTGTCATTGGCTGACAGCTGATCACGTGGCAAGGGGTCGGGATCGGCCCTTTACTCCGATCTGTGATCCAGCGAGTCTCATAGACCCGCTGATCACAGAGCGCGCTGGGCATGGGAGGACATCATTAGACGTACTCCCGGCAAAGCCGGTCCGCGCTGTAGCCATCATTCAGCTAAAGCGCGGATCTGAAGTAGTTAAATCAGAGTCAATGGCTTGGTTTTTTGGACAGCTATTTTATCTAAGAGAAATTCCCAAAACATGGCCTATTGGGGGTACTTGAGGACAGGGTTGAGAACCACTGTCTTAGACCGCCGGACTGCAGGGAAGAAGAGGCTGTGGAAACCAGTCTGGCAGAGCAGAGAAGCCTCAGGGAGCTGGGGATCAAGTAAATAAAAAGTGCTTCTCCAGATCCTCTAGATCTGAATGACCAGTTAATCCCTGCAGTGCAGGCGAAGTCCCACTTCAAGGGAGAAGTTTTTAGGTTTCCTGGAGTTCAGCTTTAATGTGAAGCTTGGGCTTGCACAAATACAACATTTTTGGTCATTTATACTGCAAAACTCAAACTCTGCATTGATGTGCAGTGCAGTGCGAAAGATCTTTAGAATCTCATTAATCTGAAAAAAATTATGCTTTTTCTTTAACCACTTGCCGACTGTATAACTTATAAATACGATGGCACTGCTGGGTCTGAGGTGCGCCACAGGCTCTCTCTCGCTGTGATCACACACAGTGGGAGACCCAGCGACGGGTACCGCAGACTCGATGTCCGCCCGCACCTGCCGATTGTTCAGTACTAAGGCAGAATGCCAATCTGTCTATGTAAACAAGGCAGATCGCCATTTTGTCAGTAGGGAAGGCACTGATCCTCCTTTATTCCTGCACAGCAGGGACACGGATCTATGCCTTCCCTTAATAAAAGCACCTCCCCCACAGTACACAAGCACTGGCTAGGAACACATTTAACCCTTTGATTGCCCCTGATGTTAAACCCTTACCAGCCAGTCTCATTCGTACAGTGACAGTGCATATTTTTTAGCACTGGTCCCCAAAAAGTGTCAAAAGTGTGTTAGGTATCCAATTTATAGTCCTGCTATAAATCACTGATTGCTGCCATTTCAGGTAAAAAAAAAAAAAGATATTAAAATAAAAAATAAAAAAATCCCATCGTTTGTAGACGCTATAACTTTTGCGCAAACCAATCAATATATGCTTATTGAGATTTTTTTTTTTTTACCAAAAATATGTAGCAGAATACATATTGGCCTAAATTGATGAAGGAATTCGATTTTGTTCAATTTTTTTATTGGATGTGTTTTATAGCAGAAATAAACAATATTGTTTTCTTTTTCAAAATCAAGGGGAATAAATCTTCGGGAGCGCAAGTGGTTAAAACAGGACAACGTTTAGCTTCCTAGGGCTGGTGGATGAGTTTCTTTGCGCCTCACATTTAAAGAGCAACCCCACTTTTGTGGGAAAAAGAATAGCAAGTAAAGAAAAAAATGATATAGCATATACAATTGCGACATAAGTCATATTGTAATTGAATCTTATTAAAAATTACCTGTCCTTTTCAATCTGCAGCGCTGTCATTTTCTGTAAAATGCAGTGCAATATGGCTACCTGGAGGTGTTCGATACACAGAACGGCCCCCAGAAACATAATTTCCTGCTTGTGTGATTGGCTCACTGATTTTCCTAGAAGTCTGCACTAAGATGAAAGTCAGATTTCAGGCATCCTCTGCAAAAAAAGTTAATTTTGGTGAGATATTCCCAATAGGAAATCACATCTAAAGGGATGCAGACCCAGCAGCTTTTCTCATTAGAGCTCTGCAGGTGCAGCAGCTGATTGATAATTATGAAACCACTTCCATTAGATTCACTTACCACATGGATACAAACAAACACACAGGGATTTCTTCAGAATAACAAAAGGTAGGAATCTGCAACAAAGTTTGTTAAAATACCTGCAATGTACATAGATCACCCAGAAGGGAATGTTTTTTTCTTAACAAAAGTGGAGTTACTATTTAAAGCCCCATTTCATGCTACTGCTGGTGAACCTGGGACAAACTATGTTAAAATATGGGATATAGCTATTAAAAGAGATGTATGTTTTTTCTTTTTTTTTAAGATGCATACTTACCTAGATGAATGCATCATCGTTCTGATGCTGCATCTGTTCCCAGGCACCTCTAACACTGAGAAACGAGCGATCTAACAGAGCCAAACACTCGGTTCTCACAGCTCCCTGAGTAGAGAGCCGGTGCCTGACAGTCCCCCCCCCCCCATGCTCACTGGAGCGCTGGGCTGTAAAGGGGCGGGAGCGGCCGGCACAGGCTCTCAGCAGCTTGCTGAGAGGCTGAGCTGGGTGCCGGTCCAGGCATGTGGACAGATCCCGATTCCATTGTCGCGATCTTGCCCAAGCCTGGACTGGCTCTGTGATGTCAGCAGACGTCAGAAGACTGATCACTGTACCAGCCCACTGCCGGTACCATATGACTGCTGTAACCAATCACAACAGGTCACATGACAGTTGTAAACAAGATTGGTCGCAGTGATCACATGGTACAGACTGGGCCAATCTCAGCCCATCTGTGCCATGTGATCAGCTGTAGCCAATCACAGCTAATCACAACAAAAAAATCTGAATGAATCGATTTGATTCAGTAAAATGCTTGCAACAATGATATTTTTTTGCAATAAGCAAACATAATGTGTAAAAAAAAATACTGATCACTTCCCCCAAAGTAGTACAATGTTACTAAGATGATATTATGTTGCTCTGATCAGAGTGTTTTTAAAAAAATCGTTAAAAAAAGGAAAAATATCCAAAAAAAGAAAAAAAATTTTTTTTTTTTGTCGTACTGTCACCAGTCAGTGTTCCTGATCACCGCCACACCCATTATATGATGATGCTGTACTGCACTAGTGACAGTATGTAAGAAAAAAAAAATGTTTAATTTCCAAAACTTATCACAAAAAATCACAACTTCATTGCCATGTCTCTTACTAAGTACCTTGGACTGTCTACATTTCAAAAAGGGGTCATTTCAGGGATATCTGTACTGTCCTGATATTTTTGGCCCTCAAGAAATGAGATAGTTCATCAGTACATCAAAATTGATATACTGATTTTCAGAGTCCAGCTTTGTGGACTGTATAACTTTCCTACAGACTAAATAATATACACTGATTTGGGTTATTTTAACCAAAGAAATGTAGCAGAATACATTCTGGCATAAATATATAAAGAACAATTATTTATTTGCAAAATTTTATAACAGAAAAGAAGAAAAACTTGTTTTTTTTCAAAATTTTCCATCTTTTTTTTGTTTATTTTGCAAAAAAATAAAAAACCCAGTGGTGATTAAATACCACCAAAAGAAAAACCTAGTTGTGTGAACAAAATGATAAAAATTTAGTTTTGGTACAGTGTTGCATGGCCGTGCAATTGTTATTCAAAGTGCAACAGAGCTGAAAGCTGAAAATTGGCCTGGGCAGGAAGTGGGTAAAAGTTCCCGGTATTGAAGTGGTTAAAGCTAAGAATGCATACATGAATAGAATTTTTTTTTTTTTTTAAATGAAAGTTTAGTGTCACTTTAACTTTTCACTGGCTGACAGAACACAACAAACGAATGCAGAAGTAATCAAACCGCATGTAAATGCACATGAAAACATGCATTAAAGCTTGCACTAAAGATGTGCACAAACGATGCACACATAAAGGCGTGAACTCAACCTTAGGAAAGCGGCTTCTACTACAGGGATTCCAGTTTCCAGAGGGATTTCACAGGTATAGAACATACATACTTCCAAACTGAAACAATGTAACTATGCAAAAAAAAACCCTACCTAGAACTTGGCTTTCAGGTGGGGTTTTGGAAGATGCCTCCATTCCTACAGACTGAGTCTCTGTAGAACTAAAAGCAAACCGGCCATTACACTGATTGATAAACCTCTACAAACAGGTTGGGGTTCCCTATCAACAATCTCTGTTTTACTATACAAATAAAGGTTCCTCCGGAAGAGAGCCCAGATTCCTCAGTCGTTTGTTTTCACATCCTCTTTTATGGTGTGTTTTTATGTCTTGTCTTTTCCGTGTCCTTCATAATGTGTTTGTGGTCAATCCAAGCAACCTCAGAAAAGAATTTTTAACTCAAATAGGTCTGATTCATCATGATAGTTCCAAAACAAGTGACCACCGTTTCATTTCCTTTTTCTGAGATGTTTGTTATAGGACAGGTGCTTGTTGTCAGCACTGCATGGTGTGCAACTTTTCAAAAAACATTTTCAGAAGATATACAAGTTATAAAGTGCTTTTTTACATAGGTTCTCCATAGTGACATGGCCACCTCACACAGTCTGTCCTCTCCAAGTGGCTTACATAGGTATGAACAGAGGCGTAGCTTGAAGCTTGTGGGCCCCGATGCAAAAGTTGACCTGCCCCCCCCCCCCCCCTACTTCCAACATGCATGCAGATACATCCACCGCATGCCAAGATACTCAAAGTGGCTCAAAGTGGAGTTCCACCCCCCAAAAAAAAAAAAAAATTAGTAATGTGCTTAAAAAAAAGCAAAAAGCAAAAAGAAACATTTGGAGAAAAAATTTTTTTTTTTACTCACCTCTAAATGGCTGTTGCTAGGGGATCCCTCGTTGTCTGCCTCCTTCGGTGCCTGGGCTGGTGACATCACTTCCCTCGGTGCAGGAAGGGAGATCACCTCTCCACCCTCCCTCTTGTCAATCATCTGGGATACGTGACCGGTCCCAGGTGATTACGGGGCCAGTGGCGGTGCGCGCATGCGCAGTGGGTGCCCGGCTGTGAAGCCACAGCCGGGCACCCAAAGTTAAAATGCTGACCGGAGGAGGGGATGAGCGGGGCTTCGATCCCCCGCATCGCTGGACCCTGGGACAGGTAAGTGTCCGATTAAAAGTCAGCAGCTGCAGTATTTGTAGCTGCTGACTTTTAATTTTTTTTTTTTTTTTTAAATGGGAACCCCACTTTAAGAGTTTTGAGTTCCCAGAGTTTCTTTACATCAGAGAACAGGGATTACCACTGAAGAAACAGAGGACAGGGATCACTGCTGGAGAATCAGAGGACAGGGACCCCTGGCAGGTCACTTGGCAGAGCTCCTTTCCCATCCCAGCACTGTATACAGCTCCCCCACACTACACTGGGCTGAAATCACATTCCTTTACACACAGTCTGCCAGTCTTCACAGGGTGTAGCTGGCTTTTATGTTGTCCTTCTGACCTGTGAAATTCTCTGGTCGGAACGACAGTATAGTTGCAGTAGGCAGATACACCCTGTGCAGATCACGGCTAACTGGCTGTGTTGTAAAGGAATGTGATTTCAGCCCTGTGGAGCAGGAACAGTATAGAGTGCTGTAATGGGAAAGGAGCTCAGCAGCCGGGCATAGCATGCAGGGTGGAGGGGGTGGTCAGGGGGCAACTTAGATCTGGGAGGGCAAAGACATGTGACACAAAATCTGGAGCCTGCAGCCCTTCAGGGGCCCCCCAAGGAGGTGTTAAGGGATTTGTATTAGCAATTTCTGAAGGTTTCTCCGTCGGTTTTGGCAGGTGTTGGGGCAAGGTCACCTCCCAGAGGTGTGTGTCTTTTCCCCAATTGTCAGAGAAGTGGGGTAAGTAGACATCCCCGGGTGTGTGTGTGTGTGTGTGTGTGTGTGTGGGGGGGGGTACAGAGCATCCAAGCTGGTGACTAGGAGACACTGAGCAGTGTCATACCTCACCAGTGACATCGATCCCATCGTGGCTACAGGATGGCACTCTCCTCCTCTTGCCTCGCTGAGCTCAGTTACCATTCCATGTTGCCAGAACATAGCACAGACACTTCCCCATCCTGGGCTGTTCTCACCTCGTGCTCCTCTCCATTCAGGAAATGGCTCACAGCTTCTCCCCAGCCAATGAGAACAGAGGGGTGTGAACTGTGGAAGGCAAAGTAGAAGCCCAGTACTGGAACGTGGCTGTGGGGCCCTAGGGCAGATTGGAGCTGGATTTTGTGGAGGATATGATAATATGACAGGGAGGCTGCAGGGGCCCCCTGGAACTAGGGGTGGGGTTGCGATTGTGACCCCTGCAACCCCTTATGCTACGTATGAATTTGACTCCTTTTTAAGCTGCTGACCAAGGTCTCATCTAGCCTAAGGGAAACCTTGACCTCCATAAGTTCTCTAGCTCAGCATTGTTTGCAGATTTCTAAATGAGACATACAGTATCTCACAAAAGTGAGTACACCCCTCACATTTTTGTAAATATTTTATTATATCTTTTCATGTGACAACACTGAAGAAATTACAATTTGCTACAATGTAAAGTAGTGAGTGTACAGCTTGTATAACAGTGTAAATTTGCTGTCCCCTTAAAATAACTCAACACACAGCCATTAATGTCTAAACCGCTGGCAACAAAAGTGAGTATACTTGCCAAAATTGGGCCCAAAGTGTCAATATTTTGTGTGGCCACCATTATTTTCCAGCACTGCCTTAACCCTTTTGGGCATGGAGTTCACCAGAGCTTCACAGGTTGCCACTGGAGTCCTCTTCCACTTCTCCATGACGAAATCACGGAGCTGGTGGATGTTAGAGACCAAGTCTTTATGGAACTTGCTTTGTGCGTTGATCCAAATCATTTGATGGAGGCAGGATTATGGTGTGGGGTTGTTTTACCAGGGGTTGGACCTGGCCTCTTAGTTCCAGTACAGGGAACTCTTAAGGCGTCAGCATACCAAGACATTTTGGATGATTTCATGCTCCCAACTTTGTAGGAACAGTTTGGGGATGGCCCCTTCCTGTTCCAACATGACTGCGCACCAGTGCACAAAGCAAAGTCCATAAAGACATGGATGAGCGAGTTTGGGGTGGAGGAAATTGACTGGCCTGCACAGAGTCCTGACCTCAACCCGAACACCTTTTGGATGATTTAGAGCGGAGACTGCGAGCCAGGCCTTCTCGTCTGACCTCACAAATGTGCTTTTGTAGGAATGGTCAAACATTCCCATAGACACACTTCTAAACCTTGTGGACTGCCTTCCCAGAAGAGTTGAAGCTGTTATAGCTGCAAAGGGTGGGCCAACCCAATATTAAACCCTACGGACTAAGACTGGGATGCCTTTAAAGTTCATGTGCATGTTAAGGCAGGCGTCCCAATACTTTTGTAATATAGTGTATATGAATGCAGCCCAATTTATTGTTTATTATCTTTATACACTATGTGTATTGACTGATAGAAAACAGTGCACTGCATTCACACAGACACAGGCATATTTGTATTTTCTGTGCGGAACACAGGTTCTTGCTGGCAGTGCTAGCAGAAGATCCTGCATAAAATATGTCTGTAAAGTAAAATTCATCTAATGGCTTTTCCCATATTCTACACGTTTACACCCATACACATGTTGCTGGCCCCAGATGTCCTACGTTATTTTTTGTTCACTGCTAAACAAAGCATGCATTTTAATTTTTAAATGCAGCTGTGTGTATATCCCCACTGATTTCTATGGTGCTGTGTCTAGATCAACCTTTCTCAACCTGTTTTCTTTTTTTTTTTTCTTTTTTTTTATATATAATCTTTATTTAAGGTGTTATACAGAAAAAAGGGTCAGAAATAAACAAAAAAGAAGAAATAAAACAGAGAAATAACTAAATTAGTCATCCTCTTTCGCATTTTATAAAAGACTATATCGTTAACCAGTGAGCAGTATCGATCCTTTCTTAGACTAGTAAACCAATAAGACCCCTTTCACACTGGGGCGGTTTGCAGGCGTTATTGCGCTAAAAATACCGCCTGCAAACCGACCCAAAACAGCTGCTGCTGTTTGTTCAGTGTGAAAGCCCGAGGGCTTTCACACTGAAGCGGTGAAGCGGTGCGCTGGCAGGAGAAGAAAAAAACTCCTGCAAGCCGCATCTTTGGAGCGGTGAAGGAGCGGTGTATTCACCGCTCCTAAACCGCTCCTGCCCATTGAAATCAATGGGGCAGCGCGGCTATACCGCGGCAATACCGCGGCAATACCGTAGCTATAGTCGCGCTATGCGAGCGGTTTTAACCCTTTTTCGGCCGCCAGCGGGGGTTAAAACCGCACCGCTAGCGGCTGAATACAGCCGCAAAAATGACGCTGGCAGGAGAAGAAAAAAACTCCTGCAAGCCGCATCTTTGGAGCGGTGAAGGAGCGGTGTATTCACCGCTCCTAAACCGCTCCTGCCCATTGAAATCAATGGGGCAGCGCGGCTATACCGCGGCAATACCGCGGCAATACCGTAGCTATAGTCGCGCTATGCGAGCGGTTTTAACCCTTTTTCGGCCGCCAGCGGGGGTTAAAACCGCACCGCTAGCGGCTGAATACAGCCGCAAAAATGACGGTAAAACAGCGCTAAAAATTTATCGCCGACGCCCCCACGCCCCAGTGTGAAAGGGGCCTAAGGCTCTGGATAATCTGGATAAAGGGGCCCTGGATAATCGATCCCTGTGGACATCCCCCTTCCCTCGAAAGGGAAGTGGCAGGAGGGCCCTGTTAGTATCAAATGGTATCCCAATTGAGACAGAACCCACTACATATTTGTAAAACTTGTGATGCTGATGACCGGAAATAATAAGGATCCAGCTTATTGTTCACTCAATGTGAACACTTTGGTCACTATGTTAATACCTGATCACACCTGGTTCGACGGCCGTGTAGGTTCTGCCACCAAGGGGCCATCACCCGAAGGGTTCCGGCTCGCCAGAGCTAATTGTTTAAATTTGGGGTCAGCCAATGCTAGCAAGGCCATGTCTGGAAATGTAGTCTTTCCAAGGTGCCCAAGTGGAGTCAAATCTTTTCTGGGTACCCCTGCAGGTGGCCGGCCACACCTCCGCTTCCATAGTCTCCCCCACATACCCAACCCATTCCACCTCGCTCGGTATGCGTGGACTTTTCCAATAAATTGTGATTAGGCTTCTAGCCATATTGAGGAGGTAGGGGAGAGCACTACGTTTATATCGTGATAGAGGCATGGGGGGGATGTGAAGAAGGAAGTGCTTCGGTAGGTCAGGGATATTCACCCCAATACCATCTGAGATATGCTTACTGACCATAGCCCACAAAGGATTTCAGTATGGGACAATCCCACCATATGTGGAGAAGCATTCCTCTCTGCCCACAACCCCTCCAGCACAAATCCGAAGTCGATAGATAGATCCTGGACAGGGTCACCAATACCCGATACCCACTGAAAGTATTTTATAATTATTCTCTTAAGTCTTTGACTCCACTGAGCTTGAGTGTGTTAGGAGATATAGGTAGTTCAATTGTTCATTAGTAAACTCACACTGGAGGTCTCTTTCCCACTCTCTAATGTAAATTGGTTTAGGGCTAGGCTTGGCCGCTTCTAATAATTTGTAAAGGGCAGAGATCATGTGTAGCAGAGGTTCTTGATCAGACCAAAGGATTTCAAAATCTGTAAGGGTAGCTCTAACCTGCGACACATGATGCTGCAACGTGACAAAGTTAGCAAGCTAAAAATCAAAGGGGAAACTGCCATAGCGCTCCCTAAGGGTAGTAAGCAGAACCAAAGTGTGTCCCTGCACAAAGCGCCTTAAGCTGTAGATGCTGTATCTCACCCACGTACCAAGAGAGGACAGCTGTTCTCCGGGGGGGAACCAGGGGAAGCCCCCCACTGGGGCCAATGACGAAGTTGGGGGGGCCAGGGCAAAGGCCTTGTTCATTCTATCCGAAGCCTTCAGGGTGTGGGCAGTCAACGGGGATACCCACTCTGAAAGGCCCTTGGCCTCCTTCGGAACCCAGGGAGCGTATGCCAAGTTTCAACCCGCAATGACCTTTTCCATCTGCACCCACAGTTTAGAGCTTGTGTGAAACCTCCAATTGAGAATATGTTATAGCGCAATTGCCTGATAGTATTGGGAGATGTTGGAAGGCCCAGACCACCATTTCGCTTAGACCATTGCAGCATCGCCACAGCTAGTTGTGGTCTCTTACCTCTCCATACGAACCTAACGAAAAGGCTACGAAGCTTCTTAAAGAAGCGTGAGGGTAGAAGGACAGGCACATCTGCAAGAGAAACAACACACGGGGCAAGATTGTCATTTTAATGATGTTCGTGTGGCCCATCCATGTATAGGTCTCCTTATCCCATGACTTTAGATCTATATTGATCTTTTTAAGTAGAGGTATATAGTTGTATGTGTACAGGGTATCCAGGTTGCCTGTGAGGTGTATGCCGAGGTATCATATGGAGGAAGACTCCCAGATAAAAGGAGAATAACCCTTTCAGGGCAGAGGCCATCGCTGGGGGGACAGTAATAGGCAGGATTTCTGATTTGGTGTAATTCATTCGGAAGTTGGAGACTTGGCTGTAGGCTGATAGTTCCTCCAGTAGGTTAGGCAGTGAGACAGTGGGATTCACAATGTGGAAAAGAACATCGTCCGTGTAAGCAGAGAGCTTATGTTCCGTGGGGCCTACAAGGACCCCTCTGATGTTCAGATTTGATCTTATTCTCTGCAGCAAGGGCTCCAGGACCAGGGCAAATAGTAGGGGTGAGAGTGGACACCCCTGTCTCGTGCCATTCCAAATAGAGAACACTGAGGATAGACCACTATTCACCTTTACCTGTGCTGTGGGGGACGTGTAAAGTGCCATAATCCATCTCAACATATGCGGGCCTAGGCCTAGCCTCCCCAGCACAGCCCTAAGGAAATCCCAGTCCACACAGTCAAACGCCTTCTCTGCATCAGTTGAAAGAATTAAATAGAGAGGCAGATGATCGTGTGTACGGGTCCAATGAATGAGCTGGAGAGCTCTGATGGAGTTGTCTCCCGCCCTACTATAAACCCCGTCTGGTCAGGGTGGACTATCCCAGGGAGGAGGTGTTTAAGACGATTGGCCAGGATCTTAGCAAATAGCTTCAGGTCCGTGTTCAATAAAGAAATCGGCCAGTAATTCTGTCGGAGGCTATGATCCTTCCCCTCCTTCGGTAAGACTGAGATGTAAGTTAGCGAGGCCCCCAGCGGGAAGTGCTCAGTAGTAACAAGAGTGTTAAAAAACGTACACATGGGGGCCTGCAGTTGTGTGAAAAAAAAAAAAAAAAGTAGTAGGCCTTTGTGTATCCGTCAGTAGCCAGCAGTTATAAGAAGCAACAAATTCGTCTGTTGCTCAGAGGACAAACTAGAGAAGCCTGAGGAGGAAAGATAGGCCTCGATGCATGCTCGCTTCTGTGCGGTGTCTGTTGGGGAGGCGTTCGAGTCTAGGTCATATAGAGCCGCATAATAGTCACAAAACATTGATGCAATTCTTGAGGTGTGCTGGACCGGTTCACCTGAGGAGTGTAGTTGAACATGTGACGACATTTGACTTTTCCTAAGTGCCCGAGCCAACATCCTCCTACATTTGTTACCGTACTCGTAGTACTTGTGTGCCACATATCGCAACCGCCGTCTAATTCAGTGATCTAAGAGTTTAGAAAAGAGTGTGCATAATTCTGTCAAGCGTCAGAGCTCCTCTGGATCCGCGGTACGCTCATGACCAAGTTCGGCTTGTTGCAGGGCCCCGAGGACCCGCTGAAATTCAGCCTGCCTCTCCCTCTTCAGCTTGGAGCCCCAAGCAATGAAGGAGCCTCGCACTACTGCCTTGTGGCCCTCCCACAATATCCCATCAGTGACCTCCCCATTAGCGTTTTCAGTAAAGTAGTAGGTTATCTCCTCTATCCCTGTCACTACCCTGAGATCATCCAGCAGGTTCTCATTAAGCTTTCAATGCCAGGCCCTGGCCAACTGGTGAGGCAATGAAAGCATGAGGGTCACTGGGGCATGGTCATAGATGTGATCTGTTCTATAGTGGAGTCCACCAGCAGGTCCAAGGTAGTTTGGTCTGTCAGCAGTAGGTCGATTTGTGTGTATAACCCGTGAACCTTGAAATAGTAACTATAGTGCCTTTCCGAGGCATGCAGTGCCCCCCAGCAATCGACCAATGCGTGGCGCTGAAGGGACCTGCGAAAGTGCCTCAGGAAAGCATAAGAATATGTCGAGCGGTTTGCCGAGGTGTCTAAGGTAGGGTCTGGACTGACATTAAAATCCCCGCCCAGGACCAGTTTACCCTCCCTAAAATCAGCTAATCTATCTCAAACTGAGTCTACAAACGTCAGCTGTTGTGAGTTTGGGACGTATAGTGTCGCAAATGTGTATACCTGTCCCATGATGGTCCCTTTAAGAATACATAACCTTTGGAGTCTGTATAGTGGTCTATGGGTTGAAATGGACAACTCTTATGGAAAGCAATAGCTGTGCCGCGAGATTTTGGTTTTGGGGAATTGCTAAGGTACCACTGTGGAAAAAGGTGGGTGGGTAATTTGGGAGACGAGCCATCTGTAAAGTGTGTCTCCTGCAAAAATAGCACCTGTACCCTCAGTCGCCTCAGTTCGAACCACAGCCTATTAGGCTTGTTTGGAGAACAGAGACCACGAACATTGTATGACACTACCTTAACCGTAGCCATAGCGAATCAGGTGCAGGGTATCCAAATGGACAGGGCCGGATTAACATAGGGGCTGGTGAAAATGCAGCTCCAGGCCCCTCCCTCAATATAGGCCCATGGCAGTGAATATCTGTGTGCCTTCCTGAAGGAAGAGGAGGCCTCTGTGCACACATGGAGGAGACAAGTCAGTGCAGCCGAGTCCTGTCTCTGTGGATGCCTCCTGACCCCTATCACAGGATCTGTTCACTCACACAGATCCTCCTCAGTGTCTGGGAGCTGTCTGGGGGAGGGGCGCTGATGTTCTAACCAGCAGAAGCCCGGGAGGAAGGACATCTCCCATACTGTTGTTGAGATAAGGTTAGTACATTTGTTAGGGAGGTGTTTTATTGTGCTAGGGGAAAGACTGCTGCTTCCCCCCATGTAATGTGCCCACCATGTCATGTCATGTGCATTGCAGTGCCCCCATGTAATGTGCTGTGCCCACCATGTCATGTCATGTGCATTGCAGTGCCCCCCCATGTAATGTGCTGTGCCCACCATGTCATGTCATGTGCATTGCAGTGCCCCCCGTGTAATGTGCTGTGCCCACCATGTCATTTGCATTGCAGTGCCCCCATGTAATGTGCTGTGCCCACCATGTCGTGTGCATTGCAGTGCCCCCCATGTAATGTGCTGTGCCCACCATGTCATGTGCATTGCAGTGCCCCCCATGTAATGTGCTGTGCCCACCATGTCATGTGCATTGCAGTGCCCCCCATGTAATGTGCTGTGCCCACCATGTCATGTCATGTGCATTGCAGTGCCCCCCATGTAATGTGCTGTGCCCACCATGTCATGTCATGTGCATTGCAGTGCCCCCATGTAATGTGCTGTGCCCACCATGTCATGTCATGTGCATTGCAGTGCCCCCATGTAATGTGCTGTGCCCACCATGTCATGTCATGTGCATTGCAGTGCCCCCCCATGTAATGTGCTGTGCCCACCATGTCATGTCATGTGCATTGCAGTGCCCCCCGTGTAATGTGCTGTGCCCACCATGTCATTTGCATTGCAGTGCCCCCATGTAATGTGCTGTGCCCACCATGTCGTGTGCATTGCAGTGCCCCCATGTAATGTGCTGTGCCCACCATGTCATGTGCATTGCAGTGCCCCCCATGTAATGTGCTGTGCCCACCATGTCATGTGCATTGCAGTGCCCCCCATGTCATGTGCTGTGCCCACCATGTCATGTCATGTGCATTGCAGTGCCCCCCATGTCATGTGCTGTGCCCACTATGTCATGTGCATTGCAGTGCCCCCCATGTAATGTGCTGTGCCCACCATGTCATGTGCATTGCAGTGCCCCCCATGTAATGTGCTGTGCCCACCATGTCATGTGCATTGCAGTGCCCCCCATGTAATGTGCTGTGCCCACCATGTCATGTGCATTGCAGTGCCCCCCATGTAATGTGCTGTGCCCACCATGTCATGTCATGTGCATTGCAGTGCCCCCCCATGTAATGTGCTGTGCCCACCATGTCATTTGCATTGCAGTGCCCCCATGTAATGTGCTGTGCCCACCATGTCGTGTGCATTGCAGTGCCCCCATGTAATGTGCTGTGCCCACCATGTCATGTGCATTGCAGTGCCCCCATGTAATGTGCTGTGCCCACCATGTCATGTGCATTGCAGTGCCCCCCATGTAATGTGCTGTGCCCACCATGTCATGTCATGTGCATTGCAGTGCCCCCCATGTAATGTGCTGTGCCCACTATGTCATGTCATGTGCATTGCAGTGCCCCCCATGTGCTGTGCCCACCATGTCATGTCATGTGCATTGCAGTGCCCCCCATGTAATGTGCTGTGCCCAGTATGTCATGTGCATTGCAGTGCCCACCATGTAATGTGCTGTGCCCACCATGTCATGTGCATTGCAGTGCCCCCATGTAATGTGCTGTGCCCACTATGTCATGTCATGTGCATTGCAGTGGCCCCATGTAATGTGCTGTGCCCACCATGTCATGTGCATTGCAGTGCCCATGTAATGTGCTGTGCCCACTATGTCATGTGCTGTGCAGTGCAGTGCCCCCCGTGTCATGTGCTGTACATTGCAGTGCCCACCATGTCATGTGCTGTACATTGCAGTGCCCACCATGTCATGTGCAGTGCCCACCATGTAATGTGCTGTGCCATGCAGTGATCCCACCAAGTAATGTACAGTGCCCACCATGTAATGTGATGTGCCATGCAGTGCCCACCATGTCATGTGCAGTTCCCACCATGTCATGTGCCCACCCTGCCATGTGTTGTGCCCAGCATGTAGTGTGTTGTGCCCACTGTGCAATGTGCTGGGCTGTTCAGCAGTGCCCACCATGTCATGTGCAGTTCCTAACATGTAATGTGCAGTTGCATTGCCCACCATGAAATGTGCTATGCCATGCAGTGCCCACCATGTAATGTGTTGTGCCATTCAGTGCCCACCATGTAATGCGCTTTGCCCACCATGTCATGTGCAGTTCCTAACATGTAATGTGCAGTTGCATTGCCCACCATGAAATGTGCTATGCCATGCAGTGCCCACCATGTCATGTGCTGTGCCATGCAGTGCCCACCATGTAATGCGCTGTACCCACCATGTAATGTGCTGTGCCATGCAGTGCCAACCGTGTCATGTGCAGTGCCCACCATGTAAATTACTGTGCAGTGCCCACCCTGTTGTGCTGTGTTGTACCCACCATGTCATGTGCTGCGCCATGCAGTGCTTACCATGTAATGTGCTGTACATTGTCCACCATGGCATGTGCCGTGCAGTACCCACAATGGAATGCGCTATGCAGGGCTCACCATGTCATGTGCAGTGTCCACCAATTAGGCCTCATGCACACAGGCTGTTAAAATAACGTTATGAAAACGCCAGTATCTTTGCAGTGATTTTTGTTTTACTTTTTTCAGCTTTTTTCAAGGTTTTTGCAATAGCGTTTTTGAGCGTTTTTGAGCGTTTTTCCGCGTTAGCGTTCTTGAGTGTTTTTGAGCGTTTTTCCGTGTTAGCGTTTCTGAGCGTTTTTTAGCGTTTTTTTTTTTTCAATGGACCAAAAATGTCAAAAAACGTTGGTGAATGACGTTTTTGAGCGTTTTTGAGCGTTTATCAGCGTTAGAGCGTTTTTACAGCTGAAAACGTCTCTCAGAACCCACTGGTCCTGGGTTTTTTTTACAGCTTAAAAACACCTATGCCATTTGCAGCTCAAAAAGGCCTAGGTGGACATGAAGCCATAGACTAACATAGACGGGCCTTTTTAAGCTGAAAAAAAGCTCAAAAAAGCAGCTGTAAAAACGTCCGTGTGCATGAGGCCTTAATGTGCTGTGCTCACAATGTAATGTGCTGTGCTGTGTCATGCAGTGCCCACCGTATCATGTGCTGTGCAGTGCCCACCATGCCATGTGCAGTACCCACCATATAATATGCTGTGCCCACCATATAATGTGCTGTGCAGTGCCCACTTGTAATGTGCACTGCCCACCATGTAATGTTCTCAGCTGTTCCCGCCATGTCATGTGCTGTGCTCACCATATAAGGTCCTGTGCCCACCGTGTGCATGTGCTGTGTTGTGCAGTACCAACCATGTCATGTGCTGTGCCCACCATATAATGAACTGTGCCTACCTTGTAATGTGCTGTATTGGGCAGTGCCAACAGTGTAATTTGCTGTGCCCGCCATGTAATGTGCTGTGCTTTGCCCACCATTAAATGTGCTGTATCCATGTATCCACCATGTAATGTGTAGTGCCAACCATGTAATGTACTGTGCTATCCCCCCCCCCCATGTAATGTACTATGCTGTGCCCCCCTCACTCTCACCCCCCTCTCTCTCTCTCTTTCACCCTGTTCTCTCTCTTGCCCCCTTCAACCCCCTCTTTCCTACCACCCTCTCTCTCTTTCACCCTCTCTCTAGTCCCCTTTTTCTCACCCCCTCTCTCTCGTCCCCATCTCTCTCATTCAATGCCTTTCTCTCTCTTTTCCCCCTATCTAACTATCACCCCCCCCCCTCTCTCACACCCCTCTCTCTCTCTTTAATTTAATTCAACAAAAAATTGTTTGCGTTTTCATTTTATTTATTTTCATAAAAAGGCCCACCAAAATCCTTAGCACCAGGCCCATGTTGCTCTTAATCTGGCCCTGCAAATGGAACCTCCAGAAGAGTAGAACCAGGTGTGAGCAACAGCAGATCCAGTTCCTAAAGACATGTAGCAAAAGTCATGTAAAACAAAGAGGACATGTAGAAAAAATAAACAAGTCAGAACATAAAAAGATAACAATATCAACAGAAAGATAGACCTAAGTGGAGTAACAAAGGGCATCCTTTGGTCTAAAATCAACTGCATGCCTGACCCTGGAGGCCTCTCCGGCTGGAGGAAGCCACCCAGGTGAGGCACGATGCCCCTAACAGGGCCGGTACCTAGGAGAGGTACTCCTATGGGGGAAACGTGATCAGACATGCCCAGTCTAAGGTGTGTCAGCTCCTCACAGAGTGTTTGGCTGCAACTACACAGGGAGGGATAGTATAATAAAGGAAAAGCAGTAAACCATTATGATGCTAAGGGAAGTAGGTGCTGGTATGTGTGAGCCTTGCCAGCCCAGTGGTCAATGAATGAAAGCCTCGGAAGGGGCTCAAAAGAGACGGACTGCTTGTCAGCTGCAGCCGGTTAAAAGTAGGCACTTTTAGGAAATCTAGGTGGAGAAGGTGGACAAGGGGTCTCTTACGGCTGTAAGGAAAATTAAAAGGGAAATTAAAGAGAGTTTAAGGGGAACACAGTTCTTCAGTCTGGATTCCAGAGACCTTTCAGTCGCTGGCGGCCTGTGAGGTACTTTGTGAAGAACGTTTACGGCCTCTGGAGCATCGTTTAGAATGTGCCTGGAGCCAGGATTGTGCTGCCAATGGGAAAGGTACATCCGTGGAGTGGCACCAATCCGGGAAATCCAAGGGCTCCAAGCCCAGATGAGAGAGGAAGTGGGGGAGGTCATCCTTAGTGCATAAAGTCATGGACTTTCCGTCTTTTGTCGCTTGGAGGTGAAATAGGAATCCCAAACGATAAGTTGCGCCTGCCGCCCTGCCCTCATATCTTCCAGGAAAGGATGATGAGCTCTGCCTTGTATCAGTATGCAGTGAGACAAATCCTGGTAGAAGAACAGGCGAGCCCCATCAAAATCAAAATGAGGGCGCTTGCGCATACGTTGCATGATTTGTTCCTTGACCGTAAACTTGTGCAGTTTACAAATTATGTCTCTAGGATTTGCAACATCCTCTGAAGGCGGTTTGAGTGCCATGTGTGCTCTATCAATTTCAATTGGTGTAGTAGGAGGCAAACCCAGAATCTGCCTGAATATATCTTGTAGTGTGGGGATAATGTCCTTGGCAGCAGTTGCCTCGGGCAGCCCGGAATGCAGATATTAGAGCGGCGACTATGGTTTTCAGGTAGTTTTACGGTAGTCGTCCAGCTGACATACCAGGGCCTCAATCTGATGATCCTGCGACACACACTTGTCTCTGAGCTGGGTAATGGCAGGAAGAGAATCCTCAAATCTTTGTTCCAGGGTCTCCAGTCTGTTGCCCAGTTGAGTGGTATCTGTTTTCAGCTAATTGATTTCCTGTGTCAGGGCCTTCTCCACTCTACAGGCGAAGCACCCCAGGTCCTTCCCAGTAGGGAGAGACCATATGTGTTGCCTCAGATCCCTGTCTCCATGCAGCTCTGAGACATCTGAGCACTGGTCTTGGGAGGTGGAGGAGCCAGGGGACTCTGGAGGGGCTGCATCGCTCATCAACTTTGGCGATGGGATAGGAGTGACTGTCGGCTGCAGAGAGGAGTGGGTCGCGGGAGGAGCGTCTTTACCTCTGCCGCGGCTGGGCACCATCTTGGAAGCTCCACCACGCGGCTGACCTTTGTCAGTAAAAAAGGAATCTATGGAGCCCTGGACGGCTTTTGCTGTGTTCCGCGGCTGTGAGTATGCCCTGCGGCGGTGAGACATCTCTTGGTGTGCCCGAAAACTGCCGTGTAAGCTCCTGTAGGCGCTGATAAAGCAGCGTTCTGTGTGGAGCTATGCTGCCTCACTCGGTCATGCCCGAGCCACTCCCCCCCTCAACCTTTTTAACATGGAGGAACCTTTGAAATAATTTTTTGGCTTCAGGGAACCCCAGCTAATAATTTATTATACTTACAGCTCACAGTACAATAATGTGATGATCGGTGTGAAGAATGCTCCTTACACTTGTGTTCATTGGGAAGAATACAGATAGCTAACATTAGCATCAGTGGTTACCGAGAGGTAGAAATTGCTTATTGCCTGAGGAACCCCTAGCAACCTCTGGAGTTAAAACTACTACCAAATGACCAACATTTTTTACACTTTTAGTATTCTTCGGAAGCCTGTGTGACAGGGTGACAATGCAGGACTACAATTAGTAGACAGAAAGAAACCATTGTCACCCTAAAAGAGGAAATGCAGAATAAACAGATATTAAAAAAAGCTGCAGATTTAAAAATACTAAAAATTACTCTTGAAATTGCATTACTATGTTAATTTAGGCTTCTTTCTTTCTTTCTTTCTTTGGCTGCAGGCATGCAGCCTGTGTCAGTGTAATCTCTCTTCACCCCTACTCTCTCCCCTCACAGGCCACACCAGGCCTGATCCTGGCAGGGGACAGGGAGAGAAGCTGTAATGGCAGAAGTGTGGGTGGCTGATAATAAGGTCTTCCAGTACAGTATAGACAGGGTTAAGCCTGGTACACACTATCAGTTTTTTTTTTTGTTCAACCAAGCAGGCTGAACGAAAAAAAAAGTAAGGGCTTCAGAGGAGATCCTGTACTAACAATCTTATGTTAGTACAGTGATCTCCCCTGCTGATCTATTGTGTTCTGACAGGGGGGCATGCCCCCATCCACCAGAACACACCGGTCAGCGCTCTCAGCCAGCGCTGATTGGATGCCGATCTTCTGATCTTTTTCAGTCATGCTCCTTCGACAGAAGCCGGCTTCTATTGCATCGGCTGCCGTCCACAGGGGCCGAATGTCAGACGGTTTCTATTGAACTGGTGTTCTAGTGAACGTTACCGCCCGATATTCGGCAAATTTGTACGGCCCTTTAATTATGTAAAATACAGCTCCTCAACCCCCTTATAAACAAAAGAGAACCAAGTAGGATGGTACAGTGCTGAGGCTTCGAGAAAACAGCATCCAAAAGAAAGCTGAATTTTTTTTAACCACTTGCCGACCAGCCACTGTCATTATACTGTGGCAGGTTGGCACGATCCCGCGAGCTGTCGTAGTTGTACGTCGGTTCCTTTAAGGGGGATAGCAGGCGTGCGCGTGCCCGCTGCACTGCGGGGGTGCCGATGCTCGTGACCGGCGGTCGCGATGACCACCGGCCACGCGCGATCGCGGATACGAGAGGCAGAACAGGGACGTGTGTGTGTAAACACATACATCCCTGTTCTGTGAGGAGAGGAGATGCAGATTGTGAGTTCCTAATAGCTAGGAACCATGATCTGTCATCTCCTATAGTCAGTCCCCTCCTGCTACAGTTAGAACACACACTAGGGAACACAGTTAACCCCTTGATCGCCCCCTAGTGTCCCTGCCAGTGACATTTATACAGTAATCAGTGCATTTTATTGCACTGATCGCTGTATAATTGTCAATCGTCCCAAAAATTTGTCAAAAGTGTCCGATGTGTCCGCCATAATGACGCAGTCTCAATAAAAATCGCAGATCGCCGCCTTTACTAGTGAAAAAAAAATAATAATAATAAAAATGGCATAAATCTGTCCCCTATTTTCTAGACGCTATAACTTTTGCGCAAACCAATCAATATATGCTTATTGCGATTTTTATTACCAAAAATATGTAGAAAAATACATACAGTGGGGACGGAAAGTATTCAGACCGCCTTAAATTTTTCACTCTTTGTTATATTGCAGCCATTGGCTAAAATCATTTAAGTTCATTTTTTCCTCATTAATGTACACACAGCACCCCATATTGACAGAAAAACACAGAATTGTTGACATTTTTACAGATTTATTAAAAAAGAAAAACTGAAATATCACATGGTCCTAAATATTCAGACCCTTTGCTCAGTATTTATTAGAAGCACCCTTTTGATCTAATACAGCCATGAGTCTTTTTGGGAAAGATGCAACAAGTTTTTCACACCTGGATTTGGGGATCCTCTGCCATTCCTCCTTGCAGATCCTTTCCAGTTCTGTCAGGTTGGATGGTAAACGTTGGTGGACAGCCATTTTTAGGTCTCTCCAGAGATGCTCAATTGGGTTTAAGTCAGGGCTCTGGCTGGGCCATTCAAGAACAGTCACGGAGTTGTTGTGAAGCCACTCCTTCATTAATTTAGCTATGTGCTTAGAGTCATTGTCTTGTTGGAAGGTAAACCTTCGGCCCAGTCTGAGGTCCTGAGCACTCTGGAGAAGGTTTTCGTCCAGGATATCCCTGTACTTGGCCGCATTCATCTTTCCCTTGATTGCAACCAGTCGTCCTGTCCCTGCAGCTGAAAAACACCCCCAGAGCATGATGCTGCCACCACCATGCTTCACTGTTGGGACTATATTGGACAGGTGATGAGCAGTGCCTGGTTTTCTCCACACATACCGCTTAGAATTAAGGCCAAAAAGTTCTATCTTGGTCTGATCAGACCAGAGAATCTTATTTCTCACCATTTTGGAGTCCTTCAGGTGTTTTTTAGCAAACTCCATGCAGGCTTTCATGTGTCTTGCACTGAGGAGAGGCTTCCGTCGGGCCACTTTGCCATAAAGCCCCGACTGGTGGAGGGCTGCAGTGATGGTTGACTTTCTACAACTTTCTCCCATCTCCCGACTGCATCTCTGGAGCTCAGCCACAGTGATCTTTGGGTTCTTCTTTACCTCTCTCACTGAGGCTCTTCTCCCCCGATAGCTCAGTTTGTGTACATTAATGAGGAAAAAAAAAATGAACTTAAATGATTTTAGCAAATGGCTGCAATATAACAAAGAGTGAAAAATTTAAGGGGTTCTGAATACTTTCCGTCCAGACTGTATACAAATACAAAATTGGGGATATTTATTATAGCAAAAAGTAGAAAATATTGTGTCTTTTTTTTTAAATTGTCGCTCTCTTTTTGTTTATAGCGCAAAAAATTTAAACCGCAGAGATGATCAAATACCAGCAAAAGAAAACTCTATTTGTGGGGGAAAAAAAGAAGTCAATTTTGTTTGGGTACAGCGTCGCACGACTGCGCAATTGTCAGTTAAAGCGACGCAGTGCCATATCGCCTGGTCATTGAGCAGCCAAATCTTCCAGGGTTGAAATGGTTAAGTTATGCTATGTAAATAGGAACATGTTGCAAATATATAGTAGGTATTATCTAAATTTGGCTGCACAAGTAGAAATACATTTTAAGTGATATATTAGTGATTTGACTTAGAAGAACGTCTAGAGCTAACTATGTGCTGCCAGCTATAATATTTTAAAGTGCTCATTATTACAAATGTATCAGAACAGCAATTTACTGTAGCTATAGGTTGTTCTCTCTAATCTGATGCTTACAAAAACATTTCTTTACACTTTACATCATTATTGTGTCTAAAGCACCATGGAGGTATTTTCCATACTACCGTACAGCCTGTCATTGATTTGTACAGGGTTTTTTTTTTTTCATTTTGGTTAGTATAGGAGAAAGTTAAACTGCTTTTTTCCCATCTGTATCTCAATAGGGATATTTTCCTTTACTTCCTATCCTTTAGGCACACACACTCAGGGATTACATGCAGTTAAGGACTGATGAGCAGTCCTAGATCCAGATGCTTTTTGTACAGGGCTGCTCATCTGCTCTTAACAGTATGCCATTGCTTATATGTTTTTTATGACTTTTAAGTGCTGCTAAATTCAAAAATAACAATCCTCATTATTTGTTTAAGGCCTCTTTCACACGAGGGATCCGTATGTCCGTTTTTCATCCTTCCGTTTTCGGATGAAAAACGGACATACATGTATCCCTATGGAGCGTCGGATGTCAGCGGTGACATGTCCGCTGACATCCGACCCGCTCCGATCCGAAAAGTGTAACGGAGGAAAAACCTACTTTTCCATCCGTTTTCGGATCGGATCGGGTGACGACGGACACTACGGTCCGTCATCATCCGACCCCCCATAGGGGAGAGCGGCGCTCTGACAGGTCCGTCGCTGCACAGTGTGCAGCGATGGACCTGTCATCTTTCTGCTCAGCGGGGATTGGTGGTAGCGATCCCCGCTGAGCAAGCGGGTGTTCACGGGGCGGATCATCACTGATCCGCCCCGTGTGAAAGAGCCCTACGTGTCTGTATAGCCCAGTTCTTTCTAGACAGATTTGGGAAGGGTTAAACCCCCATCAGGTTATCCTACTGGCGGGATTTCCCTTTACTCCATGTCTAGAAAACTCAACAGGAAGTGAGAGGATATCTTTCCAATGTGAGAGATAACCTATTTTTATACAGTTGTTATAGGGCGTACACACGGTCGGATTTTGTTCGGACATTCTGACAACAAAATCCATGGATTTTTTCTGACAGATGTTGGCTCAAACTTGTCTTGCATACACACGGTCACACAAAGTTGTCGGAAAATCTGATCGTTCTGAACGCGGTGATGTAAAACACGTATGTCGGGACTATAAACAGGGCAGTGGCCAATAGCTTTCATCTCTTTATTTATTATGAGCATGCGTGGCACTTTGTCCGTCGGATTTGTGTACACACGATCGGAATTTCCGACAATGGATTTTGTTGTCGGAAAATTTTATCTCCTGCTCTCCAACTTTGTGTGTCGGAAAATCCGATGGAAAATGTCTGATGGAGCCCACGCATGGTCGGAATTTCCGACAACACGCTCCGATCGGACATTTTCCATCGGAAAATCCGACCGTGTGTACGGGGCATTATGGGAACAAATATCCCAATTAGAAGATTCCCCTCTATTCCTGTTCCGTTGGCAACTTCAAGTTTTTAATTTACCCTTCTGAGGGTCATGGGAATTATCTGTAATCTAGCTCTTGCTGTACACAAAACCCAGCAAGGGTGTACAAGCCTTTCTCACCATTCATTGCACAACACACATACCAGATTTTTATCATACCAATAATAAAATGTCCAATCAGGAGGCTTTATACCAAATTGATGGAACATAGATGCTGGATCCAAATAATGGCAGAGTGTTATACATGCTCAGGATCAGTGGCGGTGCGTCCATAAGTGCGAACGGGCGCCGCCCGCTCTCTCCAGCCACCCCCTCTATCACTAATAGATAGATTCATGCATTGCATGAATCTATCTATGGCCGCCGCTGCCACCCCCTATTCAGGCGCCCGGCCCCTTTTCGGGCGCCGGGCGCCTGAATTACAACAGCAGGGGTTTTTTCTAAGCACCTGATTAGAGCCATAGGCTCTAATAGGTGTCAAAAAAGGTGACCTGCGAGCGCCATGCTGGGCGCTCGCAGGTCACTCAGCTGTGTTAGAAAAGAGAATGAATATTCTCTTTCCTAACACTAAACCGCCTCTCCGCCAATCAGGTGCTCAGATCTGTTACCCATCACCTGATTGGCTGAAACTAAAGGCGCTGTGATTGGACACCTATCAGGCGTCCAATCATAGCAGAGGACGGGAAGAGAGGACAGGAGAAGACATCGAGGAGCTGTCCCACCGCCACCGAGACAGGGTAAGTACAGATGGCGGGCGGGGGGCACACTGGCAGCATTTGATATGGCATAGTGGCAGAATTTGATGGGGCACAGTGGGAGCATTTGATGGGGCACAGTGGGAGCATTTGATGGGGCACAGTGAGGCTGCATTTGATGGGGCACAGTGAGGCTGCATTTGATGGGGCACAGTGAGGCTGCATTTGATGGGGCACAGTGAGGCTGCATTTGATGGAGCACAGAGTGGCAGCATTTGATGGTACACTGGCAGCATTTGATGACACAGTGGGAGCGTTTGATAAGGCACAGTGGCTGCGTTTGATAAGGCACAGTGGCTGCGTTTGATAAGGCACAGTGGCTGCGTTTGATAAGGCACAGTGGCTGCGTTTGATAAGGCACAGTGGCTGCATTTGATAAGGCACAGTGGCTGCGTTTGATAAGGCACAGTGGCTGCGTTTGATAAGGCACAGTGGCTGCGTTTGATAAGGCACAGTGGCTGCGTTTGATATGGCACAGTGGCTGTGTTTGATATGGCACAGTGGCTGAGTTTGATGGGCACAGTGGTGGCAATTGATAGCACAGTGGCTGCGTTTGATGGTATAGTGGCAGCAATTGATGGGCACGGTGGCGGCAATTGATGGGCACAGTGGCTGCGTTTCATGGGCACAGTGGCTGCGATTGATGGCACAGTGAGGCTGCGATTGATGGGGGTTTTTTTCCACAATTTTTCAGTTTGTTTGTGTCCCCCCAAAAGCACCAGCCGCCACTGTCCAGGATGCCAGCATTTCTTCACAATGTGCAATTTTCTTCACTGTAAGTTAGGGACCTTAAATTGTAAGCTCCTTGAGGGCGGGGACTGATAATAATGTATAATAAATATGTAAAGTACTGCATAATATGATAGCGATATATACCGGTAAGTACCTGTTATAAATAAAGGTGGCCCACTTGCCACTACATACTGGAGCTCTCCCTTTACAGCCCACTATCAGCTCCATCCCCAATTATTTGACCTATATAAAGGGCAGGGACCCAAGCTAAGAGGGGACTAACCCCTGTTTACATACCACACCTGTGTCTTTCCAGAGTCTGCAGTAATATAATCTAACTGAACAACCAAAAAAAGGATACTGTTTGCAGACTTTGAAGGAATTCCTAATTTGCATATAGGTAATAATTCCTCCCATATAAACTATAGCCAATACATGTCGCCTTAAACAAGTGTTTTATTAAACAAAAAATGTATAAAAACACCACGGTACATAAAACCCATAAGATATGAACCTGCTAAAACCTTGGTGTTTTTATAATTTGGCTCCTGTATAGTTTATGTAGATGGAATTATTGTTACTTTTATGCAATTCAATTGAAGTGTGACAACAGTACGTTTTTTGGTTGTTACAGTGCCTTGAAAAAGTATTCATACCCCTTGAAATTTTCCACATTTTGTCATGTTACAACCAAAAACATAAATGTATTTTATTGGGATTTTATGTGATAGACCAACACAAAGTGGCACATAATTGTGAAGTGGAAGGAAAATGATAAATGGTTTTCAAAATTGTTTACAAATAAATATGTGAAAAGTGTGGTGTGCATTTGTATTCAGCACCCCCTGAATCAATACTTTGTAGAGCAACCTTTTGCTGCAATTACAGTTGCAAGACTTTTGGGGATGTCTCTACCAGCTTTGCACATCTAGAGAGTGACATTTTTGCCCATTCCACTTTGCAAAATAGCTCAAGCTCTGTCAGATTGGATGGAGAGCATCTGTGAACAGCAATTTTCAAGTCTTGCCACAGATTCTCAATTGGATTTAGGTCTGGACTTTGACTGGGCACATGAATATGCTTTGATCTAAACCATTCCATTGTATCTCTGGCTGTATGTTTAGAGTTGTTGTCCTGCTGGAAGGTGAACCTCCGCCCCAGTCTCAAGTCTTTTGCAGACATTAACAGGTTTTCTTCTAATGCCGCGTACATACGAGCAGACTTTTTGATGGACTGAACTCCGAAGGACTTTTCGACGGAGTTCCAACGGAGTTTCAACAAAATGGACTTGCCTACACACGATCACACCAAAGTCCGACTGATTCGAACATGATGACGTACGACTGGACTAGAATAAGGAAATTCATAGCCAGTAGCCAATAGCTGCCCTAGCGTCGTTTTTGGTCCGTCGGACTAGCATACAGACAAACGGATTTTTCGATAGGACTTGAGTCCGTCGGAAAGATTTGAAACGTTCTATTTCTAAAGTCCGTCAGATTTTTCGACAGAAAAGGTCCGATGAAGCCCACACACGATCGAATTGTCAGGCGGATTAATTCCGTCGGACCTTTGCTGTTGAAAAGTCCGGTCGTGTGTACACGGCATAAGAGTTGCCCTGTATTTGGCTCAATCCTTCTTCCCATCAACTCTGACCAACTTCCCTGTATCTTCTGAAGAAAAGCATCCCCACAACATGATGTTGCCACCACCATGTTTCACAGTGGGGATGGTGTGTTCAGGGTGATGTGCAGTGTTAGATTTCCGCCACACTTATGCCGCGTGCAGATGATCAGACATTCCGACAACAAAACCGTGGATTTTTTTCAGACGGATGTTGGCTCAAACTTGTCTTGCATACACACGGTCACACAAATGTTGTCAGAAATTCCGATCGGCAAGAACGTGTTGACGTACAACACATACGGCGAGCCGAGAAAAATGAAGTTCGAAAGCCAGTGCGGCTCTTCTGCTTGATTCTGAGCATGCGTGGACTTTTGTGCGTTAGAACTGTGTACACACGATCGGAATTTCCGACAACAAGTTTTGTTGTCGGAAAATTTGAGAACCTGCTCTCAAACATTTGTTGTCAGAAATTCCGACAGCAAATATCCGATGGAGCATACACACAGTCGGAATTTCCGACAACATGCTCACATTGAACATTTGTTGTTGGAAATTCCGATCGTGTGTATGCAGCATTAGTGTTTTGCTTTTGGGCCAAAAAGTTCAATTTTGGTCTCATCTGACCAGAGCAACTTCTTCCACATGGCTTCTCGCAAACTGCAAATGGAACTTCTTATGGCTTTCTTTCAACAATGGCTTTCTTCTTACCATGCTTCCATAAAGACCAGATTTGTGGAGTGCACGACTAATAGTTGTCTTGTGGACAGATTCTCCCATCGGAGCTGTGGATCTCTGCAGCTCCTCCAGAATTACCATGGGCCTCTTGGCTGCTTCTCTGATTAATGCTCTCCTTGCCCGTCCTGTCAGTTTAGGTGGACGGCCATGTCTTGGTAGGTTTGCAGTTGTGCCATACTCTTTCCATTTTTGGATGATGGATTGAACAGTGCTCCGTGAGATGTTCAATGCTTGGAATATTTTTTATAACCTAACCCTGCTTTAAACTTCTCCACAACTTTTTTTCCTGACCTGTCTGGTGCGTTCCTTGGCCTCCACCATCCTGTTTGTTCACTAAGGTTCTCTAACAAACCTCTGAGGGCCTCATAGAACAGCTGCATTTATACTGAGATTAAATTACACACAGGGGGACTCTATTTACTAATTAGGAGAATTCTAAAGGCAGTTGGTTCCACTAGATTTTAGTTAGGGATATTAGAGTAAAGGGGACTGAATACAAATGCACACGACGCTTTTCAGATATTTATTTGTAAAAAAATGCAAAAAATATTTATCATTTTCCTTCCACTTTACAATTATGTGTCACTTTGTGTTGGTCTATCACATAAAATGACAATAAAATACATTTACGTTTTTGGTTGTAACATGACAAAATGTGGAAAATTCCAAGGGGTGTGAATACTTTTTCAAGGCACTGTATATTTTATTTTGTACTTTATGAGGCTTGTGCATCACATAGTGACTGGATGTGGTTGCTTTTTAGACTGTCACACAGTCACATTTTGTTTTATTAAAAAAAAAAAGAGTGCTCTAAACACCCAAAAGGGGTTTTCCCTATAAAAAGAACATTGATCATATGGTTTTTGCTAATTCACGGCTCTGACTGAATAGTGCTTCTTATTCAGTCAAGACCATGTGACCAATATCACTTGTCTTGGCCATGTAATGTCAAACCTTTGTAACACTTTTATGTTCAAGCAACAAGCATATTATTTTTCAAAAGGCCAAAAAAAGGATTCCTCAAAATAAATCTGCTTTAAAACGTGAATTTGAAAGAATAGTAGTATATATAAAGTGTGTGTGTAAATGCACAACCTTGTTTTTTAGTTTTGGGTGGGGTTAGAGCCTTTGACAGGTTTGTATGGATATATATATAGATGTAGTGTCCCCACTGGGGAGATTCACCCCTTTTTAGTCCTGGTGAACATTGATTCTGAGGCATACAGTAAGTAGAAATTCTGCATTTTTTAGATCGATCATGAGAGCAAGAAATGTAGGGAAATCTTCCAACAGGGACAAATGATCTGGTGAGATCTGTCTAAGTGGGAATCCCCCTCACTTTGGGAAGATTTCCTCTCACTTCCTGTTGAATTTTCTAGACATGGAGTAAAGGGAAATCCCGCCAGTAGGACATAGCAAAAATATAATCTGATGGGGGTTTAACCCTTCCCAAATCTGTCAAATCCTAGAAAGAATTGGGCTTTACAGACACTTAAACAAATAATGAGGATTGTTATTTTTGAATTTAGCTGCATTTAAAAGTCATAAAAAACATATAAGCAAGGGCATACTGTTAAGAGCAGATGAGCAGCCCTGAACAAAAGCATCTGCATCCAGGACTGCTCATCGGTCCCTAACCGCACGTAATCGCTGAATGTGTGGGTACATCCGAACAGCCGTGGACAGCCATGGCTCTTTTAAGCCTGTCATTAAAGTGGTTCTAAAGGCAGAGGGTTTTTTTTTTACCTTAAAGTGATATTAAAATCTTTTTTTTTTTTTTTTTTTGTTTCAAAAATAACAAACATGTTGTACTCAAGGATGACGTAAGCTTGTGACGAAACACGTCGAGGGGAGGGACGTGTTGACATCACCGCGTTTTTACGATCCCGAAAAGAGGGGGGGAGTCTATGCAAGCCGGCCGGCTTTTAACCAATGATTTTTATTCTACTCCTTGCTGTAAGTGAATTACCTTTTTACTATTAAAGTTATAGTAGTTTTTACACTATGGCAAGCTTTTTCTTTTTGGGTTACTTGGCTCAGGATAAAAGCCCTGGCAGGGTATTAGCCACAAGCTTCCCTAAGCTTGCCGTCTGGTAAGCTGATAAAATATATGGTGGAGGTGCACGTTTTGTTGTGGGGTACAAAGTATCTACTTCACTGTCACGAGGAATTAAAGGGACATACTCATATTTACTTTCTTACTTTGATGGACCGATCTTAAGGACTACCAACTCATTCTGTGTCTCATTTAATTTATTCTAGGTTAGCGTTGCTCCAAATTGTCTATATGTTATACTTACCTGCTGTGTGCAGTGGTTTTGCACAGATCAGCCCAGATCCTCCTCTTCTTGGGTCCCCTGCTGGTGCTCCTGGCCCCCTCCTCCTGCCGAGTATCCCCACAGCAAGCAGCTTGCTATAGAGGCACCCGAGTTGAGCCGCTGCTCTGTGTGTCCATTCAGACACAGAGCTGTGTCTCGGCCCCGCCCCCTCTCTCTCCTCATTGGCTCACTGACTTTGATTGACAGCAGCAGGAGCCAATCACACCTGCTGCTGTGTCTCAGCCAATAAGGAGGGAGAGTCCCCGGACTTCGTGACTTTCGTGCAACATCGCTGGATCAAGAGGGAGGTCAGGTGAGTATTAGGGGGGCTGCTGCAGACAGAAGGATTTTTATCTTAATGCAAAGAATGCATTAAGCTAAGAAAAACCTTCTGCCCTTACAACCACTTTAAAGCATTTGTTACCCCAACATTTCATATTCCTGATATGTGCCTGCTGTACCATGTACTTGTATGAGAAAGTATCCTGTTCTCTTTGAAGTGTTTCCTTTGTGTGAAATCCCTGCTAGTCCCCTTGCTTTCTTATTAAAAACTGACCACACTAAACAGGAGAGCACAGCGTGGTCAGTACTCTAGCTGTGCTGGGTACTCAGTATTCTCTCCTTCAATGATCAGACTTGTCCTGACATGCTCCTGGTGCACAGCCATTCACTGGGAAGCTCAGTGTACTGCTGCTTCTCCTCTCCAAAGCTCTTAGGCCCCTTTCACACGAGGCGGACTCCGCTTCCACGGAGCCCGCCTCGGTCCGCCGGCTCAGCGGGGGATCTCTTCGATGATCTCTGCGGAGCCGGCGGATGACAGGTCCCTCTCTGCTCACTGAGCAGGGAGGGGCTTGTCAGGCGCCGCTGCTGCCTATGGAGGGATCGGATGCTGTCCGTTTTTGTCAGATCTCACTCGATCCGATCCGCCAGAGACGGATCCGAATGTAGAGGCATCCGTCTGCTTTTAGCGGATTGGACCGGGTCGGATGTCAGCGGACATGTCTCCACTGCCATCCGTCGCTCCATAGGCTAACATGGAGAGCCCGTTCAGGTCCGCCATCAAAACTGACAGGCGGACCTGAGCGGTCCGATCGTGTGAAGGGGGCCTTATGCAGCTGAGAACAGAGGGGATGTGATTACTTATAAAAAGGAAAAAAGGTATTTAAAATGTTATTTTATATATATACACAAATGTTTTGCATACCATTTCTATTTTAAACAGAATGGGTTGTTTTACAAGGTGATCGCTTAAAATCACTTTAAAGTATTACTAAGGCAAAACATTTTTTTGTAGTTTTTGATAGAGTAGAGAGGGATTAGAACACCTCTTAGGTTTGTACTGATGTCTGTGCCCTCATTAGGGAGATTCACCCTCTCTATTGGTCCTGTTTACTATTGTCATTGAAAGTAAAAGAAAATCCCACATTTTGGGAAAGTAATGGAGGGGAAATCTTCCAAAAGGGACACTAGTTCTGGTATTCTGGAGGTCCCGAAGAGATTCCCTTAATTTGCAGGGATTTCCCCTCACTCCCTGTTTTGGCTTTGGGACAGGAAGTGAAGGTAAATCTCCTCAATGGGACAAAGATGGCAAAAATAAACCTTACAGGGGTTATAACCCTTCTTTACTCTATCCAAAATTAAAAAAAATGTTATGCCTATAGTTGTACTTTAATGCATTAAGGTAAAAAACCTTCAGGGTGCAGAAGGTTGTGCATGATTTGTGCAGCGAAGTGCATGAGAGTAGTGGGTCTCCCGGGTCCCTCTCTCCTCATTGGCTACTGCTGATGTCAATCTCAGCCAGTGAGCCAATGAGAAGAGAGCGGGGATGGGGCCGAGCTGCATTATGTGTGATTGGACAATTTCCAATTTACAGGGGCTCGGGAGCAAGCCTGCTTGAATGCTCCCATAGCAAGAGGCCTGCATTGGGGGCACTCAGCAGGGCGGAAGAACCAACAAGAAATACTGTAGATCAGGGCTGCTCTGTGCAAAAACATTGCACAGAGCAGGTAAGTATAACATTTTTATTTTTTATTTTTAAATGACAACCACTTTAATTTGTACAGCCGCAGCTGACTGGAACACCTGTGAATACGCACTGCAACTTTACACTAAGCCCTGGTTCACATTGATGCTACTTTGAAATTTGATTTTAAAGTAGCAGGTCAGCGTGATTTCAGGTGCTACTTGGCTGACATCTGTGCTACTTCATGCACAGATATCTATGCAAGTCGCACCTGAAATCGCAGAAAATAGTGCAGGACCCTTTTTTTTAAAATCGGTGCGGCACCGCAAAGTCGGAGTAGAACCAATTTGAACGGTTCCATTGCCGACAAAAGGGTGTGACTGCATTTTGGAACTGCCAAATTGCACGACAAGTCGCACCGGTGTGAATGGGGGCTAATTTTTTTCAATGTACAGACAACATGGCAATGTGAATGAAGCCTTATACTTCCATTTCAGAATAAGAAATGCAATCATTGAGAGGTTGCACAAGAGGTATAGCGTAATAAGCATTTTTAAAATAATATTTTTTATAGAGGTCATCATACGTCAGACCAAGGAGGAATGACGGACAGAGGGATCTGGCTACAAAAGAGCAACTGGCCCTCCAAATAGGAATCTATGGTAGTTCTAAGATAACTTTTGAAGAATGCTAAACTTCATAGAAAAGGCTGCCATCTAGTGGTAAGAATAGTAAATAAGGGTTACTGATAATATAAAACAAAAGCAAAATCAATGACCATAAAAACACATTTTAGGAGTTGTATATATAAATAATTCAGTGTAATTTGGACATAAACAACTTGGCAGCTATATGGAAAATATTATTGCAATATTCAGTAGCTCAATGGAAATCATTTATTAAAGAGATTGAAATGGCCTCTTTGTAAACAGTCAAGTTTTCATTTTCAAACCTGCGCTTGGAAAATGACATCTGGAATATGATTTTAAAGGGCAACAGCAAGGCAGTCGGTTCCCACATATTAGCAGAGGTCTCCCTCCTTTTCATTAAACGCACGCTGTTCATTACTTATTTTTCTCAACTTGAAATCCCTAAATAAAGCTGGTAAAGTAGCAAGCATACATAATGTCAGATCCAGGGCCGTCTTTAAGGCAGGACAAAAGGGGCAGCTTCCCCGGGCCCAGTCATTGTTGTGGAGCCCAAAGCAGCTGCCCCGTGAGCCTACACTGCCTGAAAATAGTTGACAAGTGGATTTGGGAGGGCCCAAGAAAATGTTTGCCCAGGGTCCAATCAATATTAAAGATGGCCCTGGTCAGATCATGTGAACTTGCTGCAGCAGTACCTGCATGTTGATCTGGCTAAGGTTACAATGACTCTGCTGTGTCACCAGCATTAGTTACTAGCTTCCCCAGTGTATGAAGACATCCTGACATGCAGGTATGGGTAATCCTATGTTGCACTTACGTTTGTCAAACTGCATACATAGAATATACAGAAGACTAATAAAGAGGCTGAAGGGTAATTCATAAAAAGTGATGGCTTAGGAGTGCAGCATTCAGGCAAAGTAATGCCTGAATTCTGGGCATGTCTCTGTATTATTCTTCATGAATTCCACTGGATAGTGAGGGTACAGATATACCATTTGTATAGATTGCACAATTGCACCAGGTCCCTTTGAGATTTATGGGTTCATTATTAATACTAGGTGTGAGTTGGATGGGTGCTGGGATCCCTCACTGTCTTGTAGACCTGGACACAGCTCAACTTCTTTCTAGCTGTCAGCTGATCAGTGGCGGCCCATGCATTGTGGGCTCATGGGCGCCGCCCCCCTGACACCTCCGCTGTCCTCCCTATTCATGTGCCCGGCCCCTTTCAGGACGCCGGACACATGAAATACTATGGCAGGGATAGGCGGGGGTATGTATTTTGAAGCACGTGATTAGAGCCAGAGGCTCTAATAGGCTTCAAAATAGGGTGGGCTTGGGGAGCAGAGCACTGCGACCCGATCCCACCCTGTTGTGTGGCATAGCGAATTAATTTTCGCTATTTTCACACTAACGATCCTCCCTGCCAATCAGCAGGCAGGTCAGTAAGACTTGTCTACCGATTGCATGCCTAACGCTTTGGTGGAAGAGAAGACATGGCGGAAGAAGCCTGAGGACGAGCTGAGCGGACACAGGAGCCGCTGCTTCCCGCCGAGGAGGAGAGCCACCGCTTCCCGCCGAGGAGAAGAGCCGTCGCTTCCCACCGAGGAGAGCCGCCGAGGAGGCAGAGGAGCAGAGCCCCGCTACACTAGCGGTAAGTGCCACTGGACAGGCCGCGGGGGGGGGGGCTGGTAGTGAAGTGACAGCCGAGCCTGGCTGCATTTGATGGGCACAAGTGGCTGCATTTGATGGGCACAAGTGGCTGCATTTGACGGGCACAAATGGCTGCATATGATGGGCACAAGTGGCTGCATTTGATTGCCACAAGTGGCTGCATTTGATTGGCATAAGTGGCTGCATTTGATGGGCACAAGTGGCTGCATTTGATGGGAACATGTGACTGCATTTGATGGGCACAGTGGCTGCATATGATGGGCTCAAGTGGCTGCATATGATAGGCACAAGTGGCTGCAGTTGATGGGCACGGTGGCTGCATTTGATGGGCAAAATGGCTGCATTTGATGGGCACAGTGGCTGCATATGATGGGCTCAAGTGGCTGCATATGATGGGCACAAGTGGCTGCATATGATGGGCACAGTGGCTGCATATGATGGGCACAGTGGCTGCGTTTGATGGGCACAGTGGCTGCGTTTGATGGGCACAGTGGCTGCGTTTGATGGGCACAGTGGCTGCGTTTGATGGTCACAATGGCTGCATATGATAGGCACAAGTGGCTGCAATTGATGGGCATGGTGGCTGCATTTGATGGGCACGGTGGCTGCATTTGATGGGCACAGTGAGGCTGCAATTGATGGGGGGGGGCAGTATTTTTCAATTTGTTTGTGCCCCCCCAAAAATTTTGAGCACCAGCTGCCACTGCAGTTGATATATGGTAAATATGTGTTTTTACGTGGCCAGTAGTTGAATGGGTGTTGATCTTGCACAGGGGCCTCTTGGTGACTCTACCTGTCACTGTATATTGCTCCCAGACAGAGGATACTGATAATGCTGCCTACCAAAGTGATGGGGGACCACTAGCTACTCCCTTAAAATTACAAATCAGATTCCCAAGTTTGTGCTCAGAATGTTACCTGAGATGTATCTTAAGGCTTGTATACACTATAAGAAAATCGGGCGATCATTTTCGTCCTAGGAACGATCGTACGATTTTCTGATAATGTGTACACAACTTTCGACAGCTGATTCCGACCTTCCAAACGAAAATTTCCGAAGACACAAACTTCAAAATTTTTCTCGTACAGGAACAGAACGAACGACTTTCGTTTAATGTGTACTGTTTTCGTATGATTCTCGTATGAGAAATTCAGAAAACGAAAAACTGCACATGATCAGAAACAATAAACAACAACAACAAAAAAATCCTTTTTCGTATGAAAATTTTGGGACATTATTAACTTCATCAGTTCCAACTTGCTGGGAAAAAAACAGGAAAATCGAACAATCGTTCATCTGATTTTCTTATAGTGTGTACCCCACTTTACCCTCTTAATTGGATCTCTGTTGGAGATGTCACCTGGAGAAAGGCACTCATCTGAATATATGGTGAAATTTAAACCTACTCTGATCTTTCTAGAACAAGTTCTCCCATACCAGAATACAAGCCTCTTTGGACTTACAAGTGTCTCTGCTAGATGCCCTATTACTTATACCATCAGGTTCTCTTCTAGGGCACAAATGGAAATTGCTTGTTGCCAGCCTAGGTAGCAATCTTGCATCAGTATACCATTCTGATCCTCAAATTCCTAAAACTGTCTCTATGCAGATGACTTATCCATAAAGGCCTATAGAGAAGTAAGGGGTAATTTATGAGATAGGGAGGGCAAGGCGGGGGCAAATGGTGCTAATGTACACTATATTACCAAAAATATTGGGACGCCTGCCTTTACACGCACATGAACTTCAGTGCCAATCCCAGTCTTAGTCTGTAGGGTTCAGTATTGAGTTGGCCCACCCTTTGCAGCTATAACAGCTTCAACTCTTCTGGGAAGGCTGTCCACAAGGTTTAGGAGTGTGTCTATGGGAATGTTTGACCATTCTTCCAGAAGTGCATTTGTGAGGTCAGGTACTGATGTTGGACGAGAAGGGCAGGACTCTGTGCAGCCCAGTCAAGTTCCTCCACCCAAAACTTGCTCATCCATGTCTTTATGGACCTTGCTTTGTGCACTGGTGCGCAGTCATGTTGGAACAGGAAGGGGCCATCCCCAAACTGTTCCCACAAAGTTGGGAGCATGAAATTGTACAAAATGTCTTGGTATGCTGACGCCTTAGGTATTCCCTTCACTGGAACTAAGGGGCCAAGCCCAACCCCTGAAAAAAAAAAACACACCATAATGAAGAGACGCAGATGCTTGAGAGGGGATATGATTTCAATTTATAAATACCGTACTGGTGACCCCACAATAGGGATGAAACTTTTTTGCGGAAGGGAGTTTAATTAGACTCTTAGCCACTCATTAAAATTAGAAGAAAAGAGGTTTAACCTTAAACTACGTAGAGGGTTCTTTACTGTAAGAGCGGCAAGGATGTGGAATTACCTTCCACAGGCGGTGGTCTCAGCGGGGAGCATTGATAGTTTCAAAAAACAATGTAATACAGACATATAATCACACACACAGGTTGAACTTGTTGGACTTGTGTCTTTTTTCAACCTCACCTACTATGTAACTATGTATAATGCCCTCTCCACCAAATGATTTGGACCAGTGCACAAAGCAAGGTCCATAAAGACATGGATGAGCAAGTTTGGGATGGAGGAACTTGGCTGGCCTGCACAGAGTCCTGACCTCAACCCGACAGAACACATTTGGGATGAAGTAAAGCAGAGACTGCGAGCCAGGCCTTCTCGTCCACATCAGTGCCTGACCTCACAAATGTGTATCTGGAAGAATGGTCAAACATTCCCATAGACACACTCCTAAACCTTGTGGACAGCCTTCCCAGAAGAGTTGAAGCTGTTATAGCTGCAAAGGGTGGGCCAACTCAATATTGATCCCTACGGACTAAGACTGGGATACCATTAAAGTTCACGTGCGTGTAAAGGCAGGTGTCCCAATACTTTTGGTAATATAGCGTAGTGTGCTATTAGAAGACATTGTGCTGTTTTTTTATCCGGAATAATACTCAACTAATTTTATATTTTTCTATATTCCTAAACTGGATATGAATCATTTTTAATGTCACATTTAAAGTCACTATATACAGCATACTGCATATGTGTATGTATATAAATAGTTTTGATTTGTATGTTCTATAAAGAATGTTCATGGCTATTGTACATTTTTCCCAAAATGAATCCAAATATATATCCAATGTATTCAGTACTGAAGCTCCTAGGTCATCATGTAATAAGGTATTTAATGCAGGTCATTCTCTTTCATTACCACAGTCATAGCGCTGAAGAATGCTTGAGCTGTGGATTCTGTGCCAGGTAACAAGTGACAAAAGAATACATTCAGCAAAAGCCAATTGGATGGTTATATGACATCATGGTTCTCTCCCATTGGCTGGACACTCTGCTAGCAACAGTGTGTATCTATCTGTCTACATAAAGCCTCTTCCAGGGTAGCTCTGTGATAGGGCTGCATTGCTAGAGGTGACTGATCTGCATCTGTGATAATATCACCAAGGAGGAGGACAAGAACAAAGACCCCGATCAGACATTCCTCATGTACATTTATTCATAGTAATCCTAATCTCTGGTATACAACTCTGTATATATCATTTCAAGCCATTCACCTACTCATTCATAGTTGTCAAAAATGTGTTAGAAGTTTTCAAGGAAAGAAATATGTTACCAATAGAAAAAATGAACAGCCAAGAATACAAAAAAGAAGGCATTTGGAACTCATGAAAAAAAACACAATATTTTGTACTTTTTGCTATAATCAATATCCAAAAAAAAAAAAATGTCTTCATCAGTTTAGGCCGATATGTATTCTTCTACATATTTTTTTTAAACTAGGGATGAGGACCTGAACACCCCCCTGTTCGGTTTGCATCCAGAACATGCGAACAGGCAAAAAATTCGTTTGAACGCGCGAACACCGTTAAAGTCTATGGGACACGAACATGAATAATCAAAAGTGCTAATTTTAAAGGCTTATATGCAAGTTATTGTCATAAAAAGTGTTTGGGGACCTGGGTCCTGCCCCAGGGGACATGGATCAATGCAAAAAAAAGTTTTTAAAACCGACGTTTTTTTCGGGAGCAGTGATTTTAATAATGCTTAAAGTGAAATAATAAAAGTGTAATATTCCTTTAAATTTCGTACCTGGGGGGTGTCTATAGTATGCCTGTAAAGGGGCGCATGTTTCCCGTGTTTAGAACAGTCTGAGAGCAAAATGATATTTCTAAAGGAAAAAAAGTAATTTAAAACTACTCGCGGCTATAATGAATTGTCGTTCCCGGCAATACACATAAAAGTAATTGAAAAAAACGACATGGGATTCCCCCACAGGGGAACCCCGAACCAACATTTTTTTAAAAATGCGTGGGGGCCCCCCAAATTCCATACCAGGCCCTTCAGGTCTGGTATGGATTTCAAGGGGAACCCCGCGCCAAAATTAAAAAAAAAATGGTGTGGGGGTCCCCCAAAAAATCCATACGAGACCCTTATCCGAACACGCAACCTGGCAGGCCGCAGGGAAAGAGGGGGGGACGAGAGAGTCTCCTGCTGTGTGACGCGTCTGTTCTTGTGACAGCTCTTATATAATGGAGGGCAGGGCCACTCGGTGACCCCGCCCCCCTCTGACACACAGGGACTTCCCTATGGCTTTCCCCTTGTGACAGAGGGTGCGGGTCACCCGTTTACGTAAACGGGTGATCCCGCCCCCCTCTGACACCACGGGGAGAGTCATAGGGAAGTCCCCGTGCCTCAGGGGGGGCAGGGTCACGGGTGGCTCCGCCCTCCGTTATATAAGAGCTGTCACAAGAACAGAAACGTCACACAGCGGGAGATTCCCATTGAGGTGGATCGTCCAGAGAACGAAGCAGGGAAGAAGAAGCCGGAGGAAGATGCCGAACGAGAAGACCGGAGAAAGAAGCAGAGGAAGATAGAGGAAGAAGCGGGGGAAGAACAAGATGGAGGAAGAGGAAGAACACTGAAGGAAGACCAGATGAAGATGGAAGAAGAAGCGGGGAAAGAAGAAGACATTAATAAAGGAATTGTCAAAAACCGTCTATTGTCTTTTTTAACGTTTTTGACACTTTTTTTGTAAAATGGTAGGGGTACATTTGTACCCCATTACCAATTCACACAGGGGGGCGGGATCTGGGGGTCCCCTTGTTAAAGGGGGCATCCAGATTCTGATATGCCCCCCGCCCGCAGACCCCCACAACCACCAGGCAAGGGTTGTGGGGATGAGGCCCTTGTCCCCATCAACATTGGGACAAGGTACTTTGGGGGGCTACCCCAAAGCACCCTCCCCATGTTGAGGGCATGTGGCCTGCTACGGTTCAGGAAGGGGGGCGCTCTCTCGTCCCCCCCTCTTTTCCTGTGGCCTGCCAGGTTGTGTGCTCAGATAAGGGTCTGGTATGGATTTTGAGGGGGACCCCCACGCCATTTTTTTTTTTTTAATTTTGGCGTGGGGTGCCCCTTAATATTCATACCAGACCCAAAGGACCTGGTAATGGACTGTGGGGGAATCCCATGCCGTTTTTTTCAATTACTTTTATGTGTATTGCAAAGACCCGACAATTCAATAATAGCTGCAAGTACTTTTAAATGAAAAACACTCGTGGCTATATGAATTGTCGGTCCCGGCAATACACATAAAAGTCATTGAAAAAAACGGCATGGGACTCCCCCACAGTCCATTACCAGGCCCTTTGGGTCTGATATAAATATTAAGGGGAACCCCGCGCCAAAATTTTTTTAAAAATGGCGTGGGGACCCCCTCAAATTCCATACCAGACTGGCATGGGGGTCCCCCTCAAAATCCATACCAGACCCTTATTTGAGCAACCTGGCAGGCTGCAGGAAAAGAGGGGGGACGAGAGAGCGCCCCCCCTGAACCGAACCAGGCCACATGCCCTCAACATGGGGAGGATGTCCCCATGTTGATGGGGACAAGGGCCTCATCCCCACAACCCTTGCCCGGTGGTTGTGGGGGTCTGCGGGCGGGGGGCTTATCGGAATCTGGGGGACACCACTCTATTTTTTTTTAAATTTTGGCGCAGGGTTCCCCTTAATATCCATACCAGACATGAAGGGCCTGGTATGGAATTTGGGGGGACCCCCACGCATTTTTTTTTTTTAATTTTGGTTCAGGGTTCCCCTGTGGGGGAATCCCATGCCGTTTTTTTCAATGACTTTTATGTCATTTGTTCTCAGACTGTTCTAAACACGGGAAACATGCGCTACTTTACAGGCATACTATAGACACCCCCCAGGTACGAAATTTAAAGGAATATTACACTTTTATTGTTTCACTTTAAGCATTATTAAAATCACTGCTCCTGAAAAAACAGCCGTTTTAAAAACTTTTTTTTTTGCATTGATACATGTCCCCTGGGGCAGGACCCAGATCCCCAAACACTTTTTATGACAATAACTTGCATATTAACTTTTAAAATTAGCACTTTTGATTTCTCCTATAGACTTATAAAGGGTGTTACGCGGCTTTTGAATTTGCCGCGAACACCCCAAATTGTTCGCTATTCGGCGAACGGGTGAACAGCCAATGTTCGAGTCGAACTCATGTTCGAGTCGAACTCATGTTCGACCCGAACATAAAGCCCATCTCTAGTTTACACACACACATCCCTATTCTTGTTCTGTCGCGAGCGCTTGGGCACGCACATCGGCTCTGGGAACATGCCGCAGGTGCGCACACGTCTGCAATAGCGTCTTAAAGAGCCAACGTATACCTAAGGCAATTTGCGCAGTATAACTGTGGAGGCTGGTCGGCTAGTGGCTAAAAAAAAAAAAAGGTATATACACTGATCAGCCATAACATTATGACCACCCACCCAATATTGAATAGGTCCCCTTTTGCTTCCAAAACAACCCTGACCCATGGAGGAATGGATGCCACTAGACAAAGCATCACACTGCCTCTGCTGGCTTGACTTCTTCCCATATTTCATCTTGGTGCCATCTCCTCCCCAGGTAAGCCACACACGTACCCAGTCACCCACATAAAGAAAACATGATTCACAGACCAGGCCACCTTCTTCCATTGCTCTGTGGTCCAGTTCTTTGGCCTACGTGCCATTTGTAGGCACTTTTGGCTGTGGACACGGGTCAGCATGGACACCCTGACCAGTCTGCAGCTACGCAGCCCCATACACAATAAGTAATGCACTGTGGGTTCTGGCACCTTTCTATTGGGATGAGCATTAACTTGTTCATCAATCTGAGTTACAGTAGCTCTTCTATTGGATCGGACTACATGGGCCAGCCTTTGTTTCCCACGTGCATCAATGAGGCTTGGCCGCCCATGACCCTGTCACCAGTTTTCCTTCCTTGGACCACTTTTGGTAGGTCCTGACCACTGCAGACTGTGAACATCCTACAAAAGCTGTTGTTTTGGAGTTGCTCTGACCTAAATGTCTAGTCAAGGGGTCTCCAAACTTTCTAAACAAAGGGCCAGTTTGTGGTCCTTCAGACTTTAGGGGGGCCAGACTGTGGCAAGTGGGAGTAAAAAAGGTTCCAACATCAGTGGGAATAAATAATGCCCCATTGTTGGTGTCAGTGGGAGAAATTGTGCACCTTCATTAGTGTCAGTGGGGGGAATGGTGCCCCATTGTTGGTATCTGTGGACGAAATAGTGCCCCAAGGTCCAGATAAAGTAAGTATAAAGGCTGCAGTTTGGAGACCACTGGTCTAGTCAATATGGCCCTGGTCAAAGTCACTCAGTCACCTTATACTTGGCCATTTTTTCTGCTTTCAAGAAATCAACTTAAAGCGGGGTTCCACACAAATTTTGAACAATATCTGTATGTATTCTCTTCCTTGCCTAGATGCTGACATGCTGTTTAAAAAAATGTAAATCGCCGTAATTACCTTTTATTTTTCTATTCTTCTTTGCACTTCCTGGTTCTCCTCCCGTGGGAGTAGGCGTGTTTCTAGCCTCTCCCAGACTCCTGGGAGCTAGTCTCAGGCTTCCCAGGATGCCACTGAGCATGTGCGGGAACGAGCGGTGAATGCTGGGAGCACAGCATTCACCACATCCAGGAAATAAATGCTTGTGGGCTTCAAATGCCCACAATGAAGATGGAAACCGCCTGCAGTGAATAATATAAGTTATTCTTTCCGACGAAATCTGACACAGGCGGACATATTACACACAATATGTGAGTATGTAATGCTGAGAAGAAAAGTTTGTGAATGAACTCAAAAAAAAAAAAAACGATAGATAGGTGGACCCCCGCTTTAAGGGAAAACATATTTACTAGCTGCCTCATATCTAAAAGTGGGTGTCAGTAGTATACATGTGACCTATCGGTGGTCATAATGTTAGTGTTGATTGTTTTTTATATACACTCACTGGCCACTTTAAGTATACATGTTCAATTGCTTGGTAACACAAACTGCCAATCAGCCAATCACATGGGAGCAACTGCATTTAGGCATCTAGACGTGGTAAAGATGACTTGCTGAAGTTTAAACCGAGCATCAGAATGGGGAAGAAAGGGGATTTAAGCGATTTTGAACGTGGCATGGTTGTTGGTGCCAGACGGGCTGGTCTGAGTATTTCAAAAACTGCTGATCTACTGGGATTTTCACACACAACCATCTCTAGGGTTTACAGAGAATGGTCCAAAGGAAAAAATATCCAGTTAATGGCAGTTGTGCGGATGAAAATGCCTTGTGTCGGAGGAGAATGGGCAGACCAGATGATAGAAAGGTAACAGTAAACTGAGGCTACAATTCACACAGGCTAACCAAAATTGGACAATAGAAGATTGGAAAAATGTTGCCTGGTCTGATGAGCCCCGATTTCAGCTGCGACATTCAGATGGCCAGGTCAGAATTTGGCGTAAATAACATGAAAACATGGATCCATCCTACCTTGTATCAACGGTTCAGGCTGGTGGTGTAATGGTGTGGGGGATATTTTCCTGGCACACTTTGGGCCCCTTAGTACCAATTGAGCATAGTTTAAATGCCACGGCCTACCTGAGTATTGTTGCTGACCATGTCCATCCCTTTATAACTACAGTGTATCCATCTTCTGATGGCTCCTTCCAGCAGGATAATACACCTCATCTCACCACTGGTTTCTTGAAAATGACAATGAGGTCACTGTACTCCAATGGCCTCCACAGTCACCAGATCTCAATAGATCACCTATGGGATGTGGTGGAACGGGGGATTTGCATCATGGATGTGCAACCGACAAATCTGCAGCAACTGCGTGATGCTATCATGTCAATATGGACCAAAATCTCTGAGGAATATTTCCAATACCTTGTAGAATCTATGCCACGAAGAATTAAGGCAGTTCTGAAGGCAAAAGGGGGTCCAACCCGGGACTAGCAAGGTGTACCTAATAAAGTGGCCTGTGAGTGTAAATACAAACTTTTTTTTAAAATGTAATAATATTATAAATCACACTTGAAATTAATTAATCTGTAATGTATAACTGTAAAAATAAATAAAACTTTCTCTCCTTTTATCTCTGGATTGTTCTACTTATTGCTATGACAATTCTCACCTAAGATAAAATATACATACAGACACAGTTAGAGGAAGTTATTTTATTTTTTGCTCCATTTCAATTCTCTGGATTGGTGATTGGTTCCCTGAACAGTTTATGTGATATTTGTGTTTTTGCCTTTTTGTAGTCAAACTGGATATAATATTATGTTTGAGAAAAGGATTTTTTCTGCTACAATGTATTATTAGTTTTTCTATTTTTTTAACCAAAACAAGTGCCTGTTACATGCACAATACATAACTAATGTAACTGTAATTTATTTTTTGTTTCTAGGTGGCAATAAAATGAAAGAAGAATCTTTTTTTCCTTCCATGGATACAACTGATCTGACATTGGGAGTGGGGCTAGATACAGGGACTAGTTTTATTTGGCATGAGCTTTTCAGTGGTTGTTGCTGTGATCACATGATCGAGACTTCTCTTGATTGGCTCCTGGCCCATACTATAGGAGCACAGCTGTCTAGTGATGGGGAATCACAAGGTACACACATCCAAAAAAAGCAATGATGTAGAACTATGTTCTCTTAGAGACACGCTTATTTCTCAGTGCTGCAGATCTGTATTAACCAATAAATAAGCAGCTTGTCTGCCTACATTCCACCAAATTAAATGTGGAGGATTTAAAATACCAAAGCTATAAATAATATATAATAAAAAGGGGCACAAATCACAAAATAAGTAATAAAATGTGATGAGAATAGAGATTAAACAATGTAGGAGTTTAGGAATGAAGCAAAGTGTAATGTTGTGTATTTATAATAGCATGCAGATTTTACTTACATTTATTCTGGTAAGTCTGTTTTTTTTGTTTTGTATAAATAGATAAATAAATATATATATATATATATTTACAAGACTCATGTTATATACTGAGAAATTAAAAATCATTTCATCAAGTTGATTTCTGGAGAAAAAAAGACTTCTGATGTTTCCCACTCACTCGCTCATTTCAAGTCCTTCTGTATTTTTTGAACGCTTTTAAAGCTGGCCATACACTATACAATCTGATTGTACAATCTCTGTACAATCTCCCCAATGGTGGCCACACACAGAGAGAGGTTGATTTACTAAAACTGGAGCATGGAAAATCTGGTGCAGCTGTACAAAGAAACCAATCAGCTTCCAGGTTTTTTGTCAAAGCTTAAAGCAGCATTCCAGCCTGGGTGAAAAAAAATGTAAAGTCAGCAGCTACAAATGCTAATAATATAATATAATAATATAAGGATATATAATATCCTAATATATATATATATATATATATATATATATATATATATATATATATATATATATATATATATATATATTAATATATATATATATTAATATAAGGACACTCACCTGTCCAGGGAAGCCCGCGATGTTGGTACCCGAAACCGACCCCTCCATCAGCTCCGGGTGCAGGCATCGGCATCCTTACTAAGGGAAACAGGAAGTGAACAGCCTGCTTCCTACTGCACATGTGCGAGTTGCGCTGCACTTTCTGAACGGTCCCTGCTCTCTTCTGGGACACACACAGGTCTCAGAAGGCTGCGGGGGGGAAGGCACCGCAGAAGTGACATACCTCGTCGCAGCGCTGTGGGATGGAAGTCCCGAATACAATTTACAAAAAAGATATGAAAAAAATATATATCCAAAAATGAGGGGGGGGGGGGCGGGGTCTGCTTATGTTTAGAAATTAGTTACATTTTTTCCTGTAACTGCGCTTTAAGCCCTCGTTTACACTGAATGTGGGTTTGAAAACGTGCGAGTTCAGCTAAACTCACGCAATTTCAAACCCGCATTTCAATGCGACATCGGGGGGGGGGGGGCGATTTGAAAGAGAATGGTCAAACATTCCCATAGACACACTCCTAAACCTTGTGGACAGCCTTCCCAGAAGAGTTGAAGCTGTTATAGATGTAAAGGGTGGGCCAACTCAATATTGAACCCTACGGACTAAAGCCTCGTACACACGATCGGATTTTCCGCAGACAAAACCTCGGACTTTTGTCCAAAGGGCGTTGGCCCCAAACTTTGCTTGCATACAAACGGCACACAACTGTCGGCCAACAAACACGAACGTAGTGACGTACTACGAGCTGATAAAGAGGAAGTTCAATTGTCAGGCACCACAGTTTGGGCTCCTTCTGCTAATTTCGTGTTAGTAGAAGTTTGGCGAGTGTTGATTTGCGCTTTTCATTTTGCGTTTTTCAGTTCGTTTCTGAGCGGCCGTTCACCAACCAGCCATGTTGGCGGAATCAGAGGAGATAACGTGTTATTTATTATTGGCCTTGGAGTTATTGCTTTGGCCCAAGTCCAGTCCAGGAACAGGAGGAGGATTTCTTGGACAAAAAATTGGTTGCTTTATTAATCGTGACCAATTATGTCATATGCCTTTGCTGCAGGAGCTCCAGGAGAATAATCCGGATGATTTTCAGAATTATCTCCGGATGATGGACCCCTGCTTTCACCAACTCTTGCCATTGTTGACCCCCTATATTAAGAAGCAGGACACAAGAATGAAGCTTTTATTTTATTTTTTGGTTGAATAATGATTTGATTTGGTATATTTTCTATATTTTTGGATGCATAGGAATGCACTTTTTGGTTACGTTCTATTGGCAGATAGCATGTCCTAATTTTGTTTTTTTTTTAAATGCACAATAAAAAAATTGTGTAGAATAATTCTTTGCTATGTGTTTTACTTCAAATGACAGTTTGGGAGTCGGCAGTTACATTTAATAAAATACAATTTAAAAATTGACAAGGGAAACCAACATAGTTGTATCTTTGGATCTTAAAAACTACTGGATAATGATGTTGTGGTAACTTGTCCAAACAAAACCAAAAAAAACAAGCATAATAATATTATTCTTGATATCACTAGAAAATAAAAGCCTTTTAAAATACGTTTGCCAGAACTTCATCAGTATCACCAGCAAAGCAGCTTCATTATTATGCCATTAAAGAAGAAGAAAATGTGCGATGCATTCAGAGATTTCATAATTTGCCGCATCACAAATGTTAATTTTCTATTATGAAAGCGAGTTTACAAGACGGACCGCTTTCTGGCTCTTCCTTGCTTCCGAGCATGCGTGTTTGTACTTTGGACTTTTGTCCAACGGACTTGTATACACATGATCGGAAAATCCGACAACAGACCATTGTCCGCAGAAAATTTATAAACCTGCCATCCAACATTTGTCCACGGAAAGTTGGCCAACAATTGTCTGATGGAGCGTACAATCGGTCGGATTTTCCGCCAACAGCCTGTCATCACAGAATTCCCATCAGAAAATCTGATCGTGTTTATGAGCTTTAGACTGGGATGCTATTAAAGCTCATGTGCGTGTAAAAGGCAGGTGTCCCAATAATTTTGACAACATAGTATATATATTTATATATACTTGCTCATTTCTTTTTTTTTTTTCCATGAAAATTTGTATTGCAAATGATTAGCCATACAGAAAAAAGGGGCAAACCTTAAGCATAATAGAAAC